>NC_053393.1:9524951-10215152 GCF_905171765.1 Bufo bufo | reverse complement strand
TTAATGCCTCGCCTCAGGCTCTGATGGCAGAGCGTGCAAGTCACTCGGGTCTTGTCGGTAGGACATTGTTTAAAGAAGTGCCATGCCAGGGAACTCTTTGAAGCTGCCTTTGTGGGGCTGGGTCCCTGTTGGCGATGTCCAGTAGCAGGCGAACTCTGGGGGCGGCGGCTCGTCTGCTTTGGCCCCCTGCTCCCTCTTTGGCTTCGCTGTTGTCTCGGTCTCACCACTACCTCTTCCTCTGAACTGTGAAAGTCATCGCCACGATCTTCAGTCCATGTGGGGTCTAAGACCTCATCGTCCTCTGCATCGTCTTCCACCCAGTCTCCCTCCCTGACCTCCTCCTGTTCAGTCTGCACACTGCAAAAAGACGCGGCAGTGGGCACCTGTGTTTTGTCATCATCAGAGAGTCGGTGACTCTGCTGTGGTGGTATTCCCATGTCCTCTTCATCTGGAGACATAAGTGGTTGTGCGTCAGTGCATGGTATGTCTTCCTCCACTGGGGAAGGGCTAGGTGGACGCCCCTGGGAAACCCTGGAAGCAGAGTCTTCAAACAGAAGAAGAGACTGCTGCATAACTTGTGGCTCAGACCGTTTCCCTGATATGCTTGGGGGTGATGTGACAGACTGATGGGCTTGGTTTTCAGGTGCCACCTGTGCGCTTTCCGCAGAAGACTGGGTGGAAGACCATGTGGTGAACGTGCTGGAAGCACTGTCGGCCACCCAATCGATTAATGCCTGTACCTGCTCAGGCCTTATTATCCTAAGAGCGTCATTGGGCCCCACGAGATATTGCGGTACATTCTGCCGGCTAGTTGAGGGAGTTCGTTCCCTACTGTGTGCGCCTGGGGCCGAACGGCCACGTCCTCTACCAGCAACAGAGGCTCCACGGACACCACCACGACCGCGTCCTCGTCCCTTAATAGTATTTTTCTTCATTGTTGCGATTCAACTCGCACCACAATGAAATATATTATTTTTTATAAGCAAAATCCCCTCACTGGAATACTTTCAGTCTTTTGACTGTATGGATTACAGATGGAATGACTGTTATATGTGAGTACCGCTTTCTTTGACAGATTCTAGTATGGGTACATATATGTTTTCCCAACCCCAGCACATTAGTTTGCTAATTCCAGATGTATGAAACGCAGGCCTAACTGTATCTAGTATATTGAACGCCAGATAAACTAATTTGGCCTTTTTTAAATAAAAAAAAAATTCCCTCACTGGAATACTTTATGGCTTTTCACTGTATGGATTACAGATGGACTGGTATTAGTAGGTGTGACACAAGCACACCCAAGTCCCTGATGTAGGATTTCTATGGCACAGACCACTATTACAAGTGATTAATGGACGTTGGGAGAGATTGTGCTGCAGCACTAGTCCCAAGATGGCCGCCGCCTATCAGCCCAGTAACATGTGCCACAAAATGGTCTGCACAACCTTTAAAAAAAATAGCCTTGGACTGTGCTGCTAAATCGCTATTGGTCTGAATCCCAGGTGTAGATGTCTGACTTGTTTGGAGCTTTGGAATGCACACTGTGGCAGCTTCTGCTGCAGCACTACAAGTCGCAAAATGGCGGCCGGCGGTCAGCCCAGGTACATGTGGATGGAAAAATCACTCTGGCCACTCTAAAAATAGCCAATCGCTATCAAAAAAGCAGCTCAGCTGCAGTTGTTCAGATGAATCACAGGTGGAGGAGAGAAATTTGCTTCCAGTTATTCAATTATCCCTGCCTATTCTCGCCCTAGCATCAGCTGCGTCTATCCCTGTTCTATTCACATCGGGAGTGAGCACGTCCCGACGTGCGCACAAGCTTATAAAGAGGCTGAGTCACATGCTGCACTTGGCCAATCACAGCCTTGCCAATAGTAGGCATGGCTGCGATGGCATCTTAGGGCAAGTAGTATGATGCATGTTGATTGGCTACTTTGCAGCCTTTCAAAATGCGCCAAAATACATGCCGAACGACGAACCCGAACCCGAACTTTTACGAAAAAGTTCGGGTTCGGGTCCGTGTCACGAACACCCCAAAATTCGGTACGGACCCGAACTATGCTCGAACTGTTCGCTCAACACTACCTATAATGTCTCTATAGTTTTGTGGAAGTTGTGTCACGGTGTCTCCTACCTGGGTACGGCTGGACTCCTGGATCACTTGCAATAAATTTGAGTGTAGTGATAGTAGGAGTAATAGAGGAACTTTGCAGAAGAAATTATGTCCAGACCTTTTGATGAAGTTCAAACATTTCTTTACTTGGAATAACTTGCATCCAAACAGTATACAGCATTGGTCTCTTGGTCCCAGCAGGTTTTGGCAATCATTGGCAGGAATGAGTACTTCTGCTTTAAATGTGGAGCTTGCAGGATAAAATGGCTGCTTGGTAGCTCTGTAACTATGGCAGGATTAGCTTCTGCACTTCTCTGGTAACGTCTGCTGTATGGGGACAGACTAACTGAGGGGGAATTGGCTTCTCCTAGGCACTGGACTTATCTAACAGATGGATTCTCAGGTGAATCTTTCTTCCAGGAACTCTGGAGGTTGTCTGTAGTTTCTGCTTTTTTCATCCAGCAGGATAGAGTCCTGACAAAAGTGGCCATCATGTGAGGATGCAATCAATGGCAATGGAAGAAAACAAACTGGCTAACAGTCTCTCATTTTATAGGACTAGTCCACAATGTGGCTCCCATAAGTTCTGGTATTGCAGTGAAGGAGGCATTTAGAGTAGGACTTGTAGGTAGAGTTGAGTGGACACCTGGATGTTCGGGATCGAAGGCTTCGGCCAAACTTCGCAAAAAAGTTCGAACTTTTGAGCACTAAAATGGCTGTAAAAAAAGTCATGGAAAGGGCTAGAGGGCTGCAAATGGCAGCCAAATGTGGTTAAGAGCATGGCAAGTGCTCTGCAAACAAATGTGGACAGGGAAATGACTTCAAATAACATAAAATACATACAAATAAAAAATAATAATCTTGATCTACTAGGACGAGGTCCATATGGAGTAAGAGGTTGAGGAGGTGGTGGATGTGGCGGTGTAGGTGAAAGCGGTGGTGGACGAGGAAGAGGTAGCCAACACTGGTTTTTGGTTTTATTTATTTATTTTTTGTTTAAATTAGGGTACGCTCCAAAACATTGGGAAATATAACCTGTTATAACCCCCTCCCACCGTGCTAAACAAACGTTCAGACAATACACTGGCATCAGGGCAGGCCAGCACTTCCAAGGCGTAAAGTGCAAGCTCAGGCCATATGCCCAATTTGTAGATCCAGAAGTTGAAGGGGGCAGACCCATCAGTCAGTACGTGTAAGCGTGTGCACACATACTGCTCCACCATGTTGCACGTCCCAGTGATGTCCACGATCCAATTGGATATCCGCTCTATCAACTTTCAATGTTCTTTTCTGTGCCTACCATGTTTATTATGGTTAGCGGTGAATCAGGGTTCCACGCCGGAGAGGGAGAGTGAGAAAGGCAGACTCAATCCAAGGTAGGTCAATGGCTGCAATGTGATCAAGCTGAAATGTGGGGACAAATTTTTAAAGCAGAAGGATTGAATGAAAGGGTCAATTAAAGGCGAATTTTAGAAATTTAAGTCCCTGTCACCTAGGCAGAGCAGGGGTTTTTGATCGTCAGAAATAGGTTAATGTCACCCACCAATAGAACAGATGATTTTTTTAAATTTCGGCCCCTGTCACCGAAATTGATAAAATGTAAGAAAAAAAGAATGTAAGTAAAAAATGTGTGAAATTTATTAACCTGTGAACTAGGTAGAGCAGGGGTATATCACAGCCAAAAATTGGTGAATGTCACCCAACAATGTAACAGAAAAATGAGTGAAATTTTTTGACCTGTCTACTAGGTAGAGCAGGGGTATATCACAGCCAGAAATTGGTGAATTTCACGCGAAAATGTAAAAGACAAATTAGTGAAATTTGTTTACCTGTCTACTAGGTAGAGCAGGGGTATATCACAGCCAAAAATTGGTGAATGTCTCCCAACTATGTAACAGAAAAATTTGTGAAATTTATTAACCTTTCAACTAGGTAGATCAGGGATATATCACAGACAAAAATTGGTGAATTTCACACGAAAATGAAACAGAAAAATTTGTGAAATTTGTTTACCTGTCTATTAGGTAGAGCAGCCAAAAATTGGTGAATTTCAGCCGAAAATGTAACAGACAAATTTGTGAAATTTGTTTACTTGTCTACTAGGTATAGTAGGGGTATATCACAGCCAAAAATTTGTGAATTTCACCCGAAACTGTAACAGACAAATTAGTGAAATTTGTTTACCTGTCTAATAGGTAGAGTAGGGGTATATCACAGCCAAATATTTGTGAATTTCACCCAAAAATGTAACAGACAAATAAGTTAAATGACAAAAAATAAAATTAAATACGTTAACATTTTTTAAAAAATTATCTTGATGTATGAAGTGGATGTCTATATGGACTAGGAGGTTGAGTAGGAGGTAGATGTAGCGGTGTAGGTGGAAGCGGCGGTGGAGGATGAGGTAGAAAACACTGTTTTTTGTTTTTAATTTTAATTTTATTTTTTTTGTTTAAATTAGGGTACACCCCAAAAGAGTGGGAAATATCAAAAATACAACAATGAGCAATGCGCAGTAGTATAACAATGGCTGGGTAAGGCCGGTATACATGTCTATTCTGCACAAGGTACGGACAAGTCCTGTGGGATCCATGCCTGGTTCATTTTAATGAAGGTGAGCTTGTCCACATTGGCTGTGGACAGGCGGCTGTGCTTGTCTGTGATAACGCCCCCTGCCTTGCTAAACACAAGTTCAGGCAATACACTGGCTGCAGGGCAGACCTGCACCTACAAGGCGTAAAGTGCAAGCTCAGGCCATGTGCCCAATTTGGAGACCCAGAAGTTGAAGGGGGCAGACCCATCATTTAGTACGTGAAGGCGTGTGCACACATACTGCTCCACCATGTTGGTGAAATGCTGCTTCCTGCTAAGACGTTACATATCAGCTGGTGGTGCTGGTTGTTGTGGCGGGTTGACAAAGCTTTTCCACATTTCGGCAATGCTAACCCTGCCTTCTGAGGTGCTGGTGGTGCCCCAGCTGCGTTGGTGACCTCTTCCTCCTCCTCTGCCTTCGCCTTGTGCTTCCACTATGCACCCGCTGTCAGGTGGGAATGCCACCAGCAGCGCATCTACCAGCGTGCGCTTGTTTTCTCGCATCTTATGATCACGCTCCAGTGACGTAATTAAGGGCGGTACGTTGTCCTTGTAACGGAGATCCAGCAGCATGGCCACCCAGTAATCAGCACAAGTTAGAATGTGGGTAACTCAGCGGTCTTTGCAGAGACACTGCAGCATGTAATCGCTCATGTGTGCCAGGCTGCCCAGAGGCAACAAAAAGCTGTCCTCTGTGGGAGGTGTATCGTCAGTGTCCTCTGTATAACCCACAGCCACGCACCATTGATGGCCATGAGCTGGTTTGGGTGCCACCCTGCTGTAAACACGGTTCCTCCGCCTCCATCTCTCCTCCTCATCCTCCACCTCGTCATCCTCCAGAACAGTTCCCTGGCTGTACAATTGTGTACCTGGCGTTTGTGGGTGCAGGAACCCACCCTTGGAGCCACTTGTGAATGACTGACCTGAAACCCTATGAAATTATCCCTCTTCCTCCTCCCCCTCCTGTGCCACATCCTCTTCCATCATCGCCCAAAGCATTTTTTCAAGGAAGCATAGAAGTGGGATAGTAATGCTGAGAACATCGGCACTGGCCATGTTGGTGGAGTACTCGATACAGCGCAACAAGGTGCACAGGTATCGCATGGAGGCCCAGTAATTGGTGGTGAAGTGGTGCTGTCCTCAGAGCGACTCACCTATGCGTGCTGCAGCTGAACTCTGGCCAGCATGTGCAAGGTGGAGTTCCAGCTTGTGGGCACGTCGCATATTAGGCGGTGAGCGGGAAGGCCGAAGTTACGCTGCAGCACTGACAGGCGAGCAGCAGCAGGGTGAGAACACCGAAAGCGCGCACAGACAGCCCGCACTTTCTGCAGCAGCTCTGACATATCGGGGAAATTTTTAAGGAACCTCTGCACCACAAATTCAGCACATGCGTCAGGCAAGGGATGTGCGTCAAACCGGCTAGGCCCAAAGTTTCTACGAGATTTTGCCCATTATCGCACACCACCAGGACGGGCTTGAGGCTCACTGGCACCAACCACTCATTGGTCGGTTGTTCCATGCCCATCCACAGCTCCTGCGCGGTGTGGGGTTTGTCCCCCAAACAGTTTTAAAACTGCCTGCTGTTTACCCCTGGCTGTGCTGAAGTTGGTAGTGAAGGTGTTACGCTGACCGGATGAGGAGGCGGTAGAGGATGAGGAAGCGGAGTAGGAGGAGGAAGCAACAGGAGGCAAACTGAAGCGCCCTGCAATCCTCAGTGGTGGAAGGACATGCACCAAACTGCTATCCGCCTCAGGCCCAGCCGCCACTGCATTTACCCAGTGTGCTGTTAGGGAGATATAACGTCCCTGACCGTGCTCACTGGTCCACGTATCTGTAGTTAGGTGGACCTTGCCACAGATGGCGTTGAACAGTGCACACCCGATTTTGTCCCCCACTTGGTTGTGCAGGTAAGGGATGGCTTGCCTTGAAAAGTAGTGTCAGCTGGGCATGACGTACTGTGGGACAGCCACCGCCATAAGGCTTTTAAAACTGTCCGTCTCCACCAGACGGAATGACAGCATTTCAAAGGCCAGTAATTTTGAAATGCTAGAATTCAGGGCCAGGGATCGCGGGTGGGTAAGAAGGTACTTCCTCTTCCGCTCCAGTGCTTGGGAGATGGAGAGCTGAACGCTTCCATGGGACATTGTGGAGATGCTTGGTGACCCAGGTGTTGGTGTTGCTGGCAGATCCTCTGTTTGCGGGGTGGCAGGTGCCACTGTCACTCCAAAGGTGGATGAAGAGGCCGAGACTGCAGCAGAGGAGGAAGAAGGAGGAGCGAGAGACCTTTCTTTGTTTTTGAGGTGTCTACTCCACTGCAGCTCGTGCTTTGCACTTAGATGCCTGGTCATGCAGGTTGTGCTCAGGTTGAGAACGTTTATGCCTCGCTTCAGGCTCTGATTGCACAGTGTGCAAACCACTAGTCTCTTGTCGTCAGCACATTGTCTGAAGAACTGCCACGCCAGGGAACTCCTTGGAGCTGGCTTTGGTGTGCTCAGTCCCTTGCTGCGTTGGCGTACTGTCTATGGGATGGCCGCTCTGCTTTTGAACCCTGCTCCCTCTTCTGCTGTGCTAGTGGCTCTGTGCGACCACCAACTCTTCCTCCGAACTACACAGGTCACTCGCATGACCTTGATTCCATGTGGGGTCGAGGACCTCATCGTCCTCCACATCATCTTCCACCCAGTATTCACCCCTTCCCTCCTTGTCGGTCTGCACACTGCTCAAAAGCCACAGCAGTCAGCACCTGTGTTTCGTCATCATCCGAGACATTCTGCGGTGTTCCTCCCATGGACTCATATTGAAACATAAGTGGTTGGGCATCGCTGCACTTAATCTCTTCCACTTCTGGGGCAGGGCTAGGTGGATGGGAGTCATCAAAAAGCAGAAGAAAAACCAGAAAAAACTGCTGCATGACTTGGGGCTCAGACTGCTTGGCTGATTTGCAAGGGGGTGAGGTGAAAGACTGATGGAAATCGGCTGTAGGTGCCAACTCTAATCTTTTAGCAGGAGACTGGGTGGGAGACAATGTGAACGAACTGGATCCACTGTCAGCAACCCAATCTACTATCGCCTGTATTTGTTCTGGTCTCACCATTCGTAGAGCCGCATTAGGCCCGACCAAATACCGCTGCAGGTTCTATCGCCTACTCGCACCTGAGGAAGGGGTTTCACTTGTGCGTGTAGTTGGCCCATATCGACTACGTCCTCTCCCTGCAACAGGAGCTCCACCAGCAGCACCCTGACCGGGGCCACGTCCCTTATTCTACGCTTTCCTCATTCTCCGCAAATGAAGGATCTTGCCTAAAATGGGTGTTTTTTTAATAACAGAATATAACAGCAGTATCTATCGCGTGTATCTCACACTGACAGATGCAGCAAAGGCTGTAAATATAGTATTTTTCCCCAAATGGGTGTTTTTTTTTAATAACAGAATAGAACATCAGTATCTAGCGCATGTATCTCACACTGACAGATGCAGCAAAGACGGCAAATTTAGTTTTTTGCCCAATTATTTTTTTTTTTTAATAACAGAATAGAACGCCCAGTGGCGTAACTACCAGGGAAGCAGGGGAAGCGGCTGCTTCGGGGCCCGGGCTGACAAGGGGCCCGGGAGCAGTGTCTCATACACACACACTTACTGTGTGTACATCATTTTACGTTTTCAGGCCGGCCCCACCCCCGAAAACAACACCTCCAAATCCCCTCCCCTTTACATTTGGTGCGGTCACATAGGGGCCGCCCCCCTCCCATCCATCCTACTTCCCCATTCATTAACACAGGGCCTGCTTCGGCGGGCGACTCCGTCCATGATTATCTGCTGACTCGCTGCCTCTTCTGCCTGCATAGTGTGACACTTGCCAGAGAACAAGTCGGCAGCACACTATGCAAATGAATCTCTTCAGGCAGCACAGTGGCAGCCCGCCCCCAAATGAAGTCCTCCCCACGGGGCGGGGAGAAGAAGCACAGCAGAGGGCGGAGGGAGGCACAGCAGGCATGCACAGCACTCGTTTTTTCAGGTATGTGCCTGGGCCCCCATGTTCCCCCCCCCCCCCCCCTTGCCTGCTGCAGCTGCACCTGCACTAGTGCACAGTGGTTCTGGGGCCTCTCTGGGCATGAGGAAAGAGGAGGGCAGGGCAGAGTCAAAGTAGTTAACCCTTTCCTCCTCTCCCAGTCTGTCAAGTTCACAGACTGGGAGAGGAGGGGAGGTAAGACCAGGTACAGCAGCAGGCAAAGTTCTGAGTGTGCAGCCATGGCAGGCTGCAGCATGTAGCTGCCACAGGCTTCCATCCCAGTCCCACCAGCCTCCTATATAATAAAATGCATTCATCTGCTTCTGTTATAGTACAGGAGGCTGGCAGATGCTGGGATCGCCCCCTGGCAGCTGCATGCTGAAGCCTTCAGCATGTAGCTGCCAGGTAGCCAGATCACAACCTCTGCCCACGCTTCCTCTGCCAGCCTCCTGTACTATAGCATGCGGGACATGGCAGCCTCCCCTCTCTGCCTCCACTGCTCTGCCATGTACTAGTGCTTATTATGGCTTTCTCTTAAGTTACATATACACAAATGTGATGCCAGGATGGTTCTGGGCTGGCATCGGGTGCATGCATATGTGTGCCATAATAAGCACTAGTACATGGCAGAGCAGTGGAGGCAGAGAGGGGAGGCTGCCACGTACCGCATGCTATAGTACAGGAGGCTGGCAGAGGAAGGAGTGGGCAGAGGTTGGGATGAAAGTTCCAATCACCCCCTTTCACAGTGTTTTAAATATAGGTAAATAAACATAAAAAAAAAACATTGCTATGTCCAAAAATGCCTTCACTATTAAAAAATATAAATAATTTTTATTCAAAAAGGGTACCAATAAAAACTACAATTCATCCACCTGAAGAAAAGCTTCAGCTCTTTAGGCAGAAATCTAAAAAAAAGTTTTAGCTGTCAAAAAAGTGATACAAAGAGAAAGAGAGGTTTTTTGAAAGGTTTTATTTTAAGTAAGGGTCCATTCACACGTCTGTTGTTCTGGGTACAATTTTGCGGAACAGGTGCAAACCCATTCATTTCAATAGGGCCGCAAAAGATGCGGACAGCACACCGTGTGCTGTCAGCATCCGTAGTTCCATTCCGCGGCCCCCGCAAAATAAGATGGAACATGGCCTATTCTTGTCTGCAATTGTGGACAAGAATAGGCATTTCTATCATAGGGAACTATCAAAATGCGAAACGCACGCAGCTGGTATCCATGTTTTGCGGACATTTTGTGGACCGCAAAACACTTGCGGACATCTGAATGGACCCTAAGGGAGGGGGGCCCTGTAAAAAATTTGCTGTGGGGCCCAGTCAGTTCTAGTTACGCCCCTGAGAACGCCAGTATCTAACGCGTGTATCTCACACTAACAGATGCAGCAAAAGCTGCAAATTTAGTTTTTTGCCTAGAATGTTTTTTTGTTTTTTTTTAACAGAATAGAACAGCAGTATCTAACGCGTGTATCTCACATTGACAGATACAGCAAAGGCCGCAAATTTAGTATTTGGCCCAAAATTGGTGTTTTTTTAATAACAGAATAAAACAGCAGTATCTATTGCGTGTATCTCACACTGACAGATGCAGCAAAGGCTGCAAATTTAGCTTTTTGCCCAAAATTAGTGTTTTTTTAACTCCTTATTTCACCTTAAGGACCAGGCCATTTTTTGCAAATCTGACCAATGTCACTTTAAATGGCAATAACTTTAAAACGCTTTGACTTATCCAGGCCATTCTGAGATTGTTTTATCGTCACATATTGTACTTCATGACACTGGTAAAATGAAGTAAAAAATAATAATTTTTATTCATAAGAAAAATACAAAATTTACCTTTTTTCTTTAAAAAAATTGCAAATTTCCAAGTTTCAATTTCTCTACTTCTATAATACATAGTAATACCTCCCAAAATAGTTATTACTTTACATTCCCCATATGTCTACTTCATGTTTGGATCGTTTTGGGAATGATATTTTATTTTTTGGGGATGTTAAAAAGCTTAGAAATTTAGAAGCAAATCTTGAAATTTTTCAGAATTTTTCAAAAACCCAATTTTAGGGACCAGTTCAGGTCTGAAGTCACTTTGTGAGGCTTATATAATAGAAACCACCCAAAAATGACCCCATTCTAGAAACTACACCCCTCAAGGTATTCAAAACTGATTTTACAAATTTCGTTAACCCTTTAGGTGTTCCACAAGAGTTAATGGCAAATGGAGATAAAATTTCAGAATTTAGATTTTTTGGCAAATTTTACATTTTATTAAATTTTTTCCAGTAACAAAGCAAGGGTTAACAGCCAAACAAAATGCTATATTTATTGCCCCGATTCTGTATTTTGCAGAAAGAACCCATATGTGGTCGTAAACTACTGTACGGGCACACAGTAGGGCATAGAGGGAAAGGTGCGCCATATGGTTTTTGGAAGGCAGATTTTGCTGGACTAGTTTATTTACACAATGCCCATTTGAAGCCCCCCTGATGCACCCCTAGAGTAGAAACTCCATAAAAATGACCCCATTTTGGAAACTACTAGATAAGGTGGCAGTTTTGTTGGGAATATTTTTAGGGTACATATGATTTTTGGTTGCTCTATATTACATTTTTGTGAGGCAAGGTTACCAGAAATAAAAATTCTGAAATTTCATCTCCATTTGCCAATAACTCTTGTGGAACACCTAAAGGGTTAACGACGTTTGTAAAATCAGTTTTGGATACCTTGAGGGGTGTAGTTTATTAGATGGGGTCACTTTTATGGAGTTTTTACTCTAGGGGTGCATCAGGGGGGTTTCAAATGGGACATGGTGCCAAAAAAAAAGGCCATCAAAATCTGCCTTCCAGAAACCATACGACATTCCTTTCCTCCTGCGCCCTGCCGTGTGCCCGTACAGCAGTTTACGACCACATATGGGGTGTTTCTGTAAACTGCAGTATGAGGGTAATAAATATTAAGTTTTGTTTGGCTGTTAACCCTTACTTTGTTATTGGAAAAAAACTGATTAAAAAGGAAAATTTGCCCAAAAATAGATTTTTTGGCACCGTTTATTTTTTATTTTTTTAACCGTGTTCATCTGAGGGGTTGGGGGGGTTTATAGAGCAGATTCTTACGGACGCGGCGATACCTAATATGTCTACTTTTTTATTTTTTATGTTTTACATTATATAATCTTTTTATAAACAAAAAAAAAACATTTTAGTACCTCCATAGTCAGAGTCATATTTTTTTTGTTTTTAGCCGATTATCTTAGGTAGGGGCTCATTTTTTATGGGATGAGAGGACGGTTTTATTGGCACTATTTTGGGGTGCATATGACCTTTTGATCGCTTGCTATTACAATTTTTGTGATGTAAGGTGAAAAAAAAATACCTTTTTTTTGCACCGTTTTTTTTTTTTTTTTACTGTGGTCATCTGAGGGGTTGGGGAGTATTTTTATAGAGCAGATTCTTACGGACGCGGCGATACCTAATATGTCTACTTTTCTATGTTTTACACTATATTATCTTTTTATAAACAAAAAAAAAAACCATTTTAGAAGTCATTTTTTTTTCTGACAGAAAGACAGGCATACATAGACTCACTCACTCACATAAATACACAGGCAGACACTCATACAGTCAAGCACTTAAACACTTACCTCCCTCGGGTCCAGTATTGTGCAGCTCCTCAGTCCTCCAGCGCTCCGTTTAGTGTGCCGGGGCCAGAATGACGTCATATTCCGGCATCACAGAGGGCGCACAAGGGAGGAGTGGGGAGCTGCTAGAACAGCCTACCTTGCCGCCCGCCTCCTCTCCTCCGGTAATTTACTGGCAGAGCAGGCACCTGCCATCAAGGTAAGCAGATGCCTGCTCTGCCATATTTAATAAGGACCTCTACCTCCTGGCCCCCCTGTAACGGCGCTGGGGGCGGCTCAAGAGCCGCTCGCCCTGGCGCCCAGGGCTGCAGCCCCAGTCAGGGGAAGCCCACCAGGGCACCCTCAGCAGGCCAGCACCCTAGGAAAACGCCTAGTTAGCCTATATGGTTGCGCCGGCCCTGTTACCATGAATTGTGGACAGTACAAGTACAGCCCTCTTGTCCTTATATCTGACCAGCAACAGGTTTCCAGTGGTAAGGGCAAGGGTCTCCCCCCTGGGGATAGGTACCTGGAGGGGGTAGGTAGTCAGGCCGCGTTGATTTTTCTGCACAGTCCCAAAAGCGGACGTGGATCTGGCGGCGAGGGACTGGAACAAGGGGATACTAGTATAAAAGCTATCCACGTACAGGTGGTAACCCTTATCTAGCAGTGGGTGCATAAGGTCCCACACAAGTTTCCCGCTAACACCCAGAGTGGGGGAACATTCTGCGGGATCAATACAGGAATCTCGCCCCTCGTACATACAAAACTTGTAAGTGTATCCTGAGGTACTCTCACAAAGTTTGTACAGCTTCACGCCATACCTTGCCCGCTTAGAGGGAACATACTGGCGGAAAAGGAGTTTCTCTTGAACGCAATGAGAGACTCATCAACCGTGACCTCCCTTCCAGATACATAGGCCTGTACAAATTTGCCTGAATAATGCAGGCATTTCCGGATGGCCTCAAACCTGGAGCGTGTCATGGCCGTACTGTAAAGTGAGGCCTGGTAGAGGACGTCCCCACTCCAGTAATGCCTGACACTTGGTTTCTTGACTAGGCCCATATGCAGCACGAGGCCCCAAAATGTCCTCATCTCGGTGCACTGACCGGAGTCCAGCCACCAGGCCTAGCCAATAAGAAGCCCTGGTGTTGAGCAACAAACTGTTGGGCGTACAGGTTTGTATGCTCCACCATTAGATTTACAAAGTGGTTACTGTAAAAAAAGACTAAAAAAGTTGTATTCAGTGAAGCCCACTGTGGAAATCTGGATTCCTGGCTGGCCAACAAAATCAGGAATCACGGGCTCATAACGCTCTGGGGTACACCAGACAAGTTCACCGGCAGGGGGTTCCGGTGGATTTAACTGGTGGGCTGGAAAACTAGTAAGAGCCCTAGAGCTGCTCGTACTAGGTCCCTAGCATGGTGGTCCCCTTGCTCCGCCTGGCTGCGTCTCCGCCACCTTGGGGACTCATCATCATGGCTAGATGATGAGGAGTATGCGGATAAAAAAAGGAAAGTGGGGTCATCCTCATCCTCACTGGGACTCTCGGACTCGAAGGCAAGCTGGGCGTATGCCTCCTCGGCCGAGAACATCCGGCGGGCCATAGGGGAGTGTGTGTCTGCGTGTGTGTGACTCTTTTATTTTGTGTGTGTGTGTGGGGGCACGGGTGATAGCGAACTCACCCTAAACCTAACAGAGTTTTTACTCTAGGGGTGTATCAGGGGGCTTCAAATGGGACATGGTGCCAAAAAAAAAGGCCATCAAAATCTGCCTTCCAGAAACCATACGACATTCCTTTCCTTCTGCGCCCTGCCGTGTGCCCGTACAGCAGTTTACGACCACATATGGAGTGTTTCTGTAAACTGCAGTATGAGGGTAATAAATATTAAGTTTTGTTTGGCTGTTAACCCTTACTTTGTTATTGGAAAAAACTGATTAAAAAGGAAAATTTGCCCTAAAATAGATTTTTGGGCACCGTTTATTTTTTATTTTTTAACCGTGTTCATCTGAGGGGTTGGGGGGGTTTATAGAGAAGATTCTTACGGACGCGGCGATACCTAATATGTCTACTTTTTTTTTTTTATGTTTTAAATTATATAATCTTTTTATAAACAAAAAAAAAAACATTTTAGTATCTCCATAGTCAGTCATATTTTTTTTGTTTTTAGCCGATTATCTTAGGTAGGGGCTCATTTTTTATGGGATGAGAGGACGGTTTTATTGGCACTATTTTGAGGTGCATATGACTTTTTGATCGCTTGCTATTACAATTTTTGTGATGTAAGGTGAAAAAGAAATACCTTTTTTTTCCACCGTTTTTTTTTTTTTTTACCGTGTTCATCTGAGGGGTTTAGGGGGTATTTTTATAGAGCAGATTCTTACGGACACGGCGATACCTAATATGTCTACTTTTTTATGTTTTACACTATATTATCTTTTTATAAACAAAAAAAAACATTTTAGAATCACCATAGTCTGTCATTTTTTTTTCTGACAGAAAGACAGGCATACAGTACATAGACTCACTCACTCACATAAATACACAGGCAGACACTCATACAGTCAAGCACTTAAACACTTACCTCCCTCGGGTCCAGTATTGTGCAGCTCCTCAGTCCTCCAGCGCTCCGTTTAGTGTGCCGGGGCCAGAATGACGTCATATTCCGGCATCACAGAGGGCGCACAAGGGAGGAGTGGGGAGCTGCTAGAACAGCCTACCTTGCCGCCCGCCTCCTCTCCTCCGGTAATTTACTGGCAGAGCAGGCACCTGCCATCAAGGTAAGCAGATGCCTGCTCTGCCATATTTAATAAGGACCTCTACCTCCTGGCCCCCCTGTAACGGCGCTGGGGGCGGCTCAAGAGCCGCTCGCCCTAGCACCCAGGGCTGCAGCCCTAGTCAGGGGAAGCCCACCAGGGCACCCCCAGCAGGCCAGCGCCCTAGGCAAACGCCTAGTTCGCCTATATGGTTGCGTCGGCCCTGTTACCATGAATTGTGGACAGTACAAGGACAGTCCTCTTGTCCTTATATCTGACCAGCAACAGGTTTCCAGTGGTAAGGGCACGGGTCTCCCCCCTGGGGATAGGTACCTGGAGGGGGTAGGTAGTCAGGCCGCGTTGATTTTTCTGCACAGTCCCAAAAGCGGACGTGGATCTGGCGGCGAGGGACTGGAACAAGGGGATACTAGTATAAAAGCTATCCACGTACAGGTGGTAACCCTTATCTAGCAGTGGGTGCATAAGGTCCCACACAAGTTTCCCGCTAACACCCAGAGTGGGGGGACATTCTGGGGGATCAATACAGGAATCTCGCCCCTCGTACATACAAAACTTGTAAGTGTACCCTGAGGTACTCTCACAAAGTTTGTACAGCTTCACGCCATACCTTGTCCGCTTAGAGGTAACATACTGGTGGAAAAGGAGTTTCTCTTGAACGCAATGAGTGACCTCCCTTCCAGATACATAGGCCTGTACAAATTTGCCTGAATAATGCAGGCATTTCCGGATGGCCTCAAACCGGGAGCGTGTCATGGCCGACTGTAAAGTGAGGCCTGGTAGAGGACGTCCCCACTCCAGTAATGCCTGACACTTGGTTTCTTGACTAGGCCCATATGCAGCACGAGGCCCCAAAATGTCCTCATCTCGGTGCACGGACCGGAGTCCAGCCACCGGGCCTAGCCAATAAGAAGCCCTGGTGTTGAGCAACAAACTGTTGGGCGTACAGGTTTGTATGCTCCACCATTAGATTTACAAAGTGCTCACTGTAAAAAAAGACTAAAAAAGTTGTATTCAGTGAAGCCCACTGTGGAAATCTGGATTCCTGGCTGGCCAACAAAATCAGGAATCACGGGCTCATAACGCTCTGGGGTACACCAGACAAGTTCACCGGCAGGGGGCTCCGGTGGATTTAACTGGTGGGCTGGAAAACTAGTAAGAGCCCCAGAGCTGCTCATACTAGGGTGGGCCACAGGGTCCCTAGCATGGCGGTCCCCTTGCTCCGCCTAGCTGCGTCTCCGCCACCTTGGGGGCTCATCATCATGGCTAGATGATGAGGAGTATGCGGATGAAAAAAGGAAAGTGGGGTCATCCTCATCCTCACTGGGACTCTCGGACTCGAAGGCAAGCTGGGCGTATGCCTCCTCGGCCGAGAACATCCGGCGGGCCATAGGGGAGTGTGTGTCTGCGTGTGTGTAAATCTTTGTTTTTGTGTGTGTGGGGGGGGGCACGGGTGATAGCGAACTCACCCTAAACCTAACAGACAAAAAAGAAAAGGCTAACTAAAAAAAGGGGAAAAAATGTGAAAACAAATTCCAATTTTTTTTTTCACCCTAATCAAGAAGCTGTATTTCAGTCCTAAATGTGACAGTGACTTATGCACGTGTAATCACAGATGTACAGTATATTAGAGGGTTTTTTCACCTTAACCAAAAAGCTGTATTTCTGTCCTAAATGTGAAAGTGACTTATGCACGTGTAAGCCCAGAAGTGCAGTATATTAGAGGGTTTTTTCACCCCAGTAACCAAAAAACTGTATTTCTGTCCTAAATGTGACAGTGACTTATGCATGTGTAATCACAGATGTGCAGTATATTAGAGGCTTTTTTCACCCCAGTATGCCAAATCCGTATTTATGGCCTAAATGTGACAGTGACTTATGCACGTGTAATCACAGATGTGCAGTATATTAGAGGATTTTTTCACCCTAACCAAAAAGCTGTATTTCTGTCCTAAATGTGACAGTGACTTATGCACGTGTAATCACAGATGGACAGTATATTAGAGGCTTTTTTCACCATAACCAAAAAGCTGTATTTCTGTCCTAAATGTGACAGTGACATATGCACGTGTAATCCCAGATGTGCAGTATATTAGAGGGTTTTTTCCCCCCAGTAACCAAAAAGCTGTATTTCTGCCCTAAATGTGACAGTGATTTATGCACGTGTAATCACAGATGTGCAGTATATTAGAGGGTTTTTTCACCCTAACCAAAAAGCTGTATTTCTGTCCTAAATGTGACAGTCACTTATGCACGTGTAATCCCAGATGTGCAGTATATTAGAGGGTTTTTTCACCCTAACCAAAAAGCTGTATTTGTGTCCTAAATGTGACAGTCACTTATGCCTGTCTAATCCCAGATGTGCAATATATTAGAGGGTTTTTTCACCCAGTATGCCAAAGCTGTATTTCTGGACTTGCAGATAGCCTATGCTGGTGCACTACCATTGCATAAAATGACTGCCGATCATGTATTGATATTGACTAACTGAAGAAGAAAAAGTTCGTATTCAGCAGTAGTTGGCTCAGTGCAGGCTTAAAAAAATTGTGCACCTCACCCACAAAAACACTTTTCTGTAGATCGCTGAGTACATAAACCAGTTCTTGATGAGATTTCTTCCTGATCTCTCCCTTACCAGCAGCTACAGCCTCTCCCTACACTAATCCGAGCAGAGTGATGGGCGGCGCTACGTGACTCCAGCTTAAATTGAGGCTGGGTCACACGCTGCAGTTGGCCAATCACAGCCATGCCAATAGTAGGCATGGCTGTGATGGCTTTTGGGGCAAGTAGTATGACGCTTGTTGATTGGCTGCTTTGCAGCCTTTCAAAAACGCCATTAAAATCGCCGAACACCGAACCCGAACCCGAACTTTTACGTAAATGTTCGGGTTCGGGTCCGGGTGCCGAAAACCCTAAAATTCGGTACGAACGCAACTTTACAGTTCGGGTTCACTCAACTCTATCTATAAATACGATTTAGTAATAGACATTCTGCCTCTAAAGTATAATTTTTGAACACTTGTGCAAAACAAACCTTTCTTTCTTCTGAGTTTAACATATACAGTAAATATAAAATGTCTACACACCCTGTTAAAATGTCAGGTTCTGTGCTGAAAAAAATGAGACAAAGATAAATAATTTCAGAACTTTTTCCACCTTTAATGTGACCTATAAACTGTACAACTCAATTGAAAAGCAAACTGAAATCTTTTAGGTAGAGGGAAGAAAAATATAAAAATAAAATAATATGGTTGCAATAAGTGTGCACACCCTTAAACTAATACTTTGTTGAAGCACCTTTTGATTTTATTATAGCACTCAGTCTTTTTGGGTATGAGTCTATCAGTATGGCACATTTGATTTGGCAAGATTTGCCCCACTCTTCTTTGCAAAAAACACTTCAAATCTGTCAGATTGCGAGGCATCTCCTGGGCACAGCCCTCTTCAGATCACCCCACAGATTTTCAATTGGATTCAGGTCCGGGCTCTGGCTGGGCCATTCCAAAACTTTAATCTTCTTCTGGTGAAAGCCATTCCTTGTTGATTTAGATGCATGCTTTGGGTCGTTGTCATGCTGAAAGATGAAGTTCCTCTTCATGTTCAGCTTTCTAGCAGAAGCCTGAAGTTTTGTGCCAATATTGACTGGTATTTGGAACTGTTCATATTCCCTTTAGCTAACTAAGGCCCCAGTTCCAGCTGAAGAAAAACAGCCCCTTAGCATGATGCTGCACCACCATGCTTCACTGTGGGGATGGTGTTCTTTTATTATGGCCAAAAAGTTTAACCTTGGTTTCATCAGACCATAACACCTTTTCCCACATTGCTTTTGGCAGACTTTAGATGTGTTTTTGCAAAAATGTAGCCTGGCTTGGATGTTTTTCTTCGTAAGAAAAGGCTTTCGTCTTGCCCACTCTACTCCATAGCCCAGACATATGAAGAATACGGGAGATTGTTGTCACAGGTACCACACAGCCAGGACTTGCCAGTATTCCTGCAGCTCCTTTAATGTTACTATAGCCCTCTTGGTAGCCTCCCAGACCAGTTTTGTTCTCGTCTTTTGATCAATTTTGGAGGGACGTCAGTTCTTGGTAATGTCACTGCTGTGCCATATTTTCTCCCACTTGATGATGACTGTCTTCACTGTGTTCCATGGTATATCTAATGCCTTGGAAATTCTTTTGTACCCTTCTCCTGACTGATACCTTTATCAGTGATATCCCTCTGATGCTTTGGATCTCTCTGTGGACCATGGCTTTTGCTGTGGGATGCGAATAAGAAATTTTCAGGAAAGACCAACTAGAAGCAGCTGGACTTTATTTGGGGTTAATCAGAGGCACTTTAAATGATGGCCGGTGTATGCTGACTCCTATTTAACAGGATTTTACATGTGATTGCTTAATTCTGAACACAGCTACATCCCCAGTTATAAGAGGGTGTGCACACTAATGCAACCACATTATTTTAGTTATTTTTTTTCTTCCCCTCCACCTAAAAGATTTCAGTTTGTCTTTTAATTGAGGTTTACAGTTTATAGGTCACATTAAAGGTGGAAAAAAGTTTTGTAATCATTTACGGTATCTTTGTCTCATTTTCACTGTATGTGTATAAAAGGGGCAGGGATCTGACCCTGGTAAGGCATCATTTTTGGACATTTGGTACCAATAAGCCGCTGTCTGTTTGTCATAACACCGTGTGTGTTTAAACACCTTCTGACTCCGATAAAGGACACTTTGGTAAAACTTTGCAATATAAAAAAAAGCATAACTTATGCAACAACGCAGTCTGTTCTTAACCTCGCTTGTTTGTTAAGACTGTCAACTATGTTTAGCCATAGCTATGTCAGAGTCACTCTGACATTATTTGCTCTTAATGTCATGGCTTTCAAGAGCTTAGAGAAGGGGGAGAAAAAGAATGAAAATTCATAAAACATTAACAAAAAGAGATAACAACTTTAAAAAAAAATGATAGTCTGAGTCTTAGGAGTCATATACCAATTTTCTAATTTCCAGGGCAATTGACACACTTTTGATTTGTGTTGAATTAATTCAGACACAAATCTATTTTTTTTAATTTGACGAATACTCAAAATGAATTATTGTAGGATTTTTTTTTTTAAATCCATGTTCATTCTATTCCTATTATTTTATTAGTTTTGTAGGTGAGATAGGAAAAGGTTTGGTATGCGTGCACAGTGGGGACACGGGACAGTTGACTGGGAAACCAATAGGATGCTTGGCTGTATAGTTAGAGGTATAACCTGTAGGGAAGTGAGCGATTGTGATCCTACTGTATAGAGCGCTAGTGGAACCACATCTGGAAACTGTGTCCAGTATTACAAGGGAAAAAACATATGAGAAAATGGAGGACCACATGACCCTGGGAGAAAGTGTGAGAAGTGTGTGTGTGGGCGGGGTTGACTTGCCCTTTTTGGCTTAGAGGGTGAAAGACAGCCTGATCACCCCAATCACGGGGCAGTAGGCAGGCAGATCCTTCTGCAGACAATGAGGAATCACAATTAGTGAGCTTGAAGGATGCCTTGTAGTGGTGTCTGACAAAAAGTAATTACAAACACAAGCCACTAATGTAGTGTGATATGGACACTATAAGCAGATTACAGGGAGAGAATACAGAGATGTATTTGAGTACCGTATTTTTAGCCCTATAAGACGCACGGCCCATAAGACGCACTTAGGTTTTAGAGGAAGACAATAGGAAAAAATATTTTTCATTAGACCTCAGATCAGATCACCAATCAGACCCCCAATGTTATTCAGATCTCAGCTGACAGCCCCAATCAGTTGTTTAGACCCTCAATCAGACCCTATATCAGACCCCCATGACTCAGATCAGACCCCCAGACTCATGTATGCAGTAACCAGCCTCATGTATGCAGCCCCCAGCCTCATGTATGCAGCCAGCAGCCTCATGTATGCAGCCTGCAGCCCCTAGCCTCATGTATGCAGCCTGTAGCCCCCAGCCTGATATATGTGTGAGATGGGGAAACAGCTCTCATTGTCTGATTACTGTTTGTATAGATTTAATTAAATTATCTGGACTGACATTTTTCTGCTTGGCCACAAGATGCCGCTGTTTCCTAAACACAGCTAACAGGCTGCATATATTTCCATATTCATGAGAGGTGAAGTTTCAGACCTGGAGAGGTGCCCAAGGGGATGTTAATGGATGCAAGTGCCGGCCGCACCCGCCGCCGTTCGAGCCCCAGCGCCGCCCTTTCCGGACTTCTGCACCAGCCTCCTAATCCTCTGTGCCGCCCTCTCGCTCGAACTCCCTCCCCCCTCCTCCTGCTGTAAGATCTCATGCATACAGGGGTTGAGCGAAGTTGCCAAGCGCATGCGCACTTCGCTGTAAGAAGCCAAATGGAGAAGTCCGCATGGGCGCATCAGGCATAGCCCTCGTGCGCAAGCGCAAGATCTTACAGCAGAAGGAGGGGGGAGGGAGGGAGAGGAGAGGTGGCACAGAGGATTAGGGCGGCACCAGAAGTACTGGAAAAGGCCCCGGCGCTGGGCACGAACGGCGGCGGGTGCGGCGGCACCTTGCATTCATTAACATCCCCCTTGGGCACCTTATTTGTTTGACTGACAGGTTAGTAATAGCTGTTTTTTAGCTAAATAAGCCCACAGATGACATTTATAAGCCACATTAGGAATCGTGAAGACGCCCTGAACATCAGCATATTTTTAGCTGACAGGGGTCAAACCTGGTGACAGAATCCCTTTAAAGAAATTACTGTTTCTAGCTGCTGTGGACTAGCTGTGACTGTGGACTAGCAGCTAGAACAGTAATTTCTTTATGTGTTATGTTATTTAGACTGAGCTCTCAGCATGCTAGCCAGTCAGTAATTTTCATAGTGCTGTTATGATTTATGGACCACAGCTCTCAGCATGCTTAGCCAGCCTTCTATCTGGCTGTGCTTCTTGAGAGTCACAGTCCACAGGCTCAGAAACAGCCAGATAGAAGGCTGGCTAAGCATGCTGAGAGCTGTGTCCATAAATCAGAAAAAGCACTATGATTGCCCTCCCTTCCAATGATGAGTTTATCTGATACCTGCTCCAGAAGCTCCTGCTGTCTCGCGCGCTGGTGTGGCTGAGCGCTGTGGGCCGTGTGCTGGTCGAAACTGCTGAGCAGGTTGTACACAGCGCAGCGCGCAGGAGGGATAACGCGGGCGCACTGAGGTCATATCCGGAGGGCCGCAGCATTACAGGAACCGCACCAGCTGCTCTGACGTCCTGCCGCGGATATCCTGTGACGTATATCCAGCGGCAGGACGTCAGAGCAGCTGGTGCTGTTTCCTGTAATGCCGCGCCCTCCGGATATGAACCTTCATTGTCTACAGTCTGCAGACTATTATCATTTTCCTCATGAACAGCGCCATCTATTGGTTACATAGTTTTATGTCCTACAGTCTGCAGACTATTATCATTTTCGTCATGAACAGCGCCATCTTTTGGTTACATAGTCTTATGTCCTACAGTTTCCAGACTATTATCATTTTCCTCATGAACAGCGCCATCTATTAGTTACATAGTGTATGTCCTACAGTCTGCAGACTATTATCATTTTCCTCATGAACAGCGCCATCTATTGGATACATAGTCTTATGTCCTACAGTCTGCAGACTATTATCATTTTCCTCAGAACAGCGCCATCTATTAGTTACATAGTCGTATGTCCTACAGTCTGCAGAATATTATCATTTTCCTCATGAACAGCGCCATCTATTGGATACATAGTCGTATGCCCTACAGTCTGCAGACTATTTCATTTTCCTCATGAACAGCACATCTATTGGATACATAGTCTTATGTCCTACAGTCTGCAGACTAATATTATTTTCCTCATGAACAGCGCCATCTATTGGTTACATAGTCTTATGTCTACAGTCTGCAGACTAATATTATTTTCCCTCATGAACAGCGCCATCTATTGGTTACTAGTCTTATGTCCTACAGTCTGCAGGACTATTATAATTTTCCTCATGAACAGCACCATTATTGGATACATAGTCTTATGTCCTACAGTCTGCAGACTAATATTATTTTCCTCATGAACAGCGCCATCTATTGGTTACATAGTCTTATGTCCTACAGTCTGCAGGACTATTATCATTTTCCTCATGAACAGCGCCATCTATTGGTTACATGTCTTATGTCCTACAGTCTGCAGACTATTATCATTTTCTCATGAACAGCGCCATCTATTGGTTACATTGTCTTATGTCCTACCGTCTGCAGACTAATATTATTTTCCTCATGAACAGCGCCATCTATTGGTTACATAGTCGTTTGTCTACAGTCTGCAGACTATATATCATTTTCCTCATGAACAGCGCCATCTATTGGATTCACAGTCTTCTAACCTACATTTGGCAAACTAGCTTAATTTTCCTTATACACTGTTAAAGGTGGGGGCACAGTGTAGGTCACTGTTAGAAGGCAATCACTGTGTAATTTACTGTTAAGGGGCGCATGCCTGTTGCAGAGGTCACTGTTAAAGGGGTTGTCCGGGTTCAGCTAGTTTCCGCCAGGCAGTGTGTTATTATAAACAAAAGTGCCCTTTCCCCTGCGCGATGTAGCGCAGGGCAAAGGAGAGAGCATTGGGCATAAACTGCCTCTGATGCACCTGTCAGGGGGCTGCCAGGGTGGAAATGGAGGTATGAAACCTGGACAACCCCCTTTAAAGGGCGCGGGCACCTATGGATGTTACTGTTAAACTAGTGTTGATCACGAATATTGGCACTTCGAGAATTGCAAATGTTTAGAATATCACGAAGTATATTCATTATCGCAAATATTCGTTTTTTTAAATACCAGTTTATGCAAAAAAAATTATGCAAATTTTCGCCAATCAAGAAAAATAATGACTGGAGATCACGAATTCTCGAATATATGGCGAATATTTGCCCAAATATTCAAGAAATATTGCGAATTCGATATTGCCCTGCCGCTCAACACTACTGTTAACGGGTAACGGGTAGGCTGTTGTGGAGGTCACTGTTAAAGGGGCAGGCCATGTGGATGTTACTGATAAGGGGTTAGGCTGCTATGGAGGATGCATCCACAGTGCCCTGCCCCTTTAACCCTTTAAGTGGGTGGACACTTTGAAACATGCCATCTACTAAAAACTGATCCGCTAAACCAGGGATCAGCACCTTCGGCACTCCAGCTGTTGAGAAACTACAATTCCCAGCATGCTCCATTCTTTTTTGTGAGAGACGGAGAGACGCGTGACGGATCACTTTCAAATGGATCCGCAAAACGAGAGTGTGAAAGTAACCTATATTGGGAAAAAAATATAAAAAAATACTGTATTGTTCTCAAAGGAAAAAAATAAATAAAAAGGGCATAGTGCATCCCCTTTCATCACAGGTCAGTTCCTTTTTTTCCCTTTGAGAACAATAGATGGACAATGTTGGGGGTTGGTGTTAATCACAGCTGGAGTGAGATACATTTCTGTTGGTTACAATACTGACACAGAGACACACGTGCCCATAATTGTGTATAAAAAACAGACAAACAAACACAAAGGACAAACAAATATTTTTTTGTCTTTACCTAATATTAATAACCACTTATTATATACTGTATTTTTCGCCCTATAAGACGCACTTTTTCCCCCCAAAAGTGGGGTTGAAATAGCAGTGCGTCTTATGGGGCGAATGCTGCTGATTTTGCTGAATTTTCAATGATACACCCGCCGCGATGCCGCGTGGCGGGTGTATCAGCTGTGAAGGGAGGAGGGGCTGGGGGCCGGCATCTGCTTTATAATGACAGCGGGGCCCGTGCAGTGACTGTGTTCTACTACACGGGCCCCGCTCACTGTATATCGTATCTGAATAGTTAATTATGTATATACCAGTAATCGCATAATCAGCGCCTGTATTACTTACAACTACAAGCGCTCGGTAGCAGAGAGGAGGGAGAAGGCAGGCCGGGAGGAGGCAGGCCGGGAGACGGGCGCTGGCAGCGTGAGTCACTACGTCAGGCGCCCTGCGCCGCCACTTTATGAATGAAGCAGGCGGTGTCGGCGCATGACGTAGTGACTCACGCTGCCAGCGCCCCGTCCCTCCCTGCCTGCCTCCCTCCCTCCTCTCTGTACCGAGCGGCTTGTAGTTGTAAGTAATACAAGCGATGATTATGCGAATACCGGTATTTACATAATTAACTATTACAGATACGATT
The DNA here is from genome assembly GCF_905171765.1 of Bufo bufo. Lineage (NCBI taxonomy): Eukaryota > Metazoa > Chordata > Amphibia > Anura > Bufonidae > Bufo > Bufo bufo. The sequence goes on along the minus strand of NC_053393.1, from coordinate 10,189,846 downwards.
ATACAGTGAGCGGGGCCCGTGTAGTAGAATACCGTCACTGCTCGGGCCCTACTGTCATTATAAAAGCAGATGCGATCCCCCACCCCCTGTATTGAGGGTCATTCACTACAGGGACACTGTTATGGAGGGATCTGTGGATGGACACATCGCATAAGATGCTATATATGTGTCATCCACAGATCCCCCCCATAACTGTCATACACAGATCCCCATAACAGTGCCATCCAGAGACCCCAATAAGAGCCACCCACAGATCTCCCATAAGTGTCACATTACAGATCCCCCATAAGTGTCACCCACAGATCCCCCATAAGTGTCACCCACAGATACCCATAACAGTGCGTCACCCACAGATACCCCATAACAGTGCGTCACCCACAGATCCCCCATAACAGTTCGCCATCCACAGATCCCCCCATAACAGTGTGCCATCCACAGATCACAATTAGTTCAAAACCCACCAAAAGCACACCTATTGGTTCAAAATATTTTTAAAATACGGTAGTTTTCTTCCTACATTTATAAATTCTTATTACCAAAATGACAATAGACAACATAAAACAGTTATTTTTGTACTGAAGGCTATATGTTATAAGCCAGGTATGTGCAAGCCAATGTCCTATCTGTGAGGACAGGTACCATCAGCATTCCTTACAGTGGCAGTCTGAGACATATTAAACTAGTTCTCTATCCAAAAGGAGAGTGCCAGTAAGTCTCTATTGGTTTATTTCGGATTTCTAGGGGGTCCTGTGCACCTAAGTAGTTACCCATTAGGGTGAAAACAATTGTATTTTTTTTTTTACGCTAGCTAACTCCTCTTTCACTGCTTAAGAGGGCTGCATAAAAATGTTCTGTTTTCTAATTGTCTGAACTACAGTAAATTCAAATAACCTTTCTATAATGTTTTGTTAAGTAAACTCATTTGCATAAACCTAATAAGGGAAAGATGTAAATTATGATGTAAAATGTAAATTAGCAGAATCTGCCTGGTTTAATCAGCTGAAGCACTGTTTGCAATATCTTGGCCCATATTTATGCAAATGAGCTTACTTGACAAAACAATTATAGAAAGGTTATTTGAATTTACTGTAGTTCGGACAATTAGAAAACAGAACATTTTTATGCAGCCCTATTAAAGCAGTGAAAGAGGAGTTAGCTAGCGTAAAAAAAAATAATAATTACAATTGTTTTCACCCTAATGGTTACGACTTAGGTGCACAGGACCCCCTAGAAATCCAAAATAAACCAATATTGAGACTTACTGGCACTCTCCTTTTGGATAGAGAACTAGTTTAATATGTCTCAGGCTGCCACTGTGAGGAATGCTAATGGTACCTGTTGTGCATTTTCATAAGTGTACAATGTATCTGATGATATTATATCAATATGGATGATCATTGCCTTTAACAGCATGTGATCAGCATGAACCTAAAAAAAAACAAGATGGGTTCATGGCAAGTTCAATGTGTTAAAAGTGAATATATAGAGAAGACTATACTTTTATATTGTTTAGAGACATGGATTTAATCTACACTGGTTTCTCTAAACTTGTCTGTCTGAGGAACAATGGGTGTTTCATGGCTAAACCATGATCTGATAAGAGACGTCCATAAAACACATCTGGTGTGGAATAGATATCTATTCAAATATTCACATATAGATATATATATATTCCTGTGTGCATTCATTCAGCGTTTGAACTTGTTAATGATTCATATATACTAGGCAATATTGATGTATTATAGCCAAATATTATTAATGTATCTTTATGTGTCTGTATCTCACTGAGAGGATATATTCTAGGGGATATAGAGAGTGTTTAAGTTGAATTTTCTTAAATAGGGTGTATTTTAGAGGAGCTGATGTTATTTCAAACATCATTACTCAATAGCTGAGACAGTTAAGATACACAAACCAGGAGAAAACTTTCTAAGGACCATTATACTCTTATCTGCCCCATAAATTCAGGGATTAGGGAAACTTCTGATACTGCCAGTCAGAGTTTAAATGGTGTAATAAAGCAATATATATGTGTTAATTCTTAAAATATTTAAAATTGTTATATGATACAACAGTGCCATCAAGGGGTTGATGGGCAGAGAAGTTTCTAAGGAATGTCAATTAAATGACATCATCCCCATGTTTAGCATACGTCACACCCACCTTATCTAATTGGAAATCCCTAATCCAAGAGGGGATGGGCATAGATAAGGATTGGAATATCTGATCCAGTTTTGGGGAGATCAGGACACTTCACAAAAAGATCGCTTCGCAAAGATTCATTCATCAGCATCACTTCACACGTCAGGAACGTACCACAGGACGGACATATCTAAATCTTGGAAAGCTGGGTCCATTCTAAAAGTTCTTTATCCCAAAGCCAGGGGTAATGTATAATCTATTTAATTTGCAGTAATTATAATTCGCTCAATTGGCATATAGTTGAGACCCCATTATTAGTGGGTCAATAGTGTTAAAACAATAATTTTATGTGAAATTTTAATGAACGTGCACATCATTAGAATTCCTGTAATATTGCTATCAGAGTGGAATCTCTGATCGGATTTTATTATCCGTAGTTAGGCCAACGGGCGTATTTATAAGATGTCTCTTACTGCCATATTCTTTGATTGAGCATAAGGGATTTTCCACAGATTCATTTCTATTGTTTTGTTGTTGTTGTTACATTATAATATTTTGATAATCAGTACACTAATCGGTAATAATTTGATAAAAGAAAAGAGTAGTATTGTGTTGTACCTGGTGTAGTAAATTAAGTGAGCCCGGCGTAAACGGTGGAGCATCATCTTGTGGTCAATTTTGATATTATCCTTGTATTCGTTTGTATGCCATTTTTACTGTTTTACTTATTTATTTGTAATAAATTATATTTTATATAATTAATTGAGCCCTGTTTCATTATCTGCACAAATTAACTTTAGATCTCATCAATAAAAGAACTGGCGTTTATATGTCCGCCAATTACATTTTTCACTTTTAATTTTTCATATTTCATAAAAATATGAAATCATAATTTTTATGATTTCATATCTTATATGAAATAAATACCCGAAATACCTGTCTCACTTATGGCATATAGCCTTCAGTTACAAAAAGAACTGTTTTATGTTGTCCATTGTCATTTTGGTAATAAGAAGTTATAAATGGTAGGAAGGGAACTATATAATAAGTGGTTATTAATACTAGGTAAAGACAAGAAAAAATATTTGTTTGTCCTTTGTGTTTGTTTGTCTGTTTTTTATACACAATTATGGGCACGTGTGTGTCTCTGTGTCAGAATTGTAACCAACAGAAATGTAATTCACTCCAGCTGTGATTAACACCAACCTCCAACATTGTCCATCTATTGTTCTCAAAGGGAAAAAAACTAAGGAACTGACCTGTGATGAAAGGGGATGCACTATGCCCTTTATTTTATTTTTTTCCTTTGAGAACAATACAGTATTTTGTTTTATTTTTTCTCCAATATAGGTTACTTTCACACTCTCGTTTTGCGGATCCATTTGAAAGTGATCCGTCACGCGTCTCTCCGTCTCTCACAAAAAAGAATGGAGCATGCTGGGAATTGTAGTTTCTCACAGCTGGAGTGGCGAAGGTTGCTGATCCCTGGTTTAGCGGATCAGTTTTTAAGTAGATGGCATGTTTCAAAGTGTCCACCCACTTAAAGGGTTAAAGGGGCAGGCACTGTGGATGCATCCTCCATAGCAGCCTAACCCCTTATCAGTAACATCCACAATGCCTGCCCCTTTAACAGTGACCTCCACAACAGCCTACCCGTTACCCATTAACAGTAGTGTTGAGCGGCAGGGGCAATATTCGAATTCGCGATATTTCTCAAATATTTGGGCAAATATTCGCCATATATTCGAGAATTCGTGATCTCCAGTCATTATTTTCTTGATTGCGAAAATTCGCACAGAAAAATTTGCATAAACTGGTATTTAAAAAAACGAATATTTGCGATAATGAATATACTTCGTGATATTCTAAACATTCGCAAATTCTCAAAGTGCCAATATTCGTGATCAACACTAGTTAACAGTAACATCCATAGTGCCCGCCCCTTTAAAGGGGTTGTCCAGGTTCATACCTCCATTTCCACCCTGGCAGCCCCCTGACAGGTGCATCAGAGCAGTTTATGCTCCAATGCTCTCTCCTTTGCCCTGCGCTACATCGCGCAGGAAAAGGGCACTTTTGTTTATAATAACACACTGCCTGGCGGAAACTAGCTGAACCGGACAACCCCTTTAACAGTGACCTCTGCAACAGCATGCCCCTTTGAGCTTTGCCCGCTTCACACTGTCTAAAACTTAACACTCAGACACCCTGCATCCCGACATGTTTCGCTGTGTAACCAGCGTCTTCAGGGGATGATGCAGGTGTGAGTGTTGGGGGCGGAGACCATCTCTTAAAGACTCGTGTTAGATCACATGTTGTTGGGCACCAATAGTATTCCTATACGTCATCCTTTCTTTTTTCACTTTGCCGCACCTTCTTTTTCCTAATTGGTCACCAGCCATCCAGGCTCGATGACTCATAATTAGGGATGAGCGAACCCGAACTGTATAGTTCGGGTTCGTACTGAATTTTGGGGTGTCCGTGACACGGACCCGAACCCGAACATTTTCGTAAAAGTCCGGGTTCGGTGTTCGGCGCTTTCTTGGCGCTTTTTGAAAGGCTGCAAAGCAGCCAATCAACAAGCGTCATACTACTTGCCCCAAGAGGCCATCACAGCCATGCCTACTATTGGCATGGCTGTGATTGGCCAGTGCAGCATGTGACCCAGCCTCTATTTAAGCTGGAGTCACGTAGCGCCGCACGTCACTCTGCTCTGATCAGTGTAGGAGAGGATGCAGCTGCTGTTAGGGCGAGATTAGGCAGGGATTTATTTACTGAAGTAATCGATATACAGCTGTGTATCATACAACCTCTGCTATTCAATTGCTCACTGTTTTAAGGCTGCCCAGAGCGTTTTTCAGTCACTTTTTCTGGGGTGATCGGCGGCCATTATGTGTCTTGTGGTGCGCCAGCACAAGCTGCCACCAAGTCCATTTTTAACCATCATTTTCTTTTTTTTTTTTTTTTTTGCTATATCCTGCATCAGGGGCTTGGCTGTGCTTTCTATTTTATTGAGGGGTAAAATACAATTGCAAAAATAGCAGTACCCTAAATCTGGTGTTTCAGCTGTGGCTAGCCAATTGTAATACTGTCTGCTGTCTGCCGAAGCACAGGTTTTGTTCTGGGTTGAATACAATTCCCAACTTAGTAATTCCCTAAATTAGTGGTTTCTGCTGTATCAGGCCAAGGTTAAATCTATCCATAAAAGGGTATATTAGATTGAAGGTGCGGATAGGGTCATCCTCAATAACTTCAGACGCTACCGTGCATTTCCAAGTCTAATTCTGTCCGTAAAAGGGATACCTGTCATCCAGGGCCTAAATAATAGGCCTACAATTTATATTCAGCTAAATCTGTTGTTACTGCTGTGGCTGGTCAATCTATTTAGTGTCTGCCAAAGAACAGTTTTTGTTCTGGGTTGAAATACAATTCCCAACTTAGCAATTCCCTAAATTAGTGGTTTCTGCTCTATCAGGCTAAAGTTAAATCTATCCATAAAAAGGTATATTAGATTGAAGGTGCGGATAGGGTCATCCTCAATAACTTCAGACGCTACCGTGCATTTCCAAGTCTAATTCTGTCCGTAAAAGGGATACCTGTCATCCAGGGCCTAAATAATAGGCCTACAATTTATATTCAGCTAAATCTGTTGTTACTGCTGTGCCTGTATTAGTGTAATATGGTACCTAAATAGATAGCCAGATAGTGTTAGGTGCCTGTAAAAAAAGGCCTGAATTTGAATACAATACATTGGGCCAAATTTTTTTTTTCTTATTGTGGTGAACGGTAACAATGAGGAAAACATCCAGTAAGGGACGCGGACATGGTCGTGGTGGTGTTAGTGGACCCTCTGGTGCTGGGAGAGGACGTGGCCGTTCTGCCACAGCCACACGTCCTAGTGAACCAACTACCTCAGGTCCCAGTAGACGCCAGAATTTACAGTGATATTTGGTGGGGCCCAATGCCGTTCTAAGGATGGTAAGGCCTGAGCAGGTACAGGCATTAGTCAATTGGGTGGCCAACAGTGGATCCAGCACGTTCACATTATCTCCCACCCAGTCTTCTGCAGAAAGCGCACAGATGGCGCATGAAAACCAAGCCCATCAGTCTGTCACATCACCCCCATGCATATCAGGGAAACTGTCTGAGCCTCAAGTTATGCAGTAGTCTCTTATGCTGTTTGAAGACTCTGCTGCCAGGGTTTCCCAAGGGCATCCACCTAGCCCTTCCCCAGGGGTGGAAGAGATAGAATGCACTACCACTTATGTTTCCTGATGAGGACATGGGAATACCAACTCAGCACGTCTCTGATGATGACGAAACACAGGTGCCAACTGCTGCGTCTTTCTGCAGTGTGCAGACTGAACAGGAGGTCAGGGAGGAAGACTGGGTGGAAGACGATGCAGGGGACGATGAGGTCCTAGACCCCACATGGAATGAAGGTTGTGCCACTGACTTTCAGAAATCGGAGGAAGAGGCAGTGGTGAGACCGAGCCAACAGCGTAGCAAAAGAGGGTGCAGTGGGCAAAAGCAGAACACCCGCCGCCAAGAGAGTCCGTCTGCTACTGGCCACCGCCATCTGGGGACCGAGCACCCCAAAGGCAGCTTCAAGGAGTTCCCTGGCGTGGCAGTTCTTCAAACAATGTGCTGACGACAAGACGCGAGTGGTTTGAACGCTGTGCCATCAGAGCCTGAAGCGAGGCATTAACGTTCTGAACCTTAGCACAACCTGCATGACCAGGCACCTGCATGCAAAGCATGAACTGCAGTGGAGTAAACACCTTAAAAACAAGGAACTCACTCAGGCTCCCCCTGCTACCTCTTCTGCTGCTGCCGCCGCCTCGGCCTCTTCCTCCGCCTCTGGAGGAACGTTGGCACCTGCCGCCCAGCAAACAGAGGATGTACCACCAACACCACCACCTCCGTCACTAAGCATCTCAACCATGTCACACGGCAGCGTTCAGCTCTCCATCTCACAAACATTTGAGAGAAAGCGTAAATTCCCACCTAGCCACCCTCGATCCCTGGCCCTGAATGCCAGCATTTCTAAACTACTGGCCTATGAAATGCTGTCATTCAGGCTGGTGGACAAAGACAGCTTCAAACAGCTCATGTCGCTTGCTGTCCCACAGTATGTTGTTCCCAGCCGGCACTACTTCTCCAAGAGAGCCGTGCCTTCCCTGCACAACCAAGTATCCGATAAAATCAAGTGTGCACTGCGCAACGCCATCTGTGGCAAGGTCCACCTAACCACAGATACGTGGACCAGTAAGCACGGCCAGGGACGCTATATTTCCCTAACTGCACACTGGGTAAATGTAGTGGCGGCTGGGCCCCAGGCGAAGAGCTGTTTGGCGCACGTCCTTCCACCGCCAAGGATCGCAGGGCAACATTCTTTGCCTCCTCCTCCTACTCGGCTTCCTCCCCCTCTGCTCATCCAGTCAGCCACACACCTTCACCACCAACTTCAGCACAGCCCGGGGTAAACGTCAGCAGGCCATTCTGAAACTCATATGTTTGGGGGACAGGCCCCACACCGCACAGGAGTTGTGGCGGGGTATAGAACAACAGACCGACGAGTGGTTGCTGCCGGTGAGCCTCAAGCCCGGCCTGGTGGTGTGCGATAATGGGCGAAATCTCGTTGCAGCTATGGGACTAGCTGGTTTGACGCACATCCCTTGCCTGGCGCATGTGCTAAATTTGGTGGTGCAGAAGTTCATTCACAACTACCCAGACATGTCAGAGCTGCTGCATAAAGTGCGGGCCGTCTGTGCGCACTTCCGGCATTCACATCCTGCCGCTGCTCACCTGTCTGCGCTACAGCGTAACTTCGGCCTTCCCGCTCACCGCCTCATATGCGATGTGCCCACCAGGTGGAACTCCACCTTGCACATGCTGTACAGACTGTGCGAGCAGCAGCAGGCCATAGTGGAGTTTCAGCTGCAGCAAGCACGGGTTAGTCGCACTGCGGAACAGCACCACTTCACCACCAATGACTGGGCCTCCATGCGAGACCTGTGTGCCCTGTTGCGCTGTTTTGAGTACTCCACCAACATGGCCAGTGGCGATGACGCCGTTATCAGCGTTACAATACCACTTCTATGTCTCCTTGAGAAAACACTTAGGGTGATGATGGAAGAGGAGGTGGCCCAGGAGGAGGAGGAGGAGGAGGAAGAGGGGTCATTTTTAGCACTTTTAGGCCAGTCTCTTAGAAGTGACTCAGAGGGAGGTTTTTTGCAACAGCAGAGGCCAGGTACAAATGTGGCCAGACAGGGCCCACTACTGGAGGACAAGGAGGACGAAGATGAGGAGGAGGTGGAGGAGGATGAAGCATGTTCACATGTGGCACCCAACGCAGCTCGGGCCCATCACTGGTGCGTGGCTGGGGGGAAACGCAGGACGATGACGATACGCCTCCCACAGAGGACAGCTTGTCCTTACCTCTGGGCAGCCTGGCACACATGAGCGACTACATGCTGCAGTGCCTGCACAACGACAGCAGAGTTGCCCACATTTTAACGTGTGCGGACTATTGGGTTGCCACCCTGCTGGATCCCCGGTACAAAGACAATGTGCCCACCTTACTTCCTGCAGTGGAGCGTGATAGGAAGATGCGCGAATACAAGCGCACGTTGGTAGACGCGCTACTGAGAGCATTCCCAAATGTCACAGGGAACAAGTGGAAGCCCAAGGCGAAGGCAGAGGAGGAGCAAGAGGTCGCCAACGCAGCTGTGTCACGGCCAGCTCCTCTGAGGACAGGGTTAGCATGGCAGAGATGTGAAAAAGTTTTGCCACCACGCCACAGCTAACTGCACCACCACCTGATACGGAACGTGTTAGCAGGAGGCAACATTTCACTAACATGGTGGAACAGTACGTGTGCACACACCTCCACGTACTGACTGATGGTTAGGCCCCATTCAACTTCTGGGTCTCCAAATTGTCCACGTGGCCAGAGCTAGCCTTTTATGCCTTAGAGGTGCTGGCCTGCCCGGCGGCCAGCGTTTTGTCTGAACGTGTATTCAGCACGGCAGGGGGCGTCATTACAGACAAACGAGGCCGCCTGTCTACAGCCAATGTGGACAAGCTGACGTTCATAAAAATGAACCAAGCATGGATCCCACAGGACCTGTCCATCCCTTGTGCAGATTAGACATTTATAACTACCTCCCCTTAACCATATATTATTGTACTCCAGGGCACTTCCTCATTCAATCCTTTTTTTTTTTCATTTTACCATTATATTGCGGGGCAACCCAAAGTTGAATGAACCTCTCCTCTGTCTGGGTGCCGGGGCCTAAAAATATCTGACAGTGGCCTGTTCCAGTGTTGGGTGACATGAAGCCTGATTCTCTGCTATGACATGAAGACTGATTCTCTGCTGAGTCGCTGACATGAAGCCTGATTCTCTGCTATGGGACCTCTCTCCTCTGTCTGGGTGCCGGGGCCTAAAAATATCTGACAATGGCCTGTTCCAGTGGTGGGTGACATGAAGCCTGATTCTCTGCTATGACATGAAGCCTGATTCTCTGCTATGGGACCTCTCTCCTCTGTCTGGGTGTCGGGGCCTAAATATCTGACATTGGCCTCTTCCAGTGGTGGGTGACGTGAAGCCTGATTCTCTGCTATGACATGAAGCCTGATTCTCTGCTATGACATGAAGCCTGATTCTCTGCTATGGGACCTCTCTCCTCTGTCTGGGTGCCGCGGCCTAAAAATATCTGACAGTGGCCTGTTCCAGTGGTGGGTGACGTGAAGCCTAATTCTCTGCTATGCCATGAAGCCTGATTCTCTGCTATGGGACCTCTTTGCTCTGTCTAGTCGCCGGGGCCTAAAAATATCTGACAATCGCCTGTTCCAGTGGTGGGTGACATGAAGCCTGATTCTCTGCTATGACATGAAGCCTGATTCTCTGCTATGGGACCTCTCTCCTCTGTCTGGGTGCCGGGAGTAAAAATATCTGACAATGGCCTGTTCCAGTGGTTGGTGACGTGAAGCCTGATTCTCTGCTATGACATGAAGCCTGATTCTCTGCCATGAGACCTCTCTCCAATTGATATTGGTTAATTTTAATTTATTTTATTTTAATTTTAATTCATTTCCCTATCCACATTTGTTTGCAGGGAATTTACCTACATTTTGCTGCCTTTTGCAGCCCTCTAGCCCTTTCCTGTGCTATTTTACAGCCTTTTTAGTGCCGAAAAGTTCGGGTCCCCATTGACTTCAATGGGGTTCGGGTTCGGGGCGAAGTTCGGGTCGAGTTCGGATCCCGAACCCGAACATTTCCGGGAAGTTCGGCCGAACTCCAGGTGTTCGCTCAACTCTACTCATAATGGTGCGACGTGACTTCAAAACTTTGCGCATGTGTCCGGACTTAGCTATTATCCTCATACCTCCTATTCCCATTCTCGCGGTATCTTTGGTATATTTACGTATGCGCGCGAACTTAGACTTCGTTTGTCGTCATCTTATACCTTTGCGATGTCTGCTATAGATATCTCGCGCATGCGCATGAACCTTATGACTTCTTCATCCCTGCTTGTTACCGCTACGTCCTAGGTTTACACTGGCGCAGGCGCGGAGACTTTGGTCCTTTATGGAGTCTCTCTTTTTATGTCATCTACTCAGGTACTTGTGCCCCATTCTTATTGGTCGCTTGGTTCATTTCATGATTCTTGTGCATTCATCCTGTATATTTAGTGCCTGCACCTATTCTTCATAGTGCTCTCATTGTTATATATTTTTAGAAAAAATATATCTATGGCTTGGCCTCTTTTATGATCACTTCCCATTTTCTCTTGTTGATCATAATTACTTACTCGCATAGTATATCTATCTATATGGGGGCTTATTTTTTCTCCTTATTGGGAGATTTCCTTGTCTTACATCTGTTTAAATGTTTTAAATAAGTTATTAATTATTTTGTTTTTTTAAAACTTTTTACTGAAAACACATATACATATTTTATTCTCTCTTTATTATATTTCTACTTTATCTTCAATATTTATAATTCATTATATTTTTCTATTTATTATTTCCAGATGTCTGATTAATGGGGTGAACCCCACTCACTCCAACTGCCCCCACCATGATAGATGTCTCGCACCACAGGATGGATGTTCACATCGCTCTTCCAGGTAAGTATTTTTATTTTTATTTTTATTTTTATCCTGATTCTTACTCTCACTTTTGTATTTTTGGATGGTCTTTCCTACATCTATTCTTTTCACGTCTATTTTCTATTATTATTTATTCTATTAAGATATAATCTTATATTCTTATTTCTTTTCTTTCCTTTTCTTTTTACTGTTATATTGTTCTATAAAATTGGTGAGAAGGTGAACCCTTCATTTATTCCAGTTGGTGACAAGGATTTTAACCGATATATCCACTTAGCCTCCTCCTGTTGCAGTTTATTGTCTACATCTCCCTGTCTGAGGCCTAGCTTCACCTTCTGTATTCCCCAAATTTCTAGATCTGTTGGATTGCCTTTATGATATCTGTTGATGTGTCTTACTAGGGGGGTATCATCATCGGTGTTGAGAGTGCTGAGATGTTTGGAAACTCTCCTTCTCAATTCCTGTATTGTTTTTCCCACATAGATTTTGGGACACTTACATTGTATTGCATAAACTACACCAGTAGTTTTGCAGTTGATGTATTCCTTGATGGTATATTTTTTCCCATCATGGGGATTTACAAACTCTTTTTTTGGCACCATGTATTTGCAAAATACATACCCTCCACATGGGTACGACCCCTTTGTGGATAACCAATTTTTTGCGCATGTCTTTTTTTGATAGTGACTGTGTACCATGATATCTTTTAGTTTTTTTCCCCTCCTATAGGTTATTGATGGGCTACTGGGTAGTGTTGTGAATTTTCATAAGTGTACAATGTATCTGATGATACCATATTCAATATGGATGATCATTGCCTTTAACAGCATGTGATCAGCATGAACCTGGAAAAAACCAAGATGGGTTCATGGCAAGTTCAATATGTTAAAAGTGAATATATAGAGAAGACTACAGGGAGTGCAGAATTATTAGGCAAGTTGTATTTTTGAGGATTAATTTTATTATTGAACAACAACCATGTTCTCAATGAACCCAAAAAACTCATTAATATCAAAGCTGAATATTTTTGGAAGTAGTTTTTAGTTTGTTTTTAGTTTTAGCTATTTTAGGGGGATATCTGTGTGTGCAGGTGACTATTACTGTGCATAATTATTAGGCAACTTAACAAAAAACAAATATATACCCATTTCAATTATTTATTTTTACCAGTGAAACCAATATAACATTCACAAATATACATTTCTGACATTCAAAAACAAAACAAAAACAAATCAGTGACCAATATAGCCACCTTTCTTTGCAAGGACACTCAAAAGCCTGCCATCCATGGATTCTGTCAGTGTTTTGATCTGTTCACCATCAACATTGCGTGCAGCAGCAACCACAGCCTCCCAGACACTGTTCAGATAGGTGTACTGTTTTCCCTCCTTGTAAATCTCACATTTGATGATGGACCACAGGTTCTCAATGGGGTTCAGATCAGGTGAACAAGGAGGCCATGTCATTAGATTTTCTTCTTTTATACCCTTTTTTGCCAGCCACGCTGTGGAGTACTTGGACGCGTGTGATGGAGCATTGTCCTGCATGAAAATCATGTTTTTCTTGAAGGATGCAGACTTCTTCCTGTACCACTGCTTGAAGAAGGTGTCTTCCAGAAACTGGCAGTAGGACTGGGAGTTGAGCTTGACTCCATCCTCAACCCGAAAAGGCCCCACAAGCTCATCTTTGATGATACCAGCCCAAACCAGTACTCCACCTCCACCTTGCTGGCGTCTGAGTCGGACTGGAGCTCTCTGCCCTTTACCAATCCAGCCACGGGCCCATCCATCTGGCCCATCAAGACTCACTCTCATTTCATCAGTCCATAAAACCTTAGAAAAATCAGTCTTGAGATATTTCTTGGCCCAGTCTTGACGTTTCAGCTTGTGTGTCTTGTTCAGTGGTGGTCGTCTTTCAGCCTTTCTTACCTTGGCCATGTCTCTGAGTATTGCACACCTTGGGCTTTTGGGCACTCCCGTGATGTTGCAGCTCTGAAATATGGCCAAACTGGTGGCAAGTGGCATCTTGGCAGCTGCACGCTTGACTTTTCTCAGTTCATGGGCAGTTATTTTGCACCTTGGTTTTTCCACACGCTTCTTGCGACCCTGTTGACTATTTTGAATGAAACGCTTGATTGTTCGATGATCACGCTTCAGAAGCTTTGCAATTTTAAGAGTGCTGCATCCCTCTGCAAGATATCTCACTATTTTTGACTTTTCTGAGCCTGTCAAGTCCTTCTTTTGACCCATTTTGCCAAAGGAAAGGAATTTGCCTAATAATTATGCACACCTAATATAGGGTGTTGATGTCATTAGACCACACCCCTTCTCATTACAGAGATGCACATCACCTAATATGCTTAATTGGTAGTAGGCTTTCGAGCCTATACAGCTTGGAGTAAGACAACATGCATAAAGAGGATGATGTGGTCAAAATACTCATTTGCCTAATAATTCTGCACGCAGTGTATACTTTTATTATTGTTTAGAGACATGGATTTATCTACACTGGTTTCTCTAAACTTGTCTGTCTGAGGAACAATGGGTGTTTCATGGCTAAACCATGATCTGATAAGAGACGTCCATAAAACACATCTGGTGTGAAACAGATATCTATTCATATATTCACATATAGGAATATATATATATATATATGTGTGTGAATATATGAATAGATATCTGTTCCACACCAGATGTGTTTTATGGACGTCTCTTATCAGATCATGGTTTAGCCATGAAACACCCATTGTTCCTCAGACAGACAAGTTTAGAGAAACCAGTGTAGATAAATCCATGTCTCTAAACAATAATAAAAGTATAGTCTTCTCTATATATTCACTTTTAACACATTGAACTTGCTATGAACCCATCTTGGTTTTTTCCAGGTTCATGCTGATCACATGCTGTTAAAGGCAATGATCATCCATATTGAATATAGTATCATCAGATACATTGTACACTTATGAAAATGCACAACAAATCCCCCTTCATTCCAAAAATGTTCCATAAAATGTGAATATATTTGGAATGTTTAAAAGGGCTTTTCATATACCTTCTTCGATGCGTAGACTTGGCTTATAATGTTCCAATCAAAGCTTGGCTAAAGTTCTTCTGGGGAACCTTATCTAACGCATGACTTGGATGGTCAACAAACTCAACCATCCCATAGATCCTGCAAAACAGGATACAAGTTCGATAAAGGTTTGTTTTGATTTTCCATCTCCACATGAATGTTTAATAGGTTCCTTTTCAATGAACCAACTTCGAGTTCCAATGTCTTGATAGAGATGTAATTGGCAACTGTCACACCGGTAGTAATAACAGTGCCCACTACGCCAAAGATTAGGGCGGCTACGATTGGAACAAAATGAATCGCTTTGGTCTGTAGAAAATTGTTCTCTGGTCAAAGTTTTCCTTGCTTGCTCCAGGATTTGGGTAATCCGTTCTTGGGAATATCCGATGTGCATCTGGTACCAGGCTTGGATTTCCGATGACTGGATCTTGGATACGTTGAATTTCCTTTCGACGAAAATGCGTGGATTCAGGCTGATGTAGACCTTCTGGGATAATATCCTCTTGTTCGTCAAGATGAACCCCGCTGTATCTTGTAGCATGATCCCCGACAAAGGACCTGGCACAGCAATCGGCTCAGCATGGAACTCCTTCCCCAAGATCAGGACGACATAGATAATGGCAATCATCTTTGATGACATCTTATGCCTATAAAATATTGTATGACACATATGAGTATATACATTTATTTTTTTTATCCTGCAAGAAAAGAGTTACTAATACCATATACCTCTGATTGGCATAAGTTCTTTTCTTGGACATAGTAAGTTCTAATTTCAGAGGTGAGTTAGGAGACATTTTGTTACAGAGGAAACATATATCAGGATGGGTTAGTATGCGTTAAAGATGTAGAATAACAGATAACGTTTTTCCGTTCATACGATACCAATCCTTATTTCCGTCTTTAGCTGGAACCATAAAGTCTTTTCACCTCTTTTCATCCAACTCCTTCAATCTCTCGAAGTCGTGCACTAGGATGACAAACACGTAGCTGATTAATGTGCACCCATTTTTCAATAAACTCATCCCCCTTAGGGATTTTGATCTTATAGACCACTGGAGATAACTTGTCAGTGATGACATAGGGACCTTTCCAGGAAGGTAGGAATTTTCTCTCCTTCACTTGATCCCGAGCGAAGTTATAGAGATACACCTGATCGGAAATTTGATACTCCTTCTGTGTAGTCTTCAGATCATAATACGTCTTAGCACTCACTGCGGCTTTCTCTATATTCTTCTGGGCGAACGCAAAAGCATGCTGAAGGTGCTTGCGTAAATTTTCCACATACTGATGCGACGTTGTAGCATTGATCAAGTTATGGTCTGTTGTCCTGTAAAGTAAATGCTGGGGTAACACCATCTTCCTTCCCGTGATCATCTCGAAGGGAGAAAGTTTAGTTGCTGTGCTTGGGATGGCTCTGATGGCCATAAGCACCAAAGGCAACTTGACATCCCAGTCTTTACCAGATTCATTGACAAACTTTTTCGGGATGTTCACAATGGACTGGTTGTAACGTTCTACTCCACCACTAGAAGCTGGTCGATAAGCTATGTGTAGCTTCCTCTTTATCCCCAGGATTTCCCACATCTTTGTCATCACCTCACTGGTGAAGTGACTTCCACGATCGGATTCGATGCGCTGGGGAAGACCAAATCTAGAAAATACGTGGTTAATGAGCAGAGATGCACATACGCTTGAACTGCATGTTTTGCACGGCAAACATTCCACCCATTTGGTGAATAGACAAGTTACGGTTAACATATACTTGTTGCCTCTTGATAAAGTTGTTACTGGTCCAATGAAGTCAATTTGGATGTTTGACCATGGCATGGACATCCCCCTTTTCATCAATGGTGCCCGATGAGTGGGTCCTTGTGGCTGGAATTGAGGGCAGATCAGACATCCCTGACAATATGTTCGCACATCTTGCAGCATATGTGGACAGTAAGCGTAGTCCCGTAATAACTCGTACGTTATTTTCTCACCTCGATGACCAGCTGTTGGGGCATCATGTGCATGTTGTAACATCAGACCTCGGTAGGCTGCAGGTACTATCCATTGCGTGATACCATTCTTAGAGGTTCTTATCAGCAGTTGATCCTGTAATGAGATTTGGGACTTACCTTTCATCAAAATTCGTAACTCCTCCTTACCCACACAGTCTTCCGTGGTTATGGGGAAGTTGTGTGGATCCTCAATGTGCTTATAAAAGAGACCAATAATTGGATCCCCCTTTTGGCTTGCAATGAGATCCTCACTAGGGGAATTTTGGCTCCACTGCGCCACATTGGCTTCAGTTCCCTTTTGGGCCTGACTCCTTGTCATAGCATCCACTTGGATAGTTCCCATGAGGTCATCAACGTCAAAGACTTCTCCATCAATGGTTGCTTGCTTGGCAAGGGAATCCGCTAGGTCATTCCCCTCTTTATCCATGCCTGGATATTTTGAATGACCTCTTACTTTCTTCCAATAAATAGTAAGACTGTGGGTGGTAACCATCTCATCAATTTTACAAAACATCTTACCATGCTTTACTGGCTTGTTATTACTTCTCATCCAGTCGGACCTTTTCCATCCGGGAAAGTACTCCACAAAGCTGTTACGAATATAGTCAGAATCTGTGATGATTACAAACTCCTTAACATCATATTTGATAGCTATTTGTATGGCTTTGTACACAGCAGTAAGTTCTGCAACTTGGCTGCTTTTGGAACCAATTTTGTATCCAACGGATACATCCAGGAATGTATTATTCCATACGACACCAATACCTGCAACCAATGTACGTTCGGATCCTTCATCGACATGGAAGGAACAGCCGTCTACGTACACACATGGTAACAATTTGCAATACTCCTCTTCATAAGATTTATATGGTGATGATGATTGTTCCTCCAGGAAATCATTTTCCGTTGATTCACTTTTACGTTCCATATGGGTACAGTCATGGAGTTCCGCTAATTCTTGAGCAACTGGGTTTTTATTATTTTGTTTGTACCTGATTTCCAATGGCCATCCCATTAAGGACATTGTCCAGGCGGTTATCCTGCTGTTTGACAAGTTCCCATCTCTTATACGATCACTCTGCAAGTATTGCAGTGGCTGATGTGCGGTCTCCACAATGATCCTTTCGCCTTGGATAAAACTCCTAAAATATTGCAAAGCCCACACAGTTGACAATAATGCTTTCTCACAATCATTGAATTTTACCTCAACTGGTGACAAGGACTTGCTGGCATAGGCGATGATCTTGTTTCGGTTTTCCTGTTTTTGGAAAAGAACTGCACTTATGCTTTTATCAGTGAAACCTGTTTCCACAAAGAAAGGCTTTCACCCTTCTGGATAAGCAAGGCACGGAGCCTGGATAAGTTTGGCCTTGAGCTCGGTTACAGCTTGCTCATGACGCTCACTCCATTCCCATTTTACTCCTTTCTTTAGCAACTGTAAAAGAGGTTTTGTAATTTCGGCATAATTATCTATGAACTTACGTGAGTAGTTCATCATGCCCAGGAATGATCTCAACTCTTTGAGATTTGTAGGAGATTTTGTCTTGGTCACTGCTTCCACCTTCTTTTTCTGTGGGTTAATTCCATCTGCAGTGACTTCATGACCTAGGAAATTAACCTTGGTCCGGCACCATTGAGCCTTTTGCAAAGAAAGTTTTACACCTGCTTTCCTCAGCTGGGTTAGTACATGCCTCAACTCCTGAATATGTTCCTCAAAAGTTGTACTTTTTTCAGGATGTCATCCACATAGTACCTCGTTCAGTGGCATCAGGCATTGCCTTATGCATGAACACTGCAAACTCATGGCCTGCATTTATGTACCCGAAGGACAGTCGGGTCCACGCATACTGTCGTTTGCCAAATGTAACAAGCCAGGAAGCTATTACTTCCAGTTTTTCATTTTAGCAGCAACGTTATTAAGTTAGAGGACCAAAGAAAGATCTTAACTAGAGACACGTTTCCAGAAAGTCCAGAAAATGACCGAAACGTCTTTCTCTCTACAGTGGTCATAAAAGAAAAAAAAAAGAACGAAACAATTGTATAATATGCGTTCTATGCGTTTATCACTTATACAAGGAACATAACCTACTTGTAGTTTAACTAATCATAAAGTTTGTGCGTTAGACTTGTGTCGTAAAAGTACACACAAAGTTGTGATAAATTTATTCCAAGGTAAAACTTGTGTTCCCCAATCCATAATGATTTGGAGCATTTAGCCCTTTATTGCATTTCAGCCTATTCAACCTTCTAATAACGAAATTGAATATGCTGAAAAGGGGGGATTTGTTGTGCCTTTTCATAGGTAAATACATTCATATTCAATTCATTATTGTCAAGATGGATGTTCATTACCTTTAAGAGCCATGTTCGACTATAGTTACAATTTTTTATGTCTTGAGTAGGCCAAATTAAGGTCACACAAAGATTTCTACTCTTCAGTGTTATCCTTCTCATGAATGTACCAGTCTGAGAAGAGGCCTCCTTAACTACTTTTAAATTTATGACGGGAGATAAGATAAGAAGCAGCTGGTGATAATTACCTATACAATTAGGCATTTATTAATGAAGCAAAATATATAATATGTATGTATTCATTTAATGAGCCTTAGTTAGTCCTTAGCATAAGACAATCAGTAGGACATATATATATATATATATATATATATATATTTGTTTATATTATATTGTTATATGTTACGAAGACAACATGTATCCAGTATATTGTATATATTTCTCATTAGAAGAGTGTATGTGAAGATGTGTGTTTTGTAACCGTTAATCACATCTTTGGTATGACAGAGGAGGTACTGATATCTCTGTGAGAAAACAAGTTATTTATGATCCATAAATCAACAGTGTGAGAAACGCTCAGAGAGACGCCTAGAGGTCTGTCTCTAATTGCTACAAGTGTCAGAATTAATCCCTATAGCTTTGAGTTAAAGCTTCTAAGGTCAAAATGTATATTCAAACTTACATAAGTTAACCCTTTATGCTATGATGCAAATAGCTTAAACAGCAGTGCCACCTAGGTATCAGTAGGTGACATTACAACAGTAGCAAAAATGCATTCTGGGTAAGGTTATGATGTCACATTTTATCAATGGTCACACCCATCCGACAATGATTGGAAAGTTCCAAACTAGGAAGGTGTGTCTAACTGATAAGTTTGTGATCATAAGCCATACACAGGAGGTAGGAAGGGGAGAGAAAAGAAGGAAGGAGAGGAGAAGTTGAGGTCTATCAAGATGAAAGCCATAATGAGATGCGCTATGATGGACCACCCAGCTTTCCTAGGAGCAGAAGTGAGACTCCTACTAGGACTTGGTAAGAGACACAGAAAATGATATTTCATTTTATTAAGACTAATTTGATAGTGTGGGTGAAATTATACCATCTAGATTGGCGAATAAATAAATGATTAAATTAATTAATCATCTCCATATTGAGATGTAGTCTTAGGATATTGTGAGGCTTCATTCTACCTGCAGAAGAATCAAGACTCATAATCTAGCAAAGCATTAAATGATTGCTTATATATATATATATATATATATATATATATATATTATATTAATAGAACATTCTTTGCCAAGCTAAGTGATGGATTCCCACAGGAAGGACTTATTTCAAGTCCTTCCCATTTAAGATATGGTCTAGCAAAATCCTAGATCCCTGTTATTTGTCTTAATAGTCTTACCAAAGTTATATGTGTGAAAATAGTCCAGGATGGGGCGGAAGGATACAGTTGTATCTTCTAAGTTATATCCTTGAATGGATGTGCCCATCTTGAAGTCATGTGATGTGTAGTTGGTTAGGGGGGGGTAGAATGTATTTAGCATTCTATATTGATGTCTAGGATTAGACAGGCCCATCCTGATATCATGAGGTTTTCTCTGAACAGAAGTAATGTATATAACTTATGTTCATATTTTGATATCCTAACCTAATAATAGCTTGGTTATAATGTGACAAGTTATTTCCACTCACATGTATTGTTAAGCTTGTAATGCTTAATATTAACGCTATATATATTTATTTACATGTATCATTGTGTTTATTTACTTATATATGTTTATAATCTTGTAACCAATAAATCTGCATATTTTTATAATAACTGTGTATTATTGTATAATGCAGACCTACATTTTATCATTAACATCATCTCACGTCAAAAAGAACTTATTTATCTGAGGAAATAGTCAGACTCAGATGTGAATTGTATCAATTAGGTTGTCCACAATTCACCAGGTCATGATTTTAAGAATTTATGACAAATTTTATATTTTTTTTTATTTTTATGGTTAATTATTTTTATGACCATAATTAATAATTCATAATTGAATTATTACCCCCCGACAGTAGTACTTCCTTTAGGTCTTTATCTAATCTTAAAATATGCCAATGTCTTCTGAGAATTCCATATATTTTTTGATGTTGGTAGTCAAATGTTCCTATACAACGTATTATTTTTTCATTTTTTGGTTCCTTCCTCTTGAACAGGCTATCTCTCTCCATCTTTTTCACTCTATTATAGGCTCTGTATAGTATCTTTCTAGGGTACCCCCTCAGTATAAACCTCTGATATAGTGTTTTACATTCTTCTTCAAAGGCTAGTTTCGTTAGTACTATTTCTTTTTGCTCTCAGATATTGAGCTTTAGGTATGCCTTTTTTGAGGGGTTTTGGGTGACAGCTCCCCCAATGGAGGAGGCTGTTAGTTGCTGTTGACTTCCTATGTATTTCAGTAGTCACTTTTCCATTACTCTCTATATTAATCTTTAAATCAAGAAAGTTAAGACTTTTCTCATGAATCTCAGCTGTGAATTGTAAACCTACGTCATTCTCATTAAGGTCTTTGGTGAATTTTTCAAATTGTGATACAGTGCCGTTCCAAAAAATCTAAATTACATCTATATATCTGCCCCAATACATTATGTGATCCGTGTGCTGTGAATTGTGTTCCGTGAATACATATTTGTCTACCCACCACCCCAAAAATAAATTTGCAAAACTAGGTGCACAGACCGTCCCCATCGCGGAGCCAGTGGTCTGTAAATAATATTGCCCATTAAATACAAAAGAATTGTGAGTGAGAAGAAAATGTAATAACGTGATAATGAAATTATTGTGCTCGAGAAATTGTGTACCTTTTGTGTATAAATTACAAACCAGATTCCAAAAAAGTTGGGACACTAAACAAATTGTGAATAAAAACTGAATGCAATGATGTGGAGATGGCAAATGTCAATATTTTATTTGTAATAGAACGTAGATGACAGATCAAACGTTTAATCCGAGTAAATGTATCATTTTAAAGGAAAAATACGTTGATTCCAATTTTCACGGTGTCAACAAATCCCAAAAAAGTTGGGACAAGTAGCAATAAGAGGCTGGAAAAAGTAAATTTGAGCATAACGAAGAGCTGGAAGACCAATTAACACTAATTGGGTCAATTGGCAACATGATTGGGTATAAAAAGAGCTTCTCAGAGTGGCAGTGTCTCTCAGAAGCCAAGATGGGTAGAGGATCACCAATTCCCACAATGTTGCGCAGAAAGATAGTGGAGCAATATCAGAAAGGTGTTACCCAGCGAAAAATTGCAAAGACTTTGCATCTATCATCATCAACTGTGCATAGCATCATCCGAAGATTCAGAGAAGCCATTTCTAAGCAAGATCCACAAGTTCAGGCGTTTTCACTGGGCCAGGGATCATTTAAAATGGAGTGTGGCAAAATGGAAGACTGTTCTATGGTCAGACGAGTCACGATTCGAAGTTCTTTTTGGAAATCTGGGACACCATGTCATCCGGACCAAAGAGGACAAAGACAACCCAAGTTGTTATCAACGCTCAATTCAGAAGCCTGCATCTCTGATGGTATGGGGTTGCATGAGTGCGTGTGGCATGGTCAGCTTGCATGTCTGGAAAGGCACCATCAATGCAGAAAAATATATTCAGGTTCTAGAACAACATATGCTCCCATCCAGACGTCATCTCTTTCAGGGAAGACCCTGCATTTTCAACAAGATAATGCCAGACCACATTCTGCATCAATCACAACATCATGGCTGCGTAGGAGAAGGATCCGGGTACTGAAATGGCCAGTCTGCAGTCCAGATCTTTCACCTATAGAGAACATTTGGCGCATCATAAAGAGGAAGGTGCAACAAAGAAGGCCCAAGACGATTGAACAGTTAGAGGCCTGTATTAGACAAGAATGGGAGAGCATTCCTATTTCTAGACTTGAGAAACTGGTCTCCTCGGTCCCCAGACGTCTGTTGAGTGTTGTAAGAAGAAGGGGAGATGCCACACAGTCGTGAAAATAACCTTGTCCCAACTTTTTGGGGATTTGTTGACACCATGAAATTCTGATTCAACATATTTTTCCCTTAAAATGGTACATTTTCTCAGTTTAAACTTTAGTTTCGTGATTTATGTTCTATTCTGAATAAAATATTAGAAGTTGGCACCTCCACATCATTGCATTCAGTTTTTATTCACGATTTGTATAGTGTCCCAACTTTTTTGGAATCCGGTTTGTAGATTCTACCGCCTTAATCCCTAATTCGTGATGTATACTGGTGTATAGGGCCTCGACGTCTAGGCTCGCTATCAGGGTATTTTCATTTACATGTATTTCTTGTAGTTTCAAAACTGTATCACCGGTGCCCTTGAGATATGAGGGAAGAGTCTGTACAAATGGTTTTATGATGGCATCTACAAATGTGCTAATGCCTTCACATACGTTATTGCTGTCTGAAACTCTAGGTCTTCCGGGTATGGGTTCTCGTTTCTTGTGGATTTTTGGCAAAGCGTAAAATGTCGCTATAGTTGGATGTGGTTTATACAGGATTTTATATTCTTCTTTAGTAATTAGTTCTTTCCCTCTAGCTTCCATCAGTATCTTTATTAGATCTTTATTATGACTTTCTGTAGGGTTACCCTCCAACTTTTTATAGGTGGTGTTATCATCTAGTAGTCTCATTACCATCCCAACGTACTCCTCTGTATTCATTAAGACTACATTACCCCCCTTATCTGAGGGTTTTATTATAAGGTCTTGTCGCTCTGTAATTTCACCAATGGCCCTCACCTCATCTCTTCTGGGGATAAATTCTCCCCCATCTCATTCTTTTTCTTTTCTATCTTTTCCAGATCACTTGTCACCACCAGATTCACAAATGTTTGGATATTTGCGAATCTCGCAATTGGTGGAGTATATTTTGATTTGGGACGCATGTTACTGAAGGGGGCAACTGGTCTTATTATTTCGCCCGCTTCTTCCCTATAAAGTTCTTCTAACATCTCCAATGCTTGTTTCTCTCCATTTGCTACCCCATTTCCATGGTCATCCTTCTCCTTAAAATCCTTATGTAATGCAAGTTTACGGGCAAACAGGTTGATGTCTTTCACCCATGTGAAGCAGTCAAATCTGGGAGTTGGGGTGTATGATAATCCCTTCTGTATCAAGGATTCATGCTCTGGTTTCAATACTACAAAGGACCTATTTACAATCTGCATTGCTGTTTTGTTCTTTACATTTTCTGACTGTACCCCCATTTGTCTCGGTCCCTGAGTTGTATACCCAACATTAAAAAAGGATGTCATCATTTGGGGCACGTTGGTTTGTGTAAATGATGGAGTTGCTGATGTAGAGGCAGGCTGCAAACATGGTAATGATGTTTGTGAATTTATATTTGGCCCCTGAATGTTTTGGACCCGATATTGGCTCTGTTGCCATTCTTGGTTGGTATTTTTAGACTGGGGATTTCTCCTTTGTTGGTATCCCCCCCCCCCCATCCCCCTAAATCTGGCTTTTCCTCTTTTGTTTGTTTTCGGGATACTCCCTTCTGACTCAGATGCTTCAGATTGAGAGACGTCAGTGTATTGTTTATTCTCTATCCTACCACTATATGATGATTGGCTATTGGGTTTATTGGTTATCTGACCTGTCTCAAAGTCTCTCTTATCCCTAATATATTTACGATGCTTCCTCTCTTTCACCTGAGTTTGTAAATTTTCGACGTTCTTTTGTAGCTTAGCTTCTAAGGAGCTGAATTCTGTCTGGGACCTTAATTTCTGTATTTCTTGTGTCTCTTTTTCAAGTTGAGCTGACACCTTATTTAGTTGTTTCTTCTCGTATTCTTCTCGTTCTCTAAAATATACGCTTGCATACGGAGTGAGTTGTCCGTTAGTAATGATTCCCAGCCTCTAATGAACTCAGTGTCTTCCTGATGTGAATTAGCGGTAATGTTTACTCTCATACCCCTATACACAATTTTTTGTTGTAGATATGTTTCTAAGCTTGTAATTTCCCAGATAGATCTGATGTATTTGTTATATGTTCTGTTAATTTCTCTAAAGGCCTGTGTAATATCTTGAGTATTGATAGGGAGACTTTCTGTAGAGAAAACCTTATTTGTTTCAAGGAGGTAATTTTGGCTATTTGGCTGGTTGGACAAAAATCCTGCCATATCACCTTAATGGCTTTACAATAATACCAGTAATGGGAGAGGTCTATAATTTATTGGGATTTGTCCCACTCATTATTTGCAATTTTGTATCATTTCACCTCACAGTACATGTCAACGTTTTACTAATTTAGAATACTAACTGATGGTCACTAATGACCTATTTACGTTTTTGGATCAAGTACTGTTTATTGATTTAAAACTTCACTTTTATTATTTTACCTAATACACTTTGTAATTTATCTCTATATATACATAAACACTCTATAGACTCTTTATAGCTGTCAGTGGTGTGGGCTAGCTCAGTTTTATTCTTTATATTATTTTCAGTTTTTTATGTCTCAGGATTATTTCTGGCCTATTAGTTTGTCAGGATCCCCCCTTGTATCACCTGTGTGATTTTCGAGTGCTCCTGTATTATGGATCACTACCCTAATCTCTGGGGTCGACGTTAGGGTCTTCACTGTATTGCCACTCGTTATTTCTAGGATCACTGTTGCTTGTATACACCTATTGTTTCCTATCTACTAATCTTATTGGCCTGTGTTGTTACTAAATATATTGCTAACTGTGTCCTTCTATACACGCTCGTATATTTGAGCTTTGCCCGCTTCACACTGTCTAAAACTTAACACCCAGACACCCTGCATCCCGACATGTTTCGCTGTGTAACCAGCGTCTTCAGGGGATGATGCAGGTGTGAGTGTTGGGGGCGGAGACCATCTCTTAAAGACTCATGTTGGATCACATGTTGTTGGGCACCAATAGTATTCCTCTACATCATCCTTTTTTTTTTCACTTTGCCGCACCTTCTTTTTCCTAATTGGTCACCAGCCATCCAGGCTCGATGACTCATAATGGTGCGACGTGACTTCAAAACTTCGCGCATGTGTCCGGACTTAGCTATTATCCTCATACCTCCTATTCCCATTCTCGCGGTATCTTTGGTATTTTTGGATGTTCACATCGCTCTTCCAGGTAAGTATTTTTATTTTTATTTTTATCCTGATTCTTACTCTCACTTTTGTATTTTTGGATGGTCTTTCCTACATCTATTCTTTTCACGTCTATTTTCTATTATTATTTATTCTATTAAGATATAATCTTATATTCTTATTTCTTTTCTTTCCTTTTCTTTTTACTGTTATATTGTTCTATAAAAATGGTGAGAAGGTGAACCCTTCATTTATTCCAGTTGGTGACAAGGATTTTAACCGATATATCCACTTAGCCGCCTCCTGTTGCAGTTTATTGTCTACATCTCCCTGTCTGAGGCCTAGCTTCACCTTCTGTATTCCCCAAATTTCTAGATCTGTTGGATTGCCTTTATGATATCTGCTGATGTGTCTTACTAGGGGGGTATCATCATCGGTGTTGAGAGTGCTGAGATGTTTTGGAAACTCTCCTTCTCAATTCCTGTATCGTTTTTCCCACATAGATTTTGGGACACTTACATTGTATTGCATAAACTACACCAGTAGTTTTGTAGTTGATGTATTCCTTGATGGTATATTTTTTCCCATCATAGGGATTTACACACTCATTTTTCGGCACATTCCCCTTAGCTCACAAGCTGGATCACGGCGTGGCAGTAGACGTGCCCCACACTTGTTAAGCCATGGGGATGCTTGCTGGGGGGCTAAGCAGCCATGGAGACTTGAGGCTTGAGGGAGAGCAGCAGTAATCTCTCGGACACCCCGGGGCGGCACCACAAACTAAGGTGCCGCCACATCTGATTATCCCTCCCCGGCGCTTCGGAGGGACACCCAATGGTATTTAAAACTGATGTATCGTCCCTGCCCTTGTCTACTGGTCCAGGCATCTATTGTCAGATGCACCCTGACAGCGTTATTTAACGACAGGGATACATTCTGCACAATGTGCTGGTGTAGGGCAGGGATGTCGGTCCTGGCAAAGAGATGGCGGCTGGGGACACGCCATCTGGGTTGGGCCTGCTCTAACATCTGCCGGAATGGATTGCAGTTCACAATATTGAAGGTCAGCAGATGTTGGGCGATAACCCTTGCCAGGAGCCCATTAAGTGAAAGCACACGTCGGTCCCTGCGGGCGAAGGGCACGATGCGTTCAAATGCATCAGCAGTGGAGGCGATAGAGAGGACCTCCTGTCAGATGGGGTGGTGCTGGCTTACGCCTGTTTGGGCTTGGTGCGCACAGGTGCAGACGGCACCTGCTGCTGCTTCTGCCAACTTCTGCTGCTATTACGAGTGGAGCCACTGGGCTAGCTGGTGACCTGGCACACCGTTTGCCTCTGGTGCCTACCTTCCTGATCAGTGCTGCTGTCACCTGACAAGGTGGCACCCATTCTAAGTCACCCTCCTCTTCATCCCCTGCAATATCAGACCCAAGGTCGACCAGTGGATGACTGAGGTGAACAGCAGACGTGGGGCCCCTGACCTGGCTCCGCTGTCCCCTCGCTGACGCCTGGGTCTGACTAAGTGCAGGGGTTCTGTGGCTGAAACCACTCGCACCAGTTGAAAGGAATGTCACTGGGGAACTGACGGGCGGTAACCCCTCCTCCTCCTCCTCCTCCATGCCTTCCAAAAGGTCCTGAGCATCCGGACCAAGCTTTAGCTCACTCTCCTGCATTACCACCCCCAAGATGTCCCTCTCACTGTCGCTGTCAAACAGCATCAGGGTCGATTCTTGGCGGCTAGGGGCTGGTCCTGCAGGAGGCGGAGATCTGCTGCTGCTCAGAGCCGGGGCAGAGGACTCCATGCTACTAGCTTGTGTCACGAATGACACCACTGCCTCAGCGTCTTGAGATGAAATGGGGTGGCTGCCATGCCCAAAAAAATCACGGATGAGGCTGACGCCCTTGCCATCTGTGCCCGCCCCTCCGTGTGTAGAGGAGCGGCCCTGTGCCGGCAGTGGTCCAGCACTGGAAATAACTCCCATACCATGACCACGGCTGCCAGGACGCCAACGTGCACTCATGATTAGAGATGTTGCGAACATAAAATTTTCCGTTCGCGAACGCAAATTTTTGCAAATGTTCGCGAACGGGCGAACCGGGTGAACCGCCATAAATTTCAATAGGCAGGCGAATTTTAAAACCCACAGGGACTCTTTCTGGCTACAATAGTGATGGAAAAGTTGTTTCAAGGGGACTAACACCTGGACTGTGGCATGCCGCAGGGGGATCCATGGCAAAACTCCCATGGAAAATTACGTAGTTGACGCAGATTCGGGTTTTAATCCATAAAGGGCATAAATACCCAGCTCCGCAGAGGCTGTCCTCTTTTTTTTTTATAAAAAAAATCTGTTCTTACCAGTTTAATCTCTGTTTTGTCCCCTATCAGGGGCCGATGTATGGAATAGATTTTAGGAACCGGGAGATGGAAAAAGATGCTTGGTCGGTCCTCTTACTTCCAATTTGGGGCACTGCGCGTGCGCCGTGCAATTTACTGTGCTACCAGATATGAGTGGTATGTTAAGTAGTACTATTCCTATAAGTTTAATCCCTGTTACGTCCCCTATCAGGGGCCGGTCTATGGAATGGATTTTAGGAACCGGAAGATGGAAAAAGATGCTTGGTTGGTCCTGCTACATCCAATTTGGGGCACTGCGCGTACACCTTGCAATGTACTGTGCCACCAGATATGAGTGGTGTGTTAAGTAGTACTATTCCTATCAGTTTAATCCCTGTTACGTCCCCTATCAGGGGCCGGTCTATGGAATCGAGTTTAGGAATCGGGAGATGGAAAAAGATGCTTGGTTGGTCCTCTTACTTACAATTTGGGGCACTGCGCATGCGCTGTGCAATGTACTGTGCCACCAGATATGAGTGGTGTGTTAAGTAGTACTATTCCTATCAGTTTATTCCCTGTTACGTCCCCTATCAGGGGACGTGTATGGAATAGATTTTAGGAACTGGGAGATGGAAAAAGATGCTTGGTCGGTCCTCTTACTTCCAATTTGGGGCACTGCGCGTGCGCCGTGCAATTTACTATGCTACCAGATATGAGTGGTATGTTAAGTAGTACTATTCCTATCAGTTTAATCCCTGTTACATCCCCTATCAGGGGCCGTTCTATGGAATCGATTTTAGGAACCGGGAGATGGAAAAAGATGCTTGGTTGGTCCTCCTACTTCCAATTTGGGGCACTGCGCATGCGCCGTGCAATGTACTGTGGCACCAGATATGAGTGGTGTGTTTAAGTAGTACTATTCCTATCAGTTTAATCCCTGTTACGTCCCCTATCAGGGGACGTGTATGGAATAGATTTTAGGAACCGGGAGATGGAAAAAGATGCTTGGTTGGTCCTGCTACATCCAATTTGGGGCACTGCGCATACACCTTGCAATGTACTGTGCCACCAGATGTGAGTGGTGTGTTAAGTAGTACTATTCCTATCAGTTTAATCCCTGTTACGTCCCCTATCAGGGGCCGGTCTATGGAATCGAGTTTAGGAATCGGGAGATGGAAAAAGATGCTTGGTTGGTCCTCTTACTTACAATTTGGGGCACTGCGCATGCGCCGTGCAATGTACTGTGCCACCAGATATGAGTGGTGTGTTAAGTAGTACTATTCCTATCAGTTTAATCCCTGTTACGTCCCCTATCAGGGGACGTGTATGGAATAGATTTTAGGAACTGGGAGATGGAAAAAGATGCTTGGTTGGTCCTCCAAGTTCCAATTTGGGGCAGTGCGTGTGCGCCATGCAATGTACTGTGCCACCAGATAAGAGTGGTGTGTAGAGTTGAGCGAACACCTGGATGTTCGGGTTCGAGAAGATCGGCCGAACTTCCCGGAAATTTTCGGGTTCGGGATCCGAACCCGATCGGAACTTCGTCCCGAACCCGAAACCCATTGAAGTCAATGGGGACCCGAACTTTAGGGCACTAAAAAGGCTGTAAAACAGCCCAGGAAAGAGCTAAAGGGCTGCAAAAGGCAGCAACATGTAGGTAAATCCCCTGCAAACAAATGTGGATAGGGAAATGAATTAAAATAAAAATTAAAAAAATAAAAATGAACCAATATCAATTGGACAGAGGTCCCATAGCAGAGAATCTGGCTTCACGTCAGCAGAGAATCAGTCTCTTCATGCCATAGCAAAGAATCTGGCATCATGTCAGCAGAGAATCAGTCTCTTCATGCCATAGCAGAGAATCTGGCTTCATGTCAGCGCAGAATCAGTCTTCATGTCATAGCAGAGAATCAGACTTCACGTCACCCACCACTGGAACAGGCCACTGTCACACATTTAGGCCCCGGCACCCAGACAGAGGAGAGCGGTCCCGTAACAGAGAATCTGGCCTTATGTCAGCGCAGAATCTGTCTTCATGTCATAGCAGAGAATCAGGCTTCACGTCACCCACCACTGGAACAGGCCACTGTCACACATTTAGGCCCAGGCACCCAGGCAGAGGAGAGAGGTCCCGTAACAGAGGATCTGGCCTTATGTCAGCGCAGAATCTGTATTCATGTCAAAGCAGAGAATCAGGCTTCACGTCACCCACCACTGGAACAGGCCACTGTCACACATTTAGGCCCAGGCACCCAGGCAGAGGAGAGAGGTCCCGTAACAGAGAATCTGGCCTTATGTCAGCGCAGAATCTGTCTTCATGTCATAGCAGAGAATCAGGCTTCACGTCACCCACCACTGGAACAGGCCACTGTCACACATTTAGGCCCCGGCACCCAGACAGAGGAGAGGTTCATTCAACTTTGGGTTGCCCCGCAATATAATGGTAAAATGAAATTAAAAATAGTATTGAAAGAGGAAGTGCCCTGGAGTACAATAATATATTGTTAAGGGGAGGTAGTTAATATCTAATCTGCACAAGGGATGGACAGGTCCTGTGGGATCCATGCCTGGTTCATTTTTATGAACGTCAGCTTGTCCACATTGGCTGTAGACAGGCGGCTGCGTTTGTCTGTAATGACGCCCCCTGCCGTGCTGAATACACGTTCAGACAAAACGCTGGCCGCCGGGCAGGCCCGCACCTCCAAGGCATAAAAGGCTAGCTCTGGCCACGTGGACAATTTGGAGACCCAGAAGTTGAATGGGGCCGAACCATCAGTCAGTACGTGGAGGGGTGTGCACAGGTACTGTTCCACCATGTTAGTGAAATGTTGCCTCCTGCTAACACGTTCCGTATCAGGTGGTGGTGCAGTTAGCTGTGGCGTGGTGACAAAACTTTTTCACATCTCTGCCATGCTAACCCTGTCCTCAGAGGAGCTGGCCGTGACACAGCTGCGTTGGCGACCTCTTGCTCCTCCTCTGCCTTCGCGTTGGGCTTCCACTGGTTCCCCTGTGACATTTGGGAATGCTCTCAGTAGCGCGTCTACCGAACGCGCGCTTGTAGTCGCGCATCTTCCTATCACGCTCCAGTGTGGGAAGTAAGGTGGGCACATTGTCTTTGTACCGGGGATCCAGCAGGGTGGCAACCCAGTAGTCCGCACACGTTAAAATGTGGGCAACTCTGCTGTCGTTGCGCAAGCACTGCAGCATGTAGTCGCTCATGTGTGCCAGGCTGCCCAGAGGTAAGGACAAGCTGTCCTCTGTGGGAGGCGTATCGTCATCGTCCTGTGTTTCCCCCCAGCCACGCACCGGTGATGGGCCCGAGCTGCTTTGGGTGCCACCCCGCTGTGAACATGCTTCATCCTCATCCTCCTCCACCTCCTCCTCATCCTCGTCCTCCTTGTCCTCCAGTAGTGGGCCCTGTCTGGCCACATTTGTACCTGGCCTCTGGTGTTGCAAAAAACCTCCCTCTGAGTCACTTCGAAGAGACTGGCCTGAAAGTGCTAAAAATGACCCCTCTTCCTCCTCTTCCTCCTGGGCCACCTCCTCTTCCATCATCGCCCTAAGTGTTTTCTCAAGGAGACATAGAAGTGGTATTGTAACGCTGATAACGGCGTCATCGCCACTGGCCATGTTGATGGAGTACTCGAAACAGCGCAACAGGGCACACAGGTCTCGCATGGAGGCCCAGTCATTGGTGGTGAAGTGGGGCTGATCCGCAGTGCGACTGACCCGTGCGTGCTGCAGCTGAAACTCCACTATGGCCTGCTGCTGCTCGCACAGTCTGTCCAGAATATGCAAGGTGGAGTTCCACCTGGTGGGTACGTCGCATATGTGGCGGTGAGCGGGAAGGCCGAAGTTACGCTGTAGCGCAGACAGGCGAGCGGCGGCAGGGTGTGAACGCCGGAAGCGCGAACAGACGGCCCGCACTTTATGCAGCAGCTCTGACATGTCGGGGTAGTTGCGAATGAACTTCTGCACCACCAAATTCAGCACATGCGCCAGGCAAGGGATGTGCGTCAAACCGGCTAGTCCCAGAGCTGCAACGAGATTTCGCCCATTATCGCACACCACCAGGCCGGGCTTGAGGCTCACCGGCAGCAACCACTCGTCGGTCTGTTGTTCTATACCCCGCCACAACTCCTGTGTGGTGTGGGGCCTGTCCCCCAAACATATGAGTTTCAGAATGGCCTGCTGACGTTTACCCCGGGCTGTGCTGAAGTTGGTGGTGAAGGTGTGTGGCTGATTGGATGAGCAGGTGGAAGAAGAGGAGGAGGAAGCTGAGTAGGAGGAGGAGGAGACAGGAGGCAAAGAATGTTGCCCTGCATTCCTTGGTGGCGGAAGGATGTGCGCCAAACAGCTCTCCGCCTGGGGCCCAGCCGCCGCTACATTTACCCAGTGTGCAGTTAGGGAGATATAGCGTCCCTGGCCATGCTTACTGGTCCACGTATCTGTGGTTAGGTGGACCTTGCCACAGATGGCGTTGCGCAGTGCACACTTGATTTTATCGGACACTTGGTTGTGCAGGGAAGGCACGGCTCTCTTGGAGAAGTAGTGCCGGCTGGGAACAACATACTGTGGGACAGCAAGCGACATGAGCTGTTTGAAGCTGTGTGTGTCCACCAGCCTAAATGACAGCATTTCATAGGCCAGTAGTTTAGAAATGCTGGCATTCAGGGCCAGGGATCGAGGGTGGCTAGGTGGGAATTTACGCTTTCTCTCAAATGTTTGTGAGATGGAGAGCTGAACGCTGCCGTGTGACATGGTTGAGATGCTTGGTGACGCAGGTGGTGGTGTTGGTGGTACATCCCATGTTTGCTGGGCGGCAGGTGCCAACGTTCCTCCAGAGGCAGAGGAAGAGGCCGAGGCGGCGGCAGCAGCAGCAGAAGAGACCGAGGCGGCGGCAGCAGCAGAAAATGCCGTGGCGGCAGCAGCAGAAGATGCAGCAGGGGGATCCTGAGTGACTTCCTTGTTTTTAAGGTGTTTACTCCACTGCAGTTCATGCTTTGCATGCAGGTGCCTGGTCATGCAGGCTGTGCTAAGGTTCAGAACGTTAATGCCTCGCTTCAGGCTCTGATGGCACAGCGTGCAAACCACTCGGGTCTTTTCGTCAGCACATTGTTTGAAGAAGTGCCATGCCAGGGAACTCCTTGAAGCTGCCTTTGGGGTGCTCGGTCCCAGATGGCGGCGGTCAGTAGCAGGCGGAGTCTCTTGGCGGCGGGTGTTCTGATTTTGCCCACTGTGACTGTATGTTTTTTAGCAGCCTTTAAACCCTGCAGCACATGCTAGGCTGAGTAGATGATGTACAGTTAGAGAGCCATGTGTTCTTCCTAAAATGGCTGCAAGACATGCTGTATTCCAGGTCACCCTGCTGCAATATCTTTGTAAATGATTTTCTCTTGTTCATTTTTCTGTATGCTTTGTTATATCCTGTAACATGTATGTGGGAATGTAATATAATGACTGCCTGTTATGATATAGGTGGGCTGGTGACCTGGCTGTATACCACATAGTGGCAGTGTTTCCCTGTTGTATTACAGGTATGTTGCTGTTATCTTCATATACTTGTTCAATGTAAAATCCCCTATACGATCACTGTTTTATAATATATTTAGAGTGCAGACATTTACTGTGAAGGAGGTGGGCTGGTGACCTGGCTGTATACCACATAGTGGCAGTGTTTCCCTGTTGTATTACAGGCTCCAGCCAAGTGCACTCCACCTCAATAAAGCTTTAAACCACAGAAGACCTGAGTGTCGTCCCTTAGAGTCCACTTAGAGTTTATGCCTGGAGGAGCTGGTGACCGAGTGAGTGTGAAAGATGGAGGTGTCGCAGATGGTGCAAGGAAAAGAGGGTTACATTTGGTGCCGTGACTCGGATGTCATCATTCTGCTCAAAGTGACCAGTGAAGATACCTAAAGTCACCAGTGTGCGAGTTCTGAGGTGATTGTGCCACAGCGGAGCAGCTAGGCGGCAGATTGACCTTATTAGCGGTTTATATCCTCTCAGGAATAGAAGATGAGTGGACGAGCCAGAGCCCGCGGAAGAGCACGTGCCAGGGGGCAGCCCAGCCAAGGACAGCCTGGACAGGAGCAAGAGGCTCAAGAACCTAGACGCATTGAAAGACCCCAGCAGCTACCAGCCGAGCCTTTGCTTGTGGGAAGAGGGCGCCAGAGAGGCCCGCCAGTAGTGGAGAGACCTCCGACTGATGTTCTGCAGCTTTCAGCTGGATTTCAGGACATATCACTCGGAGAACGGGGTGGCCGCAGGCGTGACTTCCATGACCTTGGAGTGAACACCCGGCAGACCATTGAATAGAGATGTGAGGCCTGTTTTTTTTTGCACTGTGTGACAGGTATAGGTTTAATCACAGAATCAGACTTCTATCTGCACGGTAGCGTGTGTCTTAGGTTTTTCTGAATGACACTATCAATACCTTCAATGTAAGATTTTCTTTTTGGGATAGATTTCAAGTAGGCCTCAAATACCAGAAACTAGTTATTTTGAGAATGGCAAATTTGGGAATGGTTTTTCAACCCAGAACAAAAAGTGTGCTTTTACGGTCACTACAAATAACTTGACCAGCTAAAACACTACAGATTTGGTTAAATAGATATGTGAGGCCTGTTTTTTTTTGCGCTGTGTGACAGGTATAGGTTTAATCACAGAATCAGACTTCTATCAGCACGCTAGCGTGTGTCTTAGGTTTTTCTGAATGACACTATCAGTACCTTCAATGTAAGATATTCTTTTTGGGATAGATTTCAAGTAGGCCTCAAATATCAGAAACTAGTTATTTTGAGAATGGCAAATTTGGGAATAGTTTTTCAACCCAGAAAAAAAGTGTGCTTTTACGGTCACTACAAATAACTTGACCAGCTAAAACAGTACAGATTTGGTTGAATAGAAATGTCAGGTCTATTTTTAGGCGCTGGGTGACAGGCTCAACTTGCCCCTGATGTAGTATATGGCCAAAAAATAACCACACTGTTGATGGTTAAATGCACTTGGGTGACACAGGCTCAGCCTGCACCAGATGTAGTATATGGCCAAAAAATAATCAGACTGTTGATGGTTAAATGCACTTCGGTGACACAGGCTCAGCCTGCAGCTGATGTAGTATATGGCCAAAAAATAACCAGACTGTTGATGGTTAAATGCACTTCGGTGACACAGGCTCAGCCTGCAGCTGATGTAGTATATGGCCAAAAAATAATCAGACTGTTGATGGTTAAATGCACGTGGGTAACACAGGCTCAGAATGCAGGTGATGTAGTATATGGCCAAAAAATAACCAGACTGTTGATGGTTGAATACACTTCGGTGACACAGGCTCAGCCTGCAGCTGATGTAGGATATAGCACAAAATAACCAAACTATCGATGGTTAAATACACTGGGTGATAGCTTGTGCTGGCGCGCCGCAAGTCACAAAATGGCCGCCGATCACCCCAGAAAAAAAGTGATCTAAAAACTCTGTGGGCAGCCACAAAAAAGTGAGCAAGTCAATAATAGCACTTCAATGATCCACAGCTGCAGATCGATCACAGAATTAAGTCTTTTGGAGGAGTTAATCTGCCTAATCTCGCCCTAACGTCGCAGCAGCAACCTCTCCCTATGCTTGTATCAGCAGAGTGACGTGCGGCGCTACGTGACCCCAGCTTAACCACCTCAGCCCCCAGTGCTTAAACACCCTGAAAGACCAGGCCACTTTTTACACTTCTGACCTACACTACTTTCACCGTTCATTGCTCGGTCATACAACTTACCACCCAAATGAATTTTACCTCCTTTTCTTCTCACTAATAGAGCTTTCATTTGGTGGTATTTCATTGCTGCTGACATTTTTACTTTTTTTGTTATTAATTGAAATTTAACGATTTTTTTGCAAAAAAATGACATTTTTCACTTTCAGTTGTAAAATTTTGCAAAAAAAACTACATCCATATATAAATTTTGCTCTAAATTTATTGTTCTACATGTCTTTGATAAAAAAAAAATGTTTGGGTAAAAAAAAAATGCTTTGGGTAAAAGTTATAGCGTTTACAAACTGTGGTACAAAAATGTGAATTTCCGCTTTTTGAAGCAGCTCTGACTTTCTGAGCACCTGTCATGTTTCCTGAGGTTCTACAATAGCCAGACAGTACAAACACCCCACAAATGACCCCATTTCGGAAAGTACACACCCTAAGGTATTCGCTGATGGGCATAGTGAGTTCATAGAACTTTTTATTTTTTGTCACAAGTTAGCGGAAAATGATGATTTTTTTTTTTTTTTCTTACAAAGTCTCATATTCCACTAACTTGTGACAAAAAATAAAAACTTCTATGAACTCACTATGCCCATCACGAAATACCTTGGGGTCTCTTCTTTCCAAAATGGGGTCACTTGTGGGGTAGTTATACTGCCCTGGCATTCTAGGGGCCCAAATGTGTGGTAAGGAGTTTGAAAATCAAATTCTGTAAAAAACGACGAGTGAAATCCGAAAGGTGCTCTTTGGAATATGGGCCCCTTTGCCCACCTAGGCTGCAAAAAAGTGTCACACATGTGGTATCTCCGTATTCAGAAGAAGTTGAGGAATGTGTTTTGGGGTGTCATTTTACATATACCGATGCTGGGTGAGATAAATATCTTGGTCAAATGCCAACTTTGTATAAAAAAATGGGAAAAGTTGTCTTTTGCCAAGATATTTCTCTCACCCAGCATGGGTATATGTAAAATGACACCCCAAAACACATTCCCCACCTTCTCCTGAGTACGGAGATACCAGATGTGTGACACTTTTTTGCAGCCTAGGTGGGCAAAGGGGCCCATATTCCAAAGAGCACCTTTCGGATTTCACAAGTCATTTTTTACAGAATTTGATTTCAAACTCCTTACCACACATTTGGGCCCCTAGAATGCCAGGGCAGTATAACTACCCCACAAGTGACCCCATTTTGGAAAGAAGACACCCCAAGGTATTCCGTGAGGGGCATGGCAAGTTCCTAGAATTTTTTTTTTTTTTGTCACAAATTAGTGGAAAATGATGATTTTTTTTTTTTTTTCATACAAAGTCTCATATTCCACTAACTTGTGACAAAAAATAAAAACTTCCATGAACTAACTATGCCCATCAGCGAATACCTTGGGGTCTCTTCTTTCCAAAATGGGGTCACTTGTGGGGTAGTTATACTGCCCTGGCATTCTAGGGGCCCAAATGTGTGGTAAGGAGTTTGAAATCAAATTCTGTAAAAACTGACCAGTGAAATCCGAAAGGTGCTCTTTGGAATATGGGCCCCTTTGCCCACCTAGGCTGCAAAAAAGTGTCACACATCTGGTATCTCTGTATTCAGGAGAAGTTGAGGAATGTGTTTTGGGGTGTCTTTTTACATATACCCATGCTGGGTGAGATAAATATCTTGGTCAAATGCCAACTTTGTATAAAAAAATGGGAAAAGTTGTCTTTTGCCAAGATATTTCTCTCACCCAGCATGGGTATATGTAAAATGACACCCCAAAACACATTCCCCAACTTCTCCTGAGTACGGAGATACCAGATGTGTGACACTTTTTTGCAGCCTAGGTGGGCAAAGGGGCCCATATTCCAAAGAGCACCTTTCGGATTTCACTGGTCATTTTTTACAGAATTTGATTTCAAACTCCTTACCACACATTTGGGCCCCTAGAATGCCAGGGCAGTATAACTACCCCACAAGTGACCCCATTTTGGAAAGAAGAGACCCCAAGGTATTCGCTGATGGGCATAGTGAGTTCATGGAAGTTTTTATTTTTTGTCACAAGTTAGTGGAATATGAGACTTTGTATGGAAAAAAAAAAGATCTGCATTTTCCACTAACTTGTGACAAAAAATAAAAATTTCTAGGAACTCGCCATGCCCCTCACGGAATACCTTGGGGTGTCTTCTTTCCAAAATGGGGTCACTTGTGGGGTAGTTATACTGCCCTGGCATTTTCCAGGGGCCCTAATGTGTGGTAAGTAGGTAAATGACCTGTGAAATCCTAAAGGTGCTCTTTGGAATATGGGCCCCTTTGCCCACCTAGGCTGCAAAAAAGTGTCACACATGTGGTATCGCCGTATTCAGGAGAAGTTGGGGAATGTGTTTTGGGGTGTCATTTTACATATACCCATGCTGGGTGAGAGAAATATCTTGGCAAAAGACAACTTTTCCCATTTTTTTATACAAAGTTGGCATTTGACCAAGATATTTCTCTCACCCAGCATGGGTATATGTAAAATGACACCCCAAAACACATTCCCCAACTTCTCCTGAGTACGGCGATACCAGATGTGTGACACTTTTTTGCAGCCTAGATGCGCAAAGGTGCCCAAAGTCTTTTTAGGAGGGCATTTTTAGACATTTGGATACCAGACTTCTTCTCACGCTTTGGGGCCCCTAGAATGCCAGGGCAGTATAAATAAATACCCAACATGTGACCCCATTTTGGAAAG
The DNA here is from genome assembly GCF_905171765.1 of Bufo bufo. Lineage (NCBI taxonomy): Eukaryota > Metazoa > Chordata > Amphibia > Anura > Bufonidae > Bufo > Bufo bufo. The sequence continues at coordinate 10,151,324 of NC_053393.1, read as the reverse complement.
AAGACACCCCAAGGTATTCAATGAGGGGCATGGCGAGTTCATAGAAATTTTTTTTTTTTGGCACAAGTTAGCGGAAATTGATATTTTTATTTTTTTTCTCACAAAGTCTCCCGTTCCGCTAACTTGGGACAAAAATTTCAATCTTTCATGGACTCAATATGCCCCTCACGGAATACCTGGTGGTGTCTTCTTTCCGAAATGGGGTCACATGTGGGGTATTTATACTGCCCTGGCATTCTAGGGGCCCTAAAGCGTGAGAAGAAGTCTGGAATATAAATGTCAAAAAAAATTTACGCATTTGGATTCCGTGAGGGGTATGGTGAGTTCATGTGAGATTTTATTTTTTGACACAAGTTAGTGGAATATGAGACTTTGTAAGAAAAAAATAAATAATTCCGCTAACTTGGGCCAAAAAAATGTCTGAATGGAGCCTTACAGGGGGGTGATCAATGACAGGGGGGGTGATCAATGACAGGGGGGTGATCAATGACAGGGGGGTGATCAATGACAGGGGGGTGATCAATGACAGGGGGGGTGATCAATGACAGGGGTGGTGATCAATGACAGGGGGGTGATCAGGGAGTCTATATGGGGTAATCACCACAGTCATTGATCACCCCCCCTGGAAGGCTCCAGGGAGACGCCTGTATGTGTTTTGCAGATCCGATCCATCTATCAGTGGATCCGTAAAAATCATGCGGACATCTGAATGGAGCTTTACAGGGGGGTAATCAATGACAGGGGGGTGATCAGGGAGTCTATATGGGGTGATCACCACAGTCATTGATCACGCCCCTGTAAGGCTTCATTCAGACGTCCGTATGCGTTTTGCGGATCCGATCCATCTATCAGTGCATCCGTAAAAATCATGCGGACATCTGAATGGAGCTTTACAGGGGGGTAATCAATGACAGGGGGGTGATCAGGGAGTCTATATGGGGTGATAACCACAGTCATTGATCATGCCCCTGTAAGGCTTCATTCAGACGTCCGGATGCGTTTTGCGGATCCGATCCATCTATCAGTGGATCCGTAAAAATCATGCGGACGTCTGAATGGAGCTTTACAGGGGGGTAATCAATGACAGGGGTGTAATCAATGACAGGGGGGTGATCAGGGAGTCTATATGGGGTGATAACCACAGTCATTGATCATGCCCCTGTAAGGCTTCATTCAGACGTCCGGATGCGTTTTGCGGATCCGATCCATCTATCAGTGGATCCGTAAAAATCATGCGGACGTCTGAATGGAGCTTTACAGGGGGGTAATCAATGACAGGGGTGTAATCAATGACAGGGGGGTGATCAGGGAGTCTATATGGGGTGATAACCACAGTCATTGATCATGCCCCTGTAAGGCTTCATTCAGACGTACGGATGCGTTTTGCGGATCCGATCCATCTATCAGTGGATCCGTAAAAATCATGCGGACATCTTATGGAGCTTTACAGGGGGTTGATCAATGACAGGGGGGTAATCAATGACAGGGGGGTGATCAGGGAGTCTATATGGGGTGATCAGGGGTGATCAGGGGCTAATAAGGGGTTAATAAGTGACGGGGGGGGGGTGTAGTGTAGTGTAGTGGTGCTTGGTGGGACTTTACTGAGCTACCTGTGTCCTCTGGTGGTCGATCCAAACAAAGGGGACCACCAGAGGACCAGGTAGCAGGTATATTAGACGCTGTTATCAAAACAGCGTCTAATATACCTGTTAGGGGTTAAAAAAAACACATCTCCAGCCTGCCAGCGAACGATCGCCGCTGGCAGGCTGGAGATCAACTCTCTTACCTTCCGTTCCTGTGCGCGCGTTCACAGGAAATCTCGCGTCTCGCGAGATGACGCATATATGCGTGACTGTGCGCAGGGCTGCCACCTCCGGAACGCGATCCTGCGTTAGGCGGTCCGGAGGTGGTTAAATAGAGGCTGGGTCACATGCTGCACTGGCCAATCACAGCCATGCCAATAGTACGCATGGCTGTGATGGCCTCTTGGGCCAAGTAGTATGAGGCTTGTTGATTGGTTGCTTTGCAGCCTTTCAAAAAGCGCCAAGAAAGCGCCGAACACCGAACCCGAACCCAGACTTTTACGAAAATGTTCGGGTTCGGGTCCGTGTCACGGACACCCCAAAATTCGGTACGAACCCGAACTATACAGTTCGGGTTCGCTCATCCCTAGTGGTGTGTTAAGTAGTACTATTCCTATCAGTTTAATCCCTGTTACGTCCCCTATCAGGGGACGTGTATGGAATAGATTTTAGACAAATGGAAAGAGTTGTCAATAGTTGACACACTCATGACATAAATTTTATTCCTCTATGCGTCAATCTTGGTGTAGTGATGACTGTGCTCGTGCGCACGTTTGGGAGATTGCAGACGATGGCGGTTTTTCAAAGCCTATGGTCGTGCTGAGGTAGTTCAGTGACAGTTAAGTGACCCAGAAAACAATGATTCTGCAGTGTGGGCCCATTGTTGGCCTAGTAGGCTTTAATGATCACCTTAGATGATCACAAAGAAAATTTATGTTTTTTCTATGCAAAATTATCCAGCCGATCGCTTTTGGTCTGTTCACAATGAAGCAACGACCTTATCATCTGGGGTGTGCCAACATTGCCATTGCCAACACACTCATAGAGGTGGTCGCTTCATTGTGATACGCAAGCCCCTTCACCACAACAAGGTAACAATCACGAAGGGGAATTGACACTAGTATGTGCCTTTTTTTTTGTTTTGTTTTTTGCAGCCACAGTGCAGCACCAGAGGCCAGAAAAAAACAGGCATTGTTGCAGCCGCTGTTGTAGCAGCGGCCAGAAAAATGTATGTTTTCCAGGCAGAAAGCGCACTAAAACATTGCGGCTTGAACCCTAGTTGGTGGCGGATAAGTCATGCAAGTCATCCGGCATGCAGAGATTAAATACAGCAGCGTGTAGACCATTTTTAGGCCAAGGCAGCTTATCTCATCACCAGGCCTTTTTTAGTCAAATGCATCACCCACTGTCAGTCCCTTCGGGATCCATGCCTTATTCATCTTAATAAAGGTGAGGTAATCTAGACTTTTTTGACCTAGGCGACTTCTCTTCTCAGTGACAATACCTCCTGCTGCACTGAAGGTCCTTTCTGACAGGAAACTTGAAGCGGGGCAGGCCAGAAGTTCTATCGCAAATTGGGATAGCTCAGGCCACAGGTCAAGCCTGCACACCCAGTAGTCAAGGGGTTCATCTCTCCTCAGAGTGTCGATATCTGCAGTTAAGGCGAGGTAGTTTGTTACCTGTCAGTCGAGTCGTTCTCTGATCGTGGACCCCGAAGAGCTGTGGCGATGCGTAGTACTTAAAAAGCTCTGCATGTCCTCCATCAACAACACGTCTGTAAAGCGTCCTGTCCTTGCCGGCGAGGTCGTGGTAGGAGGAGGATTACTTTCACCTCTTCCCCTGTTAGATTCCCGTTGTGCTGTGACATCACCCTTATACAGGGAGTGCAGAATTATTAGGCAAGTTGTATTTTTGAGGATTAATTTTATTATTGAACAACAACCATGTTCTCAATGAACCCAAAAAACTCATTAATATCAAAGCTGAATATTTTTGGAAGTAGTTTTTAGTTTGTTTTTAGTTTTAGCTATTTTAGGGGGATATCTGTGTGTGCAGGTGACTATTACTGTGCATAATTATTAGGCAACTTAACAAAAAACAAATATATACCCATTTCAATTATTTATTTTTACCAGTGAAACCAATATAACATCTCAACATTCACAAATATACATTTCTGACATTCAAAAACAAAACAAAAACAAATCAGTGACCAATATAGCCACCTTTCTGTGTAAGCACACTCAAAAGCCTGCCATCCATGGATTCTGTCAGTGTTTTGATCTGTTCACCATCAACATTGCGTGCAGCAGCAACCACAGCCTCCCAGACACTGTTCAGAGAGGTGTACTGTTTTCCCTCCTTGTAAATCTCACATTTGATGATGGACCACAGGTTCTCAATGGGGTTCAGATCAGGTGAACAAGGAGGCCATATCATTAGATTTTCTTCTTTTATACCCTTTCTTGCCAGCCACGCTGTGGAGTACTTGGACGCGTGTGATGGAGCATTGTCCTGCATGAAAATCATGTTTTTCTTGAAGGATGCAGACTTCTTCCTGTACCACTGCTTGAAGAAGGTGTCTTCCAGAAACTGGCAGTAGGACTGGGAGTTGAGCTTGACTCTATCCTCAACCCGAAAGGCCCCACAAGCTCATCTTTGATGATACCAGCCCAAACCAGTACTCCACCTCCACCTTGCTGGCGTCTGAGTCGGACTGGAGCTCTCTGCCCTTTACCAATCCAGCCACGGGCCCATCCATCTGGCCCATCAAGACTCACTCTCATTTCATCAGTCCATAAAACCTTAGAAAAATCAGTCTTGAGATATTTCTTGGCCCAGTCTTGACGTTTCAGCTTGTGTGTCTTGTTCAGTGGTGGTAGTCTTTCAGCCTTTCTTACCTTGGCCATGTCTCTGAGTATTGCACACCTTGTGCTTTTGGGCACTCCAGTGATGTTGCAGCTCTGAAATATGGCCAAACTGGTGGCAAGTGGCATCTTGGCAGCTGCACGCTTGACTTTTCTCAGTTCATGGGCAGTTATTTTGCGCCTTGGTTTTTCCACACGCTTGTGACCCCGTTGACTATTTTGAATGAAACGCTTGATTGTTCGATGATAACGCTTCAGAAGCTTTGCAATTTTAAGAGTGCTGCATCCCTCTGCAAGATATCTCACTATTTTTGACTTTTCTGAGCCTGTCAAGTCCTTCTTTTGACCCATTTTGCCAAAGGAAAGGATTAATTATGCACACCTAATATAGGGTGTTGATGTCATTAGACCACACCCCTTCTCATTACAGAGATGCACATCACCTAATATGCTTAATTGGTAGTAGGCTTTCGAGCCTATACAGCTTGGAGTAAGACAACATGCATAAAGAGGATGATGTGGGCAAAATACTCATTTGCCTAATAATTCTGCACGCAGTGTACGCTGAGTAAAGCATACTTTTTAACTTGTTTTGGAACTGCTGCATCCTTTCCAACTTGCGGTAATTCGGTAACACTTTCTGCTTATACCGGTGGTCTAGTAGCGTGGCCACCCAGTACAGGTTGTTCTCCTTCAGCCTTTTTATACGAGGGTCCCTCAACAGGCACGACAGCATGAAAGACCCCATTTGCACAAGGTTGGATGCCGAGCTACTAATGTCCCGTTCCTCGTCCTCACTGATCTCACTGAAGGTCTGTTCTTCCCCCCAGCCACGTACAACACCACGGGTACCAGATAGGTGACAACGAGCACCCTGGGATGCCTGCTGTGGTTGGTCTTCCTCCTCCTCCTCCTCAAAGCCACATTCCTCCTCTGACTCCTCTTCCTCAGACTCCTCTTCCAGCGTTGCCACAGGTCCAGCAAGCGATGCTGATACGGCTGTTTCTGGTGGTGATGGTGACCACAACTCTTCCTCTTCCTCTTCACGCTCATCTATGGCCTGATCCAGCACTCTTTGCAGGGCACGCTCCAGGAAGAAAACAAATGGGATGATGTCGCTGATGGTGCCTTCAGTGCGACTGACTAGGTTTGTCATCTCCTCAAAAGGACGCATGAGCCTACAGGAATTGCGCATGAGCGTCCAGTAACGTGGCAAAAAAATTCCCAGCTCCGCAGAGGCTGTCCTAGCACCCCGGTCATACAAATACTCATTGACAGCTTTTTCTTGTTGGAGCAGGCGGTCGAATATTAGGAGTGTTGAATTCCAAAGTGTCAGGCTGTCGCAGATCAAGCGCCTCACTGGCATGTTGTTTCGCCGCTGGATATATGAAAAGTGCGCCATGGCCATGTAGGAATGCCTGAAATGGCCACACACCTTCCTGGCCTGCTTGAGGACATCCTGTAAGCCTGGGTACTTATGCACAAAGCGTTGTACAATCAGATTTAACACATGTGCCCAAATTCAATGCCGCCAACAAATTGCTTCCGTTGTCACACACCACTTTGCCGATCTCCAGTTGGTGCGGAGTCAGCCACTGATCCACCTGTGCGTTCAGGGTGGACAGGAGTGCTGGTTCGGTGTGACTCTCTGCTTTCAGGCAAGTCAACCCCAAGACGGCGTGACACTGTCGTTTCCAGGATGTGGAATAGCCCCTGGGGAGCTGGGGGGGGTGCAGTTGATGTGGAGCAAGATGCAGCAGCAGAAGAGGACTCAGCCGAGGAGGTTATCGAAGAGGATGGAGTAGGAGGAGTAGAGGAGGTGGCAGCAGGCCTGCCTGCAAGTCGTGGCGGTGTCACTAACTCCTTCGCAGAGCCATGCATTACATACTTGGCAGCCGTCAGCAGGTTTACCCAGTGCGAAGTGTAGGTGATATACCTGTCCTAACCGTGCTTTGCAGACCAGGTATCAGTGGTCAGATGGACCCTTGCCCCAACACTGTGTGCCAGACATACCATGACTTCCTTTTGCACAATCGAGTACAGGTTGGGGATTGCCTTTTGTGCAAAGAAATTTCAGCCAGGTACCTTCCACTGTGGTGTCCCAATAGCTACAAATTTTTTGAAGGCCTCAGACTCCACCAGCTTGTATGGTAAAAGCTGGCGGGCTAAGAGTTCCGACAAGCCAGCTGTCAGACGCCGGGCAAGGGGGTGACTTTGTGACATTGACTTCTTACGCTCAAAAATGTCCTTGACAGACACCTGACTGTGGGCAGATGAGCAGGAACTGCTCAAGGCGAGAGGCGGAGTGGCGGGTGGTTAAGAGGGGGCAAGGAGGACAGCAGTGGTTGACGTGGCTGAAGATGCTGGATCAGGAGGAGGATGGCGGCTTTAAGTTTGTGTGCTGCTTGTACTCATGTGTTGATCCCATAGGCGTTGATGATTTGAGATCACGTGCCTTCACAAAGCAGTTGTACCTAGGTGGGTGTTGGACTTCCCACGACTCAGTTTCTTTTGGCACAGGTTGCAAATGGCATCGCTGTTGTCAGAGGCAGATGCACAAAAAAAATGCCACACTGCTGAGCTCTGCAACGACGGCATTCTGGTGGTGGCAACAGCATGTGTTGATTGGCGTGCTGTCTGGCTGACCCCGGGTGCCGATGCATGCTGTCTCACTGTGCCACTAGCTCTTTGCGACGACCTCACCCTGCTTCCAACTCGTCTCCTCCTCCTCTCTGTCTCCCCATCTGAAGTTTCCCCCTGTTCTTCTTCTTTTCGAGCGGGCGCCCACGTGACATTCACGGACACATCGTCATCATCAACCGCTTCACTTGTATCTGACAACTCAGCAAAGAAAGCAGCAGCGGGTACAACATCATCATCATCATCACAACGTACGTCCATGTGTGTAATGCTGCCTGACTGAGACATATTCCTGTTATCTACATCCTCTGGCAATAATGGTTGCGCATCACTCATTTCTTCCAACTGATGTGTAAATAACTCCTCTGAGGGATCAAGTGAAGCGGCTGTGGTGCTAGTTTTGGTGGTGGCGGCGGGCGGGCGAGTGGTAACTTGAGAGGTGCCCGAAGCTGAGCTGGAGGAGGATAGTGCGTCAAGGTTCAGAGCGGAAGCTGTAGAAGATTGGGTGTCCTGTGTTAGCCAGTCAACTATGTCCTCAGAACTTTTCGAGTTATGGGTACGTGGCCTCTGAACACTGGGCATTATTCTAGGGCCAAAGGGAATCACAGCACCACGACCACGAAGGCCCCTGCGGGGTGGCCTGCCTCTGCCTGTCATTTTTTTTAGATTAGTTTAGTTGTACTATGCGTGCAAGCTACTGTGACACCAGATAGGAGTGGCACTGTGCACTGGCAGAAGTTGGCAGAGTAGACGCTGTAGGCCTGACACACACGCTTGCAGACAACTAACTGCTATTCAATCTATTACAGTCAAAATTGTTGTTTTTTTTTTAAATGTAATCTACTGTGACACCAGATAGGAGTTGCTCTGGTGACACTAAGCACTTGCAGGGCCTGAAACACACACACGCGTGCAGGCAACTGACTGCTATTATATTACAGTCAAAAAAGTTTTATTTTTTTTTAAATGCAAGCTGCTGTGACACCAGATATGAGTGGTAGCACTGGGCAAGTGGGCACAGTATACGCTGTGGGCCTGACACACACGCTGGCAGGAAGCTGCAATTAGATTACACAGGAAAAAAAAAAGCAGACTGATGTTCTAGCCCTAAAAAGGGCTTTTTGGGGTGCTGTCAGGGCGCTGTCCTTACAGCAGAGATCAGATGAGTCTTTCAGGACTGGAGTGGACACTGAATACACTGGCCTAACTATCGATTTCCCTATTAAATCAGCAGCAGCAGCAGCACTGTCCCTCCTCTCACTAAGAATGCAGCTTCCGAATGAATCTAAAATGGATGCCGTCCAGGAGGTGGGAGGGTCTGGGAGGGAGGGTCTGCTGCTGATTGGCTGGAATGTGTTTGCTGACTGTGAGGTACAGGGTCAAAGTTTACTCAATGATGACGAATAGGGGGCGGACCGAACATCGCATAGGACGTGAACAAGCGATGTTCGCCGTGAACTGTTCGCCGGCGAATAGTTCGGGACATCTCTACTCATGATGTGTTTTTATATGCAAAAAATATATATAAGGAAAATAATGAGAGAATTTGGTGAAACTTTATTGGGTTGCGGACAGTGGGGCAAAAAAGGTAAAATAAAATATACACGAAAAACGAAAACACAGTAAACCCCTTTTTTTCTTTTTAACAGACAAAAGACGCTGACACTAATCATTACCCATACGAAACCCTAAAACACTAACTTTAAAACACAGAAAAAAACTTTTATTTTTATTTAAATTTTTTTCAAAAACAAAAGACGCTGACACTAATCACTAGTGATGAGCGGGAGGTGCCATATTTGATTTCGCAATATTTCGCGAATATTCAATTGAATATTCTCCTTATATTCGTCGAAATCGAATATTCGTCATTATTCTATTTATCGCAAATAATATGCGATTTAATTATTCGCGTATTGCGTTTTTTAAGGTAACTTTCCTATTGGTTGGCTATGGCTATTGGCTAATATGTGTATTTTACGAATATTCGCTATATTGCTATATATTCTTGTTTTAGAATATGGCGAATATTCTAAAAAACTAAGTTATAGTAATATAGCGAATATTCGTAAAATACACATATAGACTGTAATTTAGCTAATATAGTGCTATAATCTTTTTTTTATAGTCTAATTTTTTTTGTCTCTTCTGAACTTCAGATTTGGAAAAAAGTTACACTATTAAAAAAAATTCTATAGCACTATATTAGCTAAATTGCAGTCTACCGTATTTTTCACCCCATAAGACGCATTTTCCCCCCTAAAAGTGGGGATGAAATGCCCGTGCGTCTTATGGGGAGAATGATTCCATTTTACATCACAGCCTGCGATGTATTAGCGGAGAGAGAGGAGTGGCTGGAGTCCGGAACTTGGGGTGGGGCCCTGTGCGGTAACTGTACTCTTACACTGGGCCCCTGCCGCTCACCGAAGTATTTCTAGACGGTAATTCTTAACCTGTTATTAAGTTTAACTAACGCTGCACTCTCCCCTGTTCCCCTGTATCCGTACAGCACTTATTACAAGCTTCCATAGCAGGCAGAGCGGACGGCAGTAATGTCACTCACTGACGTCGTGCGCCTCCTCCAACCACTTTATAAATGAAGCAGGCGGAGCAGACGCGCGACGTCAGTGAGTGACGTTACTGCTGCCGTCCGCTCTGCCTGCTATGGAAGCTTGTTAGTAAGTGCTGTACTGATACAGGGGAACAGGGGAGAGCGCAGCTTTAGTTAAACTTATTAACAGGTTAAGGATTACGGTCTAGAAATACTTCGGTGAGCAGAGGGCCGTTGTATTGGGAGACACTGTTATGAGGGGGATCTGTGGATGACACATGTATAGCAGTGTCATCCACAGATCCCCCATAACAGTGCCATCAACAGATCCCCCACCCCATAACAATGTCATCCACAGATGCCCCTCCCCATAACAGTGCCATCCACAGATCCCCATAACAGTGCCATCCACAGATCCCCCATAACAGTGCCATCCACAGATCCCCAACATGACAGTGCGCCATCCACAGATACCCCATAATAGTGTCATGCACAGACCACCATTAGTTAAAAACCCACCAAAAGCACACCTTTTGGTTAAAAATAATTTTTTTCTTATTTTCCTCCTCAACGTCTTATAGGCCGGTGCGTCTTATAGGGCGAAAAATACGGTATATATGTGTATTTTACGAATATTCGCTATATATTGCTATAACTTCTTTTTTTTGAATATGAAGAATATTCTAAAAAACGAAGCTATAGCAAAATAGCGAATATATTCATTATTTAGAATAATCGTTATTTAAAAAAAAAAAATCTGTACTGTTTTCACGATCTCAGGGAAAACTCAGATCTGATGGTGTTCTCTAACCCACCGGTGTTCCCATGGTGACGGGGACGCTTGTCACAGAGGAGTATACAAACAACTGTACAGATTGAAAAAAAAAAAGCGAATATTCTAAATAACAAATATATTCACTATATTGCTATATATTAGTTTTTTATAATATTTGTCATTTTTTTTTCATATGAAAACCTAATTCCTTCCTGCTTAAGTTGATTGTAGGCCAATGACTAGGGTTGAGCGAAGTTCGGGTTCGTACCGAGCTTTAGGATTTTTGGACCCCGAACCCGAACATTTCTGTAAAAGTTTGGGTTCGGGTTCTGTGTTCGGCGCTTTCTTGGTGCTTTTTGAAAGGCTGCAGAGCAGCCAATCAACAAGCTGTTAACTGTCTGACCTTAGAAGCCATCACAGCCATGCCTACTATTGGCATGGCTGTGATTGGCCAGTGCAGCATGTGACCCAGGCTCTATATAAGCTTGGGTCATGTAGCGCCGCACGTCACTCTGCTGTTACTAGTGTAGGGTGAGGACGCTGCTTGACTTGTGATTTCAGGGAGAGAAACTAACTCAACAGAGAAATAGTTGTGTGGGTGCAGGGCACTCTCGTTTTACCCTGCCCTGAGGCCATTGACCAAAAAAAACTAACTTTTATAATTCTGTTAGTTAGGTGGGCGGCCGCGGCGGCCATTTTTTGCAAACTCAGTGCACCAGCACTGCATCTGAGCTTTTGGGACATTGAAAATCACCATTTTTTTGGGCAAACTGCAACATCTGGATTAGGCCTCATGCACACGACCGTTTTTTTTTTTTTGCGGTCCGCAAAACGGATTTCCGTTGTTCCGTGATCCGTGACCGTTTTTTCTTTCGTGGGTCTTCCTTGATTTTTGGAGGATCCACGGACATGAAAAGTGAAAAAAATAACTAAGTCAAGTTTCTATTGAAAATGATAGGAAAAACGGACACGGATCACGGACACGGATCACGGACGCGGATGACTATCTTGTGTGCATCCGTGAATTTTCACGGACCCATTGACTTGAATGGGTCCGTGAACCGTTGTCCGTGAAAAAAATAGGACAGGTCCTATTTTTTTCACGGACTGGAAAAACGGATCACGGACGCGGAAGCTAAACGGTGCATTTTCCGATTTTTCCACGGACCTATTGAAAGTCAATGGGTGCGCGAAAAAAAACGAAAACGGAACAACGGCCGCGGATGCACACAACGGTCGTGTGCATGAGGCCTTAGTCAGTGTGCAATTTAAGTTAAAAATACACCCATCATTTTCTGGGGTTTGAAAAACACACTTTTTTGCCAAAAAACAGTATTTTCCTAATCTGCAATAGTTAAATTCAAGTTTAATATATACAGCTTTCTTATTCTGTTAGCAAAAACACACAATTTTGGCAATCTACAACATCTGGATTAGTCAGTGTGCAATTTAAGCTAGAAATACACCCATCATTTTCTGGGTTTTGAAAAACACACTTTTTTGACAAAAAACACTATTTTCAGGCCTTGCAGCATCAGCACGTGTGATATTACAGGCTTATATACTGCTGTCAAATTCAGTTGTTAAACAAACACTCGTTTGGGCACAAAACTTTAGTTGGCAGCCTTTGATGCAGATGTCATTGTGAGATACACCCTTAACCCTTTCAGGACCAAGCCATTTTTCACCTTAAGGACCAGGCTATTTTTTGCAAATCTGACCAGTGTCAGTTTATGTGTGAATAACTTTAAAACGCTTTTACTTATCCAGGCCGTTCTGAGATTGTTTTTTCGTCACATATTGTACTTCATGACACTGGTAAAATGGAGTCAAAAAATTTCATTTTTCTTTATAAAAAAATACCAAATTTACCAAAAATTTTGAAAAATTTGAACATTTCCAAGTTTCAATTTCTCTACAGTACTTCTATAATACATAGTAATACCTCCAAAAATAGTTATTACTTTACATTCCCCATATGTCTACTTCATGTTTGGTTCATTTTGGGAATGACATTTTATTTTTTGGGGACGTTACAAGGCTTAGAAGTTTAGAAGCATTTTTCAGAGAATTTCCAAAACCCATTTTTTAAGGACCAGTTCATGTCTGAAGTCACTTTGTGAGGCTTACATAATTGAAACCACCCAAAAAAGACCCCATTTTGGAAACTACACCCCTCAAGGTATTCAAAACTGTTTTTACAAACTTCTATTTTTATAGAGCAGGTTCTTACGGACGTGACAATACCTAATATGTATACTTTTTTTATTTATTTAGGTTTTACACAATAATATCATTTTTGACACAAAAAAAAAACATGTTTTAGTGTCTCCATAGTCTGAGAGCCATAGTTTTTTCAGTTTTTTGGCGATTGTCTCAGGTTGGTTATCATTTTTGCGGGATGAGATGACGGTTTGATTGGCACTATTTTGGGGTGCATATGACTTTTTGATCGCTTGCTATTACACTTTTTGTGATGTAAGGTAACAAAAAAATTGCTTTTTTGACACCGTTTTTATTTAATTTTTTTTACAGCGTTCACCTGAGGGGTTAGGTCATGTGGTATTTTTATAGACCAGGTTCTTACGGACATGGCAATACCTAATATGTCTACCTTTTTATAATTTATCAGGGTTTTACACAGTAATATCATTTTTGAAACAAAAAAAATCATGTTTTAGTGTCTCCATAGTCTGAGACCCATAGTTTTTTTATTTTTTGGGCCATTGTCTCATTTAGGGGCTCATTTTTTGCGGGATGAGGTGACGGTTTGATTGGTACTTTTTATTGCGTACATGAGACTTTTTTGATCCCTTTTATTACCTTTTTTGGGAAGTAAGGTGGGCAAAATTTCAATTTCCTCATAGTTTTTATTTTTTTATTTTTATGGCGTTCACCGTGCGGGGAAAGTAACAATACCGTTTTATAGATCAGGTCGTTACGGACGCGGCGATACCTAATATGTGTAGTGTATTTTATTTTATTTTATTCAGTGATAAATGTTTTTTTTTTTAAAACTTACTTTTTTTCACTTTTTTTCACTTTTTTTTTGACCCAGACCCACTTGGTTCTTGAAGATCCAGTGGGTCTGATGTCTGTATAATACAGTACAGTACAATATATATTGTACTGTACTGTATTTTACTTACACTGAACAGATCTATGCCTTTTAGCACAGATCTGTTCAGAACCATGGACAGCAGGATGCCTGAGACGCCGTCCTGTTGCCATGGGAACCTTCCCCGTCTGCTCAGTACTGGTCAGAACTGCGCAGACGGGGAAGGGTGAGCACGGGGCTGTCGGGGGGCTGTCTGGGGGCTCTCTCCCTCTCCCATCGGGGGGCTGCAAAGGCACAGCAGCCCCCCGATGGGAGAGGGAGGGAGCTCCCTGAGCTGTTAACCTTTTCCATACAGCACTCCGTACGGACCGCTGTATGGAAAGGGTTAAACGGCTGACATCGCATCGCAGATGTCAGCCGTTTATACCAGGGTGTCAGCAATGTGCTGGCACCCTGGTATACCCACTAGACGCCAATGATTCAAGGGGAGGCGGGCGGGGGATCGCGATCCCGCCTGCCACACCGCCCGCCTCCCGCACCTCTTGCACTGCCTGCGACACCCCCCCTGCACCACCCGCCCACATAATATCATTCAGGGGTGCAGGGGGGGTGAAAAATCTTTATTTTGGACATACTAAAGTTTCTGATCAGAAAGCGCTACATTGACCTGCGGTTTGCAGCGATCGCTGATAAGGGGGGGTCACAGGACCCCCCTCGGCATTGACCCAAGGTGCCTGGCTGTGTGTAACAGCCGGGATCTCAGCGCTGTCACCATGTCTGCAGACATGGTGACAGTTGAATGCCATGACGTGTATACTCATCATGGCGCGCTAAGTAGCAGTGCTCCATGACGAGTATACTCGTCATAGGTCGGGAAGATTTTCACACTCTCTCCTTCTCTGATCGCTTCCCTGACAGGAATTGGGGCGATCAGAGAAGGAAAAGCACATAGTCCCTCCCTAACCCCCCCTTACCTGCCCCGATGCGCTGCGATTGGTCCCTCTGCAGTAATGGACCAATCACAGCGATCGCGGGCGGGTCAGAGCTCCGGTACAGTTCCTGTCGGCTTCTCTGGTTGCCTAGCAACCCCAGCACGCCGGCTTCACTGAACCTTCAGCACTTCGCTCCCTGCGCTGACAGAGAAAGCCGATCACGTACATGCAAGTGGGGATGCGGTGAGGCACCACATTCTCCCACGTACATGTACGTGATGTTGCGTGAAGGGGTTAATACATTTGGGTTACATTCAGAGATTTTAAATACCGCCATTTGGTGCACCAATATTGTATTCATGCCTACAGTGGGTCAGGCCCTGTGAGATACACCCTCTACATACAGGGGTTTGAATCAGGCATTAGAAATACAGCTATTTGAAATACAGCCATTTTGTGCAAAGATATATTTACTTCACGCCTACAGAGGTTCAGGCCCTGTGAGATACTCCCTCTACATACAGGGGTTTGATTCAGGGATTTGAAATACAGCCATTTGAAATATAGCCATTTTGGACAAATAAATATTTACTTTAGGCCTACACTGGTTCAGACCGTGTGAGATACCCCCTCTACATACAGGGGTTTGAATTAGGCATTTGAAATACAGCCATTTGAAATACTGCCATTTTATGCAAAGAAATATTTACTTCAGGCCTACACTGGTTCACGCCCTGTGAGATACTCCCTCTACATACAGAGGTTTGATTCAGGTATTTGAAATACAGCCATTTTGGGCAAAGAAATATTTAGTTTAGGCCTACACTGGTTCAGGCCCTGTGAGATACACCCTCTACATACAGGGGTTTGATTCAGGGATTTGAAATACAGCCATTTGAAATACAGCCATTTTGGGCAAAGAAATATTTACTGCTGGGGCTTTTGAAAGTGTACAGACCGACAAGCAAGGCAGGGGTGAAGACTGGGTGGAAGATGATGTGGAGGACGATGAGGTCCTCGACCCCACATGGAATCAAGGTCATGCAAGTGACCTATGTAGTTCGGAGGAAGAGGCGGTGGTCGCACAGAGCCACCAGCACAGCAGAAGAGGGAGAAGGGTGCAAAAGCGGAGCGGCCGTCCTCTAGACAGTACGCCTGCTACTGCCCACCGCAGCAAGGGACCGAGCACACCTAAGCCAGCTCCAAGGAGTTCCCTGGAGTGGCAGTTCTTCAGACAATGTGCTGCCGACAAGACACGGGTGGTTTGCACGCTGTGCAATCAGAGCTAAAAGCGAGGCATAAATGCTCTTCTTCCACCTCTGGAGTGACAGTGACACCTGCCACCCCGCAAACAGAGGATCTGCCAGCAATACCAACACTTGGGTCACCAAGCGTCTCCACAATGTCCCACGGAAGCGTTCAGCTCTCCATCTCCCAAACACTGGAGAGCAAGAAGAAGTACCCCCCTATCTACCCGCGATCCCTGGCCCTGAATGCCAGCATTTCTAAATTACTGGCCGTTGAAATGCTGTCATTCCGTCTGGTGGAGACGGATAGTTTTAAAGGCCTTATGGCGGTGGCTGTCCCACAGTATGTCGTGCCCAGCCGCCACTACTTTTACTGGTGAGCCATCCCTTCCCTGCACAGCCAAGTGGAGGACAAAATCAGGTGTGCACTGCGCAACGCCATCTGTGGCAAGGTGCACCGCCCTACGGATACGTGGACCAGTAAGCACGGTCAGGGACGTTATATCTCTATAACAGCACACTGGGTAAATGCAGTGGCGGCTGGGCCTGAGGCAGATAGCAGTTTGGCGCATGTCCTTCCACCACTGAGGATTGCAGGGCGCTTAAGTTTGCCTTCTGTTGCTTCCTCGTCCTACTCTGCTTCCTCATCCTCTACCAGCTCCCCATCCGGTCAGCGTAACACCTTCACCACCAACTTCAGCACAGCCAGGGGTAAACGACAGCAGGCAGTTTTAAAACTTATCTGTTTGGGGAAAAAACCCTACACCGCGCAGGAGCTGTGGACGGGCCTTGAACAACAGACCGATGAGTGGTTTGTGCCAGTCAGCCTCAAGCCCGGCCTGGTGGTGTGCGATAGAAATTTCATAGCAGATTTGGGACTAGCCGGTTTGACGCACATCCCTTGCCTGGCGCATGTGCTGAATTTGGTGGTGCAGAGATTCCTTAAAAATTACCCCGATATGTCAGAGCTGCTGCATAAAGTGCGGTCCGTCTATGCGCGCTTTCGGCGTTCTCACCCTGCTGCTGCTCGCCTGTCAGCGCTGCAGCGTAACTTCGGCCTTCCCGCTCACCGCCTCATATGCGACGTGCCCGCAAGGTGGAACTCCACCTTGCACATGCTGGACAGACTGTGCGAGCAGCAGCAGGCGATAGTGGAGTTTCAGCTGCAGCACGCACGGGTGAGTCGCTCGGCGGAACAGCACCACTTCACCACCAATAACTGGGCCACCATGCGAGACCTGTTTTCCTTGTTGCGCTGTTTCGAGTACTCCACCAACATGGCTAGTGCCGATAACGCCGTTCTCAGCGTTACTATCCCACTTCTATGCCTCCTTGAAAAGAGGATGTGGCACAGGAGGAGGAAGAGGGATCATTTCGTAGGATTTCCGGCCAGTCATTCCCAAGGTACACAATTGTCCAGCCAGGGCACAGTTCTGGAGGATAAGGAGGTGGAGGATGAGGAGGAGGAGATGGAGGAGGAGGAACCATGTTCATAGCAGGGCGGCACCCAGACCAGCTCATGGCCATTACTGGTGCATGGATGGGGGGATACAGAGGACACAGACGATACACCTCCCACAGAGGACAGCTTTTCGTTGCCTCTGGGCAGCCTGGCACACATGAGCGATTACATGCTGCAGTGTCTCCGCAACGACCGCCGAGTTGCCCACATTCTAACTTGTGCTGATTACTGGGTGGCCACGCTGCTGGATCCCCGTTACAAGGACAACGTACCATCCGTAATTCCGTCACTGGAGCGTGATCGTAAGATGCGCGAGTACAAGCGCACGCTGGTAGACGCGCTGCTGGTGGCATTCCCACCTGACAGCGGGGGCACAGTGGAAGCACAAGGCTAACGCAGAGGTCGAGGAAGAGGTCGCCAACGCAGCTGGGGCACCACCAGCACCTCAGACTACAGGGTTAGCATGGCCGAAATGTGGAAAAGCTTTGCCAGCATGCCACAACAACCAGCACCACTAGCTCATATGGAACGTCTTTTCACCAGTATGGTGGAGCAGTATGTGTACTATACGTACTGAATGACAGGGCTGCCCCCTTCAACTTCTGGGTATCCAAATTGGGCACATGGCCTGAGCTTGCCCTTTACGCCTTGGAGGTGCTAGCCTGCCCTGCAGCCAGTGTATTATCTGAACGTGTGTTTAGCACGGCAGGGGGCGTCATCACAGACGAGCGCAGCCGCCTGTACACAGCCAACGTGGACAAGCTCACGTTCATTAAAATGAACCAGGCATGGATCCTTCAGGACTTATCCGTACCTTGTGCAGAATAGACATGTCTACCGGCACTAAGAAGCCATTGTTATACTGCAGTGCAATTGCTCATTCTTGTATTTTGGATATTTCACACTCTTTTAGAGTGTACCCTAATAAATAAATAAATATTAAAACAAAAAACCTGTGTTGGCTACCTCGTCCTCATCCACCGCCGCTTCCACCTACACCGCTACGTCCACCGCCTCCTCAAACTCCTACTCCATATGGAACTCTACCTCATAAATCAAATTTAATTTTTTTATTTGTACGTATTTTATTTTATATCATTTCACTACTTTGTCATTTACATTTTCTAGTGAAATTCAGCAATTTTTGGGTGTATAGTACCACTGCTATACCAAGTAGACAGGTTTAAAAAATAAAATAAATTGTCATTTACATTTTCGGGTGAAATTCACCAATTTTTGGGTGTGATGTACCACTGCTATACCTAGTAGGCCGGTAAAAAAAATAAAAAATTGTCATTTACATTTTCGGGTGAATTTTACCAATTTTTTGGTGTGATGTACCACTGCTATACCTAGTAGGCCGGTAAAAAAATAAAAATAAATGTCTTTTACATTTTCGGGTGAAATTCACCAATTTTTGGGTGTGATATACCACTGCTATACCTAGTAGGCCGGTTAACAAAAAAAAAAAATTTCAGTTACATTTTCTGGTGAAATTCAGCAATTTTTTGGTGTGATATACCACTGATATACCTATTAGACCGGTAAAAAAATAAAATAACATTTGTAAGTTACATTTTAGGGTCAAATTCACCAATTCTTGGGTGTAATATACCCCTCCTCTACCTAGTTGACAGCTTAATAAATTTCAATAATTTTTATTTAACATTTTCGGGTGACAATAAACAATTGTTTTCTGTCATAGACCCCTGCTCTACCAAGTAGACAGGTTAATAAATTTCTGTAATTTTTCTGTTACATTCTTGGGTTGACATTTTACAATTTTAGACGTGAATAAACCCCTGCTCTGCATACGTGACAGGGAATAAAATTTCGGAAATGCTTCTTTAATTGAAGCGCGCCACCTCCTTTTGATTCAATGCTTAAACTTAAACAAGTTGTACCACATTTGCACTTCAATAATTTGTCCCACATTTCCGGTATACTCTTTTGGCCAACATTTGCACCTCAATAGCTTTTCCCACATTTCCGCTTGACTCTTTTGGCCCACATTTGGGCTTCTGTAATTTGTCCCACATTTGAGCCTCCATAACTTTTCCCACATTTTTGCTCGATCCCAATTTTTTTTTATTAATTTATCTCCCTTAAATCTGGTCTCTTTTTCTCACGCTCACTCTCCGTCCTGGAACCCTGATTCCCCGCCACCCGTGATCACCATGGTAGGCGCAAAAAAGAACATCGAAAGTTGATAGAGCAGATATCAAATTGGATCGTGAACATCACGGGGACGTGCGACATGGTGGGGCAGTAAGTATGCACATGCCTACACGAACTAACTGACAGGGGTCAGCCCCTGCAATTTCTGCATCTCCAAATTGGGCACATGGCCTGAGCTTCCCCTTTACGCCTTGGAGGTGCTGGCCTGCCCTGCAGCCAGTGTATTGTCTGAACGTGTGTTTAGCACGACTGGAGGGTTATATTTCCCAATGTTTTGGAGTGTACCATAATTTAAAAAAATAAAAATAAATTTTTAACCAAAAAGCAGTGTAGGCTACCTCCTCCTCCTCCACCGCCACTTCCACCTACACCACCACATCCACCGCCTCCTCAACCTCCTACTCCATATGGACCTGGTCCTCCTAGATCAAGATTATAATTTTTTATTTTTACTTATTTTGTTATTTTAAGTCATTTCCCTATCCACATTTTTTTGCAGAGCACTTGCCATGCTCTTAACCACATTTTGATGACATTCCATTACATTTTTACAGCCATTTTAGTGCTCAAAAGTTCTAGTCCACATTGAATTCAATGGGGTTCGGGTTCGGGGTCAAGTTCGGGTCCTGAACTCAAACTTTTTTCCGAAGTTCGGCCGAACCCGTCGAACCCGAACATCCAGGTGTCCGCTCAACTCTAGTTCTAAACCTTTTATGCCTGCTTAGTTCAAGCATCTAATCCTTTTATGCCTGCCTGGTTACTGTATCTAATCATATCATATGTGATACTGTCTGCTGTATCATTCTGTCTGCTGAGCTGCCATATCTAATCCTATTATCGGGCTAAAATAATATTTTTGGGGAAAAATTTAATTTTTTATGCCTATGTGTTTCTGAATTCTGTTTAATGCCTGTTAAGTCAAAGTACTCAGTACACTTCTCAAAAAATTCCTTGATGGATGTTGTTTCCAAAATGGGGTCACTTCTTGGGGGTTTGCATTGTAGAGGTACCTTACCTTACTATTCAAATTCGACATGGCACCTGAAAACTGTGCAAAATCCATCCTCCAAAAGCCAAATGGAGCTCCTTCCCTTCTGACCCCTGCGGTGTGCTCATACAGCAGTTTACAATCAGTAAACTGCAGAATCAAGGTAATCAATATTGAGGTTTGTTTTGCTGTTAACCTTTGCTGTGTTATATGAAAAACAATTACTAAAATGGAAATTGTGAAAAAAATGACATTTTTAAATTTCACCTACATTTAGCTTTAATTCCTGTGGAACACCTAAAGGGTTAACAAACTTTCTTAAATTCGTTTTTAATAATTTGGGGGGTTTAGTTTCTGAAATGTGATCATTTATGGGTAGTTTCTATTATGTAACCAAATAAAAAAAGTGCTTAAATTTGTCCTTAAAGTCGGTTTTATATTCTAAGCCCTCACACGTCCTAAAAAATTAAAATACATTAACAAAATGGAGCTGATTTAAGACCATTTTTTGGTATGACTGTTCGCTTGTGCCAGTGCTTCGTATATCCTTACTTGTGTTGTGAATTGTGCCTATGTGCTTCTACTCCTTCTCAGTCTTGTATTGTGAGGTTTAATCATTCTCTTGCTTTTTGCGTTTCTGCATCTGTTGGACTAATGAGTCTACAAATGCTCTTGAGGACTGTGACCTGCCCTGGTTGTGCAATCATGTCTATCAGTCTGTCTGTGTGTGTGCCAGCTTCAGTCCATGTTCCTATATTGATAGTGTTAGAGCTTTGTGCTACCTTCCGCCGAGATGTCTTTACCACTGCTGTCTGGTATGGATGTCTCAGTTCCAAAAGTCCATTCTGTAGTTCGTGTGTTCATATTTCTAAAATCTTTATGTCTGTCTTTTGTGCATTCTCAGCAGTATTGAGCTCTTTCTGAGTGTGTACATATTCCTGCATCGCTCCTCCAGCACCTACCGAGTATGAATGGGTTACTGTGTATGAGATCTGAAGCGTGTTTCCTTCAGCACTAGTCACCTCCTAAAGATCCACACAACCATAACCTTTCAAATCTACCTAGAGACTTGAATGGTGGCAAGTCATTCTAGCTTCCAAACTAATGTGGTTCAACGCATGTGCATCTAATTCATATCATAAGGTAATCACATGGTTCCAGGACTGGTTGTAAGGAAGCAATCAAACTGATTGATGTTTCTTCTGGAACCAACTGGCCAGGATGTCTTAGATTAGTCATATAGACATTAGCACTGGTGAGCAATCCCCAAAAATTCAACTGTATAACAATCATCTATTGCCTTTGGTTACCTTCCCCATAAAAATCTTCCCTGTACATGTAGGTGGCTGTAAAAAGGCCATCACGACACTTGTAATCATCAGGTTTTTTTCTTTCACAAAGAATATAGGGGGTTATTTATTAAACAGAAATATGCCTAAATTAGCCGTTATTTCTGGCTGCAATCTGTGACTTCTCCCCGCTCACTCGAGGTCTAAAAACAGTGGGTGAGGAGTGGGCATGGAAGGGAACAGACCGGCAGGCCAGTCTCATTTACCATTTTCTACACCTGTTTTAGGTAGAGAAAATTGTATGAATGTAAGACAGCAAGGAATGTGCCCCATAGAGCTTAGGGATGCACTCATTTTTCAAGGTGTGTGAAATCGACATTTTATAAAAAACAAAAATTTTTACATTTTCTGTAGGGATGAGCAAATCGACTATGGATGAAACATCCGAAGTCGATTTGCATAAAATTTTGTTAGAATACTGTTCGGAGCAAGCTCTCCGAACAGTATTAGAATGTATTGGCTCCTATGAGTCTCGCAAGACTTCGGGTAATAACTTCAGAAACTAATTTCAACTGTAAAAAACCTTTTACCGAACTCGGGTTTGGTTTCAAGGCACCACAGTATTCTAATGAACTTTTATGCAAATCGACTTTGGATTAGCTGAAAGTACTAGCTTCAAGTACTACATTAAGTACTAGTAAAGAGATATTGCAGCAGACTGAAGAGATTCAAGAGATACTGCAAGAGATTGGCTTACAGTAGAGTCTCCAACTGGCTCATCTGTGTTGTTTTTGCTGATCATTGATTGAGAAGAGGTAAAGGAATTCGGTCAGCTGTTTGCTATTGTGCGTTTGCTAATGAGCCTAGCTCACTAAGGTGTTACATTTGTTGCTGGGGGAGGAGTTTGGGAAGGAGTGTGTGTATATATAGAGACAGACTCATTAGCTGGCCTAATTCATTAGCTGAAAGTACTAGCTTCAAGTACTACATTAAGTACTAGTAAAGAGATATTGCAGCAGACTGAAGAGATTCAAGAGATACTGCAAGAGATTGGCTTAGAGTCTCCAACTGGCTCATCTGTGTTGTTTTTGCTGATCATTGATTGAGAAGAGGTAAGGAATTCGGTCAGCTGTTTGCTATTGTGCGTTTGCTAATGAGCCTAGCTCACTAAGGTGTTACATTTGTTGCTGGGGGAGGAGTTTGGGAAGGAGTGTGTGTATATATAGAGACAGACTCATTAGCTGGCTTAATTCATTAGCTGCAAGTACTACATTAAGTACTAGTAAAGAGATATTGCAGGAGATAGTCAGGAGGTAGGCTGGAAGGTGGAAACAATACAAAAAAAAAAAAGGTAAGATTTGTTTGATTTAAAGTTACAAATTTATTTTTTTATTTTTTTATTTTTTTCTCCTCTTTAAAATGGCAGACTTGGTTCAGTGCAGGAATTGTTGTGCATTTATTTCATGTTCCACTCTTTGGAGATTCGGATGCTGTCAGATCTGTAGACAGTTCTCCTTACTGCAGCAGGAAATTGCATTTTTGAAAGTTGAAATATTTAAATTATCGGTTAAACAAACTCCAGCTAGGACTGCTGCAATGCCACTGCCACAGAGGACCCCCAGAAATGGCAGATGGGTTAATGTAGGTTCTGGAAGTCTTAGAGTGGTGGATAGAAGACATGTCCCACAGTCGGTGGTTCTCCATAATTCATTTGCAGCACTCCCAGAATGTAAGGACAACATGGATATGGACTCAAGCACAGAGGGTGAGAAACCATCGACTCCTATGTCTAATGTATGCAACAAAAAAGATAAAGTGAAGTCTCAAAGGATGCAGCTGTTGCTGGGTGATTCAATCATAAGAAGTGTGGAGCTTAAAGAAAATGGTTTTGTGAGATGTCTCCCTGGGGCTACTGCTAGAAGAGATAGAAGACGTATTATTAATATTGTTAAGCAAGCAAAGCAGGAAGGGGACGTGGATGTTCTTGTCCATCTAGGGACAAATGACCTGGCTTGCAATGAAGTGTCAGAGGTGAAAAAATCTTTTATCACACTTGGTAATGACGTACAGGATTTTGCATCCACCATTTCATTTTCTGAAGTTCTGCCTGTGCATAATGTTCAGAATGATAGGCAGAGGCGCATAAAGGAGTTCAACATATGGCTTGGTAAATGGTGTCAAGAGCAAGGATTTGGCTTTGTTTCTCATGATAGCTCTACTTGGAATAGAAAGGAACTGTACAAAAAAGATGGTTTGCATCTTTCTCTCAAAGGAACAAATGTACTTAGTGAACAACTCCAAGAATTTGCGAAAGAGTATTTAAACTAGGAAGGGGGGGCAAAAGAGTGAAAATAAAAGAGTCCAATTGCCCCCCGAAACAATGCCAGAACAGGCCAGAAGCACTGAGGTTAAGAAATGATAAGCTCAGAGTCCTGTCTACAAATGCTCGCAGTTTAGGTAAAAAAATCATTGAACTTGGGTCAATAATGGCATCTGAGAATGTAGATTTAGTGGCTGTTACGGAGACATGGTTTAATGAAAGAAATGACTGGGACATAACCATACCAGGGTACTCTTTATACAGAAGAGACAGAGAAGGCAAGAAAGGAGGAGGAGTGGCCCTGTATGTGAAAGATAGCATTAAATCTAACCTAATACAAGTTGGTGAGGCCAACATAGAGTCAGTTTGGGTTACGTTGCAGTTTGCTAACCATGCAGTAACTCGTGTAGGTGTGATATATAGACCACCTGGTCAAGTTAAAGAACTAGATGATCTACTAGTTGAAGAAATAGCTAAAATGACAATGAAAGGAGAAGTTATCATTATGGGAGATTTCAATCTTCCAGATATAAACTGGAAAACCAAAATAGCAAGTTCTACCAGGAGTACAGATATTCTAAATTCCCTACTGGGGTTATCTCTACAACAAGTGGTTGAGGAGCCAACCCGGAGGGAGGCCATTTTGGATTTGGTATTCACAAACGGGGATTCGGTATATGATGTCATTGTAGGCGAAACCTTGGGATCTAGTGATCACCAGTCAGTGTGGTTTAATATAAGAACTGTGAAAGAGTCCCACCACACAAAAACAAAAGTTTTAGATTTTAGAAAAACAGACTTTTCAAAAATGAAATTAGTCATAAATGAGTCCTTATCAGACTGGAACGGATTACATTGAGTCCAGGAGAAATGGGTCTACTTAAAAGGTGCATTATTGAAGGCAACAGAAAATTGCATTAGACTTGTCAGTAAAAGCAAAAAAAGGAGGAGACCAATGTGGTACTCAGCAGAAGTGGCCCAAATCATTAAAAATAAAAAGCTAGCATTTTGTAATTATAAAAAAAACCAGAGCAATGAAGATAAGGAAATCTACAAGATTAGGCAGAGAGAGGCCAAGCAAGTTATAAGAACTTCTAAAGCGCAGGCAGAAGAAAAACTAGCTCAGTCTATGAAAAAAGGGGATAAGACATTCTTCAGATATATAAATGAAAAAAGGAAATTAAAACAAGGAATAACTAAATTAAAAACAAAGGACGGAAGGTATGTAGAAGAGAATAAAGGGCTAGCCGACTGCCTTAATGAATACTTCTGTTCAGTTTTTACAAAAGAAAAAGGAGAAGGACCTCCACTAGAAAGAATGACTATTAAATCGTTTGATGCATGTATCTTTACAGAGGAAGATGTTCTAAGTTTGCTGTCTAAGGTGAAGACAGATAAGTCACAGGGGCCTGATGAGATACACCCAAAATTATTAAAAGAGCTTAGTGGTGAGCTGGCAAAACCGTTAACAGATTTATTTAACCAATCATTAGTAACAGGAGTCGTCCCGGAAGATGGGAAATTGGCAAATGTCGTGCCCATTCACAAGAAAGGTAGTAGGGAGGAATCGAGCAACTATAGACCAGTGAGTCTGACATCAATAGTAGGCAAATTAATGGAAACCCTATTAAAGGATAGGATTGTGGAACATCTAAAATCCCATGGATTGCAAGATGAAAAACAACATGGGTTTACTTCAGGGAGATCATGTCAAACAAATCTTATAGATTTTTTTGACTGGGTGAATAAAATAATAGACGGTGGAGGTGCAGTAGACATCGCATATCTAGATTTTAGTAAGGCTTTTGACACTGTCCCACATAGAAGACTTATCAATAAACTGCAGTCATTGAGCATGGACTCCCATATTGTTGAGTGGATTAGGCAGTGGCTGAGTGACAGACAACAGAGGGTTGTAGTCAATGGAGAACATTCAAAACAAGGTAATGTTACCAGTGGGGTTCCACAGGGATCTGTACTGGGACCGATTTTGTTTAATATCTTCATAAGTGATATTGCAAAAGGCCTCGCTGGTAAGGTTTGTCTTTTTGCTGATGACACAAAGATATGTAACAGGGTTGATGTTCCTGGAGGGAAACGCCAAATGGAAAAGGATTTAGGAAAACTAGAAGAATGGTCAGAACTCTGGAAACTGAAATTTAATGTGGATAAGTGCAAGATAATGCACCTGGGGCGTAAAAACCCAAGGGCAGAATATAGAATATTTGACACAGTCCTGACCTCAGTATCTGAGGAAAGGGATTTAGGAGTAATTATTTCAGAAGACTTAAAGGTGGGAAGACAATGTAATAGAGCAGCACGAAATGCCAGCAGAATGCTTGGATGTATAGGGAGAGGTATAAGCAGTAGAAAGAGTGAAGTGCTTATGCCGCTGTACAGAACACTGGTGAGACCTCACTTGGAGTATTGTGCGCAGTACTGGAGGCCATATCTCCAGAAGGATATAGATACTCTAGAGAGAGTTCAGAGAAGAGCTACTAAACTAGTACATGGATTGCAGGATAAAACTTACCAGGAAAGGTTAAAGGACCTTAATATGTATAGCTTGGAAGAAAGAAGAGACAGAGGGGATATGATAGAAACTTTTAAATACATAAAGGGAATCAACTCGGTAAAGGAAGAGAGCATATTTAAAAGAAGAAAAACTACCACAAGAGGACACAGTTTTAAATTAGAGGGGCAAAGGTTTAAAAGTAATATAAGGAAGTATTACTTTACTGAGAGAGTAGTGGATGCATGGAATAGCCTTCCTGCAGAAGTGGTAGCTGCAAATACAGTAAAGGGGTTTAAGCATGCATGGGATAGGCATAAGGCCATCCTTCATATAAGATAGGGCCGGGGGCTATCCATAGTATTCAGTATATTGGGCAGACTAGATGGGCCAAATGGTTCTTATCTGCCGACATATTCTATGTTTCTATGTTTCTATGTTTCATCAGAAGTCAATTCGCTCATCCCTAATTTTCAGCTTAAACCTTGCTTTTTAGTCCCTGCAGTTTTGGAAAGTTTATGAAAATACTCAAGCATAAACGTTCAGCTTTTAACTCTGATGGTGTTGAACTTTTATGACTAGGAGGTAAGGATGAGTGTACCAGTTCAGGTCGCCTCAATCCTTCGTTTACATATATTCAGTTTCTACATGGTTGCAATTGAAATTTTTGGGAGATTTTTAAATTTAATTAAGCTGCATATACAGTATCTCACAAAAGTAAGTAGACCCCTCCCATTTTTTGTAAATATTTTATTATATCTTTTCATGGGACAACACTGAAGATCTGATACTTTGATACAATGTAAAGTAGTCAGTGTATGGCTTGTATAATAGTGTAAATTGAGCGTGCACTCATAATAACTCAACACACAGGCATTAATGTGTAAACCGCTGACAACAAAAGTGGGTACACCTCTACGTTAAAATGGCCAAATTGGGCCCAATTAGCCATTTTCCCTCCCCGATGTCATGTGATGCATTAGTGTTACAAGGTCTCAGGTGTGAATAGGGAGCAGGTGTGGTAAATTTGGTGTTGTCGCTCTCACACTCTCTCATACTGGTCACTGGAAGTTCAACATGGCTCCTCGTGGCAAAGAGCTCTCTGATGTGAAAAAAAGAAGGTTCCAATCAGAACAGGCCTCGCCATGGTCGACCAGAGAAGCTGAGTGCACATGCTCAGCGTCATATCCAGAGATTGTATGAGTGCTGCTAGCATTGCTGCAGAGGTTAAATGGGTGGGGACTCATCCGGTCAGTGCTCAGACCATATGCTGCACACTGCATCACACTGGTATGCATGGCTGTCATCCCAGAAGGAAGTCTCTTCTAAAGATGGTGCACAAAAAAGCCCGGAAACAGTTTGCTGAAGTCCAACAATTTGCAGACTAAGGGAATGGATTTCTGGAACCATGTCCTGTGGTCTGATGAGACCAATATACAAATATAAAGTATCAATATAAAGTATTTTGTTCAGATGGGGGTCAAGCGTGTGTGGCGGCAACCAGGTGAGGAGTACAAAGACAAGGGTGTCTTGCCTACAGTCAAGCATGGTGGTGGGAATGTCATGGTTTGGGGCTCCATGAGTGCTGCCGGCTGTGGGGAGCTACAGTTCATTGAAGGAACCATGAATGCCAACATGTACTGTGACATACTGAAGCAGAGCATGATCCCCTCCCTTTGGACCCCAAACACACCTCTAAGACGACCACTGCCTTGCTAAAGAAACTGAGGGTAAAGGTGATGGACTGACCAAGCGTGTCTCCAGACCTAAACCCTATTGAACATCTGTGGGGCATCCTCAGATGGAAGGTGTTGAAGCGCAAGGTCTCTAACATCCACCAGCTCCGTGATGTCGTCATGGAGAATGGAAGAGGATTCCAGTGGCAACCTGTGAAGCTCTATTGTACTCCATGCCCAAGAGAGTTAAGGCAGTGCTGGAAAATAACGGTGACCAGACAAAATATTTACACTTTGGGCACAATTTGGCCATTTTAACTTAGGGGTGTACTCGCTTTTGTTGCCAGCAGTTTGGACATTAATGGCTGTGTGTTGAGTTATTTTGAGGGCACGCCAAATTTATACTGTTATACAAGCTGTATACGGACTACTTTACATTGTATTAAAGTGTCAGATCTTTAGTGTTGTCCCAGGAAAAGCTAGAAGAAAATATTTACAGAAATGTAAGGGGTGTACTCACTTTTGTGAGATATTGTATACAGTATGTAATTACTGCAGCAATACCCAAGGTGTGGCAGCAATCTACCTGTGTGTATTAAGGTAAAATTGAGCATCAAGCCTCAATCGTCCGTTTAAGTATATTGAGGTTCCAGACAGATGCAATTTTAATGTTTTTTTCGGGGTTCATATTTTTCCTTTCTTAGCAATTTTTTTTCTATTGCAAAACGTTTCAAGACGACATTTCTGAAACCATCACCATACGCTTGTACCCTGAAAATGGTTGCTACTAATGCAATTTATCTACTGGCTGAGCCGGCCGCAAGACTTTCATTTTTCTATTGCTGGTTCTATGGCACCTTACTGCCAGAAAAATCTTGTACAGTGCCAAAACATTACAAGCCCCTTCAAAGTGACTTTTTTAATGTTGTTCCCATAATGTATTCATCTTGGGGAAATTAAGAAATTTTAATGTTTTTTTTTTTTTATAAATAAAAAAAATGCGTGTGTTTGTATATTTTACACAGAAAAAAACCCTTCTATACAAAATATAGCTAAAATGAATACCTAGATTTTTATAATAAATAATGTGTTTACGTTTGTAAATTTTACACACATTCCACTATACTATTGCTAATATTAATAAATATATATAAATATATATATATATATTTTTTTCATGAACGAAAAAGGGGTTATATAATTGTATGGGTGTGTACGTAGTCGCTATACTATTGCTAATCCTCGCAACTATTGCTATAATTTTAGAATTTTTCTTTCTTTTTTTTTTTCTTTTACAGATAGGGGCCGCGACGTATAAAGTCGTGCAGCGATAGGCAAAAGGTTAAACATCATCTGCCCACAATGAGGGCAGCTTTGAAATATGAAAAAGCAGAACACATGTGTCGGCGCGCTGTGGTAACACGCTGTATGTCAATGCTGTCAAACATGCATTTAACCACATGTATGTCAGCGTCACTCAGACATCATTAACTATTGCGTTATCCTAAAACTTATAAGTCCTAGAAGGCTAGAGGGGGTTATATACCAACTTTCAGGGCAATTGGAGCATCTTTTTTTCAAAAATTCGACGAACCGGACCCGAAATGAACCTCGACTGGTTCGGTTATCTCCATTAGGAGGTGTTATGAGTCCAATTTTCTGATTTGGTTATGCTTTTAGCCCCAAGTTTTACGTTTTCTACAATTTATTTAAATTAAAATGTACACTTTTACACAAAATTTTATCAAGTTCTCTTTGTGTATAAAGTGCTGCGCTGCATTTTGACAACATGTTCAAAAATATATAGGTATGGGGGTTGTTGTGTTTCTGGCTTGTAATTTGGGTTACACGATATGTGCACTAAAAACTGTGAATATTCTCCGGGCTGCCAAAGGTGCAGAAAAGTCCAAAAGCACCTGGCAGGGAAAGGGTTAACTGGTTAGACTGTTTTACCATATTCTCAACTTTATGTATATTATGTTATATTACAATTAGAGATGACCACATTTTGTTAACTTTCTTTTTTGTCCGATTCGTACAATTCGGCCATGCACTTTGTATAGGGATCAATCCTTGAATATACTATTGAATGTACTGTACTCTCTCTCGCTTCTTCTCTCTCTGGAAAAATTCACTAGAATCAATATCAATAAACTTAGGTTCTAAAAAATCCAAATTTAAAAAAATAAAATAAAATCTGGATATATTTTGAATTGTTAGAATCAATTTGCTCATCTCAAGTTAAAATGTTCGAATGATCCAAATCTCCACATACAGAAGTGGATTTCACTCCATTCCCCCTAGAAGGCTTCTAATATACAGAACATGGCGGAATAGTCTCCTGTAATCACAATGGGACAGGTCATGAGATATTCTGATGTCTGAGCTGTAATTACAAAGGAAAAGCTACAGTAACATTGTATCTGGATTACCAATATTCTAAACATTTTAACATATTTTCATTCATCATTTTCTGGATTGTTATGTCTTCTCATTCTCTTCCATGGTGTGCGGCTGGACATCAGGCGTTCACTTGGACAACATACGAGGTTCAGCACGTATCTCGGCAAATAAAAGGATTTCAGTCTTGTGTAAGTTCAGAAATTTTGCATCCTGAAGTTTTGTCCCCGGGGGGAGGATGAAAGTGAATTTTTGGAGCAGAGCGGATATGAACAGGAAGAGTTCCATGCGGGCCATGTTCTCTGCAGGACAAACTCGCTTCCCTAGAAGAATAATACAATTCTATGTAATAATCAGGTCATAATTAACTTTGGTTGCCACTTTGTGCTTCAGATTCTCACCATTTTAACACTTCTGCTTTTGGTCATTGAATAAAAAAAACACACCAGCAACCCCCTCACTTCTGGACAGAACTGCAAAAGGAAGCATACTTACAAGATTATCGCTGCTAAGTTCCAGTTCCTTCACTCCCAGGCTTCAGCTGCCTTGTGTCTCCCGCTTTAAACATCCACCTTGTTGCTGCTCTGTTGCCAATCACTAGCAACAGAGGTGACCTGCTCCCGTTGTGTCACATGACCAATTGACATGCCGCAAGGATAGCAGGTCACTGCTGCAGCCAGTCCTCAGCTGCAGAGATGTCAAAGCAGATGTTGACAGCAGGGGACCCAAGAGAGGCTGGTGAGGATGGGAAGTGAAGGAGCTAGGACCCAGCGTCAGGGATCAGGAAAGTATGTTTCCCTTTCAAGGTCTGCCCAAGAGGGCAGATTGCTAAAACCATTCCAAAAAGGTGGCCCACTCCTTTAAGATGCAAGGTGACAGAACGCCCATTTTCAGAAAGGAGATGATTAATTTTGATGCCAAAAGTAGCTTTTAGTCAAAGAAGGCTGTGGAGATAAAGGAAGAGGGGTGGCTGCAAAAGTTACAGTGTTTTCAAAGAGCGTCTGCATGGAAGGTACTGCTCAACTGTACAGAAGATCATACCTCAACCCTACCACTACTTAAACTCTTGTGAAGGGGTATCTACTAACTAATGTGAGTCCGATGCGAGAACCTACAAACCAAGTAGATTAAAGTTGGCTGTTCATGCCCGAGTTGACTCCAAAGAGCAAGTGCAAGCTGACCTTTTGCATCTGGGCCCATGAGCTTCGACTCAAGGTTTTTACGCGTTTTTACCAACTTGAGACTGCAAACAAGAGCATTCCCATTCACTGACTGTAAGCAGAGGTTTAGAAAATAGAGAGGAATTGAAGCACTGTCTGTTAGAAAGTTACATCACCTATTATACAATGATTTCCTTTGCCTGATCTTAGTTTTGAACATTCTGGCTGATAATGGAGTAGAGCTTCAATCCAAGTTTTCTGTGGAGCCCATTGGTTTCTTGTCACACACCTGCTTGACCTTTTTCCATGGTGTTGCACACAGCCATATTAATTATTTATACTCTGCCACGAAACTCTGTAGTTCTTGTTTCACATCATTGTGTTACTGATATATTTTGCAAAGTTTGGCCTTACCCTGCATCTAATTTATCAAGTATCCTGGATCTAGCTAAAAAATATTTTTGCCTGTGAAATGATTTGCTATTAGATAAACCTTTTGCCCGTTTTTAACTGCTGTCATAGTATCTGCCATTAGTGCTTCTTGAAGGTCAGGCATTCCATAGTAAGAATGCTCAAAGTTTAAAGAGCCTTTTCCTATATTGATGTGATCTCCAAACAAAGTCTACTGGTCCTCTACAGTAAGGGCCGGTTTTAGACAAAATGTGGCCCTGGGCAAAATCAAAAGTGGGGCCCCAAATCCTGTAATAATGTGCTAACAACACAGTTACATTCTGACGATTCCGGCCTTCCCGCACAGATTTACACCCATAAAGCTCCTCACACAGTTCTTCACCCTCATGGCCCCAGGATACGCCACATGCCCCCTCCTCTCACAGCAATGAGTTCCCCTTACTCACGGCATCTAAGAGTGTTAAAAACCGTAAACGCGGGATTCCTCTTCAGGCGCGCTTTCCCCCAGCGGAGATCAGAGAAAGCACCCTGTTCTAAAAATGTACTAGGCTTCCAGGCTCATTGTTGGTATATCCCAGTTCAGGCCACTAGATGGCAGCTCTGTGATATAGTGATTTCTATACAGAATAATGGAGCAATTTGCATCTGATGATTGTAAGTTGTGGTCCACTTGGGGAACTTAACAAAAAGTAATAAAAAAAAGTTTTGAAAATATATAAAAACCCTAAAAATTTAAATCACCCCCATTCACCAAAATAAAAAGAAACAAAAAAAATGCATTATGGGCATCACCGCATGCAAAAACGCCCATACTATTAAAATATATAAAAAAGTTAGCCCTTATGGTGAATGGCATAACAGAAACATTTTAAAAAAAGGCAGATTTGTGTTTTTTCATCACTTTATCTCCCAAGAAAATTAGATAAAAAGTGATCAAGTTATACACAACCCAAAATGGTATTGTCAAAAACAACAGATCGTGCCGCAAAAAAATGAGCCCCCACTCATTTCCGTGGACATTATGGGGGTCAGAATATCCTGATAAAAATATTATTATTTTTTTTTTACGAAGTGAGTCCTGATGAGGCTTAGCGTGCCGCAGTGAGTGGGTCTATAGATGTCCTGAGCGGGGGAAGGGGGGGGGGGTTGGGCTGTTAGGGTTGCCACCTTTCCCAACAAAAATGCTTGTTACACACATTAACCACCTCAGCCCCCAGTGCTTAAACACCCTGAAAGACCAGGCCACTTTTTACACTTCTGACCTACACTACTTTCACCGTTTATTGCTCGGTCATGCAACTTACCACCCAAATGAATTTTACCTCCTTTTCTTCTCACTAATAGAGCTTTCATTTGGTGGTATTTCATTGCTGCTGACATTTTTACTTTTTTTGTTATTAATCGAAATTTAACGATTTTTTTGCAAAAAAATGACATTTTTCACTTTCAGTTGTAAAATTTTGCAAAAAAAACAAGATCCATATAGAAATTTTGCTCTAAATTTATTGTTCTACGTGTCTTTGATAAAAAAAAATGTTTGGGTAAAAAAAAAATGGTTTGGGTAAAAGTTATAGCGTTTACAAACTATGGTACAAAAATGTGAATTTCCGCTTTTTGAAGCAGCTCTGACTTTCTGAGCACCTGTCATGTTTCCTGAGGTTCTACAATGCCCAGACAGTATAAACACCCCACAAATGACCCCATTTCGGAAAGTACACACCCTAAGGTATTCGCTGATGGGCATAGTGAGTTCATAGAACTTTTTATTTTTTGTCACAAGTTAGCGGAAAATGAGGATTTTTTTATTTTTTTAATTTTTTTTCTTACAAAGTCTCATATTCCACTAACTTGTGACAAAAAATAAAAAGTTCTATGAACTCACTATGCCCATCAGCGAATACCTTGGGGTCTCTTCTTTCCAAAATGGGGTCACTTGTGGGGTAGTTATACTGCCCTGGCATTCTAGGGGCCCAAATGTGTGGTAAGGAGTTTGAAATCAAATTCTGTAAAAAATGACGAGTGAAATCCGAAAGGTGCTCTTTGGAATATGGGCCCCTTTGCCCACCTAGGCTGCAAAAAAGTGTCACACATCTGGTATCCCCGTACTCAGGAGAAGTTGAGGAATGTGTTTTGGGGTGTCTTTTTACATATACCCATGCTAGGTGAGATAAATATCTTGGTCAAATGCCAACTTTGTATAAAAAAATGGGAAAAGTTGTCTTTTGCCAAGATATTTCTCTCACCCAGCATGGGTATATGTAAAATGACACCACAAAACACATTCCCCAACTTCTCCTGAGTACGGAGATACCATATGTGTGACACTTTTTTGCAGCCTAGGTGGGCAAAGGGGCCCATATTCCAAAGAGCACCTTTCGGATTTCACAGGTCATTTTTTACAGAATTTGATTTCAAACTCCTTACCACACATTTGGGCCCCTAGAATGCCAGGGCAGTATAACTACCCCACAAGTGACCCCATTTTGGAAAGAAGACACCCCAAGGTATTCGCTGATGGGCATAGTGAGTTCATGGAAGTTTTTATTTTTTGTCACAAGTTAGTGGAATATGAGACTTTGTATGAAAAAAAATAAAAAATAAAATAAAAAATAAAAAATCAGCATTTTCCACTAACTTGTGACAAAAAATAAAAAATTCTAGGAACTCGCCATGCCCCTCACGGAATACCTTGGGGTGTCTTCTTTCCAAAATGTGGTCACTTGTGGGGTAGTTATACTGCCCTGGCATTTTCCAGGGGCCCTAATGTGTGGTAAGTAGGTAAATGACCTGTGAAATCCTAAAGGTGCTCTTTGGAATATGGGCCCCTTTGCCCACCTAGGCTGCAAAAAAGTGTCACACATGTGGTATCGCCGTACTCAGAAGAAGTTGGGGAATGTGTTTTGGGGTGTCATTTTACATATACCCTTGCTGGGTGAGAGAAATATCTTGGCAAAAGACAACTTTTCCCATTTTTTTATACAAAGTTGGCATTTGACCAAGATATTTATCTCACCCAGCATGGGTATATGTAAAATGACACCCCAAAACACATTCCCCAACTTCTCCTGAGTACGGCGATACCAGATGTGTGACACTTTTTTGCAGCCTAGATGCGCAAAGGTGCCCAAATTCCTTTTAGGAGGGCATTTTTAGACATTTGGATACCAGACTTCTTCTCACGCTTTGGGGCCCCTAGAATGCCAGGGCAGTATAAATACCCCACATGTGACCCCATTTTGGAAAGAAGACACCCCAAGGTATTCAATGAGGGGCATGGCGAGTTCATAGAAATTTTTTTTTTTTGGCACAAGTTAGCGGAAATTGATATTTTTAATTTTTTTCTCACAAAGTCTCCCGTTCCGCTAACTTGGGACAAAAATTTCAATCTTTCATGGACTCAATATGCCCCTCACGGAATACCTGGGGGTGTCTTCTTTCCGAAATGGGGTCACATGTGGGGTATTTATACTGCCCTGGCATTCTAGGGGCCCTAAAGCGTGAGAAGAAGTCTGGAATATAAATGTCTAAAAAATTTTACGCATTTAGATTCCGTGAGGGGTATGGTGAGTTCATGTGAGATTTTATTTTTTGACACAAGTTAGTGGAATATGAGACTTTGTAAGAAAAAAAAAAAATAATTCCGCTAACTTGGGCCAAAAAAATGTCTGAATGGAGCCTTACGGGGGGTGATCAATGACAGGGGGGGTGATCAATGACAGGGGGGTGATCAATGACAGGGGGGTGATCAATGACAGGGGGGTGATCAGGGAGTCTATATGGGGTGATAACCACAGTCATTGATCACGCCCGTGTAAGGCTTCATTCAGACGTCCGTATGCGTTTTGCGGATCCGATCCATCTATCAGTGCATCCGTAAAAATCATGCGGACATCTGAATGGAGCTTTACAGGGGGGTGATCAATGACAGGGGGGTAATCAATGACAGGGGGGTGATCAGGGAGTCTATATGGGGTGATCACCACAGTCATTGATCATGCCCCTGTAAGGCTTCATTCAGACGTCCGGATGCGTTTTGCGGATCCGATCCATCTATCAGTGCATCCGTAAAAATCATGCGGACATCTGAATGGAGCTTTACAGGGGGGTAATCAATGACAGGGGGGTGATCAGGAAGTCTATATGGGGTGATCACCACAGTCATTGATCACGCCCGTGTAAGGCTTCATTCAGACGTCCGGATGCGTTTTGCGGATCCGATCCATCTATCAGTGGATCCGTAAAAATCATGCGGACGTCTGAATGGAGCTTTACAGGGGGGTAATCAATGACAGGGGGGGGTGATCAATGACAGGGGGGTGATCAGGGAGTCTATATGGGGTGATCACCACAGTCATTGATCATGCCCCTGTAAGGCTTCATTCAGACGTCCGGATGCGTTTTGCGGATCCGATCCATCTATCAGTGCATCCGTAAAAATCATGCGGACGTCTGAATGGAGCTTTACAGGGGGGTAATCAATGACAGGGGGGTAATCAATGACAGGGGGGTGATCAGGGAGTCTATATGGGGTGATCACCACAGTCATTGATCACTCCCCTGTAAGGCTGCATTCAGACGTCCGGATGCGTTTTGCGGATCCGATCCATCTATCAGTGGATCAGTAAAAATCATGCGGACGTCTGAATGGAGCTTGACAGGGGGGTAATCAATGACAGGGGGGTAATCAATGACAGGGGGGTGATCAGGGAGTCTATATGGGGTGATCAGGGGCTAATAAGGGGTTAATAAGTGACGAGGGGGGGGAGGAGTGTGGTGTAGTGGTGCTTGGTGGTACTTTACTGAGCTACCTGTGTCCTCTGGTGGATTGATCCAAACAAAGGGGACCACCAGAGGACCAGGTAGCAGGTATATTAGACGCTGTTATCAAAACAGCTTCTAATATACCTGTTAGGGGTTAAAAAAAAACACATCTCCAGCCTGCCAGCGAACGATCGCCGCTGGCAGGCTGGAGATCAACTCTCTTACCTTCCGTTCCTGTGTGCGCGCGTTCACAGGAAATCTCGCGTCTCGCGAGAGGACGCGCCGGCGCATCCACCCAGAAGAGCAGGGCCGCCGCAAAGACGCAATCCTGCGTACGGCGGTCCTGAGGAGGTTAAAAAGGTTGGTGTTGGTTAATACAGGTGTTATTTGAACATATTTTACGCTTTGCTCTTTTTTTTCTCAATATAATCAAATTTTTCAGTGATGGGAACACCCTGTGTATTTAAGTTTTATTTAGCTTCTATTTAAAAAAAAAGGGGGGGGAGGGAGGAGGGGGAAGGAGGGGGGAGGCCGGCCGCCGCAGTGAGTGACAGCTTAAATATGAGATCGGATCATCGGAGTCTCGGTCGGACGTCCACACTGCAGTTTGAATGAATAATCCTGTGCCCGGGTCTAAGAAAGGCTTGTACGCGGGCACAGCATTACAATCCCGGACGGGTGGCAACCCTAACTCCTCACCGTATGAGCGGACCCCGATGGTGGGACGGCTCATACACGGGATACCTAATATCCTGAGTCGCTCTGGAAATCCCTCACATAGGAGCAGGGGAGAGACTACCTGTTCATCCTCAACACGGAGGAACAGGAGTCTCTAACTAAGGCCAGGCTGTAAGCAGAGGGGAACACATACAGCATATGGAGATGGCAGGTAAGTGAAACCAGACACACTGACTGGAACCCGTGCACAAGTGCTAGTGTCCAGACCAACATCAATAGACACAGCACAGACCACGAACCACACAGGAACCCAGGACACTCATAGCTGCAATAAATGTGAAACAGGGGAATGTCTAAACAACATGCTGGACACCAAACACCACCAGACATG
This sequence comes from Bufo bufo, assembly GCF_905171765.1. NCBI lineage: Eukaryota > Metazoa > Chordata > Amphibia > Anura > Bufonidae > Bufo > Bufo bufo. The sequence goes on along the minus strand of NC_053393.1, from coordinate 10,113,445 downwards.
TAACACCAAAAATAGACATACCAACACCCTGGTCAAAACCCACTCCATACACAAAGGGACAGGAAGGGAAGGAGACACCGTGATAACATTGATGACCAGAAGGGTGGCCCTCACTGGACAGATGGAACAGAGAACCACCAGCATACACCAAGGCTGGAGGAACACTGGGCTTCAAGCATCCAGCAGAGACTAAATATCCCAAGCAGCCACACCCGCACACACATAAACCCAGTATTCACAAAACACTAGGAAGGGAGTTAACCCTTCCAACACCAGACAAGGGAAGGCTACAACTTAAAGGGGAAGTGCACACACAAGCATACTAAACCACATGTTACCACCGGCAACAGCATGCGTGGCAACCATGTCACGGCAATCACCCAGAAGGCCAAGACACTGCCACTGCATGCTCTCACAGCAACACGTTGCCACGGGCAACCGCAAGTGTGGCAACAGTGTCACAGCGCAAACCAAAGGCCGTGACAACGTATTAATGAGATCACCTCTAACGCATCTGTCTCTAAGCTGAACATGTTTGATTGTTCCAACCTGTCATTATAAGATTCTCTATCCCAATGCCTAATCTCATCACCTGCCTTTGAACTATCTCTAGCCCTCTTGTATCATTTTTACAATGAAAAATGCAAACTTGTGAAAACTGTGTGGACAAAAACTGCATCACAAAACCACAACAAGTGCATGTTGTTCCACCATGGCACAACATTGGAAGCCAGTCCTGAAGATGAGTTCTAAGCTGCTGCATCTGTGACCAATTAGAAGAGACACATCTACAATTTTTTCACTTCTACCTGGTAATAAACTCTATTTCCTGCAATAAATATTCCATATGCTCTGTTTGTCTTCTCTTTACTGCCAGCTCTTACCTGCTGAGTAAACCATGAATGCCAACTGGTTGCGGAACTGCCCATCCTCAGTCAAGAAATGTCTAGGGTTGAACTCTTCTGGAGTCTCCCACTGAGATGGGTCCATCAGGACGGAAGTGAGGAAGGGGATCACAGTTGTTCCCTGAAAACAAGAAAGGACATGTGCTATACACAGTAAATATGTTATGGTTATGAGTAGAGATGAGGAAATTTCTCAAAAATTTGATTTGGCTGGTTCACCCAATTTTCCAAAAAGATTAACTTTGATCCGAATTTATTTGTGGTGAATCGCGTTAAAAAACAGCTATTTCCTGGCTGCAGAGAGCTTGTATAGTGGTGTAGAAGACTGTGCCTTGCAGAAACACGCATAGAGAGTCTGCTGTGGTAGTTAAAGAATACTGTAAGTGTTACATGCAGATGACAGGCATCGCTCTTAGGCCCCTTTCACATGGGCGAGTATTCCGCACGGATGCGATGCGGGAGGTGAACGCATTGCACCCGCACTGAATACTGACCCATTCATTTCTATGGGGCTGTGCACACGAGCGGTGATTTTCACGCATCACTTGTGCGTTGCGTGAAAATCGCAGCATGCTCCTTTTTTGTGAGTTTTTCACATAACGCAGGCCCCATAGAAATGAATGGAGTTGCGTGAGAATCGCAAGCATCCGCAAGCAAGTGCGGATGCGGTGCGATTTTCACGCACGGTTGCTAGGAAACGATCGGGATGGGGACCCGATCGTTATTATTTTCCCTTATAACATGGTTATAAGGGAAAATAATAGCATTCTGAATACAGAATGTATAGTAAAATAGGGCTGGAGGGGTTAAAAAATTTTTGAAAATAATTTAACTCACCTTAATCCACTTGCTCGCGCAGCCCGGCTTCTCTTCTGTCTTCTTTTTTGCTGTGTGCAGGAAAAGGACCTGTGATGACGTCACTCCGGTCATTACATGGTCCGTCACATGATCTTTTACCATGGTGATGGATCATGTGATGGACCATGTGATGACCGGAGTGACGTCACCACACGTCCTTTTCCTGCACACAGCAAGCAAGTGGATTAAGGTGAGTTAAATATTTTTTAAAAATTTTTTAACCCCTCCAGCACTATTGTACTATGAATTCTGTATTCAGAATGCTATTATTTTCCCTTATAACCATGTTATAAGGGAAAATAATACAATCTACAGAACACCGATCTCAAGCCCGAACTTCTGTGAAGAAGTTCGGGTTTGGGTACCAAACATGCACGATTTTTCTCACGTGAGTGCAAAACGCATTACAATGTTTTGCACTCGCGTGGAAAAATTGCGCATGTTCCCGCAACGCACCCGTACCTTTTCCCGCAACGCCCGTGTGAAAGAGGCCTTAGAATCACTGCACACTTCACTTATTTGGGCAGTTACGGGGCAAAAAATGACCAAATAACTCAAGTGTGAACTAAAACTTACAGGTCAATGTTAGCGCCAGATATAAAGAACCGTGCAGAGGCCCAGATCCTACTGTAGCGTGAAAAAGCGCACTCCTTTTACACCGTCGTCAGCTGATTTCACATAGATGTCTACAGAACCTGTTCTATTAAACATTTATACAAGTCGAGCCCCCTGACAGAGTGGAGAGGGGGTCAGCAGTAAGTTTGTGTTGACGTCACTGATTATTTTGACCTTCCCCCAAAAAAGGATCCTGTCTGTTGAGCATCCGCCTTCAGTCGGTCAGCATTTGGTCAGTAATCCATCAGTATTGCTAAAGGCAAAAAAACAAAAAAAACAGGAGTGCATCCTCCGGATGTTCCTGCTCCTCCTCCCCTGTAGAAAAAACACTTATATCACTACACATTGCTTTTGCTCCAATGTCCTCCTCCAGTTCAGCCCCCACAGGGCTCTTGTGGCCATGAGATTTGTGCCACGTCTCCAGTCCCCTGACCAGACAGATTTACCAGCATCTGTTCCACGATATGATGCAGTGGAATAATGTTATTCATCCAGTAGTCCTGGCGACTGACAAATAACGTGGCCTCCTCAAAGGGCCTAAGCAAACAGCATGAGCTGCCATTGGCTGACATCGAAGTTACACAGGGGAGTACTCCTGTCCACTTGGATCATCAAGAAATCGTTTATGGCCTTTCTCTGTTCATATAGTCGGTCCAACATATGGAGGCTGGAATTCCAATGGGTGGAAACGTCGCATATCAGCCTATGTTGAGGGACGCCGTTCTGCCACTGCAGCTCAAGGAGGGGTGCTTTGCAGTGTTCGAGTGGCTGAAGTGCATGTGAAGTTTTCTGGCCATTTTTAGAATGTCTTGTAGATGGGTGGAAGACTTCAGTAACCACTTGACAACCAGATTGAACATGAGCGCCATGCAGGGTGCATGGCTTAGCCCTCTTTGACGCAGCGCCGACACCATGTTCTTCTCGTTGTCGGTCACCATTTTTCCGATTTTGAGTTGTCACAGAGAAAGACAGGATTTGATTTCTTGATAAAGGACACAGAGCAGTTCCACCCCTGTGTGACTCTGTTCGCCCAGGCAAAGGAGGTGTAGAACAGAGTGGCACCGCTGTGCCCTGCACATGTGGTATGCTGGAGGAGCACTATGAATTGTCCCTGCAGTGGAGGCTGAGGGCACGGTGGAGGATGAGGAGGCAGAGGTGGACATTGTCGCAGGACAAACGGTGTGAGAACATAGAGGTGGAAGCGGCATCACCTGACCAAGTTGCTGGTTTGACTGGGCAGGAACCACATTTAGCCAGTGGGCCGTAAAGGACATATATTGTCCTTGACCGTACTTACAGCTCCACACGTCGGCACTGCCGTGCAATTTGGCAGACACTGACAGGCTCAAGGACTGGCCCACCTTCTGTTCTACATACGTGTGCAGGGCTGGTACTGTCTTTTTGGCAAAAAAAATGACTGCTTGGGACTCTCCACCTCAGCTCGGCACAAGCCATCAGTTCTCTTAAAGGTGCAGAATCCACCACTTGGAAAGGTAGGGACTGCAGCACCAGCAACTTGGCCAGGAGCAGGTTCAGCTTCTCAGTCGTTGGATGAGTGCATGCAGATTGTTGTCTCTGCGCAATCGCTTCGGTGATCGATTGCTGACGGAATGACTGACGAGGAGTAGGAAGGCTGGGAGCAGGTGCATCAGGACCGGTAGATGATGGGAAGGACAGACATCTCCCTTCAGCTTAGGTGGTGGAGCCTTGACTGCCTGAAATCGGGCACGTGCCACTAGGTAATGCAGCTGTTGGTGAGGCAGGCTGGACCATCACATTGGACGCTTTACCCTCTGCCCACAGATTCGACAAATGGCCATGTTCACCTCCTCCGGCTGCTTAGCAAAACACTGCCACACTGCCGATTAGGTGATTTTACCCCCAACACTCCGCACTGACTGACTGCTACCGCCGCTGCCTCCTTGAATCCCTGGACCACTACTTTCCGGGCACGAAGGCTCCTGCGAAGCAGGAGGTCTATTCTGGTCACGTTTGGCTCCCGACCTTCCACTGCTGCCTCCCTGCTGACTTCCGGCCACGCTACCGACTTGCTGGCTCCGCCGCTGTCTTACACGCAAGCTGCCACCCTCTTCTCCCGATGATGATGAAGTCCCTTCGTCACCCGGCTCCCAATTGCGATTGGCTACATCAGCATCGAGTACTGTCTGCATGTAACTGATGTCCTCCTCAATGGTCTCTGAGCCAGGAGCCTGACCGCTCACAACACCTGCTCTCATGCTACTCTCTTCATCACTACTTGCCCGCATACCGAAGGAAGCGGCGGATGTCTCCCCCAGATCTTGGCTGGGCAATAGCTGTTGACGGTCCTCTAGTAGCTCGTCCTAGCTGTATAGTGGAGCTGAGCCCACAGCATATAATACTTCTCTGGCTTAGGGTTGTGTCTGACGAACCCATCGACTCTTGGCTGGGGGTGTCTGATGTCACTTGGGATGAAGTGGATGACCGAGTCAACCATTCAAGAACCGCTGGGTTGCTAGTCAAGACACGAACACTAGATGACACCTCTCGCTGCGACCCCTGCTGCCGCGCCCCCTTACTCTGCTGCGACCTATGCCTGTGCCAGAAACATTTAGGCCTCTGTCCCTCCCCTGTGCAGGGCCTATCTCTTCTTTGACTGACATACTGTTAGATCAAATAAGTAAATAAAAAGGAAATTAATACACCCTAAAAAAGGCAACAGCAAATAATACTTTTTTTTGCCAATAATACATGCCAAAAAGGGCTTTAGAACATATAACTGCACCGCCCAAGGGCTAATAAGACGTATAAATATTTCCTAGTAATACACCATGTTGATGGCTGTATCACACAGCACTTGCACCCCAATAACAATGAAAGGTTTGCAGTAATTACAGAGGTATCATCTATTGCAAACCTGAAAGCAGATGTATAATGGCAATTTGGATCCGCAGTTAGTTCAGCAAGGTATAATAGTATTATTCCTATTACCCAGGCTGTATCCTCCCCTATTGGACCGTGTTCTGATTCAATATTTGGAATAATTCCTCCCTATCCTTTTCTATACACTTCTAATGCTCTTTCCCTGAACTTCTATTCAGCAAAATAAAAGTCTTTCCTAGCACTGTCCCTAACGCCTGCTGACGTCTCTCCCTGCACTAAGGACGCAGAAAAATGGCAGAATCCAAGATGGCTGAGGTTATTTATAGGGCTGTGACATCACAGGGGCTGGCTGGCTGCTGACTGGCTGCATGCATGGCATTGTGGATGATCCCTCCTTCCCAGAGTTCTTTGCAGCAGCCATTTTAGGAAAAAATTAGATTCATTACCAAGAAGCGTGAGGAAATTCGGATTCGATGCAAATCAAATTTTATCTGAAATTCAGATCGAACTCCACTTCGTCAACTTTGATTTGCTCATCTCTAACTATGAGGATTGTATTGTACTGATGAATCCCACCACTGTTCAGGTGTTACAAGTAAACTGTATGACAGTATGCAGCTAGAGTACAGTTCAGCTTATATAATTCCAGTGATTAACCTGTTCCGGACACATGACGTACCGTTACGGCATGTTGTCCCGGTACATAACCACTTAAGGACCACAGGTTTATACCCCCCTAGTGACCAGGCCCTTTTTTACAAATCGCCACTAAACAACTTTAACGGTTTATTGCTCGGTCATGCAACTTACCACCCAAATGAATTTTACCTCCTTTTCTTCTCACAAATACAGCTTTCTTTTGGTGTTATTTGATTGCTGCTAAGATTTTTTGTTTTTCCGATATTAATCAAAATAGGCCGCAATTTTCTCAAAAAAAGTGTATTTTTAACTTTCTCTGGTTAAATTGTTCAAATATAATTACAATTGTGTCAGAATTTATTGTGCTACATGTCTTTGATAAAAAAAAAATCCAATCAGTGTATATTTATTGGTTTGCGCAAAAGTTATAGCATTTACAAACTATGGTACAAAAATTTGAATTTCCGCATTTTGAAGCAGCTCTGGCTTTCTGAGCACCTGTCATGTTTCCTGAGGTTCTAGATTGCCAGGATAGTATAAATACCCCCCAAATGACCCCATTTTAGAAAGTGAGTTCATGTATGATTTAATTTTTTTTTCACAAGTTAGCGGAAAATGACACTTTCTGAGAAAAAAAAAAAAAGTTTCCATTTCTGCTAACTTCTGGCAAAAAATAAATAAAATCTCCCAAGGACTCACTATGCCCCTCAGTGAATACCTTGGGGTGTCTACTTTCCGAAATGGGGTCATTTGTGGGATGTGTTTACTGTTCTGGCATTTTGGGCGGGGCTAAACTGTGAGCAACCCTGTAAAGCCTAAAGGTACTCGTTGGACTTTTGGCCCCTTTACGCACCTAGGCTGCGTAAAGGGGCCGAGGAGAAGTTGGGCAATGTGTTTTGCGGTGTATTTTTACATATACCCATGCTGGGTGAGAGAAATATCTCTGTAAATGACAACTTTTCCCATTTGTTTTTTACAAAGTTGTCAATATTAGAGAGATATTTATCTCACCCAGCATGGGTATATGTAAAAAGACACCCCAAAACACATTGCCCTACTTCTCCTGAGTACGGCGATGTGTGACACTTTTTTGCAGCCTAGGTGCACAAAGGGGCCCAAATTCCAATAAGTACCTTTAGGATTTCACAGGGCATTTTTTACGCATTTGGATTCCAAACTACTTCTCACGCTTTAGGGCCCCTAAAATACCAGGGCAGTATAAATACCCCACAAATGACCCCATTTTGGAAAGAAGACACCCCAAGGTATTCCGTGAGGGGCATGGCGAGTTCCTAGAATATTTTTTTTTTGGCACAAGTTAGCGGAAAATTATAATTTTTTTTTTTTCTCTTACAAAGTCTCATATTCCACTAACTTGTGACAAAAAATAAAATTTTACATGAACTCGCCATACCCCTCACAAAATACCTTGGGGTGTCTTCTTTCCAAAATGGTGTTATTTGTGGGGGGTTTGTACTGCCCTGGCATTTGAGGGTCTCCACAATCATTACATGTATGGCCAGCATTAGGAGTTTCTGCTATTCTCCTTATATTGAGCATACGGGTAATGAGATTTTTTTTTCCGTTCAGCCTCTGGGCTGAAAGAAAAAATGAACGGCACAGATTTCTTCATTCGCATCGATCAATGTGGATGAAAAAATCTCTGCCAAAAAATGTGCAAAAAAAAAAAAGGAGGGGAAAGGCGTCTGCCAGGACATAGGAGCTCCGCCCAACATCCATACCCACTTAGCTCGTATGCCCTGGCAAACCCGATTTCTCCATTCACATCAATCGATGTGGATGAATAAATCATTGCCGGAATTTTTTTATTTTTTTATTTTTATACAAAGTGTTTGCCAAAGCATATGAACAGCTCATAAGCTTCGGCAAACGTATCTTTTTTACTGCAGAGGAGAAATCTCGTCTTGCAGCGCCGCATACACCGACTTTTGTGTAATCTGACAGCAGCCGCAACGCAATAAATTAATTAACATTAACTTTATATAACATTTGAACAGAACATTAACTTTTATAAACTTTATTGAACTTTTGAAACAGAACATAAACTTTTTTGCTTACCTGTGATTTTTTATTTTTTTTTACCTTTAGAAGATAAACCTCTCCTTCCCCATGGGACAATGTGCAAAGCACAAATCGCCCAGAGATGTGGCGAAGTACATTATGCACTTTGTCCCAGGTGAAAGGAGAGGTTTGTGGCAGCTCTGTGTGAAAGGGCCCTAATAGCCCTGTGTGCCTGTCCTGTGTCACGCAATCCCTACACTAATAGTGTACCTGTGTGTGGAACTTGCGGAAAAACTCCCCTATGCATAGGGCAGGCTGGTCAGGACAGTCAGACAAAAAAAGGTGGTGTCACGCCTTATTCCACCCCTGCTGCAGACACGACATCTTATTCTTGGGGAACATTGAGTTGGGGTACCAGAATAGACACTGGGAAGTGTCTGCCATGTAGCCGGCTCACTACATCAGGGACTTGGGGCACGGACCCTCCTGGATACAGGATTTCCGAAATGATCTCTTCCTGGAATTTTAGGAAGGATCCTGTTCTCCCAGCCTTACTGTAGAGAACAAAACTATTATAGACAGCCAATTGAATTAAATAAACAGACACCTTCTTATACCAGCGTCTGGTGCATCGGGAAACTAAATAGGGAGCCAACATCTGGTCATTGAAGTCCACCCCTCCCATGTGAAGGTTATAGTCGTGGACAGAGAGGGGTTTCACAATGACTCCAGTTGCCCTTTCAATTTGGACAGTCGTGTCTGCGTGAATGGTGGACAGAAGGTAAACGTCCCTCTTGTCCCTCCACTTCACCGCGAGCAGTTCTTGGTCACACAAGGCAGCCCTCTCCCCCCGTGCAAGGCGGGTATTAACGAGCCGTTGGGGGAAGCCCCGGCGGACTAGGTCGCGCTGTGCCACAGCATTGAATTCCGACTAGATGTAAGTGCCGAAAGAGGGCCACGCTTGAGTAAAAATTGTCCACGTATAAGTGATACCCCTTGTAGAGTAAGGGTGACACCAAGTCCCAGAAAATCTTGCCACTGCTCCCCAGGTAGTCAGGAAATCCGACCGGCTCCAGTTTTGAGTCTTTTCCCTCATAGACCCTAAAACGATATGTATAGCCTGTGGCCCTTTCACAGAGCTTATACAGTTTGACCCCATACCGGGCGCGCTTGCTGGGGATGTACTGTTTGATGCCAAGGCGCCCGGTAAAATGTACTAGGGACTCGTCTATGCAGATGTTCTGATTGGGGGTATACGCATCTGCAAATCTGGATGACAAATGGTCTATGAGGGGCCGAATTTTGTGAAGCCGGTCATAAGCAGGGTGGCCTCTTGGATGACAGGTGCTATTGTCAGCGAAATGCATAAAGCACATGATGACCTCAAAACGTGCAGAGAACATGGGCAGCAGTTCTCTTGGGAGTAACTATGCTACCCGCAGTACTGAACACTCGTTCTGATGCCACACTACTGGCCGGGCAGGAAAGCATGCACATGGCAATCTCGGCCAGTTGCGGCCACAATTCAAGTTTGCATACCCAGTAGTCCAGGGATCTGGGTTTAGGGGTGACAGGGTGCAGTCCAAGTATGCAATCACCTGCTGGTTGAGGTTCTGCTGCATGTCCTGCTGCTGGGTGGCTGAAGAATACTTCTTATCAGAGACTCGAGACTGAAGTTGCTGCATATGGTGCTGGTGCTGCTCCTGCCCACCACCAGTCATGGCAGTGGAGCGTGAGCATAGAAGGTCCCCCAGGTCATACTTTTCTGAGGACTGTCGATGGCGCACGTAGGTAGCGACTAACTGACTACACAGCATATATCTGTAGTAGTCAATTTTTGCATCCCTCTCAGGTCTAAAAAATTGACTGTACCCATTTTGACCAGTAGCAAGGGTGTAGCAATGTGGATAGCCAGTAGTCATACATCTATCGAATGCGGCTGTCGCTACGCAAGGAAGAAAGCATGCATCGGCCATTTGCACAGACTCGGAGGGCCTCCCTGCCTCCATCTCCACTGTATACTACAACAGTAAGGCATCTGTGTTGTCCCCATTGTCGCCCTCCATCTCCTCATGCCCCCCCTGATCCTCCTGCTTTTCTTCTGTCGCTTGGGCAGATATTTGTGCATAAAATTCCTGGGTGTTTACGTCCTCCTCCTCCTCTGACAGTTCAATCTCCTCATAGCTCAGGTGTCCGTGAGATGTATGTGCCACATCTTCTGTCCCCTCGCCAATCTGATCTGTCAGCAACCCCTCTAGGGCATAAAGGAGTGGAATGACATCATTTATCCCTTAGTTCTGACAAATAAAGTGGCCTCCTCAAACAGCATGTGTCATGCATGAGCTGCCACTAGCTAACGTGGAAGTTACACAAGGGAGTAGACCAGTCTGTCTACTGCATTAAGAAATTGTCGATCGCCTTCCTTAGCGCTGGTATGAACTCTATCAGACACTGAGAGGCCCAAGAACTGCCCCACCTTCTGCTCAACATAAGTGTGCAGTGCTGGTACAGCTTTTTTGGAAAAGTTAAGTCGGCTAGGGACTCTCTACTGTGGGTGTGCATAAGCCATCAGTTATCTGAAATGTGCAGAGTCAACTCATGGAAAGGGAGGGACCGAAGTACCAGCAACTTGGCCAGGTGCACATAGAGTCTCTGTGCCAGTGGATGAGCACACGCATACTCTTGTCTTTTTGCAATCGCCTCGGTGATCGATTGCTGTCGAAACAAAAGACCAAGAGGATCAAAAGGATCAGTAGTAATAGATGACATTGAAGTCGATGGGAAGGAACGACAGCTTCCTTCTGCTGACGTTGACTAGCCCTGACTGCTGGATGACAGTGGTACCTCTAGCCCGTTGCTGCGGCTGCTGCTACTGCTATCCCTTCTTCTGCTGCTACTGCTACCCCTTCTTCTGCTGCTACTTGTGCCAACTACAGCAACATTTTTGCCACTACCCGTTCCTTTGGAGGTCCCAGGCAACTGTTTGTTTGGCCATAGTGTGTAACAACTGCATTGTTAACAGAACAGATTAGCTATGAATTTCAGTTATATACATGGTGAAAAATTAGACCTGCCGGGAGCAGTGACTTGTAGTACTGATGCACAGTAACTCTACAACTAACAGAACGGATTAACTATGAATCTTGGTGCACTGCACACTTATGTACATGGTGATAAATTAGACCTGCCTGTAACAGTGACCTGTAATACTGAGACAGAGTAACTCTACAGCTAATAGAATGGATTAACTTTGAATCCTGGTGCACTGCACAGTTATGTACACAGCGATAAACTTTAGCATAGTCTGGAGTTGAGCAGTCCCAAGGCTCTTCTTTCACTCTCCCTGCAGTCTCCCTGCACTTTCCCTCTCCAATATTGTCCTATAATCTCTGTTAACAATTAGTGCATGAGTGTCTTGTCCCACCTCTCCCTATGCTCAGCTCACAGGAAAATGGCGGTGACTGCATGGGTTCAGGGTTTTATAGGGCTCTGCCTAGCTGTGACATCGCAGGGGCAAGGCTACCTGCAAATTGGCTGGATGCATGGCATTAAGGATGATCTTGCGCTCCCTGGCTTTTCACCTCTACACTTACTTACATTTTGTAACACGTGCAGCCGACATTTTAGGAAAACTGATTTGTTACCAGGAAACATGAGGAAATTCGGATTCGTTTAGAATAAAAGTTTTCCTAAACTTCGGAGCCAATTTTGCTTCGGATGTTTTGCTACACTCAACACTACATTTTATGATCAACAGCTTATTTTGGCTTCAAATTGCATTGAAAACCCTGCACATCAGGAACTATAATAAATATGGAGTGGAAAGCTTGAGATAAAATGGTAAAATCCTATGGAGGAATAGTTCATGAGGGTCATAGATAAAGTCACTTATTCTGGGTTGGTGTAATTTGCACCAAATTTATCCAACATCACACATTTGCTAAATTTGTTGCATCTTTAAACTGAACATTTTTCTCTAGAAACACTACTCCATTTTTTATGCCACCCCCTACTGGAGAGAGTTTGTGGCTGGTAATGCATGCTTGTCAATGCAATTTTCAAAGACATCAAAATAGGTCAAATGCTTGAAGCCAAATCTACATTAGATTAATCTCTGTGTAATCTAAAGAAGAGTTAGTACCTTTGGGATGGTGTAACCTCTGAACTTGACTTCTTGATTGACAGCATGGAAAAGTGCAGTTGGTGCAATATCAAGAACTCTCTGTATTTCATGGATGACAGCATATGTGTACGGCATCTGGGGTCTGTCCGCGATCTCAGGTTGACGCAAGTTCTTGGTTGCCTCATCTATCTCCTGCTGAACTTTAGCTGTGAGACAAAGATAATATTGTCTTGGTGACCAATGGCAGATTAGGATATAGGCACCCAAAGTCCAAGGCTACCAGGTAAGGAGGTTTGCTTGGCCAGTTGTCGGCCAAAGTACCCAAATATTTGTTCCACATTGAAATTATGTTGCATTTTTTGCCACAAACCTCACAAGAAGATGTTACAAAATTCACTGCAGGCATGGCTGGGCTTGGAGCTAACTAATTTCCACTGTCCTGCCTGCAAGTTTCTAATAAAGAGGAATCTTCTTGCTACACAAAATTAGAAGCCTCTTCTATTGGCCAGCATTCCCCAGTGAACCCTGCTGGTCTACTTAATCTACCACTGGTCATAACTGTAGGTAGTATTTTCATGCCATGCTTTTCTATCTATTTCTAAGATTCTACTTGGCCAACTTCTGGTCTACAATCAGCAGCAAATTCTACGTTCCACCAAGATTAACTGCATTAACCAATAAATGTCTAATGTCTATATCCACCCAAAGACTTTATGGACGCTCAGTGACATTTATGGGATTGACGCATGGTCCATCCATTAGTGTCTGTTATAGTCCATGCAATAATTTAGTATTCTCACTGGTTTCTCAGATGTGAAAACACTGTTTCCACCTCTTGCTGATTAATTTGATTGAAAGGATAGATCTTCAGGATCGTGTCATGTATGTTGGAGTCTACTCTTCCTTCAACTCTAAATAATGATGTTATATTTTAGATATATATGACCTAAAAAAACACATTGGGACTGCAGATGGGTTGCCAAAGGACCACTTCATCTTCGGACACCCTTGGCTTTCATGGTGACTATTAAAAACAGGATCAAATGTGGTTAACTCAGTTTTAACTCTTACTAGGAAAACCCGTACTGAAAGGGTGTGGACTGGCAACTCCCTCTACCAAGCCTAGCCACCAGTCCAAGTAAAATCCAGCCCAGAAAATGTATACAAAAAGGTCTCAGCAAACTATGCTTTGCTGAGACTACTGCCACTCTCTGGATTTTATCTGTCTCACCTATCTGAGGTACCTGAAGTGTGACAACACACCTTCCAGCACTGTTCACATTACCACAGTACACACATTACATTACTTATCCTGTACTGATCCTGAGTTACATCCTGTATTATACTCCAGAGCTGCACTCACTATTCTGCTGGTGCAGTCACTGTGTACATACATTACTAATCCTGTACTGATCCTGAGTTACATCCTGCATTATACTCCAGAGCTGCACTCACTATTCTGCTGGTGCAGTCACTGTGTACATACATTACTTATCCTGTACTGATCCTGAGTTACATCCTGTATTATACTCCAGAGCTGCACTCACTATTCTGCTGGTGCAGTCACTGTGTACATACATTACTTATCCTGTACTGATCCTGAGTTACATCCTGTATTATACTCCAGAGCTGTACTCACTATTCTGCTGGTGCAGTCACTGCACATACATTACTTATCCTGTACTGATCCTGAGTTACACCCTGTATTATACTCCAGAGCTGCACTCACTATTCTGCTGGTGCAGTCACTGTGTATATACATTACTTATCCTGTACTGATCCTGAGTTACATCCTGTATTATACTCCAGAGCTGTACTCACTATTCTGCAGGTGCAGTCACTGTGTACATACATTACTTATCCTGTACTGATCCTGAGTTGCACCCTGTATTATACTCCAGAGCTGCACTCACTATTCTGCTGGTGCAGTCACTGTGTACATACATTACTTATCTTGTACTGATCCTGAGTTACATCCTGTATTATACTCCAGAGCTGCACTCATTATTCTGCAGGTGCAGTCACTGTGTACATACATTACATTACTTATCCTGTACTGACCATGAGATACATCCTGTATTATACTCCAGAGCTGCACTCACTATTCTGCTGGTGCAGTCACTGTGTATATACATTACTTATCCTGTACTGATCTTGAGTTACATCCTGTATTATACTCCAGAGCTGTACTCATTATTCTGCAGGTGCAGTCACTGTGTACATACATTACTTATCCTGTACTGATCCTGAGTTACATCCTGTATTATACTCCAGAGCTGCACTCACTATTCTGCTGGGGCAGTCACTGTGTACATACATTACTTATCCTGTACTGATCCTGAGTTACATCCTGTATTATACTCCAGAGCTGTACTCACTATTCTGCAGGTGCAGTCACTGTGTACATACATTACTTATCCTGTACTGATCCTGAGTTACATCCTATATTATACTCCAGAGCTGCACTCACTATTCTTCTGGTGCAGTCACTGTGTACATACATTACTTATCCTGTACTAATCCTGAGTTACATCCTGTATTATACTCCAGAGCTGCACTCACTATTCTGCTGGTGCAATCACTGTGTACATACATTACTTATCCTGTACTGATCCTGAGTTACATCCTGTATTATACTCCAGAGCTGCACTCACTATTCTGCTGGTGCAGTCACTGTGTACATACATTACTTATCCTGTACTGATCCTGAGTTACATCATGTATTATACTCCAGAGCTGCACTCACTATTCTGCTGATGCAGTCACTGTGTACATACATTACTTATCCTGTACTGACCATGAGATACATCCTGTATTATACTCCAGAGCTGCACTCACTATTCTGCTGGTGCAGTCACTGTGTACATACATTACTTATCTTGTACTGATCCTGAGTTACATCCTGTATTATACTCCAGAGCTGCACTCATTATTCTGCAGGTGCAGTCACTGTGTACATACATTACATTACTTATCCTGTACTGACCATGAGATACATCCTGTATTATACTCCAGAGCTGCACTCACTATTCTGCTGGTGCAGTCACTGTGTACATACATTACTTATCCTGTACTGACCATGAGATACATCCTGTATTATGCTCCAGAGCTGCACTCACTATTCTACTGGTGGAGTCACTGTATACATATATTGCATTACGGTTCGCCAATTTTTGTGGGGAAAATTTGGTTCGATCCAAATAAATTTGTGGAAAATTACGTAAAAAAACGCTATTTACGGGCTGCAGAGAGCCTGTATAGTGGTGTAGAACACTGTGCCTGTATAGTGGTGTAGAACACTGTGCCTGTATAGTTCTGTAGAACACTGTGCATGTATAGTTCTGTAGAACACTGTGCCTGTATAGCAGTGTTGAACACTGCGCCTGTATAGTGGTGTAGAACACTGTGCCTGTATAGTGGTGTAGAACACTGTGCCTGTATAGCGGTGTAGAACACTGTGCCTGTATAGTGGTGTAGAACACTGTGCCTGTATAGCGGTGTAGAACACTGTGCCTGTATAGCGGTGTAGAACACTGTGCCTGTATAGCGGTGTAGAACACTGTGCCTGTATAGGGGTGTAGAGCACTGTGCCTGTATAGTGGTGTAGAACACTGTGCCTGTATAGGGGTGTAGAACACTGTGCCTGTATAGTGGTGTAGAACACTGTGCCTGTATAGCGGTGTAGAACACTGTGCCTGTATAGTGGTGTAGAACACTGTGCCTGTATAGGGGTGTAGAACACTGTGCCTGTATAGTGGTGTAGAACACTGTGCCTGTATAGGGGTGTAGAACACTGTGCCTGTATAGCGGTGTAGAACACTGTGCCTGTATAGTGGTGTAGAACACTGTGCCTGTATAGTGGTGTAGAACACTGTGCCTGTATAGTGGTGTAGAACACTGTGCCTGTATAGTTGTGTAGAACACTGTGCCTGTATAGTGGTGTAGAACACTGTGCCTGTATAGCAGTGTTGAACACTGCGCCTGTATAGCGGTGTAGAACACTGTGCCTGTATAGTGGTGTAGAACACTGTGCCTGTATAGTGGTGTAGAACACTGTGCCTGTATAGTTCTGTAGAACACTGTGCCTGTATAGTGGTGTAGAACATTGTGCCTGTATAGTGGTGTAGAACACTGTGCCTGTATAGTGGTGTAGAACACTGTGCCTGTATAGCGGTGTAGAACACTGTGCCTGTATAGTGGTGTAGAACACTGTGCCTGTATAGTTCTGTAGAACACTGTGCCTGTATAGCGGTGTAGAACACTGTGCCTGTATAGTGGTGTAGAACACTGTGCCTGTATAGTGGTGTAGAACACTGTGCCTGTATAGTGGTGTAGAACACTGTGCCTGTATAGGGGTGTAGAACACTGTGCTTGTATAGTGGTGTAGAACACTGTGCCTGTATAGTGGTGTAGAACACTGTGCCTGTATAGTGGTGTAGAACACTGTGCCTGTATAGTTCTGTAGAACACTGTGCCTGTATAGTGGTGTAGAACACTGTGCCTGTATAGTGGTGTAGAACACTGTGCCTGTATAGTGGTGTAGAACACTGTGCCTGTATAGTGGTGTAGAACACTGTGCCTGTATAGCGGTGTAGAACACTGTGCCTGTATAGTGGTGTAGAACATTGTGCCTGTATAGCGGTGTAGAACACTGTGCCTGTATAGTTCTGTAGAACACTGTGCCTGTATAGTGGTGTAGAACACTGTGCCTGTATAGTGGTGTAGAACACTGTGCCTGTATAGTGGTGTAGAACACTGTGCCTGTATAGGGGTGTAGAACACTGTGCCTTACAGTAACACGCATTGGGAGTCTGCTGTGGTAGTGAAATAATACTGTGAGTCAGTATGACATGCAGATGACAGGTGTCGCTCTTAGAATCACTGCACACTTCACTTATTTGGGCAGTTACGGGGCCAAAACGGACTAAATAACTCAAGTGTGAACTCAGCCTTACAGGTCGATGTTAGCACCAAGAAGAAGAGCACTGCTTTTACACCCTCGTCAGCTAATACCACATAAATGTCTACAGAATCTGTTCTATTAAACACTTATATAAGAAGAGCCCCCCGACAGAGTGGAGAGGGGGTCAGCAGTAACTTTGTGTCTTGACTAGGGATGAGCGAACCCGAACTGTATAGTTTTGGGGAGTTCATGACACGGACCCGAACCCGAATTTTTACGTAAAAATTCGGGTTCGTTGTTCGGCGATTTCTATGGCGCATTTTGAAAGCCTGCAAAGCAGCCAATCAACAAGCGTCATACTACTTGCCCCAAGAGGCCAACACAGCCATGCCTACTATTGGCATGGCTGTGATTGGCCAGTGCAGCATGTGACCCAGCCTCTATATAAGCTTGGGTCACATAGCGCCGCACGTCACTCTGCTCTGATCAGTGTAGGGAGAGGATGCAGCTTCTGTTAGGGCGAGATTAGGCAGGGATTAACTCAGCAAAAACACTTAATGAAGTGATCGATCTACAGCTGTGAATCATTCAGCTTCTGCTAGTTAATTGCTCACTGTTTTTAGGCTGCCCAGAGCGTTTTTCTGTCACTTTTTTCTGGGGTGATCGGCGGCCATTTTGCGGCCACCAAGTCCATTAATCCATCAATAGTATTTTATATTTTTTCGCTATATCCTACATCAGGGGCTTGGCTGTGCTTATTGTCACCCCTAGAAACTCAGGATAGAATTTTCTATATTTTATTGAGGGGTGAAATTCACTTGCAAAAATAGCGATCCCCTAAATCTGGTGTTCCAGCTGTGGCTAGCCAAGGGTAATACTGTCTGCTGTCTGGCAAAGGATATATTTTTTTCTGGGTTGAAATTCAATTGCCAAAATAGCAATACCCTAAATCAGTGGTTTCTGCTGTTGCAGGCCAAGTGTAAATCTGTCCGTAAAAGGGTATATTACACTCAAGGTGAAAATACAAGTGCTGATAGGGTCATCCTCAATAACTTCACACGCTGCCGTGCATCTCCAAGTGTATTTCTTTCCGTTAAAGGGTATATTACACTAAGTGTTAAAATAT
The DNA here is from genome assembly GCF_905171765.1 of Bufo bufo. Taxonomy (NCBI): domain Eukaryota; kingdom Metazoa; phylum Chordata; class Amphibia; order Anura; family Bufonidae; genus Bufo; species Bufo bufo. Next base: position 10,095,392 of record NC_053393.1, on the reverse strand, counting down.
AAGTGCTCAAAGCATAATCCTATATATTTTTTCACACGCTACTGTGCATCTCCACGTGTAATTCTGTCCGTAAAAGGATACCTTTTATCCAGGGCCTAAATACTAGGCCTACAATTGATATTCCCCTAAATCTGTCATTACTGGTGTGCCTGTATTAGTGTAATAAGGTACATAAAATAGATAGCCAGATAGTGTTAGGTGCCTGTAAAAAAAGGCCTGAATTTGAATTCAATACATTGAGCCAAATAATTTTTTTCTTATTGTGGTGAACGATAACAATGAGGAAAACATCTAGTAAGGGACGCGGACGTGGACATGGTCGTGGTGGTGGATCCTCTAAAGCTGGGAGAGGACGTGGCCTTTCTGCCACAGCCACACGTCCTAGTGAACCAACTACCTCAGGTCTCAGTACCCGAGAGAATTTACAGCGATATTTGGTGGGGCCCAATGCCGTTCTAAGGATGGTAAGGCCTGAGCAGGTACAGGCATTAGTCAATTGGGTGGCCGACAGTGGATCCAGCACGTTCACAACATTATCTCCCACCCAGCCTTCTGCAGAAACCGCATAGATGGCGCATAAAAACCAAGCCCATCAGTCTGTCACATCACCCCCATGCATATCAGGGAAACTGTCTGAGCCTCAAGTTATGCAGCAGTCTCTTATGCTTTTTGAAGACTCTGCTGGCAGGGTTTCCCAAGGGCATCCACCTAGCCCTTCCCCAGGGGTGGAAGACATAGAATGCACTGACGCACAACCACTTATGTTTCCTGATGATGAGGACATGGGAATACCATCTCAGCACGTCTCTGATAATGACGAAACACAGGTGCCAACTGCTGCGTCTTTCTGCAGTGTGCAGACTGAACAGGAGGTCAGGGAGGAAGACTGGGCGGAAGACGATGCAGGGGACGATGAGGTCATAGACCCCACATGGAATGAAGGTCGTGCCACTGACTTTTAGATTTCAGAGGAAGAGGCAGTGGTGAGACCGAGCCAACAGCGTAGCAAAAGAGGGAGCAGGGGGCAAAAACAGAACACCCGCCGCCAAGAGAGTTCGCTGCTACTGGCCACCGCCACCTGGGACCGAGCACCCCAAAGGCAGCTTCAAGGAGTTCCCTGGCATGGCAGTACTTCAAACAATGTGCTGACAACAAGACCCGAGTGGTTTGCACGCTGTGCCATCAGAGCCTGAAGTGAGGCATTACCGTTCTGAACCTTAGCACAACCTGCATGACCAGGCACCTGCATGCAAAGCATGAACTGCAGTGGAGTAAACACCTTAAAAACAAGGAACTCACTCAGGCTCCCCCTGATCCCTCTTCTGCTGCTACCTCGGCCTCGGCCTCCGCCTCGGGAGGAACGTTGGCACCTGCCGCCCAGCAAACAGAGGATGTACTACCAACACCACCACCTCCGTCACCAAGCATCTCCACCATGTCACACGGAAGCGTTCAGCTCTCCATCTCACAAACCTTTGAGAGAAAGCGTAAATTACCACCTAGCCACCCTCGATCCCTGGCTCTGAATGCCAGCAGTTCTAAACTACTGGCCTATGAAATGCTGTCATTTAGGCTGGTGGACACACACAGCTTCAAACAGCTCATGTCGCTTGCTGTCCCACAGTATGTTGTTCCCAGCCGCCACTACTTCTCCAAGAGAGCCGTGCCTTCCCTGCACAACCAAGTATCCAATAAAATCAAGTGTGCACTGCGCAACGCCATCTGTGGCAAGGTCCACCTAACCACAGATACGTGGACCAGTAATCACAGCCAGGGACGTTATATCTCCCTAACTGCACACTGGGTAAATGTAGTGGCGGCTGGGCCCCAGGCGGAGAGCTGTTTGGTGCACGTCCTTCCGCCGCCAAGGATCGCAGGGCAACATTCTTTGCCTCCTGTAGCCTCCTCCTCCTACTCGGCTTCCTCCTCCTCTTCTTCCACCTGCTCATCCAGTCAGCCACACACCTTCACCACCAACTTCAGCACAGCCCGGGGTAAACATCAACAGGCCGTTCTGAAACTCATATGTTTGGGGGACAGGCCCCACACCGCGCAGGAGTTGTGGCGGGGTATTGAACAACAGACCGACGAGTGGTTGCTGCCGGTGAGCCTCAAGCCCGGCCTGGTGGTGTGCGATAATGGGCAAAATCTCGTCGCAGCTCTGGGACTAGCCGGTTTGACGCACATCCCTTGCCTGGCGCATGTGCTGAATTTGGTGGTGCAGAAGTTCATTCACAACTACCCCGACATGTCAGAGCTGCTGCATAAAGTGTGGGCCGTCTGTTCGCGCTTCCGGCGTTCACATCCTGCCGGAAGCGCCTGTCTGCGCTACAGCGTAACTTCGGCCTTCCAGCTCACCGCCTCAAATGCGACGTGCCCACCAGGTGGAACTCCACCTTGCACATGCTGGACAGACTGTGCGAGCAGCAGGCCATAGTGGAGTTTCAGCTGCAGCACGCACAGGTCAGTCGCACTGCGGAACAGCACCACTTCACCAATGACTGGGCCTCCATGCGAGACCTGTGTGCCCTGTTGCGCTGTTTCGAGTATTTCACCAACATGGCCAGTGGCGATGATGCTCCTACAGAGGACAGCTTGTCCTTACCTCTGGGCAGCCTGGCACACATGAGCGACTACATGCTGCAGTGCCTGCGCAACGACAGCAGAGTTGCCCACATTTTAACGTGTGCCGACTACTGGGTTGCCACCCTGCTGGATCCACGGTACAAAGACAATGTGCCCACCTTACTTCCTGCACTGGAGCGTGATAGGAAGATGCGCGAGTACAAGCGCACGTTGGTAGACGCGCTACTGAGAGCATTCCCAAATGTCACAGGGGAACAAGTGGAAGCCCAAGGCGAAGGCAGAGGAGGAGCAAGAGGTCGCCAACGCAGCTGTGTCACGGCCAGCTCCTCTGAGGGCAGGGTTAGCATGGCAGAGATGTGGAAAAGTTTTGTCACCACGCCACATCTAACTGCACCACCACCTGATACGGAACGTGTTAGCAGGAGGCAGCATTTCACTAACATGGTGGAACAGTACGTGTGCACACCCCTCCACGTACTGACTGAGGGTTCGGCCCCATTCAACTTCTGGGTCTCCAAATTGTCCACATGGCCAGAGCTAGCCTTTTATGCCTTGGAGGTGCTGGCCTGCCCGGCGGCCAGCGTTTTGTCTGAACGTGTATTTAGCACGGCAGGGGGCGTCATTACAGACAAACTCAGCCGCCTGTCCACAGCCAATGTGGACAAGCTGACGTTCATAAAAATGAACCAGGCATGGATCCCACAGGACCTGTCCATCCCTTGGTCAGATTAGACATTTATAACTACCTACCCTTAACCATATATTCTTGTACTCCAGGGCACTTCTTCATTCAATCCTCTTTTTTAAATTTTACCATTATATTGCGGGGCAACCCAAGGTTGAATGAACCTCTCCTCCGTCTGGGTCCCAGGGGCCTAAATATCTGACAGTGGCCTGTTCCAGTGGTGGGTGACATGAAGCCTGATTCTCTGCTATGGGACCTATCTCCTCTGTCTGGGTGTCAGGGGCCTAAATAAGTAAAAGTGGCCTTCTCCATCAGTGGGTGACATGAAGCCTGATTCTCTGCTATGCAACCTCTCCCCTCTGTCTGGGTGCTGGGGCCTAAATAAGTAAGATTGGCCTTCTCCATCGGTGTGTGACATGAAGCCTGATTCTCTGCTATGCGACCTCTCTCCTCTGTCTGTGTGCTGGAGCCTAAATAAGTAAAAGTGGCCTTCTCCATCGGTGGGTGACATGAAGCCTGATTCTCTGCTATGCGACCTCTCTCCTCTGTCTGGGTGTCAGGGGCCTAAATAAGTAAAAGTGGCCTTCTCCATCGGTGGGTGACATGAAGCCTGATTCTCTGCTATGCAACCTCTCTCCTCTGTCTGGGTGCTGGGGCCTAAATAAGTAAAATTGGCCTTCTTCATCGGTGGGTGACATAAAGCCTGATTCTCTGCTATGGGACCTATCTCCTCTGTCTGGGTGTCAGGGGCCTAAATAAGTAAAAGTGGCCTTCTCCATCGGTGGGTGACATGAAGCCTGATTCTGTGCTATGCGACCTCTCTCCTCTGTCTAGGTGCCGGGGCCTAAATATCTGAAAGTGGCCTGTTCCAGTGGTGGGTGACATGAAGTCTGATTCTCTGCTATGGGACCTCTCTCCAATTGATATTGGTTAATTTCTATTTATTTTATTTTATTTTAATTAATTTCCCTATCCACATTTGTTTGCAGGGGATTTACCTACATTTTGCTGCCTTTTGCAGCCCTCTAGACCTTTCCTGACCTATTTTACAGCCTTTATAGTGCCGAAAAGTTTGGGTCCCCATTGACTTTAATGGGGTTCGGTTTCGGGGTGAAGTTCGGGTCGAGTTCGGATCACGAACCCGAACATTTTCGGGAAGTTCGGCCAAACTTCTCGAACCCGAACATCCAGGTGTTCGCTCAACTCTAGTCTTGACGTCACTGATTATTTTGCCCTTCCTCTGATCCGTCAGAACAATAACCCCCAAAAAACGGATCCTGTCTGTGGAGCATCTGCCTTCACTCGGTCAGCATTTGGTCAGTAATCCATCAGTATTGCTAATGCCCAAAAAAACCAGGAGTGGATCTAAAACAGAGATGACACGTGAATGGAATATTTGCATGTCTTCTGTGTTTTGTACCCACTCCTGATTTTGTCTACCAAATCATAAGCCAATTCTAATGGGACCATACACACAATGAACGAGTCTGGAGGTGGAGGCAGCAGCAGCAGCATCAGTAGAAGGCCACCAAGTGGCACAATGACAAAGTATGGAGTTGGCAGCAGTATGAGGAGGCCCCCGAGTGGCACAATGACAGAGTCTGGAGGTTGCAGCAGCAGCAGCATCACGAGAGGGCCAGTGAGTGGCACAATGACAGAATATGGAGTTGGCAGCACCAGGAGAAGGCCACAGAGTGGCTCAATGACAGAGTCTGGAGGTGGCGGCAATATGAGGAGGCCAACGAGTGGCACAATGACCAAGTCTGGAGTTGGCAGCAGTATAAGGGGGCCACGAGTGGCACAATGACAGAGTCTGAAAGTGGCGGCAGAAGCAGCATCAGAAGGATACCACAGAGTGGCAAGGTGACATAATGTGGAGATGGCAGCATCAGGAGACCACATAGTAACCCAGTGACAGAGTGGGAAGGTGGGTGCAATACCAGTACCCACTGACAAAGGTGGGTGAAAGAAGGAGCACTTGGCATCAGATTTGTGCGGCATCAGGCGGGTGGCAGCATCAGAGTAGTAGCTGAGGCAGGTAGCCAGAAGAAACCTTTCTCTTTTTACAAGATTTGGATGAGGCGGCATGGATGATCTAGTCTGATGTATCAGGAATTGGTGGGTGGAAATCCTGGCTGATCCACGCTTGATTCATCTTGGCAATGGTCAGTCTCTCCACATTTTGGGTGAATAGGCGAGTTCTCCCTTGGGGAAACTATGGCCCCCGCCGCACTAAACACCCACTCTGATGCCACACTACTGGCCAGGCAGGACAGCTTTTCCAGGCCAACTCTGCTAGCTGCGGCCACAAATCGAATTTGGCTGCCCAGTAGTCCAGCGGATAGTCTATGACGGCTGACAGGGTGCTGTTCAAGTATGCCACCACCTGCTGGTTCAGGTCCTGCTCTAGGTTTACCTGCTGCTGCTGGTGAGTAGTTTCTTCACTATGCGGGTGGAAAAAGCTACTTATCAGCGACTCTAGAGTCAGGCATGCTACTGTTTATGTGTGACCATCTTTATAGGTTTTATACCAACAGTATTTTCTGGGATTACGTATCTTGACATGACTTGGAACCTGCTTGGCATCTTGACCCCACTGGGTCACTGCTCCATACAATGTGTTCCCAGTTAAAATAAATTAATGTGTAGGCGTCATGTGCGGTTCTCATGTCTGACTGGACAAGCTATTCTAATACATTAGACCAACCAGGTTACCTATCACAAGTAGCTTAAACTGTGTCATTAAAATTGATGGCCTTGCTGACTGCTTCGCCATCCTGAGTTTGATATTGATGCCGAGTACGATATTTAACTAAATGTCCCCTGAAGAGCCCGGTTATCAATATGTGTGAAACGCGTAGGGACCAAGGCGCTTGATTGCATGCCGCCATCTATAGGCAGCAAATCGGGGCGCCACATGTGTATATATAACGATCACATCTATATCAATATATGTGTCTGGCATCGTAGTATATGAATATATATATAGAAATTTGTATGTGGTGATATACATATAGATTATCATCCGTGTTACTTAACTTTGTTGTATCACAAATACGAGACATCTTGAGCAATTATCACATATGGTATCCACGGCTGTGGTGTTCCATTGCTCTATGTACTGTAAATTTTTTGTTTTGTGTACCTAGAATAGGCCACAACCTAGAGGCATAACAGCACTATAGGGTCAGCCTAGGGCCTATCAGGAGGTTGCAGAACACGGGATCACCCTTATCAGGGCGGCCATTCCGTTTATAGGCATGGTTGTGTAGTATAGGGCCACATATAGGGATAGGCCCAAACCAACAAGTCAACACCCTACCTATATCTCTATGTCCTCAATCATAACGGAGGAATAGATACGTTGCCACTTAGCATACAGTACATACCCCTAATGTGCCGTTTTCAGTATTTTTTCATTTTTTGTGTTATTTTTGTTTGAGGGAGTTTGTTATTTTAAATGTAAATTATATTAAAGGCCATGTTTTATAACAGGAGGAACCCTGTGATTATAGAGTAATAGCAAGCCAGGATCCGAAGAAAGATATCCGTAGTATCCGTAGGCACGATGGTATTATTGTGGAAGATCAGGAGGGAATAATAGAAGTATTTATAAAATATTTTTCTGAACTATATGACTCAGAGAGTGTCCCCTCAGAGGCTGCGATGGACTCATACTTGGACTCTGTTGCCCTTCCGGTTCTTACAGATGGGCAAAAGGAACGCTTGGAGATGGACTTGTGCCCCAAAGAGATAGAGGATGCAATGAAGGCCTGTTCAGGTAACTCTTCCCCCGTATTGGATGGACTCCCGTATGAGTTTTATCGTAAATATGGGCAGGTTGTTTTTTCCCATATGTGGAGAACACTCTCTGACTCAATAAAAGAAGGAGTCCTCCCAGAAACGATGACAGAGGCCGTGATAACAGTTATATTAAAGAAGGGAAAATACCCTAATGAGTTGGGATCGTATAGACCTATTTCTTTACTTAACACAGATGTTAAACTTTATTCTAAAATCTTAGCTACAAGGCTATCTAGTGTTAGGACATCAATTATACAACCAGACCAAAATGGCTTTATTCCTAATAAGGGGACTCATTATAATTTACATTGTCTTTTTTCTAATATACAGACCTCGGGAGGGCCTTCACGATCTATTTTGTCTATAGACACAAAACTGAAGGTACGGATCCATTTTTCTGCTGAATGTTGGGTACTGGGTGAGCTGACCAAGGCGAGCTGGCAGCAACATAAAAAAAATCTTTTATTAAAGATAATGTTTTTGGCACGTCTTTTGATAGCACGCTATTGGTTTTCGCGAAAGAGTCCCACTATGACTACATGGTTAAATCTGGTGAATACTACTAAGAGTTATGAATATATTTTGTATATGCAGAGAAACACGGAGAAAAAATGGATTGGAATTTGGGGAAAATTGGAATTCATAGAAGACGCATCGCGGGGGGGGGGTTAAAGGGTGAAAAAAATATATAATAATAATAATAATAATAATAATAATAAAATATGATGATAAATGTTAGTAATGATATTTTTATATATTGTATTGTGTATTGTTGGATGATCAATAAAGTGTTTATATAAATTCTATAAAAATAAAAAATAAAAATCGCCGAACACCGAACCCGAACTTTTACTGAAATGTTCGGGTCCGGGGTCCAAAAATTCTAACGTTCGGTAGGAACTCGAACTTTACAGTTCAGGTTCGCTCAACCCTAATGGTCAGTCCAGAATTGTTTAAAGGCATAGTATTTTTAGTGTATGTAAACTTTTGAAATTGCAGGAAGTAATAAAATGACTTAAAACATCAACTCTCTCTCTCTCATTATTCTGGCATTTGGCAAATAATAACTATTATAGGGTATGTAAACTTCTGGTTTCAACTGTACATTTGATTTTTTATTTTTTTTTCTGCTCCCCCGTGTTCCCCCTTCCATCCTCCCTCCCTCTCCCCTCATTACAAATAAGAGAGAGACAATATTATAGGCCTATATGAGAATAATTTCATGGAATATTAGGGGTTTCAGTCGGGGTATAAAAAGAGTTGCCGTGTTTAATGCAATACAAAGATTCCTCCCCACCATAGTCTGTCTGCAGGAAACACACATGACAGAGGAGACGGTGGGGTGGATGACCAGACCATGGATGCAGTACTCCTTCCACTCGGTTTTTTAATCTTATGCGAGGGGAGTGAGTATATTAATACATCGGGATATACGTGTAGATATTAAAATAGTAAAAACTGTCGTAGATAGGGAAGGTCGTTACATCCTTATGGATTGTTTGCTAGAAGATAGAGCATGGATTATAGCAAATGTATATATACCGCCTCCCTTTAAATTGATACTCTATTAAAAATTCATGACTTCGTGCTTAATGCAGGGGATAAATCACTGTTGGTGCTAGGGGATTTTAATAATATAATGGATGGGAAAATAGATAGATGTAGAATAGGGAACACTCAAGGAAATTACATGTGCTCTAAATTAAAAAGTATAACAAGAACTGGGTTGGACTGATATTTGGAGAGTAATGCACCCAAAATTAAGGAAATATTCATGTTTTTCTAAAACGCACAAAACTTTATCACGGATCGATTTAGCCTTCAGCAATAATAAAGGTGCACTAGATATTGAACGAGTAAACTATGGACAACGGGGGATTTCGGATCATAATCCCATCATTATAAACACGAAAATGGGTGGTGCTAAAAAATAAGAGGTATGAATATAAACATAGAATGGATAAATATGATGGGAGCACATGATGAAATCTTGGAAGAGATTAAAGAATATTTTTCTATAAATAAGGGTTCTGCGGAAATTAACATAGTCTGGGAGGCCGCAAAGGCCTTCATCAGAGGGATTGTTATAAAATACACGGCAATATATAAAAAAAAATCAAGGGGGAAAATATTAGAATTAGAGCATGAAGCAGAAAGATACGAAAAAATATATATTGGAAATCCTATAGAGCAAAACTATAAAGAATGGATAGAGAAAGTCACCAAATTGGAAAACGAACTATTATTGATGGCGGAAAAACAAAAAGAGAATTTCGTGAGAGATAATTATATTTATGCGCATATACCAGGTAAAAAGCTAGGCGCACTGGTGGCAGACCAGCCGAATAAAAACAGGTATATACACTGCTTGGTAGATAAATCTGGACATAATGTCATTGAACAAACGGCTAAAATAGAATTGCTCAAAGAATATGTTAAGAGTATATATTGTAGTAAAATAATGAAGAACGCAACGCAAATACAACAATTTTTGGAGGAAATCACCATCACTACGTTAACCATAGATCAGAGGGATAGGCTGGAAATTCCTTTAGAGTCACCAGAAGTGGACAACATACTATTAAAGATAACCAAATATAAATCCCCTGGTATAGACGGTATCCAGTTCGAGGTATATTCCCAATATAGAGAAATATTGATCCCGAAATTGCTTAAAATGTAGACTGTTTCGAGAGAAACAGGAAAACTGGCCGATTCCCTGGGGAAAGCATTAATCACTCTTATTTTAAAAACCCGCAAAAATCCAACTTTTCCAGACTCATATCGTCCCATCTCTCTGATCAATACAGATAATAATACAGATAATAAGATATTAGCAAGAATACTGGCCGCTAGGCTTAGGGAGATGCTGCCGACATTGATACATGAGGATCAGACGGGATTCATGTCGGGTAAAACAACAACTGAATATATTATTAGATATTTTGTAAACACCCAGGTGGAACCCACAAACAGCGGTGAGCGTATGATTTTAACTTTAGACGCTTCAAAAGCTTTTGACACCATAGAATGGCCATTTTAAAGAAAATAGGAGTTGGCGATATATTTGTCTCTTGGGTTAAGCTACTATATACTGAAATATTCGCCAGATTGATAGTGAATGGAGAGTACTCTGATAGTATACCTATTGGCAGGGTTGTCCTCTCTCCCCCTTGCTGTTTGCTATAGCTATGGAACCTCTAGCGGATAAGATCAGGCAAGATAGTGAGATAGTGGGTTTCAGGTATGGATCACATGAGGAAAAAATTTCTTTATATGCTGCCGATATTATGCTGTTTGTGGGTTCACACGGTTCACTCCCGAGAATTTTCTAGATATTTGAAGACTATAGCAAATATGCTGGACTTCAAATAAACTGGGCCAAATCGGCCTGTATCCCAATTGATCCTCTAAATAATTTAATACCGGGTCAGTTGGAAATCAAGAAAATAGACGAACCAGTAAAATATTTAGGTATTCAAATTACCCCTAACCCCAAGGATCTAAATGTGCTCCCAAAAATGCATGAAATAAGGAAGAAAGTAGAAATATGGAAAAAATTGCATGTATCAATGGCAGGGCACATTTCACTGGTGGAAATGTGTATCTTACCCACTTTGAACTATATTATGTGGAATGCACCTTTAATAATTCCCAAGACAATTCTTAAAAGGATAGTTTCCCTTCTGACGGATCTGATATGGCGTGGTAAAAAACCTAGAATAAGAGCTCAAATATTGTATATCCGAGAGAAGGAGGGTGGTTTATCCGCTCCAGACTTGGAACTTTATTTTTTTTCCTGCCATATCAGAAATATGATAAATTTGAGTAATTCACAAAGATACAAAGCGATGCTAGAAGGGATCAACAAAAAATTAGATAACTGCAATATTTTTCAACTGTTGGAAGCTGATATAGTGACACAACAGCAAAAATACCATTATTTTTGTTATGGACTAAAATCTGGAAGAAGGTAAGAGTAATGTGGTCTCATATGGGAGTGCATGAAGACACTCCACTGTGGGACAACAGTCATCTCAGAGAATTAAAGTCAATTCAACAAGAAGTTTAGTGGAAAAACTGAATCTACAAACTAGGACAGATATGGAAGGAGGGAGATATAATTGGATATTTAGACCTCAGCAGACAGAGTTCTGGGAAACAGCGATACAGGCAAAAAATTGTGTTTCACGTAATTTCTTTCATAGGGTTACCCAATTTAACATACTATGCCGATTATATTATTCCCCCAAAGACTTGATGAAATTCTATAAATTTGAAGATTTTAGCTGTAAAAAATGTGGACAGATAGGTGCTGATGATGTTCATATACTTTGGTCATGCAGAGAGATCCAAGAATTTTGCGGGAAGGTAAACGAAACAATAGAGGCATATCATGGGTTTAGAGTTCCGGCAGAGTTTAAAATATGTATTCTGGGGGTAATGGATGGGATAGGCAATCTAAATCATCGAGAAATGGCAACCAAACTTTTATTTTATGGCAGGAAATGTATTATTGGTCGTTGGTGTAGCAGTGTGTCACCCACAATCAAGGAATAGGAGAACCTGGCCAGAATCTCGATCATTAGTGAGAGATTCCATCTGATATCGATAAAGAAAATAACTAGATTTACTAGATTATGGCAGGAATAGTTGAAATGAATGTCCAAAATAGGTTTGGCGTGGGACGGAGATTGAGGGATGGTGGAGGGGGATGCGGGAGGTAGGGAGGAGAAGTTTTCTTTTCTTTTTCTTTTTTTCGCCAGGGGAATAGCAGGCATTGGGGTAAACCGGGTGGGTAATATTAAATTGTATATTTACAATGTTTATAATGAAAAAACAAGAAAATTTAGAAATTCTGATGTTGTAATAATTATCAAATAATAATAAAGATTTATAAATTAAACTGTACATTAGATGACTTTGGGTTTGTGTATTTGATCTTTAAGACCCATTTCCCTTGCTTTAAACTGTCCAGTTGTACTTGTCACTATTGCATGCTGGCCCTCTATTGTTAGTGCATTTGTTGGGACGGCCCTTGTATAAGTCAGCTCAGTCCTTGCATTGTCATTGGAGCATGAATACTGGTTTTGTTACTGGTTTAGATATAACCAGTAACATGAGGATCAGGTTTCATCAGACACTTTATTCTGTATAACTGATCTTCAAAATCAAAGTATTGAACATGTCTTATTTTGCCTCCTCGAACTGTTATCCTGCATTTCTTCATGTAGTTCATTGCCTATGATGTTCTAAGGGCAGGGTCAGTCATTTTCATATACAAACGGAAAATGCAAATGTGATCGCACACTACTCATGGCCCATGAACAGGTAGTAACAAGAGTTAGGGACCACTCATGAGACAGCCTTGACGCGGTGAGTGGCTTACTATGCTTTGGCCAAAATATAAACCAATGTCTCATCCAGCATGGAGGGCAGAGTGCTGGATGTAGTGTGCGATCACATTTGCATTTTCCGTTTGTATATGTATTTCGCCTTAGTGATCTGCACCTACAGGCAGGTTGTGCTGACCCAACCCCTTATTTTTTTCTCAGTCATTTTCATACCTTGCACTTCTGGATAATGGGCCAATAGCACCACAATGAATTTTAGGGAGGCAGCTGTCGTCTCAGTTCCTGCTGCTAAAGTTGTTAAAACCATCGCGGGGAGACTGGTGTCACAGAAATCGGGATCCACTTCATTTTCCACCTGAGGAAGCAAAGAACATTCAGTCAGGAATGTGATTATTTTTAGAGATGAGCGAATCGAATCCCGCAAAGTGGAATTTGATCCGAATTTCAGGATAAATTTGATTCTCCTCAAAGCCGAATTTCCTCATGCTTCGCATCGGCGAATCGATTCAACCTGAAGCAGTGTAATAAACAAAAAACTTACCGCCTCCATTAGCTCGCGAAGGCCTGCCAGCATCCATCTTGATTGAAAATCTCAGCCGAAATCCCGTGCTTGGTGACGTATGAGAATTCGCTCCAGATCTACAAGCAAGATGGCGGCGGCCGGCCCGTCACGAGCAAATGGAGGCTTTTTTTATTGTTAATTTCACACGTTTTTTACACTCAGATGCCGCGATCATGTATGAACGCAGAATCTGAGGGGTACAATGACAGGGGCGGCGCTATAGCAGCTCCCTGTCATTGCACCCACTATTTTAGAAAAAATGTGCTTCGTGACAAAGTAATTTGTCACAAATAGAATGTGTTTGTAAAATTCGGCGAATCAGCCGAATCGAACTTTTCAATTATTCGCTCATCTCTAATAATTTTACTGGAAATGTCTTCATTATAGTATAAGTGACAGATTAGAATTACTCTTCAGGACCAGCGTCAGCACCAGGGAAACCTGATACGAGAGTCCACTGAAGTAAAACCATCCGTGGTGAACTGCGTAAACATGCTCTAAACTTGTCAAACTGAACATAGGGGAAAAAGAGAGCTTGTAGATTATAATCATTCTTAGGACTCATGCACACGACCGTATGCCCTCCGAGACATAAGGTCCGTGAGCGGGCCATATATCCCGGAGCGGCATACATCATGTGCATGGGAGCACACAGCATCATAGGTTACTATAGCCCGCTCACGGACCGTATGTCTCGGAGGGCATACGGTCGTGTGCATGAGCCCTTACTATAATGATTTGTGCGGACTTTTTGCTGGAGACCTGGATATACACAGCATTGGAATAGGCAGAGATCACACCAGCTACTTTCCATCACTCTTTGTCTTCACACTTGTGGGGAAAATGGACATGTCAATACACACACCAAAATGTTGTAGTTAATTTGTAGTACACCCAGGTCTGGGGAACTACACACGCTACAAGTATATGGCGATTGCTGAAGAAAGCCCACATTTATGAATACTGTCCTTAACATTTTTGTGCATCTACTAAATTACAGATAGGGTAGGCTGTATCTTTGCTTCCATGGTGTGCTACCATGTTAGTCTAACATTCCTACACGTAGTGTGGCCACGCACTGACTTTGTGTTGGAAAGACTGTATTAAGCAAACTGTGCACGAAGGTTTGTCTTGCCAAATGAACTTTTATAATGCGATGAACGTTCGTTTAACGAATGCTATATCTGTTGTATGTATTGAATGGTTGGATAGGCCTCTGCTGGATCTGTAGATGACTCATCATTCCATTCATGAGCTTTTGCTGTTCCTTCTATACAAGACATTGGCTAGCTAGTGCCACACCATCCCAAAGTAAAAAAAAACCTGGCCCAGTCATTTGAGTACACCCAGATTCTGGAGGAAATTGCAGCAAAATGTGGTGCAATTTGGCAATTTTAGGCTCACAGGAATTATCTGCTCCTAGCCCAATAAGTAGGTGGGGCTTTAAGAAAAGGGTGTTGCTTCACACGGAAAGGGTGAGTTCCAAGAGCTGACATTTAGTGCCAAAATTGCTCCACAACTCTGGTTTAAAATTATGTCTCAAATTAAGCCAACTAATAGTTGGTATAAAGTTAGACAAGGTCAGCCTAATCGAAAATTGAGGTCTATGTCTTCTCAGCCTATGTCTTCTTAACAGACCCTCATGAATCCTGTTACCTCCTTTATCTTCAGAAGGAAATAGTCTATGAAATCCTTTGGTGACTCTGGATTCAAATTCTCTTTGTGATGCTTTACGGATTCTGCCACGAATCTCAAAATATATTCAGTATTTTGAAAGACTTTTTGTCTGATGTATGGGATCTTCAGAAGTATTGGGAGAGAATTGCAGACCTGTAGAGAGAGACCATAAGTAAAGATAAACATGACACTTAATGAAAAGAATAGGCCATCCAAGTGAGCAAGAAGAATACATGAAAACCTTTGTAGGTGTAAGTCTTTGTAGGTAGCGAGCGGGCAGTGAGGTCACTGGACACTGTTTCCTCTAAGTCTTTGTAGTAAGCGAGGCAATGAGGTTACTGGTCAGTGACCTCACTGCCCGCTGACTACCTACAAACACTTAGAGGGAACAGTGTCCAGTCACCTCACTGCCCACTCACTATTTACAAAGGCTTGGAGGGAACATTTTCCAGGGACCTCACTGTTTTTCTCACTTTCTACAAAGACCTAGAGGGAACAGTGGGCAGTCAGCCGGCAGTGAGGTCACTGGACACTGTTCCCACTACGTTTTTGTAGGTAGTGAGCGGGCACTGAGGTCCCTGGGCACTGTTCTCTCTGAGTCTTTTTAGGTAGTAAGCTAGCAGTGATGTCACTAGACACTGTTTTCTCTATGCCTTTGTAGGTATTGAGTGGGCAGTGATATCACTGGAAACTGTTCTCTCTGAGCCTTTGTAGGCAATGAGCGGGGCACTGATGTCACTGGATATTGTTCTGTCTAAGTCTTTGTAGGTAGTTAACAGGTAGTGCGGTCACTGGATTCTGTTCCTTCTAAGCCTTTGTAGGTAATGAGAGAGGCAGTGATGTCACTGGACATTTTATCCTCTAAGTACATGTACTAGTTTCTAATCGTGAGTGCAGTTTTAGTCAATGGAGGCCACTGGCAGGACTGGTCACATGAGCTTCCATCAATGTTCATTTTAGGACTGGAGCTCCTGGCAGTAAATAAGGATAAATGCTTTATACAACAATCTCCAACTGCCTTATGTGCTACTGTATTACCAGCAGAAATAAACTTCTTTAACTAAAGAGTGCAATTGTGTCTACCCTTACCATACATTACCTCAAATTTGGTTAAAATGTTTGGCCAGGAATCTTCTATTCATTGTCTATCCTCAGAGTAGGCTGTCAGTATTTGATCGTCTAGGGTCTGACACCCCGCACACCCACCATCAGCTTTTTCGGGATAGCTTTTGCACCAGAAGTTGGCACCTTAAGTACACAGCTTCATCCAATGGGTAATGGACAGAACTGGTTACTGTACCATTGCTCCCATATAAGTTAATGGCAACCAGGTCAGTCTACTACACAATGGTCAGCTGTCTAGTTCTGATGTCGATCTCTGCTGCCGGAGCTACTCTGAAACAGCTGATGACAAAGGTGCTTGGTGTCACATTCCCGCTTAATAGTTATTGATGGCCTATTCCCCGGACAGACCATCAATAGTAAAATCCTGGAGTGGTTATCTGATTCTAGGTTAGACCTATAGAAATGGCCGATCAGCGGTGGTGATGATACTCACCTGTTCCCCGCCACTGGATTTGGCCTCTGTGGCTGTGAGATTGGCTGCAGCAGTTATGTGTCTCCCCATTTACGGATGTTGAAATCAGCACAGAGGGGAGTAGAAGTGCCGCTCTAGGAGCCACATAGACCGAATTCAGCTGCGTGGATGACCACTGGGTGGCTATACATAGTCACCTATAGAACAGATATTTTGTGACACAATAACACAAAATCATGTTTGAAAAGTTGGTCATCTTGTGCCACAAGTATCATGACGAGTCTAGCCAGCAGCTAAGGTAATGTTCCTGAAAGGTCTGGAGCAGATTGTAATGTGACCCATAAAATTATGACAGACAACCGTGCTTAGTGGAGAAACAAATCCTCTAATGTGTTTGGTGATGGAAAAGAGAAGATCATGCAGCTGCTTGTCCTTGTAATCAAAGTGCAGCCCAAACATCATTCCACCCATTGTGTTTCCCACAGCGCAGGACAGGGCCATTGTTGGGTTGAAGACTTTCCCTGCAGAAAGAGAAAGAGAAAGTCATACTGTGACCTGCAGCCACCGAGTCACCATCAGCCTCTGCTGCAGATCAGACACATACATATTATTAGTGTTGAGTGAATCAAAGTCAAACTAATTGAATTCTATCAGAATTTCAGGAAAACTTTAATTCGCAACAAATACAAATTTCCTCTCGCTTTGTTGTAAAAAATTTATTTTTTCCTAAAATAGTGGCTACATGTGTTACAAAGTGAAAGTAAGAAGTCCGGGAAGAATATATGACCCATAATCTCCCTGCTCCCCACCGGGCAGCACGGTGGCTCAGTGGATTGCACTGGTGCCTTGCAGCACTGGGGTCAAATCTGACCATGGACAATATCTGCATGGAGTTTGTATGTTCTCCCCGTGTTTGCGTGGGTTACCTCCGGGTACTCCAGTTTCCTCCCACACTACACATACTGGAACTTAGATTGTGAGCCCCATTTGGGACAGAGTAATGCTAATGTCTGTAAAGATCTGCAGAATATAGTAGCGCTATATAAGTGCATAAAATAAATAAATAATGCTGTGTAGCCAGCCAATCTGCAGATAGCCATCCCCTGTGATGTTACAGCCCTATAAAAAGCATAATCTCGCCCGCTCTCAGCCAATGTACAGTGAACTGAGCATAGTGAAAGGTGTGCCAAATGCTTGGGACAGAATTTGGCTAGGCTAAAGCTTTAAATGTAGAATCTTGGATAGGTACAGTGTTGGGACAGTGCAGGGAGATCGTAGGGAGAGTTTTCAGACACTGTATGGAGAGAATAGGGAAACTACAGGGACAGTGCAGGCTCTAAGTAAATGCCCTGTGCATCTTGTTTCACTGCTGCACCTTTCATTCTTAATCTGTTCTGTTGTTCATAGACTGACTGTGCATCAGACTTAGGGGATCATTTATTAAGACCAGTGTTTTAGACACCAGTGTTAATAAGTTCCTGTGTTGGCAGTGGTCTGCTGAAGTTATGTAAAGGAGCCGGTATCTACATAATTTTGGCGGACCCACCACCGCTTCGAAATCTACGCTATTTTCGTAGCTAGCATAGATTTAGACCAATTTCTACACCAAATACAGCGTAGAAAATGATAAATAAGACAGGCCTTTTTTAGACCTGGTGTGAGCGTTTAAAAGTGGCCGATTGTGGCACAAATAACCTTTGTGCCTTAATCTGTGCCAGAAATATGCCTAATATTATAGACGTATTTCTGGCTGTATAAATACCCCTTTAATCTCAACAGTCGGTCTAATATATAGGTGCATATACCTACGTATGTTAATCTACATTAATAATTAAAGGGCTTCTGTCACCCCACAAAAGTCTTTTTTTTTTTTTGGATAGTTACATTCCTTATAGCGCGATATAGGAGAATATAATCTTGTCACTTACTTTCATGCGGCCGTTTCTTTAGAAAACAAAGTTTTATAATATGTAAATCCGGTCTCTACCAGCAAGTAGGGCGTCTACTTGCTGGTAGCCGCAGCAGCAATCCGCCCCCTCGCCGTGTTGATTGACAGGGCCAGCCGGGATCTCCTCCTCCGGCCGGCCCTGTCAGTATTTCAAAAATCGCGCGCCTCTGTTCATTCGGCGGAGGCGCTCTGAGATGAGGAGGCTCGTCTCCTCAGAACTCCCTCAGTGCGCCTGCGCCGATGACATCACCGAAAGAGAAGACGTAATCGGCACAGGCGCACTGAGGGAGTTCTGAGGAGACGAGCCTCCTCATCTCAGAGCGCCTCCGCCGAATGAACAGAGGCGCGCGATTTTTGAAATACTGACAGGGCCGGCCGGAGGAGGAGATCACGGCTGGCCCTGTCAATCAACACGGCGAGGGGGCGGTTTTCTGCTGCGGCTACCAGCAAGTAGACGCCCTACTTGCTGGTAGAGACCGGATTTACATATTATAAAACTTTGTTTTCTAAAGAAACGGCCGCATGAAAGTAAGTGACAAGATTATATTCTCCTATATCGCGCTATAAGGAATGTAACTATCCCAAAAAAAAAAAAGACTTTTGTGGGGTGACAGAAGCCCTTTAATCTGTTCAGTAACAAATAGATGTACTGTGTATCAGACACTTTGTCAACAGGTGGTCTAAAATATAGGCGTATTTTTCTAGTCTATCTGCTGTGCCGTTCATACTTTATCTGTTACATTACTGATAAAGTTACTGTACACTATGGACAACAGACAGTTGCCTGGGCCCTCAAAAGTAATGGGCAGTGGCAAAAATGTTGCTTTAGCCGGCACAAGTAGCAGCAGATGAAAGGGGGTGGTAGCAGCAGCCGCAGCAACAGGCCATAGCTGCCACTGTCATCCAACATTTGCTTTTTAACCAACAACCCAGCTGTACTGCAAAGGTCTATTTGCTCTTCAACAGCATCTCAGGTGACAACAGATACACACAGCCAGGAATTGGTGGGTTCCTCTGACACCTTAGTTGACATGGCCCAGGAACAACCTCTGTGCCCTCACTTGTCCTGCAACTGCCTCTTTTGTTGCTCCTTCTGCTCACGAAGTTATGCATGCTGCCGGCTCTGCTCCGCTTTACAGTGAGGACGAGCTTAGTGACGACAATCAGCAGCTAAGGGCCAGCAAAGACTTGGAAGAGAGGTCTTCTGCGTCCTCTCTTAGGCGTGCAACTAGCGATCATGGCAGTCGGGTGGGAGCACGCGTTGCGAGCAGTGAGGAACGTGGCCATGAGACTGATGAGGGTGACATAAGTGACGAACAGATATTAGTGGATGATAATATAGCCAATCACACGTGGGAGCCGAGTGAAGAGAGGGCATCATCATCAGGAAGTAAGGCTGGCAGCAGGCCCGTGAAACAGCAGCAGGGTGGAAGCAGTGGGAGATCTGGAGCCAAACACGCCCAGGGTAGATTATCTGCTACTTCGGAGACTACTTGTCAGGAAACAACTAGCAGTACACAGGTTCATAAAGGCAGTGGCAGGAAGTCAGTGTAAGCTGTGTACTAGTGTTGATTCCAAATATTCTAATCGCTAATTTTTCATGATTATCGGCACTTCGAGAATTGGCGAAAATGTAGAATATAGTGCTATATATTCGTAATCGCGAATATTTTAGATTTTTTTTTTCATCAGTAACCTCCCTTCTTGCTTGTGGGCCAATGAGAAGGCTGCAATGTCTTTGTCAGAGCTTAGCAACATCCCTATCAACCAATAGGAAAGTTGCCTACCCCGTACTATATAAGAACCTCCCCAGCAGCCATTTTCTGCTGTTTTTTGCAGTTCTGAGAGAGAGAGAAGTGTCATTGCTGTGCTCTGTGCTTTCATCTGGATCCTATTCCTTATCCAATTACATTAAATAGTTAGTTAGCTCATATATACATGTATAATACAGATAGTTAGTGGGAGATAGTCAGTGTAGGTTAGATAGTGATATAGTGGAGCTGATAGGTTCCAGTGCAGGGTGTTAGGTAATGTGATAGGAATTACTGTTTCTCTGCTGTCCATACATACATGCTGCAGACATAGTGCTGTGATGTCACAACAATACTTAGTGCACCAATCAGTAATACCTACTCAGGCCTGATAAAATGTCAAGTTGCATGTGTTGCGCAAAAAATATGAGCATCATTAGTGCCGATTTGCACAATCGCGAAAATAATGACTGGAGATCACGAATTCTAGAATTTGCTAATTTATTGCAAATATTATGAGAAAAATTTGCAAAATATCACAAAAACGAATATTGCCTATACCGCTTATCACTACCGTGTACAGGGGTGGGCTACCTAGGACACAGCGAAGTTGTGAACGAGGAAAGCAACTCCGACACCGGCTTTTGCAACAACCACAAATGCTGAGAACATAAAATAAATTTACATACACCCAGCCCAAAGGCTGAGACCCCTGTGTTGCACAGCACGGCGCCCTCTGCTAGATGCCGGAGGAAATTTTGCAGTAATTTACCTACTAAAACTGCCTCGCCGTACCTATTATTACCCTGAAGCAAACACGAACAATTGTTTGGGTGCTTAGTACAGGCTAGGCTGCGGTGCAACACAACAGTTTACAATCTTACTGTGCTCTATAGAATAACCCCTCCCATAACTAGTCCGGTAGCACTTGCCTGATTATTATTAATGAGCATAAAGCTGAACTGGATGGAGTTCATGAGGGATTTTATCAGCTCTAAAATGTGCAATGTCCCTTTTAGTAATGGAGTCCTTGTAGTAACAGTAGCAACACTTTAGGCCTGACAGAAAGCAGAGACCCTAACTAGCTAACTACAGGCCTGGTCTCAGTCTCTAGGCACCAACTCTGCAATGAGGAGCGTGTACGATCTTACCGACCCGGGTCTGCTCTTCATCCGCTGATGACTCTGAATCGAGCAACCAGTCTCTCCAGCAAACATGAGGTCCCGCAGGGTATGCAGCTTTGTTCCTCAGCTCTTATCAGCCTTCCTGGAAACAGTCCTCCTTCTCCTGGACAGGATCTGGGTCTGGGACAATGATCAGCTTTACTCAGCTGCAGCTGTGGTCACTGAGTGGTCTTCTCACTCCTGGATGCATCAGATTCTCTTCTCACACACACAGTACCTCATTCTCAGCTTGTAAGATGGCTGCTGTCTCCTTTCTAGCAGGTTCTCAAAACCCCACCTCCTTTGAATATTCAAATATCTGCAGTCTGTTAGATGTGTTTTGGAAACAGCAGCATCTTGTAGCCAAACAGCAGAATGTCAGTCCAGAACATTTAATTTAATCCACACAAACAGTGTTCAAACAATGAGAGCTGTTTCCCATCTCACATCAGCACGGAGTGTTGGAGGTAAAATGACTTGCCACTGGAGGACGTTAGCGTGGTGGTATGCAGGATATGTGGGCAGAAGGTGAATCGCAGTCAGGGTGCTAACGATGGTACCACGGTCCTGCATCAACACCTGGAGCATCACTATATAGTGGCCTGAGAAAACCGTGGCTCTAATATAGTGGCAATTCCTGATGCAGCAACTGCTGCATCTCCCAGAAGCCCACACACCTTCTCAAGCAGTCAGGGCTTCTCAACCTCAGCGGATGGAAACTATCATTCCTTTCCTTCATTTATTGCTTCTGATGCTCCTCCTACTACTACTTGTCACGTGTTTCACCAGCAAATGACACAGAAGCTGAACATGTGCCTGGCCAAGTCGGTACTACAGTCCCTCCCTTTCCATATTGTCGACTCTAGACATTTCAGTGAACTGATGGCTTGTGTCCAACCAAGGTAGAGAGTCGCAAGCCATCATTACATGGGAATAATTAACACGGAAGAGGACAGTATACTGCTACAAATGGATCTGGATAGATTGAAGATTTGGGCATAGAAGTGGCAGATGAGGTTTAACACTAACAAATGTAGGGTTATGCACATGGGAAGGAATAATGCAAGTCATCCGTACATACTAAATGGAAAAAACACTGGATTAGGGCTCATTCACATGAACGTATGCTGCCCGTTGCCGTATTACGGCCCGCATTTGTGGATCCGCAATACACGGGCACCGTTCCATGTGCATTCCGCATCACGGAATTCACGGATTCAATGGGTCCACAAATCCAGAGATGTGGAACGGTGCGGGTCGGAACACTACGAAAGCACTACGGAGTGCTTCCTGCAGTTTACATTCTGAGCCTCTGCACCACAAAAAGATAGAACATGCTCTATCTTTTTGCGGAACGGACATATCGCGGACACATTCAAGTGAATGGGTCCGCGATCCCCATGCGGCTGGGCCACAGTCAGTGCCTGTGCATTGCGGACCGCAGTTTGCGTTCCACAGCTCGGGCACGAGCTTCACTTGGTCGTGTGAACAAGCCCTAACACTGACATGGAAAAGGACTTACGGATTTTAGTGAACAGCAAACTAAGCTTTAGAAACCAGTGTCAGACAGCTGCTGTCAAGGCCAATAAGACAATGGGTTTCATCAAAAGGGACATAGATGCCGGTGATGAGAACATAGTCCTACCACTTTACACATCACACATGGAATACTGTATACAGTTCTGGGCTCCTGTAAACAAGATAGACATAGCAGAGGTGGAGAGGGTTGAGGGTTCAGAGGAGGTCAACTAAAGTAATAACTGGAATGGGTGGACTACAGGTCCCAGAAAGGTGATCAAAATTAGTGTTTTTTAGTTTAGAAAAAAGACGACTGAGAGGAGATCTAACAACCATATATAAATATATCAGGGGCCAGTACAGAGATCACTCCCATCATCTATTTATACCCAAGACTGTGACAAGGAGACATCCTCTGTGTCTAGAGGAAAGAAGGTTTTTACACAAACATAGAAGATTTTTTATGGTAAGAGCATTGAGATTATGGCACTACAGTGGTGATGGTGAATTCACTAAAAGGGTTCAAGGGGGGCCTGGATGTATTTATGGAGTGTAATAATATTACAGGAGGGTAAATGTGGTTCCGGCCCAGGCACAACAGCAACTTGGCCAGGTGATGTCAATGCTACCTCCGCGTTGGGATTTGTGCGCTAATGTCCTCCTCTGCCTCCTCATCCTCCATCTTGTGCTTAGCTTCCACTGTAGGCACAGTTTAGAGTGGTCCTCCAGTATACCACCTATGCAAAGCGTGTCATCAACCAAGAAATTGAATCCTGGCTGTCTCCTCGCCAACTGGAGGTAGAAACTATGGTCACCAATAACGGGAAGAACATTCTGTCTGCACTGCATCAGGGAGGGCTGACGCATGGCACACGTCTTCAATCTGGCTGTCACCCGGTTGCTGAAGTATTCCACCCAACTGCAAGTCTTCCACCGAACTGTTGAAAATGTTAATGAAACTGTGCATGCACTTCAGCCACTCTTACCGTGCAAAGCACACACCCCTTGAGCTGCAAAGGCAGAATGGTGTTCCTCAAAAAAGCCTCATATGCAAAGTTTCCACATGTTGGAACTCCACCCTCCACATGTTAGACAGACTGTATGAGCAGAGGAAACCCGTGACCGATTTCTTGATGATGGAGATAGACAAGACTACTCCTCGATGTAACTTTCATGTTAGACGATGGCAGCTCATGAGTTACACGTGCCATTTGCTCAGGCACTATGAGGCGGCCACTTTATTTGTCAGTCACCAGGACTATGTAATGCTGATAAATCTGACTGGCGAGGGGACAGAAGACGTGATGCCTTCTTCTCATGGCCACCTGAGTCTTGAAGAGGCTAAACTGGCACAGGAGGAGGAGTTCTCTCTGCTCTGTTTCTCCGCCCTTGTGATGAGGTCTTTACTTTCTGTTTCCTTCCTCCCAGCTGTCCCTCCTGTGTTTGATTTCTCTGCTTTTAAATCACCCCTCCTCCTTTGTAGGGTGCGGATTATATTTTTCATTTGAGTTGTATCTCTCGCTTCAGTATCTTCACTTGTGTGATATCATTTCACTGGACCTGTGTTCTGCTGCAGCAAGTACTCCGGATATTGCCAGCTGTCTTTGGATCTGTTTTCACTGCTGCTGCAGCTCCTTCAGTTAAGTGTGCAGACATTGTGTGTTTCTGTTTGTTTGCTGACTGGATCCGAGGCAACCCCGGTTCCGTCCATATACTGAGCAGGGCACCGGTGGCCGTGCCCCTTCCATTATTGTAGGGGTTACAGTGGTGATCAGCCTTAGGTACGCGGGCATGTCTCGATCCACCATTTGGATCCGGACATGTGCTTAGCAGCATAGGGAGAGCTTTTAGGGTCTGAGGATGAGGAGGAGGAAATAAACTCCAAGGAAGTACAATATACAGAACTAGGTGGTTTATCTGCCCAAGCGACAGGAGAGGAGCAGAAGTAGCATGAGGAGCTGTAGGCCAACGACGAAGATGATGCAGATGACCTCGACAGACCGTGGAAGTATGCAGTGGAGATGGAGGCAGGGAGTCCCTCTGAGTCCATTGCGCAAATGGCCACATGCATGCTGAGTTGCTTGCATAGTGGACAGCCGCATTATCCCCATTCAGCTGAGGAATGACTACTGGCTCTCTACAATATTAGACCCTCACTACCAGTGCAGAATGGGGGCCTTTTTTTACACCTTCTGAGAGGGATGAAAAACTCAACTACTATCAAGACATCCTTTGTAGCTGGTTGGTTGCTGCCTATGCGCCCCATCCTCTTAAAGGTCTAACCGGGGGACTCTCTGGATTTATGCTCCACTGCCATGACTTCTGAATGGGGTGGGGTGGGGGGGGGCAGGATCAGCACCAGCCCTATGAGCAGCAACTTAAATCTTCAGTCTCTAATGAGTACTTTTCTTCACCTGCCTACTAAAGAAACCACCTAGCAACAGGACATGGATTCTGAACCAGCAGGTGGTGGCATACCTGTCACTACTGGGCATGCAAACTTGAATTGTGGCCGCAACTTGTTGAGTTTGCCCTGGGCAAGCTTTCCTGCCTGGCCGGTAATCTGGCATCAGGGCGGGAGTTTAGTGCGGCAGGGAGTTACCCCAAAGAAAACTCACTATTCAACCCAAAATGTTGAGAGACTCACCTTTATGAAGATGAATCAGGCCTGGATCAATCAGGATTGCCAGACACTACTGCCTTATACAACAGAATAGATCATTCTGGCAGAAATGATCTGACTGTAGTGTGCTGCCACACTGGAACATTGTGACAAATGCCCCGTTACTTTTGCTCATGCCGTGCTGCCACTATTCTGATGCCACACACCTGCTGCCTCTAATGCAATCTGCCCTTACTATTATCTGCCACCATGCAGTTACTGCCACTGTTACTGCCACTGTTGATGCCCCCCCCCCTTCCCACTCTGTCCCGGGCCCACTAATATACAGGGAGTGCAGAATTATTAGGCAAGTTGTATTTTTGAGGATTAATTTTATTATTGAACAACAACCATGTTCTCAATGAACCCAAAAAACTCATTAATATCAAAGCTGAATATTTTTGGAAGTAGTTTTTAGTTTGTTTTTAGTTTTAGCTATTTTAGGGGGATATCTGTGTGTGCAGGTGACTATTACTGTGCATAATTATTAGGCAACTTAACAAAAAACAAATATATACCCATTTCAATTATTTATTTTTACCAGTGAAACCAATATAACATCTCAACATTCACAAATATACATTTCTGACATTCAAAAACAAAACAAAAACAAATCAGTGACCAATATAGCCACCTTTCTTTGCAAGGACACTCAAAAGCCTGCCATCCATGGATTCTGTCAGTGTTTTTGATCTGTTCACCTGTTCAACATTGCGTGCAGCAGCAACCACAGCCTCCCAGACACTGTTCAGAGAGGTGTACTGTTTTCCCTCCTTGTAAATCTCACATTTGATGATGGACCACAGGTTCTCAATGGGGTTCAGATCAGGTGAACAAGGAGGCCATGTCATTAGATTTTCTTCTTTTATACCCTTTCTTGCCAGCCACGCTGTGGAGTACTTTGACGCGTGTGATGGAGCATTGTCCTGCATGAAAATCATGTTTTTCTTGAAGGATGCAGACTTCTTCCTGTACCACTGCTTGAAGAAGGTGTCTTCCAGAAACTGGCAGTAGGACTGGGAGTTGAGCTTGACTCCATCCTCAACCCGAAAAGGCCCCACAAGCTCATCTTTGATGATACCAGCCCAAACCAGTACTCCACCTCCACCTTGCTGGCGTCTGAGTCGGACTGGAGCTCTCTGCCCTTTACCAATCCAGCCACGGTCCCATCCATCTGGCCCATCAAGACTCACTCTCATTTCATCAGTCCATAAAACCTTAGAAAAATCAGTCTTGAGATATTTCTTGGCCCAGTCTTGACGTTTCAGCTTGTGTGTCTTGTTCAGTGGTGGTCGTCTTTCAGCCTTTCTTACCTTGGCCATGTCTCTGAGTATTGCACACCTTGTGCTTTTGGGCACTCCAGTGATGTTGCAGCTCTGAAATATGGCCAAACTGGTGGCAAGTGGCATCTTGGCAGCTGCACGCTTGACTTTTCTCAGTTCATGGGCAGTTATTTTGCGCCTTGGTTTTTCCATACGCTTCTTGCGACCCTGTTGACTATTTTGAATGAAACGCTTGATTGTTCGATGATCACGCTTCAGAAGCTTTGCAATTTTAAGAGTGCTGCATCCCTCTGCAAGATATCTCACTATTTTTGACTTTTCTGAGCCTGTCAAGTCCTTCTTTTGACCCATTTTGCCAAAGGAAAGGAAGTTGCCTAATAATTATGCACACCTGATATAGGGTGTTGATGTCATTAGACCACACCCCTTCTCATTACAGAGATGCACATCACCTAATATGCTTAATTGGTAGTAGGCTTTCGAGCCTATACAGCTTGGAGTAAGACAACATGCATAAAGAGGATGATGTGGTCAAAATACTCATTTGCCTAATAATTCTGCACGCAGTGTAGGTTTTCATGCTGTTGCTACCCTCAACAGTCTGTTACGGGGACACTAGTGTCCCTGTTTGGCCGTGTTGACATTACAGTTTATTTTTCCGTTCTTCTGACAGATCTTATCGTTTGAGCATCCAAAGGGTCTCTATCACACAGACAGTATTTTGAATCAGGATTTGATCATGATTTGGAAGCCAAAAGCAGGAGTGGGTCCAAAACACTGAAAACATGCAAATATTTCCATCAAATGTTATCTCTGTTTTGGACCCAGTCCTGTTTTTGCTTTACCAATAGTGATCCAATACTGACCAAATACTGTCGATGTTAAGGCGGATGCTAAAGCTACAGGATCCACTTTTTTCTGGGCTGTCCTTCCTACAGATCAGAAGAATGGAAAAATAAACAGTGATGTGAACACAGTCTTACTGCTGACACTCTCCCCACTATCATGGGGCCATTCCTCGAACTTTGGGCCACTACACTGTCCATGCCGATAAATTAGACCTGACGCTGATATTGACCTTCTGTTATTTGGTTAGTTATTTCCGTCACTTATTGTGAGGCAAATCAAAGCCTACTCTCTGATTAGGTATTAAGAATAGATTTGCTATGGTCTTCTTTGTGTTTGACCCACATCTGCTTTGGTCTGACAATTACTGACCAAATACGTGAGGTGTTAACAAAGCCAAATAGTGATGCACAGTCATTCTACATCTAACAGAACCCTATTCAAATAATAGTGTTTGCACTGCTATTACATGGATTAAAAAACTTTTTTTCTCGACTACTTTATTGGCTCTGCCTTCAAGAGTTATTGAGACACCTGCATACAGCCTTCTTCACTGAAGGATGCTGTATGTTTTATTTGTATTTTGTTTAGCTGGGGGTTAGCTAGCAAAGTTGGTGGCCTGCACGATGATGCACGCATCCATATATGTGACCTGCGTGTCATTCTGACGTACAGTAACTGTTTTGTTACCAGAAAGGACTAGCTATCCATGTTGCTGTACTGCACAGTGATATAGACCAGGATACATTGTCTCTAAAGTTTAACTGCAGGCTGGGAAAGACCACAATTCATGACGAGTTAATTTGAATCGAATTCGGCGAAGCGACCAAATAGAATTTTTGAAAACTTCACTCATCTCTACACATTATTAGTGTTGTGCGAATCGAAGCATCCAAAGTAGAATTCGATTTGAAATTTAGGAAAAATTTGATTTGCAATGAATCCAGAATTTCCTGGCGATTCGTGGTAACTAATCTATTTTTATCTAAAATGCTGGTGACATGTGTTGCAAAGTGAAAGCAAGCCCGGGAACAAGCGATCACCCATAATGCAGTGCAGCCAGCAAATCAGCAGATAGCTATCCCCAGTGATGTCAAAGCCTTGTAAAAATACGAATCCCGTCCGGGTCTCAGCCATTTTACAGTGAACTGAGCTTAGGGAGAGACATGACAAGTGCTATGGACAGTGTTTAAAAAAGATTTAATTGTATACTATTGGATAGGGATACTGCAGTGACAGTGTAGGGACAGTGTAAGGAGATCATAGGGAGAGTTTTACATACTGTAGGGAGAAAATAGGGAGACTGCAGGGACAGTGCAGGGGCAGTGCAGCCTGTGCAATCTGAAGCTGAAGGGATCCATAGGAGACAGCTCAGTTTACATCAATCCCTGCATTGAACAGTGTCCACTTGCTTAATAGATAAGCAATTCTATTACTCCTTTTTTTCCCAAATTGTCTAATTTAACTATTAATGGGGTGTCCACCTTGTAAAAAATATGCACAATTCTATTATGCGTTGATTCGCAAATTGAGGTGAATAAGTAGTGTAATTTAACTGTTATTGGGGTGCCCAGCTTGTTTAATAGATAAGCAGACCTATTACGCTTTGAATCTCAAATTGGAATGAATAAGTGGTGTCCCCCTTTATTTTTTTTTATAAAATAGGAATTCCATTAGGCCTTAATTCTCAAAGTGAGGTGAATGAACTGTGTAATTTTACTGTTATTGGGGTGTTTAACAGATAAGTAATTCCATTTGGCCTTGATTCTCAAATTGGGGTGAATAAGTTGTGTAATTTAACTGTTTAACTGTTAATTATCATTGTGTTCACTATCCATGCCCTGCTCCTTGTGTTCGCGCATGCACTCTGGAGACACCTGAATACACTTCCCATACAAGCAGAAATCCATCTTCTTTACACCAGGAGCTGAGGATATACAGCCCATAGATACAAGGAGTGGATGGCGATTTTAGAGTTGATAGCTAGACCAAAGAAGGCTGAGTTTAGGCAAATAATTGAACTGGCAGGGAAAATACTGTATAAGGAAATATATTTCATTTGTTTTGGTATGGGGTACTCAACTGTATAAGTTACACAAGGTAGTGTGAAGATTGATTATCTTTACTGTATACTACAGATGAAAAAATATCCCAGAATTTGTCCAAATCGGCCAGGAAATTCTATTCAAATTCTCCGTCTATCTCTGGAAAAAGTCTCCTGAATCAAATCTAAAGAAATTCTAATTCTAATGAATGGATTTGATAATGTTTATTCTCCGATGTTCCCCATGATCCTGAGAGCTATGAACTGTTTTTCATTCGGAATATGGGAATCCTACTCACCTCCTGACTCTGCTACAGCTTGGACAAGGTACTTGGACTCTTCCAATATTCTCATCTCCATGACCTTCTTCCCCATCCCATACTTCCTAAGAAAATCTACGGTGAATCGACGAAGTGAGCGCCATCGCGGTCCATTAACATCTAAGGAGAGAAGAACATTGAGATGTTAATGCTGGAATATATTATAATATATTTATTAGTCTCCCATGATAATGAAAGAAATGTCCCTCTAACACCAGGGGGTCATATATTTACTATTGTTGAGCGCGAATATTTGAATTACAAATTTTTATCGCGAATATCGGCACTTTGATAATTCGAGAATATTTTGAATATTCGTCATTTTTTCCATCTGAACACATGATTCCTCCCTGCTTCTTGCTTGTGGGCCAATGAGTCATTGGCCCACAAGCAACTTAAGCAGGGAGGAATCATGACTTCAGATGGAAAAAAAATTACGAATATTCTAAAAAATTAATATATAGCACTATATCGAATATAGTGCTATATATTAGATTTTTAGAATATTCGTCATTTTTCATCATCAATCTGAAGTTAACAGTACACATGATTCCTCCCTGATTAGGGTGTCTGGTTCCCAAAATAACAGTGTTTATCTGTCCGGGCTCCCTAGGATTTTAGCCCGTTCCAGTCAGTGCCCCTTGCCGTGCGCATGGAGCTTCCATATCACCATGGGAATGCCTCGGGGTTAGAATATACCATCGGATCTAAGATTTCACAACAGCGAATAGTCTTGTCATGAGAGTATGCAACCAATAGAGGGTGCTGTTCATGAGTTATGAATAGCGCCCTCTATTGGTTGCATAGTCTTATGACAAGACTATTCGCTGTTGTAAGATCGTGAAAACTCAGTTCCGATGGTATATTCTAGCCCTGAGGCATTTCCATGGAGATGGGGATGCTCCATGCACACGGCAACGGGCACTGACTGGAGCAGGATG
The DNA here is from genome assembly GCF_905171765.1 of Bufo bufo. Taxonomy (NCBI): domain Eukaryota; kingdom Metazoa; phylum Chordata; class Amphibia; order Anura; family Bufonidae; genus Bufo; species Bufo bufo. The sequence goes on along the minus strand of NC_053393.1, from coordinate 10,064,711 downwards.
AAATCCTAGGGAGCCCGGACAGATAAGAACAGTTTTTTTGGGGAACCAGACACCTTAAGCAGGGAGGAATCATGTGTTCTGTTCACTTCAGATGGATGATGAAAAATGATGAATATTCTAAAAACAAATGTATAGCAATATATTCAATATATTGCTATATATTCGGATTTTTTTTAAATTCGCGAATATATGACGAATATTCTACAAAATATTCGTCAAATATCGCAAATTCGAATATAGCCCCTGCCGCTCATCACTAATATTTACATTCCTTCTTATGTGTTTTCTGTGGCTTGTCTCATGAGAGCATTGACCTTCACCCCTTACACAATAGTAAATTTGAACTGACAGCTTGTTGCTGTGCACGTGAATTGTTTATGCCGATGGGGTTTAACTTTTTTTTTTTTTATTATTTTACAGATTCTATGCCTTTAAAAAAGTTGTAATGTTTCCCACTGAGGCACATCAGGTTAACGATTACTCTTCTCATGGGTGTGGATCCAGTAGTGTGGCTCTGCACAGGCTCTCTCCTAAGGTAGGAGATTTGGCGTGCTTCTGGATGACAGTGAAGAGTCAGCTATGAGAGAAGTGTAGTACCCCAGACATGGAGGTACTACTATTGTAACTGCAATAGTATGCAATAGAGATGAGCAACCCAGTTTGCAACAAACCGGGTTCATTATAAACTTCCTAAAATTTCAGCTGGTATACACACCCGAACCTTTTCAGGTTAGTTTCTGACAAATCCAGTATAATGGCGCATAGCACCAATTTACTGCACATGTGGATGGGAAAAAGCACTAGGGAGGAAGAAGAATGATGCACACATGTGCCTGAGAGGAAGTAGGGGGAGCCGGGGTTTGTCCTGATTAGCTCCCAGGCCGACAGACAGCCTAGATGTGCCAGTCAGTGCTGCAGCATGCAGGGAGGTTCTCTGGCAGAACGTCATTCTGTGCTGGGCTGTGAATGAGGGTGGATGGTGTGACCGTGTCTGCCAGGAAAATCATCCGGACAGTGAACAGTCACAATCAAGCTTCTAGTCTACTGCTGGGAACATTAACAGGAAAGGCAAGAATTAAAACAAAGGACAATTGTGTAGAAAAGGGAAAGGCAGAGAAAGCTGTCAGCAAGGGAATGAGAAGTGAGGAGTTGAGGCTGGGTGTGCCTCCTAGCACAACCGCAGCTGCTGCAGAACCTCAAAAGAACACTGCAAGAACATTTCATAAATTTTTACCCATTTTAAGAGAAATACGAGAATTAAATACATACTGGTGACTTCTGCTTCTGATTTACATCTTAGACACAGAGGAGAGCTGATTGAAAAGAGGTGTGAAATCACTATTTATGTTAGGCTGGAGAAACCAAATATGACTAGAGGTTGGACCTGTGTATTTTCTTAACATGTGTAACTGTAATGTGTTAATCTCACCGTATCCCTTGCTGAAGTTGTACACTACTGGGATATATGGTCGCTCACAGAAGCACTCGGCGTTATCCATCAGGCCGTCTTTCACCGTGTCATAACCGCAAAGAACAATCACAGGTTCTGACTTTTTCCAGATGGTAAATACTGATCCGTATTTCTGACTAAGCTGATGGAGGAAACATAAAACAGATAAAAAACTGAATTTATTCATGTTTTGTCACAAAGAACTTCACCCTTTGTAAATAACTGTCTGCATTAGGGATGAGTGAAGTGAACTATTCGAGAGTCAGTTCAGTTCAGGTTCACCGAATTTTTGAAAAAGTTTGGTTATCGTTTCAGTCCTAAACAAAGTTGCTCCAAATGCCCTGAAAATTGGTATATAGCACCCTCTAGTCTCATAGGACATGTTGCCTCTTTTTGTTAATTTTCTATGAATTTTTATTTTATTTTAACAACATTGATTACAGTTACCATTTGCACTTGCATTTTTTGTGGCATCTTATGTTGAATTCCAGCGACTTGGAACGTTGCGGATTAAGTGGTGTTGCTGCAGACCATTCTGATGCTGCATGTCCAGGAGAGCATTCCTCACCATATGAGAATGGCTGAAAAGAGGAACAGTCTCTTGGACATTGCCAGCACCTTGCACAAGCCAGAGCATTATTAAGAAAGGCCATGCAGGGAGCATGTGTTATTCCCCCCTGGTTCAAGTCGGCCAGGATGTTGCGCCCATTGTCGCTGACCACCTTAACCCGGTTTGAGTTGGTGAGGTGACAGCCAGCTGGTGGAGCTGATCAGGCAGGGTGAGAGCAGCCACATCATGGCGTGGCAACGCTTGACTTGACACATGCCATAAGAAGGAGGGGGAGTAGGAGCGATGCTGTGCCCTGCTGCTGTTGGGTCAGACCCATGATATGGCTGGGAGGGGGTCAAAAGGACCTGGCCATGTTGCTGGGGTGCTACCTCTCCACTGCCGCAAAAAACATGGACCCAGTGGACCGTGAAAGACATGTACTGTCCCTGCCTGTAACAACTGCTCCAGGTGTCCACCGTAGAGTGCAGCTTGCCATACATTGAAAATTATAAGTTGTGGTCCGCCTTCTCTTCCATGAGAGAGTACAAGACACTACTACAATGTTACTGCAGTGACTGCACCACCAGTAATGAAACCAGGTGGGGGGTTCAGCTCGTAGACAAGCTACTATAATTGCTACTAGAGAAAATTTTATTTGTGACCAAACTTTCCATTATAGATGTCTCAAGATAGAGCCGAGGACAAGGTAGTCCTAGCAGGAGAAGAAGGTGGGGGTGATGATGATGATGGCAAAGATATTGTATTGCTTGGGGATGTGGGTTGGCTGCTACAAAGAGTACAAGGAGAAGGATGACAGACTTGTTCTGATTGGTAATGCTTGCCAGTTGTAATTTCCCAAAGGAAGCGGTGATGCTGCCTCATGTGCTGCAATAGAGCTTGGGTTCCTATGACTGTTTGAATGGCCAAGGCTTATTTTAATCCTGCAGATCTGGCACTGCTGTGGTTTTGTGTGCCTGCCTTATGGAGAAGAAACGCCATACAGGAGTTGCTCGCACAAAGCTACAGGAAACCGAGCTCAGCTTAGCTCTGGCATATTTTAAGCCTAACCCACCCACAGTGTCAACAACATCACCAGGTCCTAAAACAGACGTGGCCTTGGTCACCTCTGCTCTTTATTGCTGCTGCCACGACCCTTCTCCTCTGATGTTGCTTTCTTCTCAGCACCCCTATCCTGCTCCCAGGTCCTGTCCTGCACACAATCGTTATCAGAGCTCTCACCCTCCCTGCAGCTTTTATCAGACTCAGATATCATTTTCTCCGACTTCCACGTTCACTGCCCCCAAATTCAATGCTGTGGCTCACACACAGCTATGCATGGGGTCCCCAGTCTCCCAAACCTCCTCCTCAGGGAAAACCAAACTGTGACAAGTCATCAACAGGGAAACTTTCTTGACTATCAGCAGTAGGGCTCGGTGGTGTTTTATTGCCACTTCTATGGAAAAAGGAATGTGCTCCATTTGCAAGGGGCAGTGAAGATTGAGATGACTCCACTGAAAGCCTTCTCTGGGGCTGCAAGGAGCAGCAGGAGAGAAGGCTGGCTCCACAGAACGGAACTCCAAAGTCACTTCCACGTCTTCCTGATATGACTGAGAGGAGGACTGAACTATCTAATCCATAATCTCATCCGCTTTCTCCTCAAAGATAATGTTACTCCTTTTCAAAGCCAGGGGCTACTGCTGCCTACTACTACTAGTACTATTTTTTGGCTGAATACCTGGTGCTGCTACTACCCACATTCTGGCTCTGGGACCTTTGTTGGTGTTACGACTGTATAGTGCATTAATCAGTAACCAGGATGATTGTAAAAAAAATAAACAAGTCTCTCTTTACTAAAGTGCAGAATGAGAGTTGTAGTACATCCAACAGTATCAAAAACATATACACCAATAGCACTGTATGGATATACAGTAGACAAAGATGGGGGGTTGTAGTACTCCTTCTTTCTGTCTCTCCAAAGTATCTCTCTTTCTCTCTCTCTCTCTGCAGAATCTAAGGCTGGCAATAAGGTTCTTGCAAACTTGTCTGTAATTCTCAGCTGAGGGGTACAGGGTTAAGGTAAGATGGGTCAAGGGTGTACTAGCAATGTTCCTCTCACTGCACTAAAGTCTCTATCAGCCTTAAACAGCGAATACCTTACTGACTAACCCCAGTGCTCAGCCATGCAGATTCTGGACCTTCTAGTTATTTCTAGCTCTCTGTGGAGTACTGTAGAGTGGAGATGGCTTTCTTGATACAAATCTTCAAGTAGTGGGAACATGTAGCTCCTCTCACATCCTCAGCTGTCACACAATACAGTGAACTAGGAGCGGATCTGCATCCACCACCTAGCTTCCTAAAAGAACAGAATCAAGATTGTTAACCCTGACTGATCCATATAGAGCTATACATTATGAAATAAGAAACAAAAAGTCACATTACTAAAACCATTTCTATGACTTGTCTGGAACTTGTTGCCATGCAACTATTTTAAAGCTGTGATTTGGCTACAAAGACAGACAGTGGTCTATGATGGCAAAGTAGAATGTGAGTGTTGGATTCTTGCCACTGTTGGATCACGATCAAGGCATGTGGCATGTTGCATCACAACCCCATTGACTATCATGAAAAGCAATGTTGCAATGCATCAGAATTTGGGGGTACTATCTCTCCTTGGGGAGAGCGCTCCTTAATCAGTGTGACAAGAATTATAGGCCAATGTTCGACCCTTTAAATAGGCCTTGAGACATGACTTGGAGACAGCTGTTTCAGGGTGATTGCCCCTCCTCAGGGCAGAGAGTATTGGCTTAGCTGGGTGAAAGGCCAAACTCAGGATTTGGGGGGTACTATCTCTCTTTAGGGAAAGAGTGCAATGTGCCACCTCCCAGGGTCCATCGTGTCCCAGGTTTTTAGGGATGCTGAGTGGTGATGTGCCCTTGTTAGTTCTGTGTGTCACGGTGCTCTTAACTGGATATCGTCGCTTCGCAGGGTTAGGCTCCGTAGCAATAAAGGGGAGAGTGGTAGCTGGTGGAGAATAAGTAAAGTGCAGACTTTATAAAGTTCAATGGCTTTATGCGAATAAACTTGCATCCAGACAATATTGGATCTTTCTCTTGGTTCCAGCAAGTTTTGGGGTAAACTGGCAGGCAAACTTGGATACATTGCTTTCTCTTTTTCTGCTGTGCTAAACTCTGGCTTCAGTCTGGTCTCCGCAGAACGCTCTCACGGCCGTAAGCAACGCAACTTAGTCTCGGCCAGGGAGATCCAATCTAGGTCATTGTAGATAAGACCTAGAGCTCTAAAAAAGTAATCTACCGACCGGAGGGACTGTTATCCAGTTGGCAACAAAAAAGCCCAAGACTGTACTACCCCTAGTTTAAAATATAATTTGCAAGACTCCCTGAACCGGATAAAGTTGTCATTTCCCCTGGAAAATCTATCCGGGAGAGCGACCTTAGGTTCAGGACAGGCCTGGTTCTTGCTACCAGGACCCGCCGCCTGTGGTCTCTGGATCTGTGAGATGGTCGTGCGGAGGTCAGCTACCTCCAAAGACAGTCCCTGCAATTGTCCGACCAGTGCAGAAATAGTATCTATCACTGCACTGACACAAACAAAATGACGATTTTTCGGCGGTTGATAATGTCACAATGTGGGGAAAGGGGATAAACACCAGAATGACCACAGAAGCAAAATGACCAGGAACTAGGCCTCAAGGATAAGGAAAGGGAACGGGTGACCACCTAGCAAACCCTAAACCTGGCCCTGACTCTTGTCAGTATGAATAGACCCTGAATGTGGGAATATTCATACACCGGAAACTTGGACCTAGTAACCCTGAAAACCCCTAGGAGTAGTGACAGGGTCTGAGACTACTGGTTCCTTCCCAGATGAACGAACCAGCATCTTCCTGAGGCCTAGTAAACAATGAGCAATAGAGAACAACAAAATACAAAGCGAAGTACATTTTATCTTCAATAGAAAATGAATGAGCAGGAACATAGAAACGAACCAAACACCAGCTCTTTCAACTCCAGGCAGATACTGCATGGTATGAAGTGTGAGTTCAGACTAAATAAAGTAGCAGTAATGACCACAAGCTGCACGTGACACGAGGTGTGGTCATTACCAAAAACAACACTGAAAAATGAAAACAGAGAGACTGTTAGATAACCTCATGTGCCGTCAGTCTCTCAGATCTTCTAACTAGAGATGTGCGAATTTATTGAAAATTTGATTTGGCTGCTTTGCCGAATCTTACCCAAAAATTTGGTTTGTGACAAATTACTTTGTCACGAAGCGCATTTTGTTGCAAGTAGCGGGTGCAATGACAGGGAGCTGCGATAGCACCGCCATCGTCATTGTACCCCCAAGATGCCGCGTTCACACATGATCACGGCATCCGAGTGTAAAAGTAACAATAATTTAAACTTACAAAATCAAACTTATCGACTCCATTTGCTCGCAACGGGCCGGCCGCTGCCATCTTGCTTAAAGATTTTGGCTGAAATCCTGTGCGGCGCAAGGTTACGTCATCACACCGGCTGGCGTGGTGACATCATTACACCGGCCAGCATGGTGATGTAATCTCGCGCCGCACGGGATTTCGGCCAAGATCTTCAAGCAAGATGGAGGCTGGTGGCTCGCCGCAAGCAAATTGAGGAGGTAAGTTAAATTTTTTCAGTTTTTTATACTATTTAAGGTTAAATTGATTCGCTGACAGGAAGCAAGAGGAAATTCGCCTTCTAGGCGAATCGAATTTATCCTGAAATTTGGATCGATTTCCACTTTGTGGGATTCAATTTGCTCATTTCTACTTCTAACCTCTGTCATTGGAGGGACCGTGACAACCGAATGCTACCTACTATCTCTGTTTATAAACTGCCTAAACTACCTCAGTAAAAAACAGTGGATTTGTTACCCCTACACTGGCCTGATTATTTCCTTGCACCACCATTGCACCACTGCCACTATCAAGTCATGCTCTTGCTGTTTGGCCTTCCACCCTGCCAACTGTTCACCATCAAGGGCACCCCAGCTAACACTAGGCGGAAGTCCCCAAAACAGAAAGAAGACAGAAGAAAGTGCCCGCTCCAATCACCACTGCACAGCCACCATGAACCAATATAGCACCTATCAGTGCCACAACTACCGCTGCCATTCTCCTCACATCGCCTTCTCCTATACACAGATAAAATCCACACAATTGGTGCCATTAAGTGTACTGCAACCTCTCCCTATACCAAAATAACCCTGACCTCAGATCTCCATGGATTATATTCTTGATTTACCTCCATTAAGCTGTGGGCAGCTGCTGGTGCCATAAACTATCAGTGGTTGAAAGGCTCAGTCCGCTGTATAGTTTCTGGCACGGACGTACGATAGAGCTCAACCATCATTCACTTGAATGGAAAGTGAGCTGCATTACCTTGGTATGGTCGCTATGCAAGGGATGAAACCTTGTGCTTCCTGCTACTCCCAAGTCTCCAGCACCAAGGATCGCCGTCAATAGGCCATCAATTTCTATGTTCAGTAAAGGCACATAAACAATCAAGGCATGCTATGCTTACTGCACACAGGAATTATGATGCCTCAAAATAATCAGAAAATATGTCGATCAATATTTTATCAGCATCTTTCACCTTTATTGGGGCACTCTCATGAAGCGTATAATGAATACATGAATATTATGGACTATGTAAAGGGCAGTTCCCTGATCCGGACTCCCCCCATTATACACAAAGAGTGGCTCACTACCTGATGGACATCGTTCATCGATGTATTATATGGTCAGACATACTTATAAAAAGTAATATGATGTGCCCTGTAGCAGCCACTGGAGTTTTTTCTGCTTGTTCGGTGTCTGCAAACGGCTCTATACCAACAAAAAGGCTTCTCATTGGCTTGTGTCACATCATGGTGCAATAGATGGTCAGTGCCTGGGAGGATAATCCTAAATTTTTATTTTTATTTTGTGGAACCATTTTTCCATAGAGTTTCAGCCTAGAGAATTTCAATTTAGAGTGATCATCCTAGAACTAGATAATATGCTATGCTGAGGGAGCACTGCATCTACATTACCCAGCATGCACCGCACCATTTCTCCTTGTAGGCACTTACCTTTGTGAAGTTCCTTTTAGCATATCTTAAATCCATATACTTGGGAGTTCCCAGCACAGGAATTGGGGTAGGTCCTGGAGGCAATGACTTGTATCTATTCTGTTTCCACCATGATCGGATAATAAAGTGAGTGATGAAGAGGATGAGATAAAGAGAGATGATGATGGACATCACCATGGCTCCTGGGATTATAAACATACAGAGGATGGGATCAGTAATTCCACTTTGCAGTCCATTATCTAACTACAATAGACCAATTGGTCAACTTCTGAGTTTTAACCCTATGCTGATATGATACAATATACAAACCGGATTCCAAAAAAGTTGGGACACTATACAAATAGTGAATAAAAACTGAATGCAATGATGTGGAGGTGCCAACTTCTAATATTTTATTCAGAATAGAACATAAATCACGGAACAAAAGTTTAAACTGCGAAAATTTACCATTTTAAGGGAAAAATATGTTGAATCAGAATATCATGGTGTCAACAAATCCCCAAAAAGTTGGGACAAGGCCATTTTCACCACTGTGTGGCATCTCCCCTTCTTCTTACAACACTCAACAGACGTCTGGGGACCGAGGAGACCAGTTTCTCCAGTTTAGAAATAGGAATGCTCTCCCATTCTTGTCTAATACAGGCCTCTAACTGTTCAATCGTCTTGGGCCTTCTTTGTTGCACCTTCCTCTTTATGATGCGCCAAATGTTCTCTATAGGTGAAAGATCTGGACTGCAGACTGGCCATTTCAGTACCCGGATCCTTCTCCTACGCAGCCATGATGTTGTGATTGATGCAGAATGTGGTCTGGCATTATCTTGTTGAAAAATGCAGGGTCTTCCCTGAAAGAGATGACGTCTGGATGGGAGCAGATGTTGTTCTAGAACCTGAATATATTTTTCTGCATTGATGGTGCCTTTCCAGACATGCAAGCTGCCCATGCCACACGCACTCATGCAACCCCATACCATCAGAGATGCAGGCTTCTGAACTGAGCGTTGAGAACAACTTGGGTTGACCTTGTCCTCTTTGGTCCGGATGACATGGCGTCCCAGATTTCCAAAAAGAACTTCGAATCGTGACTCGTCCAACCACAGAACAGTCTTCCATTTTGCCAAACTCCATTTTAAATGATCCCTGGCCCAGTGAAAACGCCTGAGCTTGTGGATCTTGCTTAGAAATGGCTTCTTCTTTGCACTGTAGAGTTTCAGCTGGCAACGGCGGATGGCACGGTGGATTGTGTTCACTGACAATGGTTTCTGGAAGTATTCCTGAGCCCATTCTGTGATTTCCTTTACAGTAGCATTCCTGTTTGTGGTGCAGTGTCGTTTAAGGGCCCGGAGATCACGGGCATCCAGTATGGTTTTACGGCCTTGACCCTTACGCACAGAGATTGTTCCAGATTCTCTGAATCTTCGGATGATGTTATGCACAGTTGATGATGATAGATGCAAAGTCTTTGCAATTTTTCGCTGGGTAACACCTTTCTGATATTGCTCTACTATTTTTCTGCGCAACATTGTGGGAATTGGTGATCCTCTACCCATCTTGGCTTCTGAGAGACACTGCCACTCTGAGAAGCTCTTTTTATACCCAATCATGTTGCCAATTGACCTAATTAGTGTTAATTGGTCTTCCAGCTCTTCGTTACGCTCAAATTTACTTTTTCCAGCCTCTTATTGCTACTTAACCAAGAAATATATGAGATCTGCACACCCTAGATGGTGGGTGCTCGTAGAGGACACACGTCAGTAGATTCACTTGAGAAATCCACGGCACACCAAATACGTTTTATCAGTTAGTAATTTTTAATTCATAGTAGTTTTTACATCAACTTAATGTTCCATCCAGAGCAATTATGTGAGCAATATTTTTTTAGTTAAGCAGTACAACCCCAACGTTTCGGTCGGTGTTGACCTTTATCAAGGGATCTGTGGCTTGAATATGCAGTGTCTGCTTAACTAAAAAAATATTGCTCACATAATTGCTCTTATTGCTACTTGTCCCAACTTTTTTGGGATTGGTTGACACCGTGAAAATTGGAATCAACTTATTTTTCTTTTAAAATTATACATTTACTCGGATTAAGGCCTAGTTCACATGAACGTTTCTTTTGCGAGTGTACGGGCCGTTTTTTTGTGTTCCGTCTACGGTCCGTATACGGAACCATTTATTTCAATGGTTCCGCAAAAAAAAACGGAATGTGTTCCGTATGCATTCCGTTTCCGTATTTCTGTTTTTCCGTTCCGTTGAAAGATAGAGCTTGTCCTATATTTGGCCGCAAATCACGGGTCGTGGCTCCATTCAAGTCAATGGGTCCGCAAAAAAAACGGAACACATACGGAAATGCATCCGTATGTCTTCCGTTTCTGTTCCGTTTTTTCTGAACCATCTATTGAAAATGTTATGGCCAGCCCAATTTTTTCTATGTAATTACTGTATACTGTACATGGCATACGGAAAAACGGAACGGAAAAACGGAACGGAAACGGAAACACTACGAAACTCAAAAACGGAACAACGGATCCGTAAAAAACGGACCGCAAAAAACTATAAAAGCCATACGTTCGTGTGAACTAGGCCTAAACGTTTGATCTGTCATCTACGTTCTATTACAAATAAAATATTGACATTTGCCATCTCCACATCATTGCATTCAGTTTTTATTCACAATTTGTTTAGTGTCCCAACTTTTTTGGAATCCAGTTTGTACACAGAAACGTGTTGATTTGATGTTATCCACTTGTGGTCATTGAGTCAAATTAATGCAAATGCAGGACTAAATTACAAAGCTTGTTCTGTCAAAAAGAAAGAGGTCACTGATACAGGGGTCATCAATACTGTATAGGGGGTAACTAAAAACAATAGCTAGTCACTGCTGACAATATAGGAGTCATTGATATACAGTAGGAATCAACAATATAGGAGTCACTTACAGAAACCAATACAGAATTCATCAATACTGTGGACACCAGTATATGAGTCATAGACACAGGAGTCACGGATACAGGAGACATTAATAGAATAGCCATGGATATAGTAGTCACTGATACAGAAGTCCTAAATCCAAGAATCCCTGATACAGGGTCATTGACACAGGTGTTACCAATACAAAGTCCATGATACTGTACAGGACACCCTGATAAATGAGTCACCAATTCAGAAGGCATTTATACAGTGGTCACCTTTATGGGAGTGCCCAGTACAGGAATCAGTTGTCCAGGAGTCACTGACACAGGAGTCACCAATATACAGCAGGAGTAACTATACAGTAGTCACATATACAGAATAGATACAGAGATCACAGTTGTCAGTCTCATCGATATATGAATCCCTAAAAAAGGTATCTTATGCCGAGGTCACTGCTACGAGGTCACCAGTGTGGGGACCACTTGCAGCGAGCCCCTGAGGAGCTGGTGTAGAGGATGGAAGTGTTTGTGATCCTGATGAGGTGTTGTGTCATGGTGTACTCCTTCCATGTTCTGTCACAGTATACTCCCTCAGCCTCCTAAACATAGAAGTCTCTCTTTACTAAGTGCAAAATAGAACTTGCTGTACATCCAGTATCCGCAAACTCAAGTGCAGTTTCTGGCACCAGTTGAGGAGGTATGGTGGCAATTTAGAAGATTATATAATGGCACTTGTGGGTATAGGTGTCCACTATCAGATTCAGTCTTGATATTTGTCTGGCCTCTTGCTGGTTTAGGTGACAGGTGTCTAAACTGTAGTCCCTTACCTTGCAGCAGTGTCTGGAAAGCAGTTTTTGCTGTTCACTCTGTGTTTTGTCTCTCAGGTGCTTTCTTGAAGATTAATTTTGTAGTTCTCTCTAGAGAATCATATATTGTTCCCAGGAGTAGGTGCTCCGACATGTGCTTCCTCTCCCCTCTGTGGTTTTTCATGAGCTATGTCTTCTGGCAGGAAGTCAAACCAGCCCACTCCTAGCAAGAGGGGAAGAACAGGGTGGTTAGCGTTGTTACTGTCTACCAATGCCAAACACACCTCCTGCTGGTACACTAGGCCAATACATAACAATACATAACATTACAATACAAAACTATTTCAAATTGCAGATACCCCCAAGTCTAGGGTACTGCACACTGATAAACAGGGGCGTCGCCAGGTCAAAACATTCGGGGCTTGATTACCTGATGTTTTGTCCATGGCCCCGGATTTTACGGCTGGTAGAAATACAACTGCCTCGCCGACCTAAGGACGGCGATACAATTCAGGAAATCCTTCTACTACTGGTGCACTACATGAGGATATTTTACCTATTTGGGCTCCACAGGAGGGAATCATTACTACCGGGACACTAAATAAAAGCATTATACCTATTGGGGGCACCACAGGAGGGCCTTATTACTACTAGTGCACTACAGGAGGATTTTATACCTATTGGGGACACCACAGTAGGGCATTATTCCGATAGAGGCACCACAGGAGGGCCTTCTTACTTCTAGGGAACTACAGGACGGTATTATACCTATTGGTAACACCACAGGAGGGCATTAAACTACTGGGGCACTACAGGAGAGCACTATAATTACAGGGGCACTTTAGGGGGCATTAGACAGTAACCACTGGGGGTCTTATAGGGGACATTATAACTACTGGGGATACTAGAATGGTGGATAAGTACTACAGGGGGGCCTTATTAATATTATAGAGAGTCTTACTACTGCTGTGTGCACTATGGTGGCATTATTATTGGGCACAATATGGAGGACAATATCACTAACAGGGCCACTCTTGGGGAGTAGTATCATTATTGGGGGCATTGTAGTGGTCAGTATTACTAAGAAGGGCACTCTGGGAGGCAATTATTGCTATAGATAGGACTTTTATATTACTATAGGTGGACTAATCTGTATAGCAGTATAATTTCTGTGGTGTAGTATTTAGAGGCTTTGGGGAGCACAGTAGGCACAGTATTCTGGGCAGCACCAGGATAATATTGTTGGGGTAGCAGGGTGGGGAGGATGAAAAGTGAGGAACCTAAGATGACTGTGTGGTAACCTCTGTAGAGACTAGACGCGGTTGAAAGAAGTTGTCTGGCCCAAATGGAGAAGATGGGGAAAGAAAACGTCTACATCAGAGGAGACATCACCTGGGAGGTACTGGATGTGAGAGGCATATAGTGCTGAATGTTTGTTAGTGTCCATGCAGCAAGTAAAATATGTCTTTAGTCCTAGGGCGAGCTTGTGTGTGTATGTTTTGGGCAGATACTTTGAGAATTTGGTATATATCTATTGAGACTTGGGCCCTGGATCTTTTGAGACCCTAGCAACGCCCCTGCTGATAAAAAAGTTCCTTATACAAGAGTCACTGATGCAGTAGTCATTATTACAGGACTTACAGATAACAGGAACCACTCATATAGGAGTAATAGATACAGAAGTCATGGAAACAGGGTCCCTGATAAAGGGGTTACCAACACCTGAGGTACCAATAAAAGTCACATCTCGGAGTCACGTATGCAGGAGTCTATTATACAGTAGTCACGTATGCAGGAGTCTAATATACAGAGCCATGTATGCAGGAGCATTATATACCGTAATGTTATATCTCATGATTAGTAGTGAGTGAATCAATCATCCGAAATGGAATTCGATCTGAAGTTTAGGAAAAATTAGATTTGCTGCAAAGCCGAATTTCCTCACTCTTCGTAGTAACAAATCCGATTTTTCTGAAAAGCTGCTGCACGTGTTACAAATTGGAAGTAAGAAACCTGGGAATGTGATATGGCCCATAATGCCGTGCAGCTAGCCAAACAGCAAATAGCCATCTCCTGCAAAACCCTCATCCCGCGTGGTCTCTTCCATTTCATTGTAAGCTAAGCATAGGGAGAGACACCTGGATGTTCGGGTTCGACGGGTTCGGCCGAAGTTTGGAAAAAAGTTTGAGTTCAGGACCTGAACTTGACCCTGAACCCGAACCCCATTGAAGTCAATGGGGACCCGAACTTTTGAGCACTAAAATGTCTGTAAAAATGTCATGGAAAGGGCTAGAGGGCTGAAAATGGCGTCAAAATGTGCTTAAGAGCATGGGAAGTGCTCTGCAAACAAATGTGGATAGGGAAATGACTTTAAATAACATAAAATACATAAAAATTAAAAATAATAATCTTGATCTAGGAGGACGAGGTCCACATGGAGTAGGAGGTTGAGGAGGCGGTGGATGTGGCGGTGTAGGTGGAAGCAGCGGTGGAGGAGGAGGAGGAGGAGGTAGCCTACACTGCGTTTTTGTTTTAAATTTATTTTTATTTTTTTAAATTAGGGTACACCCCAAAACATTGGGAAATATAACCCTCCAGTCGTGCTAAACACACGTTCAGACAATACACCGGCTGCAGGGCAGGCCAGTACCTCCAAGGCGTAAAGGGCAAGCTCAGGCCATGTGCCCAATTTGGAGCCCCAGAAGTTGCAGGGGCTGACCCCTCTCAGTCAGTTCGTGTAGGTGTGTGCACACTTACTGCTCCACCATGTCGCACGTCCCCGTGATGTTCACGATGCAATTTGATATCTGCTCTATCAATTTTCGATGTTCTTTTATGTGCCTACCATGGTGATCACGGGTGGCGGGGAATCAGGGTTCCAGGCCGGAGAGGGAGCAGGAGAAAGAGAGACCTAATTTAAGGGAGGATCCATTTTTTCAAATTTAAAATTAGAGTTGAAATATGGGAGAAATTATTAAAGCATAAAAGTGTGACAACTTTTCAAAGTTTAGACATTGAATGAAAGGATGTGGTGCGCATTAATTACTGAATTATTTATAAAATGTTATTCCCTGTCACCTATGCAGAGCAGGTGTTTATTCACGTCTAAAATTGTATAATGTCAACCAAGACCTACTAGGTATAGGAGTGGTACATCACACCCAAAAATTGATGAATTTCATCAGAAAATATAACTGACAATTTTTATTTTTTTTAACCTGTCTACTAGGTATAGCAGTGGTACTATACACCCAAAAATTTGTTTATTTCGCCAGAAAATGTAACTGACATTTATTTTTTATTTTTTTTACCGTTCTACTAGGTATAGCAGTGGTACTATACACCCAAAATTGGTGAATTTCACCCGAAAATGTAAATGACAAAGTAGTGAAATGATATAAAATAAAACATGTACAAAAAAATAAAGAAAAAAATGGATTTATGAGGTGGAGTTCCATATGGAGTAGGAGTTTGAAGAGGCGGTGGACGTAGCAGTTTAGGTGGAAGCAGCGGTGGAGGAGGACGAGATAGCCAACACAGGTTTTTGGTTTTAATTTAATTTTGTAAAATTAAGGTACACTCCAAAAGAGTGTGAAATATCCAAAATACAAACAGGAGCAATTGCGCTGCAGTATAACAATGGCTGCTTAGTGCCGGTATACATGTCTATTCTGCACAAGGTACGGACAAGTCCTGAGGGATCATGCCTGGTTCATTTTAATGAACGTGAGCTTGTCCACGTTGGCTGTGGACAGGCGGCTGCGCTTGGCTGTGATGACGCCTCCTGCCGTGCTAAACACACGTTCAGATAATACACCTGCTGCAGGGCAGGCCAGCACCTCCAAGGCGTAAAGGGCAAGCTCAGGCCATGTGGACAATTTGGAGACCCAGAAGTTGAAGGGGGCAGACCCGTCATTTAGTACGTGTAGGCGTGTGCACACATACTGCTCCACCATGTTGGTGAAATGCTGCCTCCTGCTAAGACGTTCCATATCAGCTGGTGGTGCTGGTTGTTGTGGCGTGCTGACAAAGCTTTTCTACATTTCGGCCATGCTAACCCTGCCTTCTGAGGTGCTTGCAGTGCCCCAGCTGCATTGGCAACCTCTTCCTCGTCCTCTGCCATCGCCTTGTGCTTCCACTGCGACCCCGCTGTCAGGTGGGAATGCCACCAGCATCACGCTCCAGTGACGGAATTAAGGACGGTACGTTGTCCTTGTAACGGGGATCCAGCAGGGTGGCCACCCAGTAATCAGCACAAGTTAGAATGTGGGCAACTCGGCGGTCGTTGCGGAGACACTGCAGCATGTAATCGCTCATGTGTGCCAGGCTGCACAGAGGCAATGAAAAGCTGTCCTCTGTGGGAGGTGTATCGTCTGTGTCCTCTGTATCCCCCCAGCCACACACTAGTGCAGCATGCCAGACCTGCAGGGTATAGCGACAGTGAGGTCACGGTATGGGCAATCGAGGGTTACTCACTTTTCTCAGGAGAACCCTGGGCAGGCATGCAGCAGTGAAGGAGAGGCAGACACTAGTTCCTCTGGGGCACACTCTGTATGTAGAGACCAGGCCTGATCAATGATACCAGAATAGTCCATAGAAAAATATAAAACAATTAGATAACAATTCTTGGAGGCTCAAAGAACAAACATGAGTCCGTACCCAGGTTCCTTTCTTATTCACAGCAAGTGTTTCAATCCAGCAGTGGTGAAGGTATAGGATCACAGAGGCTCGCATACAGTGGAGTCCATCTCTGGGCACATTTCTTTAAAGTAGCAATATCTCAGAGGCTCATGTGCATTTGAGTCTATCCCTGGGCGCATTTTCTTGGAATTTATGTTGCATAATAAAAGTCACAGCACAATAAAAATAATCCACATTATTCACAATGGCATATAAAAATAAGTGCTGCAAGATCGCTTAATCAACCTGAAAAGGGGGTTAAAAAGGGTTAAAGGTGCAAACAAAAATAGGCACAACTTGGCTCGAATATTGAAGAAGCAGGCAGGAGGTCCTGTAAACAATATGGTCTCGCTGCATTTGGTATTTCAGCGGGCGATACTACCACTGAGCCGTGGATAACTGGCAGCAGCAACAAAGGACCAAAACAAAGGACTCCTGTCCCGGAAGGGTTAAATCCTCAGCAATAAGGTCCCTTTGGCAAAAGAAAACAAATCAATGGCCTAGCAGGCCAATTCACAGGGGCGTATCAAATCCACTTTGCATCACAGCGGTGCTCCCTGGCTCCATTTGTAGATTGGGCCTGTAGTGAGAGTCAACAGGCGGATGTGCCCACAACACAGTATTGAGGGGCAGCTGCAGCATGAAGGGACCCCAAATTGGTATTGGCCCCATAGGCCTAGGGGTGATCACAGTTGGGGACCGCATCGGTCCAGGCATAATAATCGTGGGCTGCATTGGCCTTGATACCGCTGCTGCAAGCGGTTCTGTGGGTTCCGGTGTT
Source organism: Bufo bufo (assembly GCF_905171765.1). NCBI lineage: Eukaryota > Metazoa > Chordata > Amphibia > Anura > Bufonidae > Bufo > Bufo bufo. The sequence goes on along the minus strand of NC_053393.1, from coordinate 10,047,421 downwards.
GCAGACTGTACGCGGTAACTCCTGGCGTAGGTAAATTTCACCGGTGCCGCAACAGCAGCGGCATTTACAATTGTTGGCCGCCGGACAGGGGCAGGCATCCTTACCTCTAGCTCAGAGGCGTCTGAGTCCTTGGTTACGTCCTTTTCAGGTGACGGAGGCGCCACTCTGGAGGTGACAAACTGGCACAGGCCACAAAGTTGAAGCTCTAGCCGCACGATCTGGTCTTCCAAGCTTTCAGATGTTGCGTCGCTGCAGGGATCCTTCGCACTCGCCACAGCTGCAGGTAAGGGATCCGGACGCTCTGGCACGACCGCCGCAGGTTCCGGCGTTGCGTCCGAATTTCTCCCGACAGGTAAAGCAATTAAATCGGAGTAGTCTTTTCTTTCCAGCATGCTCGATTCTTCTTTGGAGAGCGACAGGGCGGCACTAATAATTAAAGACAAATCCTCCAATTGCTCTGGGAGGCCGCCCCCCGGGTACTCCAGTATGGGGGAGGCGGAGTCCATTTCTGCAGACATGCAAATGTCCAGACAGGGCGGTGGCGCGGACATATAGCCTTTCCCGCACTTTTCAGCAGAAGGCGCCAATTTTTACCGCCAATTTAGTATGAAGATGACGCAGCAAATAAATCCAAGCAAGCTAAGCGGCCATCTTGAGCAAAATGCTGTCTATTCACTGACAGCAAGCGGTGGCTTACGCAAACGGCAAACAGTCCATAAAAAAACACAGTTTCACACCGCAAATTAGTACAGTTCTTTGGCCCAACAATTTTTAATAAAGCATTTAGGGCTTGGTCACTTTAAGGCAAATAACGGCACACAGTTTTTGTATCCGCAAAGGGGCAGGAATGATCGTATCCTGTTCGTGACGCCAATTTATGCAGCACGCCAGACCTGCAGGGTATAGCGATAGTGAGGTCACGGTATGGGCAATCGAGGGTTACTCACTTTTCTGAGGAGAACCATGGGCAGGCATTCGACAGTGAATGAGAGGCAGACACTAGTTCCTCTGGGGCACACTCTGTAGATAGGGACCAGGCCTGATGGTATGTGAGGTGCCCTGGGTGTTGTAGGTGTTTTGAGTGCCTTAGGTAAGGTCCCTTTAAGATTCGTGACGCCAGTGCCTGTACGGTGGCACACCGATTTGTAGGAGGATTAAATGAGTACACAGTTGGTGAACCAAACGTTGCTTTACTTTGGAAAAACAATCCAACTTTGTACAGCCAATTTACAGTTGATAATGATGATGCAGTCCCTTGAACAATACTCCACAAGCAGGTTTTCTTTCAATAATGGCAGGTATTAATCATGCAAGATACTTGGAGGGCAAACAGTTAATGCTTTGCAGTGCAGTGCTGCTCTATCCCCTTCAGCTATTCTAGCTGGCTGTATCCCAAGGCCCGGATGCCTAATTGCTGGCTTTAATCCTTGGTATATAAATCCTTCCTCCAGTATTGACCCTTGCTCTTTACTTTATAGTACTTCTGCCCATCAGGTTACTTATCTGAACTTGCTGTATTGTCCTTACTGTGAGGGATGCTGCAGGTTGCTCCCAGGAGGTACATCTCTTCTACTGGGGTAATCTTCTGAGCTAACTGAGGCTCACTTTATCTACAGGCAGGCTAGAGTTCTTCACTAGCCTCCTGGTCATAGCTAGCAGCCAGGGCTATCAAGCTGCATGTCAGGAGGAGGCCCTCAGCATATCTCTGGCTGGTGCCTTCTCACTTCTGTCTCCACAGACTCCTGACTATGACCTACCTCCTCCCTGTCTGGGCCTGAACATTTATACTAGGGGCTCCCTATCTCCCTCTAGTGTCTAGGATGCCTAACTACACACAAATAGGCCTGCCAAGCATAACACAGGGGAAACATTGCATGTAAAAACACATAGAAAAATACATTAAATGCATAGTTAAATATAATATTACTGTCCCTTGTGAGCAGAAGTAACACGTGAACCAATTGACCCTTGTGTAGTGCCCACGCCTACCAAGTGGGACACTACACCAGTGATGGCCATGAGCTGGTCTGGGTGCCACCCTGCTGTGAACATGGTTCCTCCTCCTCCTCCATCTCCTCCTCCTCATCCTTCACCTAGTCATCCTCCAGAACTGTGCCCTGGCTAAACAATTGTGTACCTGGGGTGCAGGAACCCACCCTCTGAGCCACTTGGGAATGACTGGCCGGAAACCATATGAAATGATCCCTCTTCCTCCTCCTCCTCCTCCTGTGCCACATCCTCTTCCATCATCGCCAGGAGTTTTTTTTCAAGGAGGCATAGAAGTGGGATAGTTACACTGAGAACAGCGTTATCAGCACTGGCCATGTTGGTGAAGTACTCGAAACAGCGCAACAAGGAACACAGGTCTCGCATATAGGCCCAGTCAAAGGTGGTGAAGTGGTACTGTTCCGCCGAGCGACTCACCCGTGCGTGCTGCAGCTGAAACTCCACTATCGACAGGCGAGCATCAGCAGGGTGAGAATTCCAAAGGCGCGCACAGATGGCCCGCACTTTATGCAGCAGCTCTGACATATTGGGGTAATTTTTAAGGAATCTCTGCACCACCAAATTCAGCACATGCGCCAGGCAAGGGATGTGCGACAAACCAGCTAGTCCCAGAGCGGCTACGAGATTTCGCCCATTATTGCACACTACCAGGCCGGGCTTTAGGCTGACTGGCACCAACCACCCATCTGTCTGTTGTTCAAGGCCCGTCCACAGCTCCTGCGCGGTGTGGGGTTTGTCCCCCAAACAGATAAGTTTTAAAACTGCCTGCTGTCGTTTACCCCTAGCTGTGCTGAAGTCGGTGGTGAAGGTGTTACGCTGACCAGATGAGGAACCGGTAGAGGATGAGGAAGCAGAGTAGGAGGAGGAAGCAACAGGAGGCAAACTGAAGCGCCCTGCAATCCTCGGTGGTGGAAGGATATGCGCCAAACTGCTATCTGCCTCAGGCCCAGCCGCCACTGCATTTACCCAGTGTGCTGTTATGGAGATATAACGGCCCTGACCGTGCTTACTGGTCCACGTATCCGTAGTCAGGTGCACCTTGCCACAGATGGCGTTGCGCAGTGCACACCTGATTTTGTCCCCTACTTGGTTGTGCAGGGAAGGGATGGCTCGCCTGGAAAAGTAGTGGTGGCTGGGCACGACGTACTGTGGGACAGCCACCGCCATAAGGCTTTTAAAACTATCCGTCTCCACCAGACAGAATGACAGCATTTCAAAGGCCAGTAATTTAGAAATGCTGACACTCAGGGCTAGGGATCGCAGGTGGGTAGGGCGGTACTTCCTCTTCCTCTCCAGCGGAGATGGAGAGCTGAACACTTCCGTGGGACATTGTGGAGATGCTTGGTGACCCAGGTGGTAGTGTTGCTGGCAGATCCTCTGTTTGCGGGGTGCCAGGTGGCACTGTCACTCCAGAGGTGGATGAAGAGGCCGAGACTGCAGCAGAAGAGGAAGCAGGAGGAGCCAGAGACCTTTCTTGGTTTTGCTTTGCACTTAAATGCCTGGTCATGCAGGTTGTGCTCGGGTTGAGAACGTTTATGCCTCGCTTCAGGCTCTGATTGCACAGCGTGCAAATCCCTCGTGTCTTGTCGTCAGCACATTGTCTGAAGAACTGCCACGGCAGGGAACTCCTTGGAACTGGCTTTGGTGTGCTCGGTCCCTTGCTGCAGTGGGCAGTAGCAGGCGTACTGTCTACAGGACGGCCGCTCCGCTTTTGCACCCTGCTCCCTCTTCTGCTGTGCTGGTGGCTCTATGCGACCACCGCCTCTTCATCCGAGCTACATAACCTTGATTCCATGTGGGGTTGAGGACCTCATCGTCCTCCACATTATCTTCCACTTTCGAAAGCCCCAGCAGTTGGCACCTGTGTTTTGTCATCATCCGAGAAGTGCTGCGATGGTCCTCCCATGTACTCATCCTGAAACATAAGTGGTTGGACATCGGTGCACTCAATCTCTTCCACTTCTGCGGCAGGGCTAGGTGGATGTCCCTGGGAAACCCTGCTAACAGAGTCATCAAAAAGCAGAAGAGACAACTGCATGACTTGGGGCTTAGACTGCTTGGCTGATTTGCAAGGGGGTAAGGTGAAAGACTGATGGACATCGGCTGCAGGTGCCAACTGTGGTCTTTCAGCAGGAGACTGGGTGGGAGACAATGTGAAGGAACTGGATCCACTGTCAGCAACCCAATCTACTATCTCCTGTACTTGTTCTGGCCTCACCATTCATAGAGCAGCATTAGGCCAGACCAAATACCGCTGCAGGTTCTGTCGCCTACTCGCACCTGAGGAAGGGGTTTCACTTGTGCGTGTAGCTGGCACAGATCGACAACGTCCTCTCCCTGCAACAGGAGCTCAACCAGCAGCACCACGACCTGGGCCACATCTCTTATTTGATGCTCTCCTCATATTTTTCGAATTTAGGATCTTGCCCTAAATGGGTGTTCAATTAATAGTAGAATAGAACGACAGTATGTACAGGGTGTATCTCACACGGCCTGAACCAGACTAGTCCTACTTTTAATTTTGCTTGCCCAAAATGGCTGTATTTCAAATGCCTGAATAGAACCCCTGTATTTAAAGGGTGTATCTCACACGCCCTGATCCACACTAGGACGCTTTCAAATTGTGCCCAAAATGGCAGTATTTCAAATAACTGAATAGAAAGACAGTATGTAAAGGCGGTATCTCACAATGACATATGCAGCAAAGGCTGCCAACTACATTTTTTTGGTGTTTGTTTAATAACTGAATATGGCAGCAGTATATAACCCTGGAATTTCAAACGTGCTGATGCTGCAAGGCCTGAAAAATTGTGTATTTTGCCCCAAAAAGGGTGTTTTATTAATAGAAGAATATAAGCCCTGTATATACAGGATGTATCTCACACGGCCTGACTCACACTAGGCCGCAATTAAAGATTTGTGCACCAAATGGCGGTATTTCAAATACCTGAATAGAACCACAATATGTAAAGGCTGTATCTCACAATGACATCTGCAGCAAAGGCTGCAAAATAAACTTTTTTTTCCCCAAATGGGTGTTAGTTTAATAACTGAATATGGCAGCAGTATATAACCCTGGAATTTCAAACGTGCTGATGCTGCAAGGCCTGAAAAATTGTGTATTTTGCACTCAAAAGGTGTTTTATTAATAAAATAATCAAATCCCTGTATTTAAAAGGTGTATCTCACACGCCCTGAACCAGACTAGGCCTTCTTTTAATTTTGTTTGCCCAAAATGGCTGTATTTCAAATACCTGAATAGAACCCCTGTATATACAGGGTGTATCTCACACGCCCTGATCCACACTAGGACACTATCAAAGAATTGTGCCCAAAATGGCTTTATTTCAAATAACTGAATAGAAAGACAGTATGTAAAGGGTGTATGTCACAATGACATCTGCAGCAAAGGCTGCCAACTAAATCACTTTTTGCCCAAACGGGTGTTTGTTTAATAACTGAATTTGACAGCAGTATATAACCCTGGAATTTCACACGTGCTGATGCTGCAAGGCCAGAAAAATATTGGAATCTGGCAAAAAAGTGTTTTTTTAAAAATCAAGAAAATTATGGCTGTATTTCTAGCTTAAATTGCACACTCACTAATGCAGATGTTTTATATTGCCAAAAAAATGTTTTTTTTTGGTAACAGAATATGAAAGCTGTATATATTAAACTTGAATTTAACACTTGCAGATCAGGAGAATAGTGTTTTTGGCAAAAAAGTTTTTTTTTTAAATCCCCAGAAAATGATGGCTGTATTTCTAGCTTAAATTGCACACTGACTAATCCAGATGTTGTATATTGTAAAAAAAAAAAGTGTTTTTTTGGCAACAGAATATGAAAGCTGTATATATTAAACTTGAATTTAACACTTGCAGATCTGGAAACTAGTGTTTTTTGGCAAAAAAATGTGTGTTTTTTAAAACCAAACTGAAGAAAACAAGGTTGGATGTCGCACAAAGATATCTGAAAACCAAAAAAAGGTGCACCTTGCCAATCGAAAAACACTCACTCGATTATTAAATAAAAAGAAAAAAGGGGCAGGGCACTCTCAGAAATTTCAGACCATTGAGAGAACTATTTGGAATGAATATGTTTATTAATATACACTCAAATAAAACACTAATAAAGCATAAACATTAGTTAATACCAGCAATTGATGTATCTAGCGGCAGGTTAATGGTACGCAGCCTGAACAACAATGTATAGATACTGATGATATCCAAACTACAATAAAATATAAATCGAAGGTTGGGTCCACCTCTATGAAAATAACCACTAGGGAACCATAGGTGAAAAGTTATAATCAATCGGAGGATGTCAATGTTTCAAAACCGTTCAATCGGTCTATATCATTCGATAATATAACTTTGATAATATAAATTCAAAATGTCCTTAACATTTTCGCACCAATGCCAATCTGAAAAACTCTCTTGAGCAGAGCAGTGTCCCGCTCGATCAGAATGAGTAGCGGCGTCCCGGTACTGTGCAGCTTGCAAGCGGTTAGTAAAATTACCTTTTTATCGAGTCAGTCTCAGCCCGGCCGTGGGATGTTGCTGCTCCCTGCGTTGTGCTAATGGCGTTGTCGCACTACGATATCGGGAGCTTTTCCTCTAATGAAGACCACGCTGGCGGCTTTTTATTTCACACGTGGGCCAGTTGATATCCCGGTTTTCAGTTGTGTATGTCCGTCAATTCGCGTGGATAATTTTCGGAGGTATCAACTCCCACTTCTTTTAGGTCGGTTTGAATCAATGGATGTTGATGTTGATGTATCTGGTCACAAAAACGGGGGATGTGGCACCAGACGCGTTTCGGGGTATGTTAATTCACCCCTTCCTCAGTTTGCAATTAGTCAGTTTGCCATTTAATCACCTATGGTTCCCTAGTTTTTAAATTGCAAACTGACAACGTCCTTCTGACGTTTTGGTCTCTGCTGCTTCCTGCCACCTCCTTCCTTGGATCTTCGGTGTTGGCTGGGACCTGGTTACAGGTTTAAAGTTTGAAGTATCGAATATATGTTGCTTCCTGTCCTCCTCTGCCTCCATGTTTGACCCCTCCTTCCCCATGCCCTGTGTAATCGTTTTCTCGATCTTCCCGCTTCATCTATTCATTTATAGGGAATATGGGACAGAAGGTTAAAATTTCTCAACTTTATATTGCTTAAAACATGATTTAATAATACATGTTCTCCGGGACAAAAGGCTTGGCAAATTGATTGTCCGGGAATTTCCCTTGAAAATTGGGATAATATATTTGCGAATTTAAGTTTATTTCCTTATAATTTCAATCACCTTTTGGTTCAATTTAATATTTTGCACCGAGTCTATATCACACCTTTATGGCTTAATAAATGTGGTTTAAGGGATACTTCTAATTGTCCACAGTGTGATTTATCTGTGTAAATTATTATTTTATTTGTATTTTATACTTATTTTTTTCATAAGTACAAATAGGTGACAAACACAATCAGAGCATAACATCATACAATGTTGTAAGATATAAAAACAAGTTATCAAAATAAAACAGATATAACATCTTCCAGTTAGTTGGTAGGGAAGGAAAGGGGAGAAGGGTGGGAAAGGAGGGTAGCATGGTTATTAATCAGTAACGCCCTATCACAATCTATAAAAGACAAAAAGATAAGACTTAATCTGACCAATCGAACTTGGACAAGTGAGGATCTGTTGGTAAACTAATCACTCCTAAGCCTAAATTATCTAGATACAGTGTGATTTATCTGGGGCGAATCACTTGCATATGTTTTGGTCATGTATAGAGTTGAAACAATATTGGAGGGCAATTTATTTTATTATCCGGGAATTGAAAGTTGAGATTCCGGTTACGGTGGAATGTTGGGTACTGAGTCACCTCACCAAGGTAGAATGTCCTAAATATAAAAGGATTCTTTTGAGTAAAATAATGATCTTGGCGAGACTTTTGATTGCTAGGGTTTGGTTTTCTGGAAATACCCCAAGTATTACTTAATGGGTTAACCTGGTAAATAAGATTAAGATATGAAAACATTCTATAAAAGCAGAGAAATACTGAAGAAAAATGGACAAAAATTTTGGGAGAATGGAAGTTTTAAGGTTTTCCTGCCTACACTCCCTCATTATCCCCCCTTTTTTGCTTATTGATAGGGGGGACGGGAGATGCATCACAAGGGAAAGGGTTGGTTGGATATGAACAGGAGGGTAGGGTTTATTAGGGGAAAAAGAATGTAATAATGTTTTGTTTTTAGTGAATTGTATTGTTTGAATTTCTAATAAATAAATAAAAAGATGAGTAGCATATCATACACATAGTGATAGGAGCAGAATTCTTCAGCAGTGCAGAGTATTTCAGGAGAGGAGTGTGCTAATTTTGTTGAAGATTGTGGACTAAGAGTTTCAAGGTGGATAGAGCAGGATCCCCAGCAGCACACAGTATTTCAGGAGTGTGCTGGTTGTGTTGGAAAGGACAGACAGGATTACTGGTTATCAAAAAGCTTAGAATCAACGTTGAAAAATATATGGCATCAGAGGTGTGTGAGGACGCCATCACGTTAGGACGGGTAAGCCATCCAGGGCACCTTGTATATGTGGGTGACATACAGAATATAACCAGGAAACAGATTGAAGAATGGGGACAATTCGATCTGATATTTGGCGGCAGTCCATGTAATGACATATCTGCGGTTAACCCGCCCCAGTAAGGCCTTTATGGGGGCAGTGGACAACTATTTTTTGACTTTCCACGATTTGCCTAAGACAGGAGAGAATTGGCCAGTCTTCTGGTTATTCAAGAATGTGGTTGCGATGGAGAAAGCATTCCAAAAAAACCTGGAGACAAATCCTGTCAAGATTGATACAAGTGCGGTATCAGCTGCTCATCGAGCCAGATACTTCTGGGGGAACCTGCCTGGCATGAACAGGCCTCTAGTAGCTACAGACAATGAGAAGACAAAGCTTCATGATTGCTTGGAGCCCGGAAGAGTCACGAAGTTCATCAAGATTCAAACCATTACTACCAGCCCCTGGTCTCTTCATCAGAGAATACATCACGAGTTCCCAGTCATCGTTAATGGGTAGGAGGACATCCTGTGGTGCACGGAGATAGAGAGGGTCTTCGGATTCCCAACCGCACTATACGGATGTCTCAGAAATGAACCACTGCTCCCAACAGAAGCTCCTGGGAAGGTTATGGAGTGTCCCTGTCATCTGCCATCTATTTGCCCCGCTGAAGGATTATTTTTAAAGTGTGTAGAAGCCACACAGGGCCCATATGCTTCAGATTTATCATGGAGACACCGGATTTTATAATATTACATTATTATATAAGGAAAAAAAATATGAAGCCCCTTCGTCACCCGGCTCCCAAGTGCGATTGGCTATATCATCATAATCAAGTACTGTCTGCACGTCACTGATGTCCTCCTCAACCGTTTCTGGGTCAGGAGCCTGACTGTTCGTAACACCAGCTCCCACGCCACTCTCCTCATCTCTACTTGCCCGCCTAGCGGAGGAAGCAGCGGATGTCTCCTCCACATCTTGGCTGGGCTATAGCTGCTGACTGTCTTCTAGTAGCCCGTCTTCACTGTATAGTGGAGCTGAGCCCACAGCATATAATACTTCTCTGGCTGAGGGAACAAAAAAGGACAGAGGCAGGTTGAGGACAGGTGAGGGCACAGGGCCATGCCAACTAAGGGTTGTGTCTGACGAACCCACCGACTCTTGGTTGGGGTGTCTGATGTCACTTGGGACAAAGTGGATTACCGAGTCAACCATTCAAGAACTGCTGGGTTGCTGGTCAGGACACGACTTCTAGCTGACAACGGGAGCTCAGGCCTTTGGAAATGGCCCCTGCTGTCACGGCCCCTTACTCTGCTGCAACCTGTGCCTGCGCCAGAAACATTTAGGCCTCTGCCACTCCCCTGTGCAAGGCCTGGCACTTCTCTGTATGACATACTGGTAGATCAAATAAATAAATAAAAAGAAAATGAAAACACCGCAAAAAAAGAGGAGGAACATGTGAGCGGACGCAAGATGTAGCATGCGCTGCTCCCTCCTAGGCTGCGGCTCGATGCTGGCGTGAATTGTGGAGCGCACCAGTGGAGACCCGATACATAGGGCTTCTTGGATGGCGCAGGGAGACATGCTTTTTTTCCCCTCCGTGTAAAATATTTTACCAGCAATTATATGTCTCCAGGAAACGCATTTAACTAAAGAAAATAGCAGAGCTGGGTACAGTACGCATGCCATTCAGTGTTCGCTACTAGTGTTGAGCGAGCATGCTCGGCCGAACTGCTGTTCTGCTCGAGCATCGCTATGTTCGGCACATGGCGGTACTCAGCCGAGTACCGCATGTGCTCGAGCGCCATGCTCAAGTCTCCTTGTGCAGGTAAGTACTGCCATCACTGTAATACTGTAGCCTTGTTGGTTCCTAGCATTACAGTGATTGGCTGGCCGGAACACGTGATCGGGTGCTATATAGCACCCGATGGCGCGTGTTCGGCTCATTATTAGTCAAGGAGAGCTGCACTTAGGAAGGGACAGATAGTGTAGGGAGTGTGATTGCAATCTATTTTGTTGAAAAACGTTTCAAAGACCCCAAAGTCCTTTTAAGGACTATTGTGTGTTGTGGCAGCAATATAATATAGCAATTTTTTTTTTTACATACTTTTCCATACTTTTTCTATAGAGCGTGTCTGCAGTGACTTGTGACATCTGTCCAATACCTTGTGTGTGTCAGGGCCAGAGATAGGAAAAATATAAGTGAAATCTATTTTCCTTTTTTCATACTTTTATGCACTTTTTCCATATACTGTGCTTGCTGTGAACTGTGACATCCGTGCCACATCTTGTGTGTGAAGCGTGCATATAATATTTAATATGTAGAAGGCGAGCATTAAGGGACAGAGCAGTGGCCGTGATGCTGATGGTGCACGCAGAGGCGTTGAAACTGTGCCTGCTGCCAGAGCACAAGAAAAACAATCATCCACGATACCTAGCTTCATGTCCCAGTTTGCAGGACGTCACAGGACAAAACTCTTGAAGTCAGACCAGTGAGACCATGTGGTTGGTTGGATTGCAGCAGATAATGCTTCCAGTCGGTTAAGCACCACCCTGTCTTCCAGCAAGTCCAGTCTCAGTAGCCAAGAGTCTGGTCAACAGAATCCTCACCCTGATCCTCCTTCCTCCCACCATGGAGAGTCTGGCCAAACAAGTGATCCCACACTCGGATATTCCGAGGAGCTCTTTTCAGCGCCATTACATGATTTGGCCCTCTCGCCAAGCTTGCTTGAAGAGAGTCATGAGATCTTGTGCCCTGATTCCCAACCTCTACAGTATCCACAGTCACAAGAACATGACGGTGGGGAACGGCAATTAGTGTTTAATAAGGTGGATGATGATGAGACACAGTTGCCAATGAATCAACCCCAATTACTGTCTCAAGAGGTTGATGAAGAGGATGAGACACAGTTGTCAATCACTGGTTGTGGTTAGGTCAACAAATCAGAATGTAAAATGAGCAACTGTATCACACATAATAGGATTAGATACGCAGCTCAGCAGGCAGTATCACACATAATGGGATTAGATACGCAGCTTAGCAGACAGTATCACACAGAATAGGATAAGATGCACAGCACACGACAGGATTAGATACACAGCTCAGCAGAAAGCATCACACATGATAGGATTAGATACACAACTCTGCAGACAGTATCACACACGACAGGATTAGATACACAGCTCAGCAGAAAGTATCACACATGATAGAATTAGATACACAGCTAAGCAGACAGTATCACACATGATAGGATTAGATACACAGCTTAGCAGGCAGTATCACACATGATAGGATTAGATACACAGCTTAGCAGGCAGTATCACACACAATCTACTTAGATACATGACTCTGCAGACAGTATCACACATGATAGGATTAGATACACAGCTCAGCAGACAGTATCACACATGATAGGTTTAGATACACAGCTCAGCAGAAAGTATTACACATCATAGGTTTAGATACACAGCTTGCAGACAGTATCACACATGATATGATTAGATACACAACTCAGCAGAAATTATCACACACGACAGGATTAGATACACATCTTAGCAAAACGTATCACACATGATAGGATTAGATACACAGCTCAGCAGACAGTGTCACACATGATAGGTTTAGATACAGAGCTCAGCAGAAAGTATCACACATGATAGGATTAGATACACAGCTTAGCAGACAGTATCACACTTGATATGATTAGATACACAACTCAGCAGGTAGTATCAAACACAATAGGCTTAGATACACGACTCTGCAGACACTATCACACAGAATAGGATTAGATACACAGCTCAGAAGGCAGTATCACACATGAAAGGATCAGATACACAGTTCAGCAGAAAAATTCACATACGACAGGATTAGATACACATCTTAGCAAAATGTATCGCACATGATAAGATTAGATACGCAGCTCAGCAGACAGTATCACACATGATAGGTTTAGATACACAGCTCAGCAGGCAGTATCACACAGAATAGGATTAGATACACAGCTCAGCAGACAGTATCACACATGATAAGATTAGATATGCAGCTTTGCAGACAGTATCACACATGATAGGATTAGATACACGACTCTGCAGACAGTATCACACATGATAGGTTTAGATACACAACTCTGCAGACAGTATCACACATGCTAGGATTAGATACACAGCAGAGCAGACAGTATCATACAAGGTAGAATTACAGAGGTACACGGCTCCGCAGACAGTATCACACATGATATGATTAGATACATTACTCAGCAGGCAATATCACACACAATAGGCTTGGATACACGACTCTGCAGACAGTATCACATATGATAGGATTAGATACACAGCTCAGCAGGCAGTAGCACACATAATATGATTAGATATGCGGCTAAGCAGACAGTATCACACATGATATGATTAGATACACAGCTAAGCAGGCAGTATCACACATGATATTTGGATTCTGGATTTAGTGTTCCTTTATTCTCATGTGTTTGACTTTCGCACATTTAGTATATATATCTCACCAAATCTCGCTAGGTCTGCCGCTAAATATCTCATATTTGAGGCTAGCTTCTCTGCAGCTTAAGCAATAAGCTAAATGTGGAGCACTCACCGCCCAGTGGTTGTGATGTGTATTGCAGCTTTTTAGAGTTTAGTTACAGTCTCGCAATATGATGTTGTTTTGCTGTCAGGATAAAATTGACTGAACTTCCAGTTTGGAGATCAGGTAAGAGAGGACGCATCTGTATATAGTCCTTTTCTCTGACTACCTCTTGCCTAATTGACGTCGAAAACTAACATTTACTCTATCTCAAGGGGTGGGAGGAAAGAGAAGAGAAAGGAGAGGAAAAAAAACAAATATTGACTCTGTGTATTCAGCTAAGTGGAGTGGTGGGGCATGTGAGAAACTGTTGGGAAGTTTTAAGTATTGAGTTGACGTCTAGTTAACATTTTTGCCACTTATTTTTTCAAGTGGAACTGTGGGGGTATCTTGTTACAGGAGAGAGATCCTCCAAAAAAGGCAAAATTACCTGGCTATTTTTGTCTAACAGACCCTGTACTCCTAACAAGAACTGAGTTAATTTCCAAAAATAACATTTACTCTATGTCCAAATCTAACATATACCCTATGTATTCAGCCAAGTGGAGTGGTGGGACATGTCAGAAATTGTTGGGAACGTTTGAGTATCGAAATGATGTTTAGTTATCATTTGTGTCACGTACTCACTTAAGTTTGTTATTGGATAAAGGAGATCCTCGAGAAAAAGACAAGTTTATTTGGTAACGGTTGACTAACTGGCCCTGTACTCCTAACAATACCTTGATTTGATGTTGAGTTGATGTCCAAAACTAACATTTACTCTATGTTAATAACTAACATTTATTCCATGTATTCAGCCAAGTGGAGTGCTGGGACATGTGAGAAACTAATGGGAACATTTTGAGATCTGAGCCGTTGTCTAGTAATATCAGTCTCATATACTCTCTCAAGTGAAGAGTGGGGACATCTCGTTACTGGAGAGGAGATCCTCCAGAAAATATAAGACTATTTGGTTAGAGTTTTTTTTTCTTCTTCAATATTTAGTTAAGTATTTACCTTTTATAGGGACATTTATGAACTACAGTTAGTGGTCCCCTGCTTTGTTTGTCTCCTCTCATTAATTACTGGGAAAAAAGAAAAGGAGTGTAGTGAGTGAGTTGTGTAGAAAGGTGGGGGGAGGGAATAAGGATAAATAAATCAATAAAGAATGGCAAAACACGCAGGGGGAAAGAGAGGGAAATCTCAATTGAATTTGGACACTTCCATCTACCCAGGCATTAAAAAAGGTGATCAAACTAAACAACAATTGATAACCTGCATGAATAAACAAATGAGCTCTCCAAAAAATGTTCAGCAAAAAAAAGATTGTAAAACTCAAGAAAAGGAGAGCTCTTTTTGTAATACGGAAGAAGATAATATTCTGGGTTCTATGAGTGGAGAGATGGGGGAGGATTCCCAGATTGTGGAGAGAGATTCCAGGGAGAATATACCAGAAGGAGACATCAGTAGAATAAATGGTGAGCAAGCATTTAGCTTGCAGGATATCTTCGTAGAGATCAAAAAGTGTAATACATCAATTATGGATCTCTCTCTCCAAGTGGGGAATGTAAATGAAAAAGTAGAGCTACTTCGAGCAAACCTGTAAAAGTATAATAACAGACTAGAAGAGGTTAAAAAAGAAAGTATCAGACATGGAAGATTTATTTAAAAAAAAACGGTCTCAGAGAGGGGAAAGTAATATTTGAAAATAAATAAATAAAGAATAAATTATAAGATATATATAAAATATAAGATGTATGGGTTTTCAGGAAGCAGTGGAAGGGCAAGATGTGGACTTGTTTATGCAGAACTGGTTGATGGAAACATTTGGTCAGGATGTAACAAGGCATGTGGATTTTGTAGAGCGTGCACATAGAGTGCCCATAAAACTCCCCCCCCCCCACAAGGCACAAGACCCAGACCAATACTGGTCAAACTACTAACATCTAGGGATAGGGATGAGCTAATTCACAGGGCAAGGAAAAAGGGGAAACTGGAATATAAAGGGAACCATGTGATGGTATTTCCAGAATTTGCAAACGAGACTGTGCAGGAGAGAAGTCGATTTATAGAGATGAAAAAAGAACTTCGTAAAAAAGGGGTTAAATATTCCATGTTATTTCCCGCAAGGTTACGAGTTGAATGGAGAGAAAAAAACGTGTTTTTTCCATACTCCGGAAGAAGTCAGAAATTGGATGGTGAAGCATGTTTAGTAAATAGACATCGAGTCGGGTGTTTGAGAGGGAGTTAATGCTAGGCAGTGATGGACGAACATCGTCCGGGACGGTTCGCGAACGCGATCAAATGTTCGCGGCATGCCCTATTCACTTTAATGGCAGGTGAACCAGAAAAACCTTCAGCTCATATTTGCAGCCACCAAATACCTAATAGAAGTGCACAAATAGTCCCACAACATGGACACTGACATACTAGAGGGGGATCAATTACAAAAATTCCAACAAAAAATATGTATCTTAATCAGGGGACATTTTTATGCGTCTTAAAGGGAAATTCTCTGAAATGTGCCCTGCTGGAGCCTAGAAAATTAGGCATTCACCTGACATAAAATAAATTCTGATTATGTGGCTCGATGTACATTATGCGGTCACTGAATAACAATTTTACTGTAGTCCACTTTTTTTTCACTTTTTTGGGGGGGAAACTGGTACATCACACCAGTAGAAATTATTTGTTCCAATAGCGTTTGTCACTCTGTGTAGCTGAGGTAACGCAACTAAACCGCAAACAAATGCTGCACCACCCAACTGCACTATATAGAAAGTACATTATTATTATATCACACCCCTGCTTCAATCAGTTTTTTTGGGGGGCAACTGGTAAATCACACCAGTAGAAATTATTTGTTCCAATGTCGTTTGTCACTATCTGTAGCTGTGGTAACAAGAGGTTCAAGAGGTTAATGAAGAGGATGATACAGAGATGTAAATCAGTGAGGTTGTGGTTGGGTCAACAAATCAAGAGTATGATCAGAGTGAGGAAGTGGAAGAGGACTTGGTGGACGATGAGGTCACTGACCCTACCTGGGAAGGTGGAAAGCCGAGCGAAGACAGCAGTACAGAGGGGGAGTGATCTGCAGCACCGCAATAGGCTAGAAGAGGCAGTGGGGTGGCAAAAGGGAGAAGGCGAGCCACACCAAACAGACCCAGAACTGTTCCACGCAGCACCCCTTTGCGTAAATCTCCCTTGCAAAGGGGTAGGTGTTCCGCAGTATGGCGCTTTTTTGAGGAAAGTGCGGACGACAAAAGAATAGTAGTTTGCAACCTGTGCCACACCAAAATTAGCCAGGGCGTGTACACTAGCAATCTCACCACCACCAGCATGATCCGCCACATGGCATCCAAGCACCGTAATAAGTGGGACGTACGCCTGGGTCCACAATCTGTGTCTGCGGGTCACACCACTGCCTCCTCTTCCCCTATGGTACGTGCTGGCCAATCGCCTGTCGAAGGCGCAGGCGAGGATGCCCCCCGCCCTGCACCTGGAGCTGTCACGGATGATGTTGCAGATAGCTGGAAGTTATGGATAAACATCCGACTGGCTTGATCCCAAACTAAGGAGCATAAAGGTGACCCCTATAAAACCCTAAGAGCTCACCCTGACTGCTAAGCACATACAAGGGTCTCAGAGGTAGATGATTGCATGCCCTCGTACCTAGACTGTGTGACACCTGAAAACCCTATAATAGTGAGGGGACACAACCACCGGCTCCCTGCACTTAATACGGAGGGAGTTAGGGTCACCTAGAATCAAGCCAGCAAGGAAACACAATACATGAAAGGACTTCTCTGAACAAGCAGTAACAGGAGTCTCCAGCAGTGAACACTTCAATCCAGGAAGTAGTATAAACCGCAAAGTGAGGCAGTATGGGAGGGAATATGAAGGGAGGCAATTAGTGTAAATAGGTGACAGCTGGGAGAAGGAAAGGAGATGACAAAGTGAAACCAAAACAAAGATCATCATGCAAGAGGTACAGAAGAACGTCTGCCAGACCTTCTCAGAGAGCTGGCGGTGACAGTACCCCTCCCTTTACGGGTGGACTCCGGACACTCAGAGCCCACCTTCTCAGGATGAGACCTATGGAAAGCCCTGATGAGACGAGTGGCCTCAATGTCCGCCACCGAGACCCACATCCTCTCCTCAGGACCATAACCCTCCCAATGAACGAGGTACTGGAGAGAACCGCTGATAATGCGAGAATCCACAATCCTAGAGACCTGAAATTCAAGATTACCATCAACAACAATCGGAGGAGGAGGCAAAGAGGAGGGTACAGTGGGTTGGACATAAGGTTTTAATAGGGACCTGTGAAAAACATTATGGATCTTCCAAGTCTGAGGAAGATCAAGACGGAAGGCAACGGGATCGATGACGGACAAGATCTTGTAAGGCCCAATAAACTTAGGACCCAACTTCCAGGAGGGAACCTTCAGTTTGATATTCTTTGTAGACAACCACACCAGATCACCCACATTCAGGTCCGGACCAGGCACACGTCTCTTATCCGCCACACGCTTATATCTCTCACTCATCCTCTTCAGATTACCCTGAATCTTTTGCCAAATAAATGACAAAGACGAGAAAAATCTCTCCATATCAGGTAAACCAGAAGACCCCTCTCCAGAGAATGTCCAAAACTGCGGATGAAACCCATATGCACCAAAAAATGGTGACTTATCAGAGGACTCCTGGCGACGGTTATTTAAAGCAAACTCAGCAAGGGACAAAAACGAACACTAATCCTCCTGATTCTCTGCCACAAAACAGCGCAGATATGTCTCCAGATTCTGATTGACGCTTTCGGTCTGACCATTCGACTGCGGGTGAAAAGCAGAAGAGAACGACAACCGAACTCTTAAGCGAGAACAGAAGGCCTTCCAGAATCTGGAAACAAATTGCGTGCCCCTATCAGAAACGATGTCTGAAGGAATGCCATGCAATTTAACAATGTGATCAACAAATGCTTGCGCCAGCGTCTTAGCATTGGGTAACCCAGGAAAGGGAATGAAATGTGCCATTTTGCTAAAACGGTCCACTACTACCAGAATCACAGTCTTCCCCGAGGAATGAGGCAGGTCCGTAATGAAGTCCATGGACAGATGTATCCAAGGATGGGAAGGAATGGGTAACGGGAGGAGAGAACCCGATGGCCGTGAATGAAGGACCTTGACACGAGCGCAGGTCTTGCAGGCTGCCACAAAACCCTCAACCGTCTTACGAAGAGCCGGCCACCAGAATCTCCGAGCATTGAGATCCACTGTGGCTCTACTCCCCGGGTGCCCAGCAAGGACAGTATCGTTCCCCCCTCCCGGAAAACATTGTGACAGGGCATCATCCTTTATATTTTTAACCCCAGGGCGGAACGTGACAACAAAATTAAACCTAGAAAAGAATAAAGACCATCTGGCCTGTCTCGGGTTCAGACGCTTGGCTGATTCCAAATAGGCCAGATTCTCATGGTCGGTAAACACGGTAATAGGGTGTCTGGCTCCCTCAAGCCAATGGCGCCATTCCTCAAAAGCTAATTTGATGGCCAACAACTCCCTATCTCCCACATCGTAATTTCTCTCTGCAGAGGAGAGTTTCCTTAAGAAAAGAGGCACACGGTCGCCATTTGGCAGAAGAGGGACCCTGAGATAAGACCGCACCCACAACCACCTCAGAAGCGTCCACCTCAACAATAAAAGGTAGAGAGACATCAGGTTGTACCAAAATGGGAGCGGAAGCAAAACTCTCTTTGATACTAGAAAAGGCCTTAAGCGCATCTACCGACCAGGAGGAAAAATCGACCCCCTTTTTAGTCATATCAGTGAGTGGCTTAACAACAGAGGAATAATTGGCAAAACCCAAAAACCGCATCAACGCCTTCTGATTCTCAGGAAGCTCCCAATCAAGCACAGCGCGGACCTTCTCAGGGTCCATGCGAAAACCAGAAGCGAAGAGAAGAAAACCAAGAAATTGAATCTCCGGTACCGCAAACACACATTTTTCCAGTTTAGCGTACAATTTATTCTCACGCAGAATGAGCAAGACCTGACGTAGGTGGTCTCGATGAGTCTTGAAATCAGGAGAAAAAATCTAAATGTCATCTAGATACACCAGTAGGGATGAGCGAACCCGAACTGTATAGTTCGGGTTCGTACCGAATTTTGGAGTGTCCGTAACACGGACCCGAACCCAAACATTTTCGTAAAAGTCCGGGTTCGGGTTCGGTGTTCGGCGCTTTCTTGGCGCTTTTTGAAAGGCTGCAAAGCAGCCAATCAAGAAGCGTCATACTACTTGCCCCAAGAGGCCATCACAGCCATGCCTACTATTGGCATGGCTGTGATTGGCCAGTGCAGCATGTGACCCAGCCTCTATATAAGAAGCTTGGGTCACGTAGCGCTGCACGTCACTCTGCTGATACAAGCGTAGGGAGAGGTTGCTGCTGCGACGTTGGGGAGAGATTAGGCAGTGATTAACTCCTCCAAAAGACTTCATTCAGTGATCGATCTACAGCTGTGGATCATTGAACTGCTTCTATTCAATTGCTCAGTGTTTTTAGGCTGCCCAGAGCGTTTTTCAGTTACTTTTTTCTGGGGTGATCGGCGGCCATTTTGTGGCTTGTGGTGCGCCAGCACAAGCTACCACCAAGTGCATTTAACCATCAATAGTGTGGTTATTTTTTGCTATATCCTACATCAGGGTCAAGCTTTCATCAAGTGCATTTAACCATCAATAGTGTGGTTATTTTTTGGCCATATACTACATCAGAGGCAAGTTGAGCCTGTCACCTAGCTCCTAAAAAATAGGCCTCACATTTATATTCATCCAAATCTGTACTGTTTTAGCTGGTCAAGTTATTTTTAGTGACCGTCAAAGCACAGTTTTTGTTCTGGGTTGAAAAACAATTCCCAAATTTGCAATTCTCAAAATTAGTGGTTTCTGCTGTATCAGGCCTACTTTAAATCTATCCCTAAAAGGGTATATTAGATTCAAGGTGCTGATAGGGTCATTCTGAAAAACTTAACACACACGCTATCGTGCAGATCCAAGTCTAATTCTGTGATTAAACGTTTACCTGTCACACAGCGCCTAAAAAATAGGCCTCACATTTATATTCAGCTAAATCTGTCATTACTGGTGTGCCTGTATTAGTGTAATACGGTACCTAAATAGATAGCCAGACAGTGTTAGGTGTCTGTAAAAAAAGGCCTGAATTTTAATTCAATACATTGGTCCGAATAATATTTTTCTTATTGTGGTGAACGGTAACAATGAGGAAAACATCTAGTAAGGGACGCGGACGTGGACATGGTCGTGGTGGTGTTAGTGGACCCTCTGGTGCTGGGAGAGGACGTGGCCGTTCTGCCACAGCCACACGTCCTAGTGAACCAACTACCTCAGGTCCCAATACCCGCCAGAATTTACAGCCATATTTGGTGGGGCCCAATGCCGTTCTAAGGATGGTAAGGCCTAAGCAGGTACAGGCATTAGTCAATTGGGTGGCCGACAGTGCATCCAGCACGTTCACATTATCTCCCACCCAGTCTTCTGCAGAAAGCGCACAGATGGCGCATGAAAACCAAGCCCATCAGTCTGTCAGTCTATCAGGGAAACCAAGCCCATCAGTCTATCAGGGAAACTGTCTGAGCCTCAAGTTATGCAGCAGTCTCTTATGCTGTTTGAAGACTCTGCTGCCAGGGTTTCCCAAGGGCATCCACCTAGCCCTTCCCCAGGGGTGGAAGAGATAGAATGCACTAACGCACAACCACTTATGTTTCCTGATGATGAGGACATGGGAATACCACCTCAGCACGTCTCTGATGATGACGAAACACAGTGTGCCAACTGCTGCGTCTTTCTGCAGTGTGCAGACTTAACAGGAGGTCAGGGATCAAGACTGGGTGGAAGACGATGCAGGGGACGATGAGGTCCTAGACCCCACATGGAATGAAGGTCGTGCCACTGACTTTCACAGTTCAGAAGAAGAGGCAGTGGTGAGACCGAGCCAACAGCGTAGCAAAAGAGGGAGCAGTGGGCAAAATCAGAACACCCGCCGCCAAGAGACTACGCCTGCTACTGACCGCCGCCATCTGGGACCGAGCACCCCAAAGGCAGCTTCAAGGAGTTCCCTGGCATGGCACCTCTTCAAACAATGTGCTGACGACAAGACCCGAGTGGTTTGCACGCTGTGCCATCAGAGCCTGAAGCGAGGCATTAATGTTCTGAACCTTAGCACAACCTGCATGACCAGGCACCTGCATGCAAAACATGAACTGCAGTGGAGTAAACAACTTAAAAACAAGGAAGTCACTCAGGCTCCCCCTGCTACCTCTTCTGCTGCTGCCGCCTCGGCCTCTTCTGCTGCGGCCGCCGCCTCGGCCTCTTCCTCCTCCTCTGGAGGGACGTTGGCACTTGCCGCCCAGCAAACATGGGATGTACCACCAACACCACCACCTGCGTCATTAAGCATCTCAACCATGTCACACCGCAGCGTTCAGCTCTCCATCTCACAAACATTTGAGAGAAAGCGTAAATTCCCACCTAGCCACCCTCGATCCCTGGCCCTGAATGCCAGCATTTCTAAACTACTGGCCTATGAAATGCTGTCATTTAGGCTGGTGGACACACACAGCTTCAAACAGCTCATGTCGCTTGCTGTCCCACAGTATGTTGTTCCCAGCCGGCACTACTTCTCCAAGAGAGCTGTGCCTTCCCTGCACAACCAAGTATCCTATAAAATCAAGTGTGCACTGCGCAACGCCATCTGTGGCAAGGTCCACCTAACCACAGATACGTGGACCAGTAAGCACGGCCAGGGACGCTATATCTCCCTAACTGCACACTGGGTAAATGTAGTGGCGGCTGGGCCCCAGGCGGAGAGCTGTTTGGCGCACGTCCTTCCGCCGCCAAGGATCGCAGGGCAACATTCTTTGCCTCCTGTCTCCTCCTCCTCCTACTCAGCTTCCTCCTCCTCTTCTTCCACCTGCTCATCCAGTCAGCCACACACCTTCACCACCAACCTCAGCACAGCCCGGGGTAAACGTCAGCAGGCCATTCTGAAACTCATATGTTTTGGGGACAGGCCCCACACCGCACAGGAGTTGTGGTGGGGTATAGAACAACAGACCGACGAGTGGTTGCTGCCGGTGAGCCTCTAGCCTGGCCTAGTGGTGTGCAATAATGGGCGAAATCTCGTTGCAGCTCTGGGACTAGCCGGTTTGACGCACATCCCTTGCCTGGCGCATGTGCTGAATTTGGTGGTGCAGAAGTTCATTCACAACTACTCCGACATGTCAGAGCTGCTGCATAAAGTGCGGGCCGTCTGTTCGCGCTTCCGGCGTTCACACCCTGCCGCTGCTCGCCTGTCTGCGCTACAGCGTAACTTCGGCCTTCCCTCTCACCGCCTCATATGCGACGTGCCCACCAGGTGGAACTCCACCTTGCACATGCTGGACAGACTGTGCGAGCAGCAGCAGGCCATAGTAGAGTTTCAGCTGCAGCACGCACGGGTCAGTCGCACTGCGGATCAGCCCCACTTCACCACCAATGACTGGGCCTCCATGCGAGACCTGTGTGCCCTGTTGCGCTGTTTCGAGTACTCCACCAACATGGCCAGTGGCGATGATGCCGTTATCAGCGTTACAATACCACTTCTATGTCTCCTTGAGAAAACACTTAGGGCGATGATGGAAGAGGAGGTGGCCCAGGAGGAAGAGGAGGAAGAGGGGTCATTTTTAGCACTTTCAGGCCAGTCTCTTCGTAGTGACTCAGAGGGAGGTTTTTTGCAACAGCAAAGGCCAGGTACAAATGTGGCCAGACAGGGCCCACTACTGGAGGACGAGGAGGACGAGGATGAGGAAGAGGTGGAGGTGGAGGAGGATGAGGATGAAGCAGGTTCACAGCGGGCTGGCACCCAACGCAGCTCGGGCCCATCACTGGTGCGTGGCTGGGGGGAAACACAGGACGATGACAATACGCCTCCCACAGAGGACAGCTTGTCCTTACCTCTGGGCAGCCTGGCACACATGAGCGACTACATGCTGCAGTGCCTGCGCAACGACAGCAGAGTTGCCCACATTTTAACGTGTGCGGACTACTGGGTTGCCACCCTGCTGGATCCCCGGTACAAAGACAATGTGCCCACCTTACTTCCTACACTGGAGCGTGATAGGAAGATGCGCGAGTACAAGCGCACGTTGGTAGACGCGCTACTGAGAGCATTCCCAAATGTCACAGGGGAACCAGTGGAAGCCCAAGGCAGAGGAGGAGCAAGAGGTCGCCAACGCAGCTGTGTCACGGCCAGCTCCTCTGAGGGCAGGGTTAGCATGGCAGAGATGTGGAAAAGTTTTGTCACCAAGCCACAGCTAACTGCACCAACACCTGATACGGAACGTGTTAGCAGGAGGCAACATTTCACTAACATGGTGGAACAGTACCTGTGCACACCCCTCCACGTACTGACTGATGGTTCGGCCCCATTCAACTTCTGGGTCTCCAAATTGTCCACGTGGCCAGAGCTAGCCTTTTATGCCTTGGAGGTGCTGGCCTGCCCCGCGGCCAGCGTTTTGTCTGAACGTGTATTCAGCACGGCAGGGGGCGTCATTACAGACAAACGCAGCCGCCTGTCTACAGCCAATGTGGACAAGCTGACGTTCATAAAAATGAACCAGGCATGGATCCCACAGGTCCTGTCCATCCCTTGTGCAGATTAGACATTAACTATCTCCCCTTAACAATATATTATTGTACTCAAGGGCACTTCCTCATTCAATCCTATTTTTATTTTCATTTTACCTGTCACGGATGGTGTACAGGAAACAAGACAATACAATATAAACAATGACTCACTGGATCCACAACTAAGGAACAAAAGGGAGACCACAGCATGAGACCTGCCGCTCTCCCTTATTGCTCAGCCTATGCGACCACCCCAAAGGTGGATGGGTGCATATCCACGTACCTCGACTATCTTACCCCTGAAGACCCTACAATAGTGAGGGGATACGACCACCGGCTCCCTACACAGACACGGAGGGAGTCAGGATCACCTGGATCCAGAAAACAGAAAATCAAAAATACATATGCAACACTTATCTTGCAGACGACTGGGGACTGTGGACTGAGAACTAGGAACAGCAAGCACACACACTCCAGGAAGTTGTATAAGCCGCACACTACTGCATTCTGGGGAGGAACTTAAAGGGCAGCAATCAGTCCAACTGCATGACAGCTGAGATAGACTAACGAGATGAGGAACTCAACCAAAACAAGAAATTCAAGGAGGAGGATCTGAAAGGCTCCTGTCAGAGCTTCTCAGCTGTCTGGCTGTGACATTACCATTATATTGCGGGGCAACCCAAAGTTGAATGAACCTCTCCTCTGTCTGGGTGCTGGGGCCTAAATATGTGACAGTGGCCTGTTCCAGTGGTGGGTGACGTGAAGCCTGATTCTATGCTATAACATGAAGACTGATTCTGTGCTGACATGAAGCCAGATTCTCTGTTACGGGACCTCTCTCCTCTGCCTGGGTGCCTGGGCCTAAATATGTGACAGTGGCCTGTTCCAGTGGTGGGTGACGTGAAGCCTGATTCTCTGCTATGACATGAAGACTGATTCTCTGCTGACATGAAGCCAGATTCTCTGTTACGGGACCTCTCTCCTCTGTCTGGGTGCCGGGGCTTAAATATGTGACAGTGGCCTGTTCCAGTGGTGGGTGACGTGAAGCCTGATTCTCTGCTATGACATGAAGACTGATTCTCTGCTGATATGAAGCCAGATTCTCTGTTACGGGACCTCTCTCCTCTGCCTGGGTGCCTGGGCCTAAAAATGTGACAGTGGCCTGTTCCAGTGGTGGGTGACGTGAAGCCTGATTCTCTGCTATGACATAATGACTGATTCTCTGCTGACATGAAGCCAGATTCTCTGTTATGGGACCTCTCTCCTCTGCCTGGGTGCCTGGGCCTAAATATGTGACAGTGGCCTGTTCCAGTGGTGGGTGACGTGAAGCCTGATTCTCTGCTATGACATGAAGACTGATTCTCTGCTGACATGAAGCCAGATTCTCTGTTACGGGACCTCTCTCCTCTGCCTGGGTGCCTGGGCCTAAAAATGTGACAGTGGCCTGTTCCAGTGGTGGGTGACGTGAAGCCTGATTCTCTGCTATGACATGAAGACTGATTCTGTGCTGACATGAAGCCAGATTCTCTGTTACGGGACCTCTCTCCTCTGCCTGGGTGCCTGGGCCTAAATATGTGACAGTGGCCTGTTCCAGTCGTGGGTGACGTGAAGCCTGATTCTCTGCTATGACATGAAGACTGATTCTCTGCTGACATGAAGCCAGATTCTCTGTTATGGGACCTCTCTCCTCTGCCTGGGTGCCTGGGCCTAAATATGTGACAGTGGCCTGTTCCAGTGGTGGGTGACGTGAAGCCTGATTCTCTGCTATGACATAATGACTGATTCTCTGCTGACATGAAGCCAGATTCTCTGTTATGGGACCTCTCTCCTCTGCCTGGGTGCCTGGGCCTAAATATGTGACAGTGGCCTGTTCCAGTGGTGGGTGACGTGAAGCCTGATTCTCTGCTATGACATGAAGACTGATTCTCTGCTGACATGAAGCCAGATTCTCTGTTACGGGACCTCTCTCCTCTGCCTGGGTGCCTGGGCCTAAAAATGTGACAGTGGCCTGTTCCAGTGGTGGGTGACGTGAAGCCTGATTCTCTGCTATGACATGAAGACTGATTCTGTGCTGACATGAAGCCAGATTCTCTGTTACGGGACCTCTCTCCTCTGCCTGGGTGCCTGGGCCTAAATATGTGACAGTGGCCTGTTCCAGTGGTGGGTGACGTGAAGCCTGATTCTCTGCTATGACATGAAGACTGATTCTCTGCTGACATGAAGCCAGATTCTCTGTTATGGGACCTCTCTCCTCTGCCTGGGTGCCTGGGCCTAAATATGTGACAGTGGCCTGTTCCAGTGGTGGGTGACGTGAAGCCTGATTCTCTGCTATGAAATGAAGACTGGTTCTGTGCTGACATGAAGCCAGATTCTCTGTTACGGGACCTCTCTCCTCTGTCTGGGTGCCGGGGCCTAAATATGTGACAGTGGCCTGTTCCAGTGGTGGGTGACGTGAAGCCTGATTCTCTGCTATGACATGAAGACTGATTCTCTGCTGACATGAAGCCAGATTCTCTGTTACGGGACCTCTCTTCTCTGTCTGGGTGCCGGGGCCTAAATATGTGACAGTGGCCTGTTCCAGTGGTGGGTGACGTGAAGCCTGATTCTTTGCTATGACATGAAGACTGATTCTCTGCTGACATGAAGCCAGATTCTCTGTTCTGGGACCTCTCTCCTCTGCCTGGGCCTAAATATGTGACAGTGGCCTGTTCCAGTGGTGGGTGACGTGAAGCCTGATTCTCTGCTATGACATGAAGACTGATTCTGTGCTGACATGAAGCCAGATTCTCTGTTACGGGACCTCTCTCCTCTGTCTGGGTGCGGGGGCCTAAATATGTGACAGTGGCCTGTTCCAGTGGTGGGTGACGTGAAGCCTGATTCTCTGCTATGACATGAAGACTGATTCTGTGCTGACATGAAGCCAGATTCTCTGTTACGGGACCTCTCTCCTCTGTCTGGGTGCCGGGGCCTAAATATGTTACAGTGGCCTGTTCCAGTGGTGGGTGACGTGAAGCCTGATTCTCTGCTATGACATGAAGACTGATTCTCTGCTGACATGAAGCCAGATTCTCTGCTATGGCATAAAGAGACTGATTCTCTGCTGACGTGAAGCCAGATTCTCTGCTATGGGACCTCTGTCCAATTGATATTGGTTAATTTTTATTTTTTTTATTTTTATTTTAATTCATTTCCCTATCCACATTTGTTTGCAGGGGATTTACCTACATGTTGCTGCCTTTTGCAGCCCTCTAGCTCTTTCCTGGGCTGTTTTACATCCTTTTTAGTGCCGAAAAGTTCGGGTCCCCATTGACTTCAATGGGGTTCGGGTTCGCGACGAAGTTCGGGTCAGGTTCGGATCCCGAATCCGAACATTTCCGGGAAGTTCGGCCGAACTTCTCGAACCCGAACATCCAGGTGTTCGCTCAACTCTATACACCAGTACAAATTTCTCCATTAAATGATAAAAAATGCTGTTCACAAAATGTTGGAAGACGGCCAGAGCATTCATCAAACCAAAGGGCATAACCAAATTCTCAAAATGACCCTCAGGGGTATTGAAGGCCGTCTTCCATTCGTCCCCTTCCCTGACCCTGACTAGGTTGTATGCCCCTCTTAAATCCAACTTAGAAAAAACTTTTGCCCCAACAATCGGGTTAAACAGGTCCGGGATCAGAGGAAGCGGATATGGGTCACGAATTGTGATACAGTTCAGCTCCCTGAAATCCAGACAAGGTCTTAAAGAACCATCTTTTTTCTTAACAAAAAAAAAAAAACTGCGGCAACAGGTGACTTCGAGGGTCGGATGTGTCCCTTTCTCAGGCTCTCAGAAATATAAATACGCATAGCGACTCTTTCAGGTTGGGATTCTGTAAAAGAACTGTGTACTAGCTCGTACACAATGTGATACCTCTTGGCGCAAAACCACAATTGCGAGTGACGTCTTTTTAATAGTTATTTATTCATTCAGGTGACAACGCGTTTCGGAGTGAGAATACTCCTTTATCAAGTTTTTGGAGACGGGTACATACAGTTGGTGCGACTGATCTAAATGCTTGGTGTCGGGTCCTGTATGTGTAGCGCGGTGCTACACATACAGGACCCGACACCAAGCATGGCAAAATTGACTTCGGAGTGCAGCATCGTTCCAACCAGTATCAGCTGCCCATCTCCGAAATTCAGAACAATATATCTCTGCGGACTGTTTACCCTTGCATAAAAGACGCAGTTTAGATTCAGCCAGAGCAATACGATCCGGGTCATCATATATTTGCCCCAGGGCTACAAAAAATTCATCCACCGATTGGAGGGGCCGTGCCCCCACCGGCAGCAAAAAGGCCCAAGACTGAGCGTTATCCCTGAGCAGCGAGATGATGATCCCCACCCTCTGCTCCTCATCACCAGAGGAATGGGGAAGTAGGCGAAAATGGAGTTTGCAAGCCTCTCTAAAGCGAACAAAATTCTCACTACCCCCGGAGAACGTATCCGGAAGCGAGATCTTAGGCTCGGAACAAACTCCATGAACGAAAGCAGAACCGGTCACCTGAAACTGAGACACAGTTTTATGGAGATCTGCTACCTCCAGTGAAAGACCTTGCATGCGGTCAATCAAGGCTGAAACCGGATCAATGCTTAAGACGGTAAAGGCGGTTTATAATGTCACGGATGATGTTGCAGATAACTGGAAGTTATGGATAAACATCCGACTGGCTTGATCCCAAACTAAGGAGCATAAAGGTGACCCCTACAAAACCCTAAGAGCTCACCATGACTGCTAAGCACATTCAAGGGTCTCAGAGGTAGACAATTGCATGCCCTTGTACCTAGACTGTGTGACACCTGAAAACCCTATAATAGTGAGGGGACACGACCACCGGCTCCCTGCACTTAATACGGATGTAGTCAGGGTCACCTAGAATCAAGCCAGCAAGAAAACACAATACATGAAAGGACTTATCTGAACAAGCAGTAACAGGAGTCTCCAGCAGTGAACACTTCAATCCAGGAAGTAGTATAAACCGAGAAGTGAGGCAGTATGGGAGGGAATATAAAGGGAGGCAATTAGTGTAAATAGGTGACAGCTGGGAGAAGGAAAGGAGATGACAAAGTGAAACCAAAACAAAGATCATCATGCAAGGGGTACAGAAGAACGTCTGTCAGATCTTCTCAGAGAGCTGGCGGTGACAGGAGCTTCGTAAGCACCATCAGCGACCACATTCACTTCCATGTCCAAATGTTATTACCCTAGGCAATTGAACGCAAACGCAAATACCCAGCCACCCACCGACAGGCCATAGGACTAAATGTGAATTTTTCAAAATTACTGGCCCTGGAAATGTTGCCATTTAGGCTTGTGGACACTGAGGCCTTCCGCAACCTGATGTCGGCAGCCGTCCCGCGGTACTCAGCCGCCACTATGTGTCCCGAAACATCACACGTGCCCTGACCAACGCAGTTACTGGGAAGGTCCACTTAACCACAGACACATGGACAAGTGCCTTTGGCCAGGGACGCTACATTTCCCTGACGGCACACTGGGTGAACATTGTGGAGGCCGGGAGCTAGCACCTACGTTAGTGGCTCCAACCCCCACTTCTCCTCCGCCTCGTCCTCCACTTCCACTTCCGAATTATCCGCGTGCAGCACCGGTCAGCCATCAGCCGGTATTTGGAAGCAGTGTAGCACTGCAGTGGGGAAGTGTCAACAGGCCGCGCTGAAGCTGATATGCTTAGGGGACAAACAGCACACCGCGCAGAGCTGTTGCAGGGGATAACAGACCTAACTGAGCTGTGGCTCATGCCACTCAACCTACAACCAGGCATGGTTGTGTGTGATAATGGCCGTAACTTGGTGGCAGCTTTGGAGCTCGGCAAGCTCACACACATCCCATGCCTAGCCCACGTCTTAACTTAGTGGTTCAGAGGTTTCTCAAAACCTACCCCAATTTGCCTGAGATACTGGTGAAGGTGTGCCTTGTGTGTGCGCATTTCCGCAAGTCATCGACAGCTTCAGCCGGTCTGTCAACGCTGCAGCAGCGCTTGAAATTGCCAGCTCACCGGCTGTTGTGCGTCGTGATCACGTGCTGGAACTCCACGTTCCACATGTTGGCCAGGCTTTGTGAGCAGCAGAGGGCATAGTGGAATACCAACTGCTGCATGATCGTCGCATTTCCAGTCAGCTTCCGCTAATCAGAAGCGAGGAGTGGGCATGGTTGTCTGACCTCTGTTAGGTTTTAAGAAACTTTGAGGAATCAATACAGATGGTAAGTGGCGATAACGCTATTATCAGCGTAACCATCCCACTTCTGCATGTGGAAGAGGTGGAAATGGGGGAAGAAGACATTACACAGGGTGATAGTTAGACCACCCCGTGAATTGGACGATGAAGAGGAGGAGGAAGAGCAGGAGACGGTTGCCTCTGCTACAGAGGGTAGTACCCATGGAAGTTAAATTCCTTCTGTTCTGCGTGGGTGGGCAGAAGAGGAGGAAGAGGATGAGGAGATGGACAGTCATCCTCCTGATGAGGACAGCGAAGTCTTGCCTGTTGGTAATCTGGCACACATGGCTGACTTCATGTTAGGCTGCCTTTCCCGCGACCCGCACGTTATACGCATTTTAGTCAACATGGATTACTGGGTGTTCACCCTTCTCGACCCCCGCTACAAAGACAACTTCTTATCTCTCATTCCTCAGATGGAGAGGACGAGCAAAACTATGCAATACCAGAAGGTCCTTGTTGAAAGATTGCTCTAAAAATTTCCATCTGACAACGCTTGTTGCAGAGTACGTACTTCCTTGGGCAACCGAGGAGTCGAGACAAGGGGAACACACAGCAGTTCCAACAGAGGCAGGGCAACACTCTCCAAGGCCTGGGACATTTTCATGATACCCCACCAGCACCCTCGCCCTGATGCACGGCCTAGCATCACAAGGAGGGAAAAGTTTTGGAAGATGGTGAAGGAGTACGTAGCAGACTGTGTCGATGTCCTCAGTGATCCCTCAGTGCCTTACAACTACTGGGTGTCCAAGCTGGACACGTGGCACAAACTGACGCTCTACGCCTTGGAGGTGCAGGCCTGCCCTGCCACCAGCGTTTTGTCTGAGTGGGTATTTAGTGCTGCTGGTGGCATTATAACAGATAAGCGTATCCACCTGTCAACTGAAAATGCTGACAGGTTGACTCTTATAAAAATGAACAAGGCCTGGATTGCCCCTGACTTCTATACTCCTCCAGAGGAAAGCGGCTGAACATAAAGGCATTTTAAATGTGTTGTTTATAATGTACTGAATATTCTGTATTCCCATGCACCCCTTCCACCACAAAAAAGGGTATATGGTTGAATCTTCTTTTTCTCCTCCTCCTCTTCCATCATATCAACATGCTTATTTGTCGCATATAATGCCCTCGCATACAATTTTTTACAGGGTCAGCTCACCCGCAGGCCCTCTCATATAATTTTTTACAGGGTCAGATCACCCGCAGGCCCTCTTATATAATTTTTTACAGGGTCAGCCCACCCGCAGGCCCTCTCATTCATTTTTTTACAGGGTCAGCTCACCCGCAGGCCCTCAGCAAAAATCTTTTAGAGGGTCAGCTCACCAGCATGCCCTCACCCATAATGTTTTAGATGGTCAGCTCAGCAGCAGACCCTCGCACCTAATGTTTTTGAGGGTCCCCAGCAGGCTATCAATCATACTTTTTCCGTAGACGGTGTCCACTGCAGACAGTTAAATTATCCATGCCACAGCTGTGGTGTAAAGTGTGCGGATCAAAAAAAAAAAATCTTTTAGAGGGTCAGCTCACCAGCAGGCCCTCAGCGGAAATCTTTTCGAGGGTCAGCTCACCAGCAGGCCCTCAGCAGAAATTTTTTCAAGGGTCAGCTCACCTGCCAGTCCTCAGTGAAAAACTTTTCGAAGGTCAGCTCACCAGCAGGCCCTCAGCGGAAATCTTTTAGAGGGTCAGCTCACCTGCAGGCCCTCGTATATCTGTGAGATACAGTGTACCTTTGCCGTAGACGCTGCGAACAGTGTTATTACCTGTGGTACCTCTCCTGAATAACGTTTCCTCATCCTAAATACCTATGCCATTCCCTGTAATTTTTTAGTACTTATTCCAATGACAGGGCCTCCTAAGAGTCCTGTATTGTTATTTATCGTCACTACCTCCCTGAGTCGAGAGTAGGTAATTTGCGCGTCCCCGTCTGCCTTTCTTTGAAGTGGTAGCCGTTACTCAGGCTCCCTCTCTGGAAGCGAACCCTGAATCCCCGTTACGTGTGGTCACCATGGTAGGCACATAAAAGAACATCGAAAGTTGATAGGGCAGACATCTAAATAGATCGTCGACATCATGGGGACGTGCGATCACCCAGAAGTTATCTAGAGTCAACAAAGCGGCAGCAGGCCCTTGCACATCATGTTTGAGAGGGTCAGCTCACCAGCAGGCCCTCACCTACAATCTTTTACAGGGTCAGCTCACCAGCAGGCCCTCACCTACAAGTCCAGTTTCACTTTCTATAAGTCTGGTCAACACAATCCTCACCACCAGGGATCACGTAACTACTTAGCACAGAAGAGTATCGTTGGTTATCAGAATGAACCACACAAATCGTCTGGATCCACCCGCTCACAACGGCCATGCACCACCACCTACAGAATCGAGAAAGAGGTATCAATCTGTCAATCCTTTCCTTGGCCGGGCCGGGTGAGGTTTCCAGTGAGTAGTAAAATTAAGCCGCAGGCTCCATTCCTGGTGGTGCCTTCCGTCAATTAGTTTAAGTGTCTGCTTTGTAACCATACTCCCACCAGAACCCAAAGAGTTTCCCAGAAAATGCTTGGCGGGTAATGGGAATAACGCTGCAGGATCGCCTGTGGGATCGTCTTCGAACCTCCGACTTTCATTGTTGATTAATGAAAACATTTGTGGCAACAAAATGCTTTGGCTGTGGTTCGTCTTGCGCTGGTCCAAGAATTTCACCTCTAGCGGTACAATACAGATGCCACCGGCCGGCCCTCTTAATCATGGCCCCAGTTCCGAAAATCAACAAAATTTTTGGCTGAACTTGCACTTTATATACAAGTAAATATACAGGAAAGAATGTTTCCTAACAATTTTTCCTCTTAAATCGATTTTATCTTTGGTTTTGTGCGTATTATTGTCAGTCTGTAAAAGTGGCGTACTACTCGGACAACATCGCTCCCAGCAGCGACATGGGAGTCTAAGATGCATCCATACATCCTCCCCATGCTGTTCCCTAACCGTTTCGGTGGTGTTTTCAGCAATTTCTTAACTTTTCATATGAACCAGGCACCCTCCCCTCTTCAGAGCTGGGGGTGCCTGGTTTAATGCTCGGGTTCGCTCATTGACTTCCATTATACTCGTGTGCTCGGTAGAGCACCCGAGCATCCCGATGTGTTCGGCCAGAGCAACCGAGCACTAAAGTGCTCGATCATCACTATTCGCTACATTTTCAAGAGGAATAGTATTTTGGTTCATAAAGAAGGTAAAATAAAAGTGGTTGAAGTAATTACAGATAAGTAGTCTTTTCAATGCAACATCTTTTAAGTGCAATTCTTTAAGTGCACATACTGAATTATACCAGAATGTAATATTATGGATATGGAATCCACATTGTCATCACTGTCTACTGACCATCACCTAATTCTCTCCTCTCCAGGTATGTCTACATTGAAGCTAACTGCTGCACCCAGCTTTTCCACAGTCTGATATTGTCCACACCTCTCATCTTTCCTTCTCATCTATGGTATGTCTACATTGAAGCTAACTGCTGCACCCAGGTTTTACACAGTCTGATATTGTCCACACCCGTCATCTTGCCTTCTCATCCCTGGTATGTCTGCACTGAAGTTAACTGCTGCACCCAGCTTTTCCACAGTCTGAAATTGTCCACACCTCTCATCTTTCCTTCTCATTCCTGGTATGTCTCCACTGAACTTTAATGTCTCTTTCCCTGCTGGATTTATTGAGTATTTGTTTACATTGACTATTCTCCCCTGTATCTGGTCCTCCCTTGATTAGGCCATATTTAGCCCACTCCCCTCTTGGTCACACCTAATTGAACACTGAGTGGTATACAGTACAGACCAAAAGTTTGGACACACCTTCTCATTCATTTTCTTTATTTTCATGACTATGAAGGCATCAAAACTATGAATTAACACATGTGGAATTATATACATAACAAACAAGTGTGAAACAACTGAAAATATGTCATATTCTAGTTTCTTCAAAGTAGCCACCTTTTGCTTTGATTACTGCTTTGCACACTCTTGGCATTCTCTTGATGAGCTTCAAGAGGTAGTCCCCTGAAATGGTCTTCCAACAGTCTTGAAGGAGTTCCCAGAGATGCTTAGCACTTGTTGGCCCTTTTGCCTTCACTCTGCGGTCCAGCTCACCCCAAACCATCTCGATTGGGTTCAGGTCCGGTGACTGTGGAGGCCAGGTCATCTGGCGCAGCACCCCATCACTCTCCTTCATGGTCAAATAGCCCTTACTTTCAAAGTTTTCCCAATTTTTCGGCTGACTGATTTTTTCTTTACTTAGCTGCTTTTTTCTTGCCATAATACAAATTCTAACAGTCTATTCAGTAGGACTATCAGTTGTGTATCCACCTGACTTCTCCTCAACGCAACTGAAGGTCCCAACCCCATTTATAAGGCAAGGAATCCCACTTATTAAACCTGACAGGGCACACCTGTGAAGTGAAAACCATTTCAGGGGACTACTTTATGAAGCTCATCAAGAGAATGCCAAGAGTGTGCAAAGCAGTAATCAAAGCAAAAGGTGAAGAACCTAGAATATGACATATTTTCAGTTGTTTCACACTTGTTTGTTATGTATATAATTCCACATGTGTTAATTCATAGTTTTGATGCCTTCAGTGTGAATCTACAATTTTCATAGTCATGAAAATAAAGAAAACTCTTTGAATGAGAAGGTGTGTCCAAATTTTTGGTCTGTACTGTACATGTAAGTCCTTAGGTCTTTCAGACCTTGGTATTTTCAATGCAACATATTTTAAGTGAAACTCTTTAAGTGCACATACTGAATTATACCAGAATGTGACCAGAAGGGGACCACAGGTGATTACAGACATAGTTACTGCAAACAATGTTTCAATTTTTCATCTCTTCCTCCATCTTACCTTCTCATCTAACTGCTTGCACAAACCTGTTTGGCAACGTAAAACACTTCCTTCCCAAACACACACAGATACCTCTTGCCCTCTCTTATTCTCATCTATTAACACTTTATCTGCTTCTCTTTACTGCTGGTGATATCTTTCCAAATCCAGGCCCCCCTCAGCAAATCCCCACTATCACCTCCATGTCCCAGTACAAATCTCCTTCTACAAATTTCTGCAACCCCTTAAACCTAACAATCATTCCTCTGACCCCTGCTTCTTTGGTTCCTCTTGCAGGAGCATTATGGAATGCATGCTTTGTCTGTAACAAACTGTCCTAAATTCATGATCTTTTCATCTCCCAAAAAATTTCCTTTCTGGGTCTCACAGAAACATGGCTGACACCCTCTGAGACCTCCTCCCCTGCTGCACTCTCATATAGTGGATTTCATTTCACTCACACCCCCCGCCCCGGCTGCAAACATGGTGGAGGAGTTGGTGTTCTCTTATCAGACACCTGCTCCTACAGCCCAATTCCACTGCCACCCTCCATTACGCTCATCTCATTTGAAGTACACTCTGTTCACATCTACTCTCCCTCCAAACTTCAAGTAGCTGTCATTTACCGCCCCCTAGGCCCAGCCACCATCTTTCTTGACCACTTTAACACCTGGCTCCTACTAATTCTTTCTGCCGACATCCCCACTATTATCATCGGTGAATTCAACATCCCTATTGACAGTTGCCACTCAGCTGCCTCTAAACTCCTATCACTCTCTTCCTCCTTCGGCCTCTAACAGTGGTCTTCCGCTCCCACCCTCAGAGATGGTCACACTCTGGATCTTATCTTTACCCGCCTATGCTCCCTATCAAACCATTCTAATTCGCCTCTCCCCCTATCCGACCACAACCTACTCACCTTCTCTTCACTGGTCTCTTCTGCTGCTCCTCCGTTCCACATACTAGCAAACCCCTGCAGGAACCTTAAAGGGAACCTGTCACCTGGATTTTGAGTATAGAGCTGAGGATATGGGTTGCTAGATGGCCGCTAGCACATCCGCAATACCCAGTCCCCATAGCTCTGTGTGCTTTTATTGTGTAAAAAAAACGATTTGATACATATGCTAATTAACATAAAAGAGTCATATCTTACTTGTGTGACCAGAGAAGAGTCATATTTTCAAGCTCTGACTCTTCTCAGGTTAATTTGCATATGTATCAAATCGGTTTTTATACACAATAAAAGCACACAGAGCTATGGGGACTGGGTATTGCGGATGTGCTAGCGGCCATCTAGCAACCCATGTCCTCAGCTCTATACCCAAAATCCCGGTGACAGGTTCCCTTTAAACATCTCGACTTTCGCTTGCTTTCTGACTCTCTTCTGCCATTCTCTACCATATGTTCCCTCCAAGACCCAGATGCTGCCACCACCTTGTATAACACCACAAGAAGTACAGCTCTGGACACTGTTGCCCCCATCACACACAACAAAACCCTAAAAAATCAACAGACAACCCTGGCACACCAACCTAACCAAAAAACTCAGACAAGCTTCCAGGGCTGCTGAGCGGCGATGGAAGAAATCCCATTCTAAAGATCAATTCACCGCATACAAGCAATCTCTCCTCATATTCAAATCCTCACTCGCTCATGCAAAACAGGCGACTTCTCATCCCTCATATCTTCCCTGTCCCACAGCCCTAAACAACTTTTTAACACTTTTAACTCCCTTCTCCGTCCGCCAGCTCCCCCACCCTCTCCTCTCATCTCAGCTGAGGACTTTGCCACATTCTTAAAACAAAAAATAGTCAACATCAGAGAAAGCTTCAGTTCACAGTCCCCACAGACCCTCTTCTCCCAAAACCCACTTCTCCACCATTACAGAAGAAAAACTCTCCACTCTACCCTCCAGATCACATCCCATCCCACCTCATCCCTAACCTCAACGCAGTGTTTACCCCAGCCCCAACTCATCTCTTCAACCTATCACTAACCTCTGGTGTCTTCCCCTCTGCTTTTAAACATGCTACCATTACACCCATCCTCAAAAAGCCTTCACTTGACCCATCTTCTTTGTCCAGTTATCTCCCCATATTACTTCTTCCGTATGCCTCAAAGCTACTTGAACAACATGTCCATTCGGAACTGTCCTCTCACCTCTCCTTCTGCTCCCTCTTTGACCGGCTACAATCTGGCCTCTACTCGACTGAGACTGCCCTTACCAAAGTCACCAATGACCTACTAACAGCCAAAACCAAAAAACAATACTCTGTCCTCCTTCTCCTTGACCTGTCCTCTGCCTTTGACACTGTCGACCACTCCCTTCTGTTGCAAACTCTCTCATCTTCTGGCATCACTGACCTGGCCCTCTCCTGGAACACATCATGCGGTGGCTCAGTGGTTAGCACTGTTGCCTTGCAGTGCTGGGGTCCTAGGATTGAATCTGACCAAGGGCAACATCTGCACGGAGTTTGTATGTTCTCCATGGGTTTCTTCCGGGTTCTCCGGTTTCCTCCCACACTCCAAAGACATACTTACAGCGCATCGAGGCCTGAAGGGTAAGATTGCGTGTACACAAGACTATACATCATCATCATCACTGTACATCACAGACCTGACGTTTAGCGTCTCCCACTCTCACACCAGCTACTCGTCTCATTCCCTCTCTGTTGGTGTCCCGCAAGGCTCTGTCCTAGGACCCCTGCTCTTCTCTATTTGCACTTTTGGTCTGGGGCATCTCAGAGTCCCATGGCTTTCAGTATCACTCTTCTTCTCCTCTCGCTTTCTAAAACTTAACATGGATAAAACAGAATTCATTATCTTTCCCCCATCTTGCTCAAACCCCCCAACAGACCTATCTATCACGATCAATGGCTGCACACTCTCCCCGCTCAACCAAGTCCGCTGCCTTGGAGTGACCTTGGATTCTGCCCTCTCCTTCCGACCGCACATTCAAGCTCTTTCCACCACCTGCCGCCTCCAACTCAAAAACATCTCCCGCATCCGCGCTTTCCTTAACTTTTAATCTGTAAAAATGCTTGTACATGCCCTCATCATTTCCCACCTAGACTACAGAAACATTCTCCTCTGTGGCATTCCATCTAGCACTCTCGCACCCCTCCAATCTATCCTCAACTCTGCTGCCCGATTAATCCACCTCTCACCCTGTTACTCCTCTGCCTCTCCCCTCTGCCAATCCCTTCACTGTCTCCCCATTGCGCAACAAATTCATTTCAAAATACTAACAAATACATCCCGATACATCCCCACATACAATCCGATCCTCACAAGACCTCCTTCTCTCCTATCATCTTATCACCTCTTCCCACAATCGCCTCCAAGATTTCTCCCGTGCATCCCCCACACTCTGGAACTCTCTACCCCAACATATCAGACTCTCACCTACAGTGGAATCCTTCAAAAGAAACATGAAAATCCACCTCTTCAGACAAGCCTACAACCAGTAACCCTGCTGCCTCTATACCGCCATGACCAGCTTTACCTTTACCTACTGTGTCCTTCTCCCATACCATGTAGATTGTAAGCCCTCACGGGCAGGGCCCTCTCTCCTTCTGTACCAGTCTGTAACTTGTCTTGTTTATGATTAATCCAATTGTCTGTACAGCGCTATGGAATGAATGGTGCTATAATAATAAATAATAATAATAATAAGATGCGCGATATGTTATAATGAATAGTATATTAGAAGGTAAACCCTGGATAATTGCAAGTATATACATCTATTTACTATGAAAGTATTAATAAAAATTCATGAGTTCTCAGTTCTCAATAAATAGAGGCAATAGGGCACTTTTAGTAGTTGGTGACTTTAATATGGTTACAGATGAAAATTTTGATAGATGTGGAATAGGGAACAAAAAGATAGTGCACAATAAATCCAAATTAAAAAATATTATGGAAGAATGGGATTGGGTTGATATGTGGGGATTCAGTGAGTACACACAATCCAAGCTGCTCACTTTCTGTTTGAAAAGGCGCCTGTGAGTGCCGAAACGCGCGTCACCCTAATATGAGTGACCAATAAATTTCTTATCAGCAAAGATTATTGGAGTGCCGGTTTTCTTCTATTTTTCTGAAACGGGATTACATCCGCACAAACTGAGCACCCATCGACCAGCACACAGTGCCGCCTGACTTTATCACACAGTATCTCTACCAATGATGCTGCCACCTGCTGGTGAACATGGAAAATTCATGGAAATTTACATTTTACATAGTTTTAAATGCACAGTTGTGAAGACATAAGCAAAATCATATCAGATGACAATATAAAAGCTCTTAAAAGACAGTAGCAGAGTAGAGGAGGGGAGTGTAGTTGTTATGGAATTATGGAATCGATGGGATGACAGAATGTATTCTTGATTTACATGTCTCTCTCTTATCTCTCCCTGTCTCTCCCTCTTGTCTGTCTGTCTCCCCCTCCTTCTTCTCCCCTACTTCCCCTTTTCAGTATTGCAATTACCAAATAATCACATGCTTGCTTTTTTTATACAAGTATATTACGTAGATGAAAGCTTGTATGCGATAGGATAACATATAATCTGCGCACTTTTATATCCATATATAGCAAATTGCAGAACTAAGTACGTGTCCTTGAGATACTGGACATTAACATTAAGCCTATCATAAATACGCATATTATTAGCTTATTAGATAACGCCCTGATAATGGAATATAAAAAATGTAACTTCCTCAATAAAGTAGAGTATTGTCTCATAACTCGTTGTGATGAGTCAGTTCCTCTCTCTCCGTGCACGGATTTGCAATATTGCCTAAAAATAAAATATTTGGAAACAGCTGTCACAAAGTAACTGACATTTGGGTCAGAACCAAAATAGAACCAGGACATAGTAACACAACTCTAGGGTGTTACATGTATATATATTATATACTGTATATCACTATATACAAGAGGATGATATATGGTATAACATCTTCTTGTATATAGTGATATAGTGGACCACGCTGATGATATAACCTGGGTATCTCCTGTATATAATTATATATGTACAGCTGGTATAAGTTATACATCTTAATATACCAGAAGATGTATAACTTATACCAGGCCAGCTCACATCTAATAATATACAGAACATACCAAGGCCAGATAGTTACTATTACCTGGGCTGGCTCTGGCTGAAAGCTGCTGAAATGACCTGATGAAAGTCAGTGGCAACTGGCAAGGCTGAATGAGTGCTGCTCCTGGGCCTGGCTCAGGTTGGCAGAAATGTCTGGCAGAGAGAGAGAGAACGAGGCGAGGCGGGGTGAGTGACTGTAGTATAGAGTCAGTGGCAGACTAGCAGTGGCTCCTGCGCTCCTCTGTTCCAAACTTCCTGCCGGACCTGCAGCGCTGATAACTTTGTGACATCACGTAAGCACGCAGTGTGATCCGAACATGCTGCCAGGCCCTGCCCCCTGCAATTGGTACTTAAAGTGACCATGCCTAAGCCGGACCCGTTGTCCCATCATCCATAACAACAAAAAAGGGAGACTTCTGACCGTCCGTCCTGGCCTTGCGCCAGACCAGGAGTAAAAAAAAACGGACGTCTGGACACCCTAAAAGCAGCAGTGGCAGAGAGACTGAGGCCAGCAGCAGCCATTTCAGTCAGATTAGAGCGAAAGCAGCAAAGTGGCTGTAATATGACTAAAATGGCTGCTGCTGGCCTCAGTGAGTCTCGCTGCCACTGCAGAGAGACCTCATATCAGCCAACTCAGCCCCCATCAGACCTCAGATCAGCCCAAAGACCCTCATGAGACCCCCACTCAGCCCCCATCAGACCTAAGATAAGCCCAAAGACCCCCATCAGACCTCAGCTAAGCCCAAAGACCCCCATCAGACCTCAGATAAGCCCAAAGACCCCCACTCAGCCCCCATCAGACCCCAGATAAGCCCAAAGACCCCCACTCAGCCCCCATCAGACCTCATATCAGCCGAAAGATCCCCACTCAGCCCCCATCAGACCTCAGATAAGCCCAAAGACCCCCATCAGACCCCCACTCAGCCCCCATCAGACCTCAAATCAGCCCAAAGACCCCCATGAGAACCCCACTCAGCCCCCATCAGACCTCAGATAAGCCCAAAGACCCCCACTCAGCCCCCATCAGACCTCAGATAAGCCCAAAGACCCCCACTCAGCCCCCATCAGACCTCAGATCACCAACTCTGAACTCTGAACCATAAATCTGAGAGAAATCAAGACCTTGGCTTTTCCTCTTCTTCCAGCAGAAGTCACGCTCTCTGCTCCTCTCCCTGCCTTCCGGCGCTGCACTGTCACCTTACAGTGTGCAGCGTCAGGTCATAGTGGGCGCACTACGTCCTGACGCTGTACGCGTTCAGGACAGTGAAGCGCTGGTGTCCAGCTGAGACGACTCAGGTAAGGCGCATGCGCAACTGTGGCCCCTTCTCCCCACTGGAGTGAAATTTCCCTACCCCCTCGGTGTCGTTGTGCGCCTGCGCGGCGCATCTTGCATGGAAACGTCATGTCCGGTGCGGCTGCCCAACAGGAAGTGACGCGAGTAGGGAAATTTGTTAGAACACTGGCCGGAGAGGGGACTCCAGGGAGGGGAGGGTAAGGGGCAGAAACGGAGCACTGGGCGCCCGGGTCCTACGCTACACACACACAACACTACTGCAGGGCGGGGCCAGGGGTC
The DNA here is from genome assembly GCF_905171765.1 of Bufo bufo. Classification (NCBI taxonomy): domain Eukaryota; kingdom Metazoa; phylum Chordata; class Amphibia; order Anura; family Bufonidae; genus Bufo; species Bufo bufo. The sequence continues at coordinate 10,005,795 of NC_053393.1, read as the reverse complement.
CACAGGCGGCCGGGCCCCCTAGAACTGCGACCCCTGCGACCCCTGTATGTACGCCCATGTGAAGATTGTTAAATCCTAGAGCAAAACATTTTTCATGTTTTTCTGAAACTTACAAAGTTTTATCACAAATAGATATGGCAATAGTTAATAAGAAAGTGATGTATGATATTAATAAAGTTAATTATGCAAAAAGAAGTGTGTCGGACCATTGTCCAATTATGGTTAATACCAGGGGAGAAGGTGTGGGGAGAGGTATACGGCTCAAAATTAAGATAGGTTGAATAAATAAAAGAGAGACACGAGAAAATGAAGGCGCGGCAGATACAAGGATAGTTTGGGAAGCTGGTAAGGCTTTTATGAGAGGGATTTCCATGAAATATACTTCAATATTTAAAAAAGAGAGAAACAAACATCTGAGGGAGCTGGAATGGGAACCCTACAGAAAATAGCAGAAAAGGGATGACGTACAAATTATGTACAAAAACAAACTTTATTTGCTTCTATTATTTCGGCACAGAAAGAAACCAACTATATTTTTTGAATTAGAGAACGAGTATGGCCAGGAAATTGGAGAACAAACGGGTAAAATGCAGTTATTAGGAGGATACTTTGAGGGAATCTATAAAAGTAGACTATATGAGGGATGGGAGAAAATAAATTGTTTTTGGATAGTATTGAAATGAAAAGTTTAACAGAAGAACAGAGAAAGGGATTGGATGCGGCAATTAGTTTAGAAGAAATTAATAGGGCCCTCAAATCTATAGTCAAGAATAAGTCCCCGGGGTTGGATGGTATTCCTTTTGAAATATATGATAATTTTAGGGAAGTATTAACCCCGAAGTTGTCTGAGATCGCATCTAGGGAGAGTAAGGTATTACCAGGTATTACCAGATTCATTATGTGAAGCATTGATAACATTAATATTGAAACCTGACATAAACAAAGAAAAAAAAACTTCTAGCGAAGGTTTTGGTAAATAGACTAAAGGGAGTCATATTAACACTTATCCATTAAGATCAAACTGGGTTTATACCTGGGAAAAGTACAGCGTACAATATTAGGGGATGCTTCATAAATATGCAGATATTTCAGTGAGTAGTACTTTTAATAGATGCATTGACAGCCTTTGATACAGTGGAATGGCCATTTATGATAGCTACATTTTAAGAAAATGGGGTTTGGTAAAAAGTTTATTTCATGGATAAAACTGTTATATACGGATGTTAAGGCAAGAATTATAGTAAATGGGGAAATGACATCCCTTTGAAATCCAGAGAGGAGTAAGACAGTGTTGCCCACTGTCCCCTCTCCTCTTTGCTTTAATGGAACCTCTTGCTTCCTTAATAAGACAACATAAAATGATAGTGGGCTTAAATATGGGGAACATGAAGAGAAGATCTCAATGTATGCCGACGACCTGATGATGTTTTTGGGAACACACGTTTCCCTGTCACGTGTATTTGATAAGTTTGAGCTATACGGAAAATTGGCAGGATTGAATATAAATTGGAGTAAGTCTGCTTGTATCCCATTGGACCCATTTAAAAACTATGTTCCGTAGAGATAAAAAAAAGGATGAGAGTGGGTTAATATATCGAGTAACCCTCAGGATTATATAAAACTAAATGTACTGCCCTTAATAAACAACGTTAGAGATAAGGGACGGATTTGGAAAAAACGTCCCCTTTCTATAGCAGGTAGAAGATCTTTGATAAAAATGTGTCTACTCCCGATGATAAATTATGTATTATGGAATGCTCCGATAGAAATACCAAAAAAAAAAAAATTTAAGATTCTAGAGAGTTTGTTCAGTGTGTTGATCTGGAGAGGGCGTAAGCCGAGAATGAGATTACAACTGTTACAGTTAGCAGAAGGTGAGGGAGGCCTCTCTGTACCAGATTTGAATTTATACGTCCTTGCAGGCCAACTCAAAAATTGTTTGGAATGGAGTAAAACCCAAGTCTATAACTCAATCATAATAACATTGGACAGAAATACATTGCTCCAAAAAATAAAGGGAACACAAAAATAACACATCCTAGATCTGAGTTAATTAAATATTCTTCTGAAATACTTTGTTCTTTACATAGTTGAATTTGCTGACGACAAAATCACACAAAAATAAAAAAATGGAAATCAAATTTTTCAACCCATGGAGGTCTGGATTTGGAGTCACACTCAAAATTAAAGTGGAAAAACACACTACAGGCTGATCCAACTTTGATGTAATGTCCTTAAAACAAGTCAAAATGAGGCTCAGTAGTGCTTGTGGCCTCCACGTGCCTGTATGACCTCCCTACAAAGCCTGATGAGGTGGCGGACGGTCTCCTGAGGGATCTCCTCCCAGACCTGGACTAAAGCAGCTGCCAACTCCTGGAGAGTCTGTGGTGCAACGTGACGTTGGTGGATAGAGCGAGACATGATGTCCCAGATGTGCTCAATTGGATTCAGGTCTGGGGAACGGGCGGGCCAGTCCATAGCATTAATGCCTTTGTCTTGCAGGAACTGCTGACACACTCCAGCCACATGAGGTCTAGCATTGTCTTGCATTAGGAGGAACCCAGGGCCAACCGCACCAGCATATGGTCTCACAAGGGGTCTGAGGATCTCATCTCGGTACCTAATGGCAGTCAGGCTACCTCTGGCGAGCACATGGAGGGCTGTGCGGCCCTCCAAAGAAATGCCACCCCACACCATTACTGACCCAATGCCAAACCGGTCATGCTGGAGGATGTTGCAGGCAGCAGAACGTTCTCCACGGCGTCTCAAGACTCTGTCACGTCTGTCACATGTGCTCAGTGTGAACCTGCTTTCATCTGTGAAGAGCACAGGGGGCAAGTGGCGAATTTGCCAATCTTGGTGTTCTCTGGCAAATGCCAAACGTCCTGCACGGTGTTGGGCTGTAAGCACAACCCCCACCTGTGGACGTTGGGCCCTCATATCACCCTCATGGAGTCTGTTTCTGACCGTTTGAGCAGACACATGCACATTTGTGGCCTGCTGGAGGTCATTTTGCAGGGCTCTGGCAGTGCTCCTCCTGTTCCTCCTTGCACAAAGGCGGAGGTAGCGGTCCTGCTGCTGGGTTGTTGCCCTCCTACGGCCTCCTCCACGTCTCCTGATGTACTGGCCTGTCTCCTGGTAGCGCCTCCATGCTCTGCACACTACGCTGACAGACACAGCAAACCTTCTTGCCACAGCTCGCATTGATGTGCCATCCTGGATAAGCTGCACTACCTGAGCCACTTGTGTGGGTTGTAGACTCCATCTCATGCTACCACTAGAGTGAAAGCACCGCCAGCATTCAAAAGTGACCAAAACAGGAACTGAGAAGTGGTCTGTGGTCACCACATGCAGAACCACTTCTTTATTGGGGGTGTCTTGCTAATTGCCTATAATTTCCACCTGTTGTCTATCCCATTTGCACAACAGCATGTGAAATTGATTATCACTCAGTGTTGCTTCCTAAGTGGACAGTTTGATTTCACAGAAGTGCGATTGACTTGGAGTTACATTGTGTTGTTTAAGTGTTCCCTTTATTTTTTTGAGCAGTGTATTATTCCCCAGCCAAATTAATGAAATTTTATAAAAATAAGGGGCCAGATTTATCATTAGCTCAGGTCAGAATAATGGAGTGAAAAAGTCCCAAAAAAAGTCCCAAACACTAAAACTGCGCACAAATTTGCGACTTTTTTCTGCTCTGCACTATGCTCACCAGTTTTCTGAAAGTGGGCGTGTTTTCTTATGTAAATGAATCTCTAGACAGATTTACTATTGGGACTATTTAAAAAGTTGCAAAAAAGTCGCAAAAAAGTTGCAATTTCACTCCAGTGAGGACCATGCTTATCTTATGAGACTTTTTAATAGAACATGCGACTTTTTCATAAAAAGGTGCGACTTTTTCGTAAAGATGTGCGACTTTTGTAAATCTGCTTACTGACGGATAAACTGCTACCGTCAAACCACATTTATTACAGTCTTAAAGGGCCGATCATAAATCTGACTTGGCTAAAACTGATTTTAGCCATATGTGAAAGTGGAGTGAGCTGTCAGAGGAATGATAAATCTGGCCCAAGGTGTTTAAATGTCAAAAATGTAGTGAAGAGGGAGTAGATGATATACATTTATTATGGGAATGCCAGTGTTTGAAAAAATTCTGGAATGAAGTAATTAAAGAAATATGGGGTTACCATAAGATTAGAATCCATAAAACTCTAAAAATGTGTATCTTGGGGTATATGAAAGATGTAGGTAATGTCAGGTCACAAGAAATCGCGGCTAAATTATTATTTCAAGCAAGAAGATGTATAGCAAACTACTGGGTTAATAAAAGGCCTCCGACGATAAAAATATGGGAAAGTTTGGGAAAGTGCTCGAAGCTATACTTAAGTTTGATATGATGTGGAAAAAGTGATTTAAAGATGGGGAGTAGTTGGAGATTGGGGAGAGATGGAGGGAGGAGAGAGGGATAGAGTAGCAGGGGAGGAATTATTTAAATACATTTTTTTTTAGGGTTAATATGTGGATAAATTCATGTTTTAGGATATTGGTGAAGTGGATGGTGGGAGGGGGAGGATTTGGGGTAATATACCAATTAAAGAGAGAGGAAAAAATGGTATTCATACGGACTATTTTATATTATAAGATGGTTTCCTTTTGATGGGAAGGATATTTTTCTCATTTTTGTTTATATAAGATGTAAAATTGTCTATTGTCAATATAAAGGCTTAAATAAAAATGTATTATACAAAAAAAAACTTAAAGACTGTCATTTACTCACTTCACCGCACAACGGATAATAATAAGCCCTTTTTTCCCCCACTAATACACACAAAAAAGGGCTTTAGAACATATAACTGCGAAGCTAAACGGTAAATACATTTTACTTTTGCCGTAAATACACAACAAAAAGTGCTTTAGAACATATAACTGCACCGCTGAATGGAAAATATATCTTACTTTTGTCACTAATGCATGACAAAAAGGGCGTTAGAACATATAACTGCACCGCTGAACGGCAAATATATTTTTATTTTGCCACTAATACACAGCAAAAAGGGCGTTAGAACATATAACTGCACCGCTGAACGGCAAATATTTTTTTTATTTTGCAACTAATACACGACAAAAAGGGCTGTAATTTTCGCAATTCACCACACAACGGCAAATACGTTTTTTCCCATTAATACAAGCCAAAAAATGCTTTAGAACATAGAACTGCACTGCACAAGGGCAAATAAGACGTAGAAATATTTCCTTGTAATATCCCTGTTAATGCCTGTATCACACAGCACTTGCACCCCAATAACAAGAACGGTTTGCTGGAATTAATGAGCTGTATAATGGCAATGTGGATCCACAGTCAGTGCAGCAAGGTGTAATAGGATTGTTCCTATTACCTGGGCTGTAACCTTCTACTGAACTCTGTTCTACATAAATGCTGTGGAATGATTCCTCCCTATCCTTTCCCTACACCTTGAATAATCTTTCCCTGCACTTGTAAATTGTTTTCTTTGTACAATGAAGTCTTTCCTAGCACTGTCTCTAGCGCCTGCTGACGTCTCTCCCTGTACTAAGTACAATGGCAGAATCTACGACGGCTGAGGCTATTTATAGGGCTGTGACATCACAGGGCTGGCTGCTGATTGGCTGCATGCATGGCATTATTATTCCGCCTTCCCAGAGTTCCTTGCTCCATGTCCTCACACGTGCAGCAGCCATTATTTTCAACTCCTTTGGATTTATTTTACAGCTTTCCACCACATTGTATACAATAATAAATGGTGCCACTGCAAAACAAAAACCCTAATATGGATCTGTGAACGGAAAAATAAAAAAGTTATGACTGTGGCAAAGAAGGGGTTAAGTAATAACCATGCATTCTTTTTTCACATAACATTTAAAGGGAGTGTATCGAGTCCCTTTTACTGACCTCCAGGAGCATGCAGCGTAACTGAATTCAGAGGTCTGACACTTACGGGTTAATGTGAATATGTTGTAGCCTGCAGTTTAGAGTCCAATGAATATACATGACATGCAGTGAAACGGAAAACGCGTCAGTCAAGGGCTGGAGGGCAGGGGGATTGTGCATGTCATCAATACATATTTATTCATGAGTTATGTTTTTTTGTTAGTCCATTGCTGGTTGCGAGGTGGGGGTCACCAAAAAAAGACATCTACAGCACCCTAGACCTGGGAATACTGTATTGCAATTGTACATAGGCATTGTGTTACACTGTATAGCATTATTGTAACACCCCAGAGTGATTTTACCACTACTACACCCTGCTACTATCTCTACTGGGCTAATATAATGTCATCTCATGTATGTCTTTCCAGGTCCACGACAATGTGCATTCTTAATCTTGTTAAGTAACTGTTTATTACATGTAATGTGCCTAGTTCACCAGCAGGTGGCATCATAAATGGCAGAGCTATCCTTAGAGAGAATGGACCTTACCATTCCATTCTCTCTCCTTTGGGCAGAAATGGGCCAGTACTGCTTGCTACCAGAAGGAGGTGGGTCAGTTCTGGTTAGTGATGGTTGAGACTCCATGTTGGAGCTGCCAGGATTCTAACCTACTTTTTGGCTGAACATAAGTCCGACTACAAGAGTGAAGTTCAGCATAAAGAGGAAACAAAGACGCCAAGTGAGCATGTCAGTACAGCAGAGTGAGAGAAAGATATAGCAGAGTTGAGTTTGCCTGCCAGTTTAATGCTGAAACCTGCTGAAATCAAGACAAAGTCTATAAACTGGTTAAATAAATGTTTATTCAAAGTAAAGCTGCCATTGAGCTTTATCTCAAGGTCTGGACTCAAGTTATTCTTTCCAATCCCTCAATTATTCCCTCTATTTATTGCTTCAGAGCCAAAGCCTGGGGTCCAGTGGTATCCAGTGTCAGGGATCGCTCACTCTCAGGGAGTCACCATCACAGACTTCTTCACAGACCAGAGGATTAAGGGGCCAAACTGTGCTTTATTGTGGCACATCAGCATAAAACATAAGTATACAAAATAAACTCCTGTCACGACCATGGTCATGGTCGTGACTCTGGATCCGCATGCAGTTGCCTGCGGTTTGGGTTTATTGTTCAACCACTGGTGAGTGCTGTTAATATGTTGCCTCACGTGTGGTTTCCGCTGGCAACATGATTGGTACTTGGCAGTATAGCAGGCTGAGCTGTTGCTAGGCAGCTTGCTGTCAAGTGCATGCGGTTAAACCTGGTTGGGTGTGTGTGTATGTATGCACTTTGTATGTCTGGTGTGCACGAGGTTTATGTAGGTGTGCACTGTGACACTTCCCTTCACTGTGGCTGCCCGTGGCAACGTTTGTATTGTGTACATGTGGTGGCAGTGTCTCGGCCTTCTGGCTGACTCCCAGTACATGGTTGCCACGCATGTCATTGCCTGCGATAACAGCTGCAGTGTAATTGTTTAATGTACACTCCCCCTTTAAATGGCTTTCCCCCTTGCCTGGTGTTGGAAGGGTTAACTCCCTTCTTAGTGTGTGAACACTGGGTGTGTGTGTGTGGGTGTGGCCACTTTGGGCTATTTAGCTCCTGCTGGATGCCAGACTCTGAGGGGTACTTCAGCCATGGTTAGCTGATGTCATCCTCCTGGTTTATACCATCTGCCAGTGAGAGCAACCCTTGTGGTCATAAACTTTATGTCTGATGTTAGATGATGTGGATATGGTCTTTCTGTTTATTGCAGCTATGGTTTCCTGGGTTCCTGTGTGATGTGTGGTGTGTCCGTTAGTATTGTTGTGGACAGCAGCACCTGTACATGGGTTCCAGGCTGTGTCTCTGTGGCAGGTAGGTGGTGTTACTAGTTACATTTACCTGCCATTGCCATTAGCTGTTTCTGTTCCCCTTGTAGCTTGGCCACTTTAGACTCCTGTTTCTCCGCGTCCAGGAGGAACGGGCTGTCTACCCAGCTCCTAGTTCAGGGATCGACGGAGGGTCAGAAGGGATCCAAGGTTCCTGAGCATGAGCCCTCCTACCTTCAAGGGCGGCTGATGCAGCTAGGAGTCAGGGTCAGATTAGGGAAGCTCTAGGAGGTGACCTGCTCCCTAATTCTGTGGTACTGGCCAAGTAGCGACCTTCCATCTTCTGGCATCGCACGGCTGAGGGTTTTCCCCATCCTCAGCCATGACAACTCCTGCCCTGGGCTCTAACTAATACAATTTTTTTTCCCTTGACTCATCTCTCAATACAGGGTCTCAGGCTCCAAGCCTCAGTAGGTCAGCCCACCAAACACAGTCGATTCGCCTTCTCTAAGCCACACGGTCTCAGCCCACCTGGCTCTGACCACACAAGCCTCCAGGCTTCCCTCTCTGTAAGGTCTCTTCCTCTTACCCAGACTGACACACTGAGGGCTGGTTTTATGCCAGACTGATTATAACAGTCTTCACCTGTGAACACCTATCAGGGAAAACCGTGCCCTGGAATAGGGGTGTATTGGGAGGTCCCACTATGAAACCTACCATCCCAATCCAAATAAAATCCAGCCCTGAATAAATAAAGAAAATAGCTTCAGCAACTAGGTTTACTGAAGCCAGTGCCATCTTCCTGGACTTTAATTATCTCATCTAGGTGAGATATACACCCCTTCCAGAGCTTTACCGTACACATTCCTGTTCACCTCACCACACCAGGTTAGAGCATCGTGACACACATAAAGAGACATTTAGGCCACACTACACCACTCGGCATTCCTACACTTGGGACGTGCGATAGATAGGGCCCTGGGGGGAAGCGCCCATTGCATTATGTATTTTATATGTTATGGCCATTACTACCAGTAAGTATGTAGATTGCAATGGTTGGCAATGTACAGGACTAACCATCCTGTTCCTCCCCTCTTGGTAGAAGTGAGCTGGACCTGCATCCTACTAGGAGGGGTTGAATCTGTGTCGTCACAGAGAGGATAGGAAGCACACTGCAGAGCTCCTGCTCCTAAGAAGGATTCTCCAAAGAGGATAACATTTAAAGACAGCTTCAAGTAAATCATTGAGAAGACAGACAGCAGAGTGAACTGCTACCACCAGCATTGAAGACACTGCTGCAAAGTAAGGGATTACAGCTAAGACACTCTTCACCAGACTACTGTTAGGCCAGTACCACATAAGTGCTAAAATTGTCATTATCCAACCTGACTCCATATCCTTACTGGTGCCAGAGAAATTTGCACTTGAAATCAGCTACTACTGAATGTATTTGAAGTTTTATGTTGCACTCAGTAAAAGAGACTTTTATACGTTTAATTCTGGAGAACGCTCTAATGAGACGAAGTAATTGCTCTTGTGAGACTTCAGGTAATAACTTCATAAATTAATTTCTACTGTAAAAAAAAACATTTCCGGAACTCGGGTTCAGTTCTAAGTGGAAGTTTGGAACCGAACCCGAGTTCGGGAAATGTTTTTTTTTTTTACAGTAGAAATTAATTGTAACATTGTAAAATATTTTTATGATGAAACAAGATTTGGGGAAGTCATTCTTTCTTGAGATCTGCAAAAATGTTACAACATGGCCAAGTAAAAGGAGTAATCTTGCATTAACAATCAAGAACAATTTGATTAGTTATATTTGCGATGGTGTCTATTCTCTAAGCAAATCAACTCTAATTTTTCTTCGAGGCAGTGTAGTGAAGATGGTGTTCGCTGTAACACATATAAATGCAGAGCACCATCTTGGCCAACCACTAGATGTCAGTACAGTGGTCCCTCAAGTTGTATTATTGTTCCTGGATGACCATCGTATGATGATACCATTGTAACCTGAGACCATAACTGGTAAAACTGCTAATTAGTTCCAAAGCCTCAAAATGTCATCTCAAGAGAAAATTAAGATGTCCTTACATCAGTCAGGATAGATACTGGAAGCTGTAGATAACTTTTTATGAGGAAGACAGAAGCTTCATTAGGGTCCTGTACAGTACACAGATGTACCAGAAAAATAACATGGAGCCGACCTCACCTGGAGTCCAGAGGAACACCTCATTCTGGTACCGACAGAGGGCAGTACAGGAGATGTAGTACCACGCTGTACTTAGAGGAGCTACTAGACAACCGATAAAGGTAGTTTACCAGAGAAATTACAATGTTAATTGTTGGCTGGATTTGAGTTTGAGGCATTGTATGGATGAGAAGTCTGTACTTCTCATTAGATGATTACTTCCCTTACGTTATTAATTACTTTCTCGTTTTCTCGTTATGAATGTTTTTTTTTTTTTGTACAGCTAAAGATCAGTGTGTATTTATACCGTAATTAATAAAAATTAGTCCAACTGGAGTGAAGGCTACCCGAGATGTCTCCAATAACAACACTTGACTGCTCTAACACAACCCTGTGTATACCAAGAAGGTTGATCAGCTCACCCTGTTCTGTGTCCACGTCCAGGTCCCTGGGACACAATCCAGATCCAAATATCAAACAAGAATCGATGCCTGCCGCTCCGCAATAATAAGAATCTTCAGCTTATTGTAACTGCTTTAAAAAGGAGCTTCTTATTGTGTCCAAACAAAGATAAATCTGGTTTACATCGCTTCAGGTCTCAGCTCTTATTCATAGTATATGGCTAACACAAGAAGAAACACCTTCTCTTACCTGGGGTGACTACTCAGGATCATCACATGTCGGGGAACTGCAAACATCACATGAATTCTAAGTATGCAATGCACACACTTAATCAGCAGAAATATGTGAGATCGGCTTCTGCAGTTACCCAGATGGAACTCACGTGTTTAGAGGGAATATCCAGAAAGGCTTTAATGGAAGACTTAATAACCCTTTAAAATACCTGCAAATTTGAAGCCAGATGTATCCCCCTATGTTTCCAGGAGGGGTTCCTAACCTCAGGAAGGGTTATAGTCTGCATTTCTACCTGTTATATTTACATGCTGATCCAGTATGAATACAAGGAAATTAAACTTTTCCTTAATTTCGACACTTCATAAGTTGATTTTTAAGAATACATAGTGCCTTAGTAGTGTCCCTTGGAGTAAAACGACATACAGTATGTGGTACTACAACTAGTAAAACTTTATGCTAAGTCTAATGAATAGCCACTCTCAGGTAAAGATTATGGTCCGGATTTGCTGATTCTATTAGGGGTGTTAGCTTAGCCTGGCTGTCTAGGCCTTCACCAGATTTAACACAGGGGCTCAGGTTGGATGGTAAACGTGGTTTAGGGACAGACACCTTTCTCTGAATCAGTACTAACTGTTGTTTTTCTTAACTTGAAACAGATCTTTATGCCAGAATTGTGGCACAATTTTAGAACAAAATGGTGCATTTTAGGCCCCCAGCTCTTTTCCATGAGACTCCACCTCTTTTTGCTGAACCTTGCTCCTTGTTGAGTATGCCATAAAAAAAAGTTAAAAAATCCTGCATGCTCCAAATTGCACCATTTTGTGCCTAGCTTTTTTTTATTTTGCAGATTTAATAAATCTGGGCCATGGTGTTTTCGATGTACTGTATTAACCACATGTTAAAAGTAAGAACTGAGACCATCTGGGAACATGAGTTTCATCTTTCTGGGCACATTAAGATGTTGTTTTGTCTGTTCCTGGATATTCAGTTAACTGACTTTGTAAATGTGGAGTCCCATGTAACAAGCAGTGGGCATGGAACTACTGTATCAACCAACCGGTTTGACTTTGGGTTAAACTAAGGATGTTAGTATTTAGTGATGGACGAACATTGGCCGGGATGGTTCGCGAACGCGATCGCACAAATGCGATCAAATGTTCGGGAACCGCAAGTTTGTGGCGGGCCCCATTCACTTTAATGGCAGGCGAACCTGAAAAACCTTCAGCTCATATTTGCAGCCACCAAATACTTAGTAGAAGTGCACAAATAGTCCCACAACATGGACAGTGACATACTAGAGGGGGATCAATGACAAAAATTCCAACAAAAAATATGTAATTTAATAATTTTTATGCATCCTAAAGGGAAATTCTCTGAAATGTGCCCTGTTGGAGCCTAGAAAAAAATTATTTTAGACCACGGGAGTACGGGCCTTGAAAATTAGGCATTCACCTGACATAAAAGAAATTTTGATTATGTGGCTCGAGGTACATTATGCGGCCAATGGATAAAAATATTACTGTAGGCCACTGGACTACAGGCCCCAAACATTAGGCATTCACATGACAGAAAAGATCAAGTGATTATGTGGCCGGAGGTTTATTACACGATCAATGGATATCAATTTTACTGCAGGCCAGTACAAATACAGGTCAAATACATATGTTTAAAAGAACTAAAAATATTAAATTGGATTAAAAACATGGCTAACGAAATCCCACCTCTTGAAAAAATCCCTAATGATAATAGTTGAAATTCGATAACATGTGGACGTCACTGGTGTTGAATTCCTCTGAGGCCCCAACAATTATTCATTCACCGTACATAAAAGAACAAGTAAGTATGTGGCTGGAGGTAGATTACACGGTCATTGGATATAAATTTTACTGCAGGCCATGGTACTACAGGCCCCAAAAATTATGCATTCAGCATACAGAAAAGATCAAGTGATTATGTGGCTGGAGGTCTATTAGATGGTCAATGGATATCAATTTTACTGAAGGCCAGTACAAATACAGGTCAAATACATATGTTTAAATGAACTAAAAATATAAAATTCGATGAGGGTTTGGGCGGTAGATGCGGCATGATGTAATTGGGTAGGTGTGCCACGGCTCCTCCCTCTCCCCTCCCCTTACCCGGCTCCTGGAACTCGGCGTCCTGTGTGATGTGAGCGCTGGATCCCTGCTGATTTCTTCGTGTTGCTCTCCCTGTGGTCTTGTTACCTTGTGTCAGTGTGTGGCGTGTGGATGCCTTTCTCTTGCCTGGCGGGTATCTCCATTATACCTCCGTTCTGCCTGTGCTCCTGGCTGCCTTCCTCCTGCAAGTGTGGTTACTTGCCGCCTCAGCTCCGGTCCCGCGTCGGCGTCCGCCCCCTTCATCTTGATTGCAATCACCATGGACTGGTAAGAGGAAGTTTGTGGGGGCGTGCGGATGTTCCGTGGCGGTCTTCTGATATGAGGGAATGCTCTGGAGGTTTGAACATGCGGGGTGGTCAGATGGAACGGACTGATAGATATCTGTGCCTGAATTAAGTGGTGTTACAGAGATCCGGACATCTACACCCTTTACTGCACCTGCATCTGTTTTTTAATAGGGAGATGGTGACTGTTTGTTTGAATACACTAGCATAAGACTCTGGCGCATTTTGTTTTTGGGGTATTGCCCCTTTTAAAGTTCTAATGAAGTTATGAACGAACTGTCTGGTCCAAGTGAACAATCCTTTGGTGTATGAGATTTCCCCTAAATGGGTTTGTATATTGGAGATACACAAGTAATTGGGACTGTCACTGGATCCATTGGTGTTTAACAGTGAGGTCACCTCCCTTTGCGTTTATCTGTTGTATATTCACATTAGGCGAACCAGCCGCTCCCTTCTCTGTTGCTCAGGGGTTCTAGATTGGGCTGTGGCCCTGCTGAGCAGTGGTGGATTGAAGAGTGAGTGCACTGGTAGGATAACCCCAATGTACTAATAGACTGGAAATCTATTAAAGACCTACACCTTGGAAACGTTTTTGTCTGTCTGCGGAACTTTTACTCAGCAATGTTATGTTACCAACCAAGACGAGACTATCTTATCCCATTATAGCCGCAATCTATTATGCTTTTTTGTGGTATGGACTGCCTCTAAGGAGTAAATACTTGTGGGTGGAGCTGTGTAATAGTAATTTAACACAACCAATTCCAGTCGGTCAAACTATAATGAAGTAATGGGCTAAACCCTTAATCAATATTAAATCACAGTGAATGGGTAGCTTTATAAAATTTAAAACATAACATTTATTTATGTATGTAAATAAAATAATAGGCCCTACTATATTAACAAAACTGAATAGTTGCCACTAGTAACACTTATCTCCTGAAAGAATGGACGGAGATGAAAAGGGACCAACAAGGGATAGTAATAAAGTAGGGAGATAGGATGAAGGGTAGCCAGGTACCAAGGCAGAGAGACACAGTGCTGGGTCACAAACCCTAAGTCGCCCTGTCTCTCTAAATCCTCCCTCCTATCTACCACAGTATCCCTATTGTAACCCTTCCTAGAGATGGACTGCCCAGCTTTGCCCGATAGCCAGAAATGGTCCTTGAGGTAGTTACCCTAGCACCAGGGGAGGGGGCGAAAAAGCTGGCAAAGATATATGTGATGAATCAAGAACAAGCGAATCCACAACTAGTGTGAAATCACCTACAGTACCAAACAAGTTCATACACAAGAAAGATATATAATCAAAAATAAGTAACACATAAAAATGGTGGTATAGTCCCGACGCGTTTCCTCAGTGTTACCTGATTCGTCAGGGGACAAGATTATATCTGGAGAACCCTTCAACTGGGTTCAATTATCCAACAAAATGGGGTCACAGGGGGCACACTGATAAATCACACCCAAAAGGCTTTTACAGTCTCCCTAGTGGTGGAGAACTGTGCAGCAAATAAAGTATGAAGATAAATAATTGTGTAGCCTCCAATCGGCCAACCGTTGTAAAGTTAAAGACCAAATTGCCCTCTATTTTGAGAGGCCTGTGGTGATTCCTGGTATTTAAACCTCTATCCGTGTGGAGAAAGAGATATAAGGTGCTCAATGTTTAATACACACCAATGTCCAGGTACAAGTGTCTAGACCTGGAGGATAAACCAGGAATAACCAGAGGTCAGTAGTCTTGACCAAACCAAGTTATATTGTCTGGTAAGACTTCAATCCAAACCTGGTAAACCGGTGGTAATATATTCATAAATGCATCTCATTAGCTGAAAATATCTATTCAATAAACTTCCAATAAGAAACGCATTCTGTCAGTTGATAGTATCTGTTTGACACATGATGGGGGAGGAAGATCTAAGTGGTACCCCAGGAGTGGGAGGGAAACCAAGGAACAGTGGCACCTATATCGGGATTAACCCTCTAACCATGTATGATTAACAATGTTCTCACCGATGGCGCCGTTGGCTGTTCCCTACCTGACCTCTTAAGGACCTTCGGATGACGTCATTCTGGCTTGACTGTCCGATTGAGCGGTGGAGCCGCGTGACGTGGATGCCGGGGTGGAGGAGGGGTCGGGAACACCTGAGTGACGCCAAAGGAGTAGGTGGAATACACCTGCAGAAACGCCCCAGAGGTGGGTGGAGAGCATAGGAGTCACGTCCTGAGAACAGACAGAGATCAGGATATACTATTAAGATTGTGGTTTAAATATATAACATTTGAGAAATCAGATGGTATGATTAGAATATGGGATAGGAATTTCTATAAGGAGGCTGGAGATACGTACTGATTATATGTAATGGCGGTAACCCGAAAGGGTAGAGAGAAATACACTGCGTGCAGAATTATTAGGCAAATGAGTATTTTGACCACATCATCCTCTTTATGCATGTTGTCTTACTCCAAGCTGTATAGGCTCGAAAGCCTACTACCAATTAAGCATATTAGGTGATGTGCATCTCTGTAATGAGAAGGGGTGTGGTCTAATGACATCAACACCCTATATTAGGTGTGCATAATTATTATGCAACTTCCTTTCCTTTGGCAAAATGGGTCAAAAGAAGGACTTGACAGGCTCAGAAAAGTCAAAAATAGTGAGATATCTTGCAGAGGGATGCAGCACTCTTAAAATTGCAAAGCTTCTGAAGCGTGATCATCGAACAATCAAGCGTTTCATTCAAAATAGTCAACAGGGTCGCAAGAAGAGTGTGGAAAAACCAAGGCGCAAAATAACTGCCCATGAACTGAGAAAAGTCATGCGTGCAGCTACCAAGATGCCACTTGCCACCAGTTTGGCCATATTTCAGAGCTGCAACATCACTGGAGTGCCCAAAAGCACAAGGTGTGCAATACTCAGAGACATGGCCAAGGTAAGAAAGGCTGAAAGACGACCACCACTGAACAAGACACACAAGCTCAAACGTCAAGACTGGGCCAAGAAATATCTCAAGACTGATTTTTCTAAGGTTTTATGGACTGATGAAATGAGAGTGAGTCTTGATGGGCCAGATGGATGGGCCCGTGGCTGGATTGGTAAAGGGCAGAGAGCTCCAGTCCGACTCAGACGCCAGCAAGGTGGAGGTGGAGTACTGGTTTGGGCTGGTATCATCAAAGATGAGCTTGTGGGGCCTTTTCGGGTTGAGGATGGAGTCAAGCTCAACTCCGAGTCCTACTGCCAGTTTCTGGAAGACACCTTCTTCAAGCAGTGGTACAGGAAGAAGTCTGCATCCTTCAAGAAAAACATGATTTTCATGCAGGACAATGCTCCATCACACGCGTCCAAGTACTCCACAGCGTGGCTGGCAAGAAAGGGTATAAAAGAAGAAAATCTAATGACATGGCCTCCTTGTTCACCTGATCTGAACCCCATTGAGAACCTGTGGTCCATCATCAAATGTGAGATTTACAAGGAGGGAAAACAGTACACCTCTCTGAACAGTGTCTGGGAGGCTGTGGTTGCTGCTACACGCAATGTTGATGGTGAACAGATCAAAATACTGACAGAATCCATGGATGGCAGGCTTTTGAGTGTCCTTGCAAAGAAAGGTGGCTATATTGGTCACTGATTTGTTTCTGTTTTGTTTTTGAATGTCAGAAATGTATATTTGTGAATGTTGAGATGTTATATTGGTTTCACAGGTAAAAATAAATAATTGAAATGGGTATATATTTGTTTTTTGTTAAGTTGCCTAATAATTATGCACAGTAATAGTCACCTGCACACACAGATATCCCCCTAAAATAGCTAAAACTAAAAACAAACTAAAAACTACTTCCAAAAATATTCAGCTTTGATATTAATGAGTTTTTTGGGTTCATTGAGAACATGGTTGTTGTTCAATAATAAAATTAATCCTCAAAAATACAACTTGCCTAATAATTCTGCACTCCCTGTATGTATTCATGTATTAATTGATAAGGGAGAGAGTAAACCCTCTCACGGTTTTTATATGTTATTTTATTGTATTCATATGTCTGATATGTGATGGTATCAAAGGATTACGGATGGTATCCTTACTATGTATGAAATGTGAATGATGTTTTTATAATCATGTTATGATTTGAAATTAGACCGGCCTGTGTAATGAAATCAGCTGGGCTATTTAAGAGGCTTGACTGCAAGCATGTGTAGTTATCGCCCCTGAAGAAGCAAGGTAGCGAAACCCGGGTCGGGCAGGAATGTGACGACTGATTTGTATTTTATGCCTTTTGTCTACGAACCTTTGTGAGTAGAATAAAACCTTTATAAAAAAGAGTGCAAAGGGTGCTTCACTATTCTGCCTATTTCCTTTCAAACCCTGCAGTGAACGAGGTCTGGGGAGGACTGGATCCTGTGGGCATTGAGGAGAAGGAGCTGACACCCTTTTGCCATTCACTGATGACCGGGAGACATAGTCTCTAGCAGCGCGGTTCCAAAACCCTTTCTATTTTGTCTATACCAGTGTGAACGACCTACCACACTACTTCGGGACCAGCAGCAGCGAAGTAATTTTGTCCGTGTTGGGACACAGGACTGACTTTCTGTTTTTTGTATTTTAACAAACATTGTAACCGATCTCCCACCAGTAATGTCACTAGCGGACGTTTAGAAGTCAGTACAACATAACTTATCTAATGCTGATAACAGTCTGGTATACAAGCATAAAGTAATGAGCAACTTATCTGTCCAGTCGTTGGTAATGACTGTTCCCAGATAGGGATGGATGGAGGGTATTCCCTGGCGTCCCGCGTGTAGCAGTGGCAATGAGGCCAGGTTCGCGGGTCATTTAAAAAGCCGAGAAGCCCCGCCTCCATACAACGCCCCCTCATTGTCAAATCGCGTCATGGTCACGTGATCCTGCCGCTGTTCCGCCTATAGTCACGTGATGCTCTCTTTTCCTATGACGTCCGGCGTGGAGGCGGATTCCTATTGCCAGGCAACCAGGACGACGCTCCGCTTTGATAATAAAGCCGAGGTCAGTGCATGCCAGCTAGCCTGTCGGAACGCCGCCTATCCTTGTTAGATTACAGGCGGCTTAAAGTCTCCACTACACTTGCTTGAGGTGGTTGTTATAGTGAGATGCAGGGATGAAATCAAAGGGCAAATAAGTTCAACCTCTGCTCCCACCACAATCTAAGATATTTTCCATTGGTCCGTCAGGTCTGCGGTTCTCCTAATGGAATATTTGAATTTATAAGCTGGTTCTTCAAATAACTGTCTTTGGCACTTGATTGCTACACCGCAACCATATTCCAATATGCCTTTATTAATCAGATCCCCAAAGGGGGTTTAGTGACCTAGATCGAAATGTCACTCCAACAAAATTTTTTATTATTGTTTTCAAATTGTTTTCACAGTCATACCACTACTTTCTGGGGGAGACTAAGGGGGACAACCGGATAGTATCGCTATTAGGGTACAATATAGCAGCCAAACGACAACTGCTCGTTTAAACCTCTAGGGGCTACAGTTTAAAGATGGAATATCCACCAAGTCTCCCTCTGCAATATTTTCCGGTCCCAATCCCCTCCCCTTTTGGGTCTTGCGACCAATTCAATGCCCATAAACCTCAGTTCAGAAGCATCACCCCCATGCATCATGTTGATATGTTTAGCAATAGGTGTGTCTTTGTCATTTCTAATGTCACCCAAGTGTTCACCTATCCGCCGTCGCAGTTCACGGGTGGTTTTCCCAATGTATTCAAGACCGCATATACATTTGGCCCTGTAAATTACTCCCCTGGTGCGACAATTAATGAAGTGTCTGATTTGGTGACACTTGCCGGTGACATTAGCCTGGAACGACCGTCCCTTTTGGATGTGGCCACATGCCACACAACCACTACAGCGAAAACAACCGATTGGACGTTGGAGCCATGTCTCTTTAAAATCACGTGTCGCTGTAGTGGCTGTGTACAAGGCGATCCTTAAGACTCAAGCCCCTACGGTAGGTGACCTGTGCTGTTTCCGGAATGGCCGTCTTAATGTCTGGATCCATGAGGAGAACCTCCCAGTAGTTCCTCAATATCTGTTTAACCTCTGCAGAACAATCATCAAAAGTACCTATAAGGCGTATTAAACCAGTATCCGGTGTTTTAGGTTTAGGGTAGAGAAGTTCATCTCTCTTACTACCACAAGCTCTTTTAAAGGCACTTTTTAGGACCGCATCTGGATACCCCCTTTCCCGGAAACGACTTCTAAGGTCGTCCGCCTGTGTTTTAAATGTTTCCCAAGTGGAACAGTTCCTCCTGATGCGCAGGTACTGTCCCACTGGTATTCCCCTTTTCAGAGGGAAAGGGTGGTGGCTGCTCCAATGCAGGAGTGAATTTGTGGAGTCGGGTTTCCTGAAGATGTCTGTTTGAATTAAGTCATCCTTGCCTCTTGAAATGGAAATATCCAGGAAAGGCAGAGTGTTCGCTTCAAAACAGAGGTAAACTTCATGTTTATATCATTGACATTAAGAAACTTAACAAAGTCTGAGAATTCAGTTTCTCCCCCTTTCCAGACGACAAAGACATCGTCAATGAATCTTGCCCAAGTGACGATACAGGAGATGTGTCTATTGGGTACGTCAACAAAGACTAGAGTCCTCTCCCACCAGCCCAGGAACAAATTAGCATACGACGGGGCACATGAACTCCCCATCGCAGTGCCCCTGAGCTGGTGGTAGAGGACACCGTCAAACAGAAAATAATTCCTTGTAAGGACGAAATTGAGTAGTTGTAGGACGAAAACGTTGTGTGGAAAAAACTGTTGGCCCCTAGTATACAAAAATGATTCCACTGCCCTCATCCCGAGGTGATGAGGTATGGACGAATAGAGGGCCTCAACGTCAATAGAGGCTAGGGATGTCCCCTCCTCCAAATTGATGCCCTCCAGGCGACCAAGGAGGTCACTCGTATCCCTCAGGTATGAGGGCAGTGTTTTCACAAATGGTGCCAATATGTGGTCTAGGTAGATCCCCAAGTTTTGGGTCAAGCTGTTCACCCCTGAAACAATCGGGCGTCCCTTGACAGGGAAGCCACCCTTATGCACCTTGGGTAGGCTATAAAAGGTGGCTAATATGGGATGTTTCTTGTACAAGTACTCAAATTCATCACCAGAAATAAGGTCATTGGTTTTTGCCAATCGTAACATGTCAATTAGCTCACTCTGATATTTATCAGTGGGATCACACTTCAGTTTTTCATAAGTGTTCCTATCGTCAAGTAAGGCATGACACATATTAGTATAGTCATTGGTGTTCATCAAAACGATGTTCCCCCCCTTGTCCGAGGGTTTGATGATGAGATTTTTCCTTTTCTCGAATCCCACCAAGGCTTTGTACTCGTCCTTACTGCAATTGAAGCCACCATGGTTAGATATCAGACTAGTTAGATCACGACACACCTGGTTCACAAAAACATCTATACAGGCTGGGTCCCCCAACGGAGGCATCTTAAGGCTTTTGTTTTTGAGTGAGGTAAACGGGCCTTTGCCCTCCTGGGGAATACTGTCACTCAAGCTGTATAGGAGGCGAACATCTTGAAGGATGTCGGGTGAGATACCCATCTCCTTGCTCTCTCGCCTGGCCACAAGCGCAAAATGTTTGCGCCACCTAAGCTTTCTGGCAAAAAGATGGATATCTCTAACCCAGTTAAAGAGGCTAAAACTAGAGGTGGGGACAAAGGACAGGCCCCTACTAAGTAAACACATCTCTGGGCCCTGCAATTGTTGGTTAGAGAGGTTGATTATTTGGTTATGTTGCCCACTCCCTTGTTGGTCTGAGGTGGTGATCTTTGAGGCCCTCGGTTGCGTAGGGGGTAGGGTGTGTCTAAAAAATCTGTCCCACCCTGATCCTGTCTATCTCTCTGATTGTTCCTTCCTCCTCTACCCCTGTTGTTTTGAGTTTTCTTATAGCCCCTTCCCCTACCTCTGTGTGTCTGACTACTTTCCCTCTCGTTTTCTGAGACCTCTGTGTCGCTAGACGAAGCGTCCACGTCTGGACGTTTGGTCTGCGATATGTTACGATGTTTTCGCTCTTTGAGGTGAAACTGAAATTTGTCAATAGTGTTCTTCAATTGTAGTTCCTTATTGGCAAAGTCAGTTTCCCCCCCAAATTTCTGTGTGAGTTCAATCTGTTCTTTCAAATTGCTCTCTAGTTTCACCAGATTGGCTCTTTCCTCCTCCAGCAAAAGATGCATAAATCTCAAGGAGCTTTTAGTCGCTTCCTCCTCCCACTTGGTCATAAGGGATGTAGATTTGCATCTGTTAGCTGGGGTCAGGCTAATTCTTAAACCTCTGGGTACAATTTTATTTTTGAGATAATTTTCTATTGATTGAATCTCCCACCATGAAGATATTTGTTCCTTGTATATCTTTGTAAGATCTTTAAAGGCAGCCTTAAATGATGGTGCGTATTTACTCTGAATCAGAGTCTTCTCAGAGAAAACCTCATTTGCTTCAGAGAGCAATATATTTTTGTCAACGCCAGTGGAGAGGAAACCAGCCATACTCAAAAAAAGAAGAATAGTAATTTAACACAACCAATTCCAGTCGGTCAAACTATAATGAAGTAATGGGCTAAACCCTTAATCAATATTAAATCACAGTGAATGGGTAGCTTTATAAAATTTAAAACATAACATTTATTTATGTATGTAGATAAAATAATAGGCCCTACTATACTTAACAAAACTGAATAGTTGCCACTAGTAACACTTATCTCCTGAAAGAATGGACGGAGATGAAAATGGACCAACAAGGTATAGTAATAAAGTAGGGAGATAGGATGAAGGGTAGCCAGGTACCAAGGCAGAGAGACACAGTGCTGGGTCACAAACCCTAAGTCGCCCTGTCTCTCTAAATCCTCCCTCCTATCTACCACAATATAATTTGAGTACTTGTACAAGAAACATCCCACATTAGCCACCTTTTATAGCCTACCCAAGGTGCATAAGGGTGGCTTCCCTGTCAAGGGACGCCCGATTGTTTCAGGGGTGAACAGCTTGACCCAAAACTTGGGGATCTACCTAGACCACATATTGGCACCATTTGTGAAAACACTGCCCTCATACCTGAGGGATACGAGTGACCTCCTTGGTCGCCTGGAGGGCATCAATTTGGAGGAGGGGACATCCCTAGCCTCTATTGACGTTGAGGCCCTCTATTCGTCCATACCTCATCACCTCGGGATGAGGGCAGTGGAATCATTTTTGTATACTAGGGGCCAACAGTTTTTTCCACACAACGTTTTCGTCCTACAACTACTCAATTTCGTCCTTACAAGGAATTATTTTCTGTTTGACGGTGTCCTCTACCACCAGCTCAGGGGCACTGCGATGGGGAGTTCATGTGCCCCGTCGTATGCTAATTTGTTCCTGGGCTGGTGGGAGAGGACTCTAGTCTTTGGTGACGTACCCAATAGACACATCTCCTGTATCGTCACTTGGGCAAGATTCATTGACGATGTCTTTGTCGTCTGGAAAGGGGGAGAAACTGAATTCTCAGACTTTGTTAAGTTTCTTAATGTCAATGATATAAACATGAAGTTTACCTCTGTTTTTGAAGCGAACACTCTGCCTTTCCTGGATATTTCCATTTCAAGGGGCAAGGATGACTTAATTCAAACAGACATCTTCAGGAAACCCACCTCCACAAATTCACTCCTACATTGGAGCAGCCACCACCCTTTCCCTCTGAAAAGGGGAATACTAGTGGGACAGTACCTGCGCATCAGGAGGAACTGTTCCACTTGGGAAACATTTAAAACACAGGCGGACGACCTTAGAAGTCGTTTCCGGGAAAGGGAGTATCCAGATGCGGTCCTAAAAAGTGCCTTTAAAAGAGCTTGTGGTAGTAAGAGAGATGAACTTCTCTACCCTAAACCTAAAACACCGGATACTGGTTTAATACGCCTTATAGGTACTTTTGATGATTGTTCTGCAGAGGTTAAACAGATATTGAGGAACTACTGGGAGGTTCTCCTCATGGATCCAGACATTAAGACGGCCATTCCGGAAACAGCACAGGTCACCTACCGTAGGGGCTTGAGTCTTAAGGATCGCCTTGTACACAGCCACTACAGCGACACACGTGATTTTAAAGAGACATGGCTCCAACGTCCAATCGGTTGTTTTCGCTGTAGTGGTTGTGTGGCATGTGGCCACATCCAAAAGGGACGGTCGTTCCAGGCTAATGTCACCGGCAAGTGTCACCAAATCAGACACTTCATTAATTGTCGCACCAGGGGAGTAATTTACAGGGACAAATGTATATGCGGTCTTGAATACATTGGGAAAACCACCCGTGAACTGCGACGCCGGATAGGTGAACACTTGGGTGACATTAGAAATGACAAAGACACACCCATTGCTAAACATATCAACATGATGCATGGGGGTGATGCTTCTGAACTGAGGTTTATGGGCATTGAATTGGTCGCAAGACCCAAAAGGGGAGGGGATTGGGACCGGAAAATATTGCAGAGGGAGACTTGGTGGATATTCCATCTTCAAACTGTAGCCCCTAGAGGTTTAAACGAGCAGTTGTCGTTTGGCTGCTATATTGTACCCTAATAGCGATACTATCCGGTTGTCCCCCTTAGTCTCCCCCAGAAAGTAGTGGTATGACTGTGAAAACAATTTGAAAACAATAATAAAAAATTTTGTTGGAGTGACATTTCGATCTAGGTCACTAAACCCCCTTTGGGGATCTGATTAATAAAGGCATATTGGAATATGGTTGCGGTGTAGCAATCAAGTGCCAAAGACAGTTATTTGAAGAACCAGCTTATAAATTCAAATATTCCATTAGGAGAACCGCAGACCTGACGGACCAATGGAAAATATCTTAGATTGTGGTGGGAGCAGAGGTTGAACTTATTTGCCCTTTGATTTCATCCCTGCATCTCACTATAACAACCACCTCAAGCAAGTGTAGTGGAGACTTTAAGCCGCCTGTAATCTAACAAGGATAGGCGGCGTTCCGACAGGCTAGCTGGCATGCACTGACCTCGGCTTTATTATCAAAGCGGAGCGTCGTCCTGGTTGCCTGGCAATAGGAATCCGCCTCCACGCCGGACGTCATAGGAAAAGAGAGCATCACGTGACTATAGGCGGAACAGCGGCAGGATCACGTGACCATGACGCGATTTGACAATGAGGGGGCGTTGTATGGAGGCGGGGCTTCTCGGCTTTTTAAATGACCCGCGAACCTGGCCTCATTGCCACTGCTACACGCGGGACGCCAGGGAATACCCTCCATCCATCCCTATCTGGGAACAGTCATTACCAACGACTGGACAGATAAGTTGCTCATTACTTTATGCTTGTATACCAGACTGTTATCAGCATTAGATAAGTTATGTTGTACTGACTTCTAAACGTCCGCTAGTGACATTACTGGTGGGAGATCGGTTACAATGTTTGTTAAACAGATACTATCAACTGACAGAATGCGTTTCTTATTGGAAGTTTATTGAATAGATATTTTCAGCTAATGAGATGCATTTATGAATATATGACCACCGGTTTACCAGGTTTGGATTGAAGTCTTACCAGACAATATAACTTGGTTTGGTAAAGACTACTGACCTCTGGTTATTCCTGGTTTATCCTCCAGGTCTAGACACTTGTACCTGGACATTGGTGTGTATTAAACATTGAGCACCTTATATCTCTTTCTCCACACGGATAGAGGTTTAAATACCAGGAATCACCACAGGCCTCTCAAAATAGAGGGCAATTTGGTCTTTAACTTTACAACGGTTGGCCGATTGGAGGCTACACAATTATTTATCTTCATACTTTATTTGCTGCACAGTTCTCCACCACTAGGGAGACTGTAAAAGCCTTTTGGGTGTGATTTATCAGTGTGCCCCCTGTGACCCCATTTTGTTGGATAATTGAGCCCAGTTGAAGGGTTCTCCAGATATAACCTTGTCCCCTGACGAATCAGGTAACACTGAGGAAACGCGTCGGGACTATACCACCATTTTTATGTGTTACTTATTTTTGATTATATATCTTTCTTGTGTATGAACTTGTTTGGTACTGTAGGTGATTTCACACTAGTTGTGGATTCGCTTGTTCTTGATTCATCACATATATCTTTGCCAGCTTTTTCGCCCCCTCCCCTGGTGCTAGGGTAACTACCTCAAGGACCATTTCTGGCTATCGGGCAAAGCTGGGCAGTCCATCTCTAGGAAGGGTTACAATAGGGATACTGTGGTAGATAGGAGGGAGGATTTAGAGAGACAGGGCGACTTAGGGTTTGTGACCCAGCACTGTGTCTCTCTGCCTTGGTACCTGGCTACCCTTCATCCTATCTCCCTACTTTATTACTATCCCTTGTTGGTCCCTTTTCATCTCCGTCCATTCTTTCAGGAGATAAGTGTTACTAGTGGCAACTATTCAGGTTTGTTAAGTATAGTAGGGCCTATTATTTTATCTACATACATAAATAAATGTTATGTTTTAAATTTTATAAAGCTACCCATTCACTGTAATTTAAAAAAGGAGCTGTGTAATATCATAACCTGAGACTCGAGCGGCATGCGCAGGAAGGAAACTTTCTGGACTCGCCTGCCCGACCTCGGTATTTGTGGTTGAGACTCTCAATTTGGATAAGTCAGGAAAAAGCTGATATATATATGTACGCTTTATGGTTGTTTTCCCTCTTTCCTTCCTCCCCTCCTATACTCCCAGGGTAACTCTCTGATAGTATAATGCCACCGAAGGTACAAAACAGGAAATCTTTGGGAGCAAGTGGAGGTAGCCCAATCTCAAAGATTGAAATCACCACAATATAAGACCAGAACAATCCAGAAGGGTAATAAAGAAAATAAAGTTAACCCGATAGATTCACAAAATTCAGAGGAAGTTAGTGAAAGAATAGAAGGGAAAAGTGATAAGAACGTCCGAATAGAGGAGAAAATAGAAGTGGTGGATAAGAAACTGACAGATATCCTGAATGCGGTACAGCAGTTGAGCGTATCACTGGGAGAACTGTCAGTAAAAATATCTACAATACAAGTAGATGTGTCTTTGAATAAAGACGAGATGAATAAAGTCAGTGAGAAAATTAGGGATCTCCAAGTGGTCACAAGGGAACTAAGGGGAGAGGTGGACGGGATAAAAAATAGAATGGAGGGTATGGAGACCGAAAATAAATTATTACAGGAAAGAGTAATCGAATTGGAGGATAGATCTCGTAGGGCAAACATACGCTTGGTCGGGTTCCCGGAAAAGGCTGAAAAAGATGATCCGAGTGGGTTTGTTCAGCAATAGTTTGTCATGCCCTGCTCAGGTTATGTGCAGAGGTCTGCCAGGTTAGCAGCACGTGTGTAGTTTTTTGTTTTGGGTTTGGAGTTGAGCTGTATCCGCCTCCCTTCAGGTGCACTGGGTGGGGTCCTTTGTATGAGTTTAAATTATGCCCCTTCCCAGTGTCCTGTGCGGGTTATAGCTTCTATCTTGCTCTGAGGAAAGGTGGATTTGCTGTTTCTGCTCAGTAACAAGATAAGTTGGTTTTGTTTTCTTTTTGTTTTCTGTCTAGACTGTTAGAGAGATGCCTGCCCCCTCCAGGTCCTGAGGAAGCAGGCTGTCTCTTTCACCATCTTAGGGATTTTAGGGAATCTTCAGCCTAAGGCACTGGGGCACGTTTATTCCCACATTTAGGGTCTGAACGTGGGCACAGAAGTCTAGAGAGAGCTGGTAGGAATTAGTCAGGAGGTGACCTTTATCCCCAGCTTCTGGCCTAGACGCTTGTTTTGTGGTTTTCTGTTTGTATATAGTATCTTGTATCCTGTCCAGCATGACATTATAACCCGCCAAAACCTAGACTGCCATTTCTCAGCAGCTTTGAGATGGAGTCAATTGATTCATTGGTTGATCGCATGCAGGAATTAACTTGGGAGGTAGCTGACCTCCGCAATGCAGTTAGACTTTGTCAGAAAGTCAGTCCAGACTTTGTCAGAGTCAGTCCAGCCTTGAACCTAAGGTTGCTCTCCCTGATCGGTTTTCAGGGGGTGTGGATGACTTTATCCGCTTTAAGGAGTCATGAAGTTGTATTTTCAGCTGCAACAGTCTTCATCTGGTGATGAGAGTCAGAGAGTAGGGATAATCATTTCCCTGCTTAAAGGGGACCCGCAGTCCTGGGCCTTTTCTCTGCCGACCGGTTCTCTGGCCCTCCGGTCAGTGAATTAATTGTTTAAAGCCTTGGGATTAATTTATGATGACCCAGAACGGGTCTCGATGGCTGAATCTAAGTTGCGTACTTTATTACAAGGAGAACATACTGCAGAGGCGTATTGTGTTGAGTTTAGGAGACTACGGAGTCTGAGTGGAATGACCCCGCGCTTCGTAGTCAGTTTTATCAGGGGTTGTCTGAGAGATTGAAAGATGGCCTCGCTTTTCATGAGTATCCGGATACATTGGAGAATGCTATGTCTTTGGCAGTACGGTTAGATAGACGCATTAGAGAGAGGTGTAAGGTCCCCTCCGCGCGAGTGATCCCTTCTGTGAGTGGTTTCGTCTCACCAGTTCCCCAGAGTATTATGACATGCAATTCTGGGGTGGGGAGGAACCCATGCAGCTGGGTCAGGTGTCGTTCCGTTCTGGTAATAGGAACTTTAGGAGGTTGCATGAGCTATGTTATTACTGTGGAGAAAGTGGTCATTTAGTTTATGCTTGTCCTTTTGTTAAACCACATGATGATGATAAAGTACCACAAAGAGGTTTACAAAAAGAGAAAAAAAAAACATCCCTGACTCTTGGTAGTGTGAATAGGGTTCCAGAGCAAGCAAGTATGCAATTTCCTTGCAATACTCGTTTTCTCCTTCCAGCTATGGTGGCGCTAGACTTAATAAAATGTAATTTTGAAGTATTCATTGATTGTGGTGCTGGGGTAAACCTTATTGATTATCATTTTCTTCAAAATCTGGGCCTAAGTACTTGCACCTTAGATAGAGAGATTTCGGTGTTCGCAATCGATTCTTCCCCTCTTTCTCAAAGGAGTCTCACTCATATTGCTCATAGTATTAAGTTAAGGGTGGGTGATTCACATGTTGAGATCATTCCTTGTTTTGTCATGAAGGACTTGCCCGCTCCTATGGTCTTAGGTTTACCGTGGTTGACAAAACATAACCCAACAAGATTGGCAGGCAAGGCAGATCATTGGTTGGAGTGAATTTTGTTCGGACAATTGTCTATCTCAGGGGTGTCTACTACGGTTTTACCTCAGTATCTCTCAGATTTTGCAAATGTATTTTCGGAGGGTGTGGCTCAGGAATTGCCTCCTCATCGTGAATATGATTGTCCGGTTAATCCTGTTTGGATTTCCGGGAATTGAACCGCATTACGGTCCGTGATCCATATCCCCTTCCTTTGATCTCTGACCTTTTTGATCAAAATGTTGGAGCCAAGGTGTTCTCCAAGTTAGATTTAAGAGGGGCCTACAATCTGATCAGAATCAAGGAGGGGGGTGAGTGGAAAACAGCCTTCAACACACACGAGGGTCATTTCGAGAATCTGGTTATGCCTTTTGGGTTACCTAACGCGCCAGCGGTGTTTCAGCGATTTGTCAATGACATTTTCCATCATTTTGTGGGAAGGTTCGTTGTAATTTACTTGCATGACATTCTAATTTACTCTCCTGATCTGAAGACCCATCAGGATCACGTGAGACAGGTTTTGTCGATCCTACGGGAGAATAAATTATATGCTAAATTGGAGAAATGCGTGTTTTCTGTTCAGGAGCTTCCGTTTCTGGGTTATCTGCTTTCTGACTCTGGTTTTCGTATGGACCCCGAAAAGGTCAGAGCGGTTCTGGAATGGGACCGACCGGAGAATCAGAAAGCTTTAATGCTGTTTTTGGGGTTTACCAATTATTATAGAAAATTTATCTTGAACTACTCTACCATTGTAAAACCCCTGACCGATATGACTAAGAAAGACGTCGAGTTCTTGGGGTTTTTGGGGTTTACCAATTATTATAGAAAATTTATCTTGAACTACTCTACCATTGTAAAACCCCTGACCGATATGACTAAGAAAGACGTTGAGTTCTCTGTCTGGTTGGATGAGGCATTGCAGGCCTTTTCGGCTATTAAGGAATGTTTTGAGTCTGCTCCCATTCTGATACAGCCCCATGTGTCTCAGCCATTCGTGGTGGAGGTGGATGCATCAGAGGTGGGGGTTGGAGCAGTGTTGTCGCAGGGTTCATCTCCTGGCAAGTGGCGTCCTTGTGCTTTTTTTCCCAAGAAGCTCTCGGTCGCCGAGAGGAATTATGATGTAGGAGATAGGGAATTGCTGGCCATCAAATTGGCCTTTGAGGAATGGCATCACTGGTTGGAGGGGGCGTCTCATCCCGTTGCGGTATATACTGATCATAAGAACTGGGCTTACCTGCAATCTGCCAAACTTCTGAATCCTAGACAGGCTAGATGGTCACTGTACTTTACTAGGTTCAACTTTGTGGTTACTTTTCGCCCGGGGGTTAAAAACGTCAAGGCGGATGAATTGTCTCGTAGTTTTCCTAGGGGAGGTGATTCAGAGGATCCTGCTCCAATTTTGGCTGATGGGGTGGTTGTCTCCGCTCTGTACCCAGAGTTAGAGATGGAAGTGTTGGGAGCCCAGGAGGAGGCTCCAGATTCTTGTCCCCCAGGTAGGTTGTTTGTTCCTGCTGGATTGCGATACAAGGTATTCAAGGAACATCACGATACTGTCCTTGCGGGACATCCTGGTGGCAAGTCCACCTTTGATCTGATTTCCTGAAGGTTTTGGTGGCCCGAGTTACGTAAGAGTGTCGAGGATTACGTAGCAGCTTGTGAGACCTGTGCACAGTCAAAGGTTGCTCACACTCGACCTTCTGGTTCACTTCTTCCTTTGTCTATTACATCTTGTCCTTGGACGCACTTGTCTATGGACTTTATTACTGATCTGCCGAGTTCCCCATGGAAAACTGTAATTTTGGTGGTTGTTGACCGTTTCAGTAAAATGGCTCACTTTGTATCGTTAGCTAGTCTGCCCAATGCTAAGACTCTTGCTCATGTTTTTGTGGATAACATCGTGAAATTTCATGGCATTCCCTCGGATGTGGTTTTTGATAGAGGCACACAGTTTGTTTCCATGTTTTGGAGGGCGTTCTGCTCTCGTCTTGGTATCCAACTTTCGTTCTCTTCAGCTTTTCATCTGCAGTCGAATGGGCAGACAGAGCGTACTAATCAAAACCTGGAGACCTACTTGAGGTGCTTTGTGGCTGAAAACCAGGAGGACTGGTCCTCATTCTTATCCCTAGCAGAATTTGCTTTGAATAACTGTAGGCAGGAGTCCACGGGTAAGTCGACATTTTTTGGCGCATACAGTTTTCATCCTCAGTTTGGTACCTTTTCTGGGACTAGTTCCTCTGCCTTGTCTTCTATCTGGCGTAAGATTCAAGTGAATTTGGAGAGGATGCATGAGAGGTATAAGCGAATGGCTGACAAGAGACGTATGACTGGTCCGGACCTGTGTGTGGGTGATCTGGTGTGGTTATCTACTAAAAATATTAAACTGAGAGTAGCATCTTGGAAACTGGGTCCAAGATTTATTGGACCTTACAAAATATCTGCAGTGGTCAATTCAGTAGCGTTTTGTCTGGATCTTCCGCAGATCTGGAGGATCCATGATGTGTTCCATAGGTCTTTACTGAAAAAATATGTGAAACCGGTGGAACCATCACCCTCCTCCCCCTGTTATGGTTGATGGAAATTTAGGGTTTTGGGCGGGATGGGTTGGATGGGAAGGTGGGGTATCGGTGTCCGTTGTGGGGTGCTCTCGCTCTCTCTCCCTTCTCCTGCCTTCCACCCAGCTGGGCTTCTGCGGCTACTTTTCTTCGGTAGGATAATACATGAATAGAATTTTCACGTGGAACGTGCGGGGAATGGCCGAGAGAGCTAAGCGGGTGGTCATGTTTGATGTAGTTGCAAGACATCTTCCCGCAATAATATGCCTTCTTGAAACTCCTCTTACATATGAGAACATTAACATTGCAAAAAGGAAATGGGCAAAATATGACTACCATGCTTGCTGCTCGGCCTATTCCCGGGGCGTCAGTGTTTATGTTCATAGTGGTGTGGATTACATCCCAATCGCCAACAGAACCGATAGAGAGGGTAGATTTGTATTTTTGCACTGCCGTTTAAACGGTACGGTTTGTATATTGGCATTTGTGTATGTTCCTCCTCCCTTCTCTATGTCCGTCATGTCATACCTGGCGGACTTTATTGGCTTCAGAGCAAGGTGCCCGGTTTTAGTAACAGGGGACTTTAATGATGTCATGAACTTAGAGGAGGACAGATACTCTAAGGAACATGTACATAAAGTTAAAAAAAGACACATTAACACCAGTAAGAAGGGTCTGCCATGAAATGGCATTGACGGACATTTGGCGACATATATATGGGGAGAAAAGAGTATTCTCTTGTTTTAGTCGGGCGAATATGGTTATGTCCAGAATAGAACTAGCCTTTGCCAACTCTGATCTTTTAGACTACGTAATAAAGATGAAATATAAAATACATACGATATCCGACCATTCTCCTATTGTAGTAACGATTAAATTGGGGCATATGGAGAAGAAAACTAGAAGTTTTAGATTAAATCCCATTGGATGAACTTGGTTAAGGATCAGGAAAATATAGCTAAGGAGATCCGAGAATTCTGGCTGTTGAATGCTCCATCAGCACCTATGCATATTGTATGGGACTCTTTTGAAGCATTTCTGCGTGGAGTGTACATAGCCAGAGTCAACGAAAAAATGCTGATTTCTTCGTGTTGCTCTCCCTGTGGTCTTGTTACCTTGTGTCAGTGTGTGGCGTGTGGATGCCTCTCTCTTGCCCGGTGGGTATCTCCATTATACCTCCGTTCTGCCTGTGCTCCTGGCTGCCTTCCTCCTGCAAGTGTGGTTACTTGCCGCCTCAGCTCCGGTCCCGCGTCGGCGTCCCCCCCCTTCATCTTGATTGCAATCACCATGGACTGGTAAGAGGAAGTTTGTGGGGGCGTGCGGATGTTCCGTGGCGGTCTTCTGATATGAGGGAATGCTCTGGAGGTTTGAACATGCGGGGTGGTCGGATGAAACGGACTGATAGATATCTGTGCCTGAATTAAGTGGTGTTACAGAGATCCAGACATCTACACCCTTTACTGCACCTGCATCTGTTTTGTAATAGGGAGATGGTGACTGTTTGTTTGAATACACTAGCATAAGACTCTGGCGCATTTTGTTTTTGGGGTATTGCCCCTTTTAAAGTTCTAATGAAGTTATGAACGAACTGTCTGGTCCAAGTGAACAATCCTTTGGTGTATGAGATTTCCCCTAAATGGGTTTGTATATTGGAGATACACAAGTAATTGGGACTGTCACTGGATCCATTGGTGTTTAACAGTGAGGTCACCTCCCTTTGCGTTTATCTGTTGTATATTCACATTAGGCGAACCAGCCACTCCCTTCTCTGTTGCTCAGGGGTTCTAGATTGGGCTGTGGCCCTGCTGAGCAGTGGTGGATTGAAGAGTGAGTGCACTGGTAGGATAACCCCAATGTACTAATAGACTGGAAATCTATTAAAGACCTACACCTTGGAAACGTTTTCGTCTGTCTGCGGAACTTTTACTCAGCAATGTTATGTTACCAACCAAGACGAGACTATCTTATCCCATTATAGCCGCAATATATTATGCTTTTTTGTGGTATGGACTGCCTCTAAGGCGTAAATACTTGTGGGTGGAGCTGTGTAATATCATAACCTGAGACTCGAGCGGCATGCGCAGGAAGGAAACTTTCTGGACTCGCCTGCCCGACCTCGGTATTTGTGGTTGAGACTCTCAATTTGGATAAGTCAGGAAAAAGCTGATATATATATGTACGCTTTATGGTTGTTTTCCCTCTTTCCTTCCTCCCCTCCTATACTCCCAGGGTAACTCTCTGATAGTATAATGCCACCGAAGGTACAAAACAGGAAATCTTTGGGAGCAAGTGGAGGTAGCCCAATCTCAAAGATTGAAATCACCACAATATAAGACCAGAACAATCCAGAAGGGTAATAAAGAAAATAAAGTTAACCCGATAGATTCACAAAATTCAGAGGAAGTTAGTGAAAGAATAGAAGGGAAAAGTGATAAGAACGTCCGAATAGAGGAGAAAATAGAAGTGGTGGATAAGAAACTGACAGATATCCTGAATGCGGTACAGCAGTTGAGCGTATCACTGGGAGAACTGTCAGTAAAAATATCTACAATACAAGTAGATGTGTCTTTGATTAAAGACGAGATGAATAAAGTCAGTGAGAAAATTAGGGATCTCCAAGTGGTCACAAGGGAACTAAGGGGAGAGGTGGACGGGATAAAAAATAGAATGGAGGGTATGGAGACCGAAAATAAATTATTACAGGAAAGAGTAATCGAATTGGAGGATAGATCTCGTAGGGCAAACATACGCTTGGTCGGGTTCCCGGAAGGGGCTGAAAAAGATGATCCGAGTGGGTTTGTTCAGCAATGGTTTGTCATGCCCTGCTCAGGTTATGTGCAGAGGTCTGCCAGGTTAGCAGCACGTGTGTAGTTTTTTGTTTTGGGTTTGGAGTTGAGCTGTATCCGCCTCCCTTCAGGTGCACTGGGTGGGGTCCTTTGTATGAGTTTAAATTATGCCCCTTCCCAGTGTCCTGTGCGGGTTATAGCTTCTATCTTGCTCTAAAGGAAAGGTGGATTTGCTGTTTCTGCTCAGTAACAAGATAAGTTGGTTTTGTTTTCTTTTTGTTTTCTGTCTAGACTGTTAGAGAGATGCCTGCCCCCTCCAGGTCCTGAGGAAGCAGGCTGTCTCTTTCACCATCTTAGGGATTTTAGGGAATCTTCAGCCTAAGGCACTGGGGCACGTTTATTCCCACATTTAGGGTCTGAACGTGGGCACAGAAGTCTAGAGAGAGCTGGTAGGAATTAGTCAGGTGGTGACCTTTATCCCCAGCTTCTGGACTAGACGCTTGTTTTGTGGTTTTCTGTTTGTATATAGTATTTTGTATCCTGTCCAGCATGACATTATAACCTGCCAAAACCTATACTGCCATTTCTCAGCAGCTTTGAGATGGAGTCAATTGATTCATTGGTTGATCGCATGCAGGAATTAACTTGGGAGGTAGCTGACCTCCGCAATGCAGTTAGACTTTGTCAGAAAGTCAGTCCAGACTTTGTCAGAGTCAGTCCAGCCTTGAACCTAAGGTTGCTCTCCCTGATCGGTTTTCAGGGGGTGTGGATGACTTTATCCGCTTTAAGGAGTCATGAAGTTGTATTTTCAGCTGCAACAGTCTTCATCTGGTGATGAGAGTCAGAGAGTAGGGATAATCATTTCCCTGCTTAAAGGGGACCCGCAGTCCTGGGCCTTTTCTCTGCCGACCGGTTCTCTGGCCCTCCGGTCAGTGAATTAATTTTTTAAAGCCTTGGGATTAATTTATGATGACCCAGATCGGGTCTCGATGGCTGAATCTAAGTTGCGTACTTTATTACAAGGAGAACATACTGCAGAGGCGTATTGTGTTGAGTTTAGGAGACTACGGAGTCTGAGTGGAATGACCCCGCGCTTTGTAGTCAGTTTTATCAGGGGTTGTCTGAGAGATTGAAAGATGGCCTCGCTTTTCATGAGTATCCGAATACATTGGAGAATGCTATGTCTTTGGCAGTACGGTTAGATAGACGCATTAGAGAGAGGTGTAAGGTCCCCTCCGCGCGAGTGATCCCTTCTGTGAGTGGTTTCGTCTCACCAGTTCCCCAGAGTATTATGACATGCAATTCTGGGGTGGGGAGGAACCCATGCAGCTGGGTCAGGTGTCGTTCCGTTCTGGTAATAGGAACTTTAGGAGGTTGCATGAGCTATGTTATTACTGTGGAGAAAGTGGTCATTTAGTTTATGCTTGTCCTTTTGTTAAACCACATGATGATGATAAAGTACCACAAAGAGGTTTACAAAAAGAGAAAAAAAAAACATCCCTGACTCTTGGTAGTGTGAATAGGGTTCCAGAGCAAGCAAGTATGCAATTTCCTTGCAATACTCGTTTTCTCCTTCCAGCTATGGTGGCGCTAGACTTAATAAAATGTAATTTTGAAGTATTCATTGATTGTGGTGCTGGGGTAAACCTTATTGATTATCATTTTCTTCAAAATCTGGGCCTAAGTACTTGCACCTTAGATAGAGAGATTTCGGTGTTCGCAATCGATTCTTCCCCTCTTTCTCAAAGGAGTCTCACTCATATTGCTCATAGTATTAAGTTAAGGGTGGGTGATTCACATGTTGAGATCATTCCTTGTTTTGTCATGAAGGACTTGCCCGCTCCTATGGTCTTAGGTTTACCGTGGTTGACAAAACATAACCCAACAAGATTGTCAGGCAAGGCAGATCATTGGTTGGAGTGAATTTTGTTCGGACAATTGTCTATCTCAGGGGTGTCTACTACGGTTTTACCTCAGTATCTCTCAGATTTTGCGGATGTATTTTCGGAGGGTGTGGCTCAGGAATTGCCTCCTCATCGTGAATATGATTGTCCGGTTTAGGCTACTTTCACACTAGCGTTCGGAGCGGATCCGTCTGATGTTTCATCAGACGGATCCGCTCCGATAATGCAGACGTTTGCATCCGTTCAGAACGGATCCGTCTGCATTAAAACTTAGAAAATTTTCTAAGTGTGAAAGTAGCCTGAGCGGATCCGTTCAGACTTCACATTGTAAGTCAATGGGGAACGGATCCGCTTGAAGATTGAGCCATATGGTGTCATCTTCAAGCGGATCCGTCCCCATTGACTTACATTGTAAGTCTGGACGGATCCGCTCGCCTCTGCACGGCCAGGCGGACACCCGAACGCTGCAAGCAGCGTTCAGGTATCCGCTCACTGAGCGGAGCGGAGGCTGAGCGCTGGCAGGCGGATGCATTCTCAGTGGATCCGCCTCCATTGAGAATGCATTGCGGCCGGGCGGCTGCGTTCAGGACCGCTCGTGAGCCCCTTCAAACGGAGCTCACGAGCGGACACCTGAACGCTAGTGTGAAACTAGCCTAATCCTGTTTGGATTTCCGGGAATTGAACCGCATTACGGTCCATGATCCATATCCCCTTCCTTTGATCTCTAACCTTTTTGATCAAATTGTTGGAGCCAAGGTGTTCTCCAAGTTAGATTTAAGAGGGGCCTACAATCTGATCAGAATCAAGGAGGGGGGTGAGTGGAAAACAGCCTTCAACACACACGAGGGTCATTTCGAGAATCTGGTTATGCCTTTTGGGTTACCTAACGCGCCAGCGGTGTTTCAGCGATTTGTCAATGACATTTTCCATCATTTTGTGGGAAGGTTCGTTGTAATTTACTTGCATGACATTCTAATTTACTCTCCTGATCTGAAGACCCATCAGGATCACGTGAGACAGGTTTTGTCGATCCTTCGGGAGAATAAATTATATGCTAAATTGGAGAAATGCGTGTTTTCTGTTCAGGAGCTTCCGTTTCTGGGTTATCTGCTTTCTGACTCTGGTTTTCGTATGGACCCCGAAAAGGTCAGAGCGGTTCTGGAATGGGACCGACCGGAGAATCAGAAAGCTTTAATGCGGTTTTTGGGGTTTACCAATTATTATAGAAAATTTATCTTGAACTACTCTACCATTGTAAAACCCCTGACCGATATGACTAAGGAAGACGTCGAGTTCTTGGGGTTTACCAATTATTATAGAAAATTTATCTTGAACTACTCTACCATTGTAAAACCCCTGACCGATATGACTAAGAAAGACGTTGAGTTCTCTGTCTGGTTGGATGAGGCATTGCAGGCCTTTTCGGCTATTAAGGAATGTTTTGAGTCTGCTCCCATTCTGATACAGCCCCATGTGTCTCAGCCATTCGTGGTGGAGGTGGATGCATCAGAGGTGGGGGTTGGAGCAGTGTTGTCGCAGGGTTCATCTCCTGGCAAGTGGCGTCCGTGTGCTTTTTTTCCCAAGAAGCTCTCGGTCGCCGAGAGGAATTATGATGTAGGAGATAGGGAATTGCTGGCCATCAAATTGGCCTTTGAGGAATAGCATCACTGGTTGGAGGGGGCGTCTCATCCCGTTGCGGTATATACTGATCATAAGAACTGGGCTTACCTGCAATCTGCCAAACTTCTGAATCCTAGACAGGCTAGATGGTCACTGTTCTTTACTAGGTTCAACTTTGTGGTTACTTTTCGCCCGGGGGTTAAAAACGTCAAGGCGGATGAATTGTCTCGTAGTTTTCCTAGGGGAGGTGATTCAGAGGATCCTGCTCCAATTTTGGCTGATGGGGTGGTTGTCTCCGCTCTGTACCCAGAGTTGGAGATGGAAGTGTTGGGAGCCCAGGAGGAGGCTCCAGATTCTTGTCCCCCAGGTAGGTTGTTTGTTCCTGCTGGATTGCGATACAAGGTATTCAAGGAACATCACGATACTGTCCTTGCGGGACATCCTGGTGGCAAGTCCACCTTTGATCTGATTTCCTGGAGGTTTTGGTGGCCCGAGTTACGTAAGAGTGTTGAGGATTACGTAGCAGCTTGTGAGACCTGTGCACAGTCAAAGGTTGCTCACACTCGACCTTCTGGTTCACTTCTTCCTTTGTCTATTACATCTCGTCCTTGGACGCACTTGTCTATGGACTTTATTACTGATCTGCCGAGTTCCCCATGGAAAACTGTGATTTTGGTGGTTGTTGACCGTTTCAGTAAAATGGCTCACTTTGTATCGTTAGCTAGTCTGCCCAATGCTAAGACTCTTGCTCATGTTTTTGTGGATAACATCATGAAATTTCATGGCATTCCCTCGGATGTGGTTTTTGATAGAGGCACACAGTTTGTTTCCATGTTTTGGAGGGCGTTCTGCTCTCGTCTTGGTATCCAACTTTCGTTCTCTTCAGCTTTTCATCTGCAGTCGAATGGGCAGACAGAGCGTACTAATCAAAACCTGGAGACCTACTTGAGGTGCTTTGTGGCTGAAAACCAGGAGGACTGGTCCTCATTCTTATCCCTAGCAGAATTTGCTTTGAATAACTGTAGGCAGGAGTCCACGGGTAAGTCGACATTTTTTGGCGCATACAGTTTTCATCCTCAGTTTGGTACCTTTTCTGGGACTAGTTCCTCTGCCTTGTCTTCTATCTGGCGTAAGATTCAAGTGAATTTGGAGAGGATGCATGAGAGGTATAAGCGAATGGCTGACAAGAGACGTATGACTGGTCCGGACCTGTGTGTGGGTGATCTGGTGTGGTTATCTACTAAAAATATTAAACTGAGAGTAGCATCTTGGAAACTGGGTCCAAGATTTATTGGACCTTACAAAATATCTGCAGTGGTCAATTCAGTAGCGTTTTGTCTGGATCTTCCTCAGATCTGGAGGATCCATGATGTGTTCCACAGGTCTTTACTGAAGAAATATGTGAAACCGGTGGAACCATCACCATTGCCTCCTCCCCCTGTTATGGTTGATGGAAATTTAGGGTTTTGGGCGGGATGGGTTGGATGGGAAGGTGGGGTATCGGTGTCCGTTGTGGGGTGCTCTCGCTCTCTCTCCCTTCTCCTGCCTTCCACCCAGCTGGGCTTCGGCGGCTACTTTTCTTCGGTAGGATAATACATGAATAGAATTTTCACGTGGAACGTGCGGGGAATGGTCGAGAGAGCTAAGCGGGTGGTCATGTTTGATGTAGTTGCAAGACATCTTCCCGCAATAATATGCCTTCTTGAAACTCCTCTTACATATGAGAACATTAACATTGCAAAAAGGAAATGGGCAAAATATGACTACCATGCTTGCTGCTCGGCCTATTCCCGGGGCGTCAGTGTTTATGTTCATAGTGGTGTGGATTACATCCCAATCGCCAACAGAACCGATAGAGAGGGTAGATTTGTATTTTTGCACTGCCGTTTAAACGGTACGGTTTGTATATTGGCATTTGTGTATGTTCCTCCTCCCTTCTCTATGTCCGTCATGTCATACCTGGCGGACTTTATTGGCTCCAGAGCAAGGTGCCCGGTTTTAGTAACAGGGGACTTTAATGATGTCATGAACTTAGAGGAGGACAGATACTCTAAGGAACATGTACATAAAGTTAAAAAAGACACATTAACACCAGTAAGAAGGGTCTGCCATGAAATGGCATTGACGGACATTTGGCGACATATATATGGGGAGAAAAGAGTATTCTCTTGTTTTAGTCGGGCGAATATGGTTATGTCCAGAATAGAACTAGCCTTTGCCAACTCTGATCTTTTAGACTACGTAATAAAGATGAAATATAAAATACATACGATATCCGTCCATTCTCCTATTGTAGTAACGATTAAATTGGGGCATATGGAGAAGAAAACTAGAAGTTTTAGATTAAATCCCATTGGATGAACTTGGTTAAGGATCAGGAAAATATAGCTAAGGAGATCCGAGAATTCTGGCTGTTGAATGCTCCATCAGCACCTATGCATATTGTATGGGACTCTTTTAAAGCATTTCTGCGTGGAGTGTACATAGCCAGAGTCAACGAAAAAAAAAAAATATAATATGTTGCAAAATAATTAGCTTTAAAAACAAGGGTTCAGTCCCTATTGGGACTGATATCTAATAATCACAATTCAGCTACACAACTACAGTTAGAAGAAGCTAGATTGGAGTATAAGAACTACCTAACAGAAAAAGCACAACACAGGATCTTCTCCACAGGAGCTAAATATTTTTATCAAGCTGGTAAACCTGGAAACCTCCTGTCATCCCTGATCCAAAACAAAAAAAAACATTAAAAAGATAAAAAATATTAGATTGGAAAATGGGCCGGTCACCACGTGCCCGGAGGAGATTGAGTGAGAGTTCGTCAGATATTATGAAACCTTATATTCAAACAATAAAAACAATCAGGGCGGAGATGTCAGAAAGTTCCTGGAGAAAGTTAATCTCCCTAAACTATCAGAACAGGAATGTAAAATATTAAATCGACCTATAGACTCAAAGGAATTATTTGAAGTTGTCAGGACTTTTCGGGGAAATTCATCTCCAGGGACTGACGGGCTGAAATTTATCGTCAACATGGAGAGACAATTCTGCCAATGTTATTACAGGTGTTAAATAACACGTATCAGACTGGAGAACTCCCTTCATCTCTATCTGAAGCGGTGATCACCCTTATCTTAAAAAAAGATAAGGATGAAAGCGACACTGGTGCGTATCGCCCAATTTCTCTGTTAAATACAGATTTTAAAATCTGCGCAAAAAATATTCACTAATAGACTGAAGAGTGTCATTTATAGGTTAATCCACCCAGATCAGACTGGGTTTATACCCAAGAGATTTGTACGATCCAGCATACGCAGAGCTTTTCTGAATATGCAGGTGGAATAGGGGGAGGTTCCCGCTCCATCCTGTCCTTAGACGACGAGAAAGCGTTTGACAGGGTGGAGTGTGAAAACTTATGGCAAGTCATGCATAAGATGAATCTAGGCAAATACTTTAAGTGGGTCCAGATTCTGTATATGTCACGAGGGTGTCAAGAGCCACGCCTGACTCCGTTATACCCGGGGTCAGGAAGTCGCAGCGGGTGGCTGCGCGCTCTATGTAGATAGATAGGGCTGTTTCTTTATGGTAGCTTTCTGGGTTTGCCTTGCAACCCTTTTTGGCTCACTCAGGGATCCGTAGCTCCTTCTTCTCAGCTGTTTCTTGTCCAGCACTCCCAACCTCCTTATATTCCCCTCTCCCACTTCTCTGGTGGCCAGATATAATGTAATGACCGGCGTCACGCAGAGGGAGGGAAATGGGAAGGCCCTGTCCAAGGGAGAGGGAAAGGTGGTGACCCCTGACTTACCTTGCGGCTGGCACCTGACTGCCCTGACGTCCCTAGACGGGTTCCTCACCCGTACGCCGATCACGTGCCTAAACCCTGGCTTTCCCTAAGATGAGCCCTATG
The DNA here is from genome assembly GCF_905171765.1 of Bufo bufo. Classification (NCBI taxonomy): domain Eukaryota; kingdom Metazoa; phylum Chordata; class Amphibia; order Anura; family Bufonidae; genus Bufo; species Bufo bufo. The sequence continues at coordinate 9,964,825 of NC_053393.1, read as the reverse complement.
TAGTGAACGGGGCGGTGGGATCACTAGTCCGCACCACTGACACTAAGAGGAAAACACCAAAGGAGAGGACAGACAATACAGACAAACATATAATCCCAGGTGGGCGACAACAGCAGACCACAAAGGCCCAACAGGGATCCGGAGGGTAACGTTCTGGAACAACAACCAGGGAACACAGCCACACAGCTCCAGTGGGTCAGTATAGAAGTCCAGGCAGGAAGCTCTATATCTGGCAACCAGAGAAGTGGGAGAGGGGAATATAAGGAGGTTGGGATTGCTGGACAAGAAACAGCTGAGGAGAAGGAGCTACGGATCCCTGAGTGAGCCAAAAAGGGTTGCAAGGCAAACCCAGAAAGCTACCATAAAGAAACAGCCCTATCTATCTACATAGAGCCGCAGCCACCCGCTGCGACTACCTGACCCCGGGTATAACGGAGTCAGGCGTGGCTCTTGACACCCTCGTGACAGTATAACCATCCCAAAGCCAGAATTAATATTAACGAAATATGGTCTGAACGAATAGAACTGTATAGAGGAACTAGACAGGGATGTCCCCTTTCTCCTTTATTGTTTGCCTTATTTATAGAACCATTGGCAGCCAAAATCAGATCGGATGCAAGGATTAGTGGCTTTGGCATGAATGGGACCTCTGACAAGATAGGCATGTATGCTGATGACATCCTGGTCTTTTTGGCGAACCCAACATCCCAGCTGTCTTATCTTATGGAATTAATAGATAAGTTTAGTGATATCTGGGGTATAAAATCAATTGGGCCAAATCAGTATTGCTACCACTTGACCAGGCAACTTCACTGAACTCCCAAGGAATTAGGGTATTAAAACCTACGGAATCTTTGGATTATTTAGTGGTAAAGATGAGCGCAAGTATCTTTTATTTCATGAGACTAAATGTCTCCCCCTTGCTGATTAGATGCAAAAACAAAATCAGTGTTTGGCAAAAGCTACCGATAGTACAGGCGGATAGAATTGCACTAAATAAAATGGTGTTACTTCCCCAGATTTTGTATGTTTTGGCAGCCTGTCCAGTTTGGATAGAGGATCGTTTCTTCAATCATCTGGAACGGCTGCTGAATGACTTAATCTGGGGGAGAAAAAGGGTAAAACTAAAACAAAAATATCTCCCACCCAGTCTTCTGCAGAAAGCGCACAGGTGGCGCCTGAAACCCATGCCCATCAGTCTGTCACATCACACCCGTGCATATCGGGGAACCTGTCTGAGCCTCAAGTCATGCAGCAGTCTCTTATGCTGTTTGAAGACTCTGCTGGCAGGGTTTCCCAAGGGCATCCACCTAGCCCTTCCCCAGGGGTGGAAGACATAGAATGCACTGATGCACTACCCACTTATGTTTCCTGATGAGGACATGGGAATACCACCTAGGCACGTCTCTGATGATGACGAAACACAGGTGCCAACTGCTGCGTCTTTCTGCAGTGTGCAGACCGAAAAGGAGGTTAGGGAGGAAGACTGGGTGGAAGACGATGCAGGGGACGATGAGGTCCTAGACCCTACATGGAATGAAGGTCGTGCCACTGACTTTCAGAGTTCGGAGGAAGAGGCAGTGGTGAGACTGAGCCAACAGTGTAGCAAAAGCGGGAGGAGGGTAGAAAAGCAGAGCAGCCGTCGCCAAAACAGTTCGCCTGCTACTGGCCACCGTCAACAGGGACCGAGCACACCAATGGCAGCTTCAAGGAGTTCCCTGGCATGGCACTTCTTCACACAATGTGCTGACGACGAGACACGAGTGGTTTGCACGCTGTGGCATCAGAGCCTGAAGCGAGGCATTAGCGTTCTGAACCTTAGCACAACCTGCATGACCAGGCATCTACATGTGAGACACGGGCTGCAGTGGAGTAAACACCTTCAAAACCAAGAAAGGGCTCAGGCCCCTCCTGCTCCCTCTTCTGCTGCTGCCTCGGCCTCTTCCTCCGCCTCTGGAGGAACGTTGGCACCTGCCGCCCTTCAAACAGAGGATGTGCCACCAACAACACCACCTCCGTCACCAAGCATCTCCACCATGTCACACGGAAGCGTTCAGCTCTCCATCTCACAAACCTTTGAGAGAAAGCGTAAATTCCCACCTAGCCACCCTCGATCCCTGGCTCTGAATGCCAGCATTTCTAAACTACTGGCCTTTGAAATGCTGTCATTCAGGCTGGTGGACACAGACAGCTTCAAACAGCTCATGTCGCTTGCTGTCCCACAGTACGTCGTTCCCAGCCGCCACTACTTCTCCAAGAGAGCCGTGCCTTCCCTGCACAACCAAGTATCCGATAAAATCAAGTGTGCACTGCGCAACGCCATCTGTGGCAAGGTCCACCTAACCACAGATACGTGGACCAGTAAGCACCGCCAGGGACGCTATATCTCCCTAACTGCACACTGGGTAAATGTAGTGGCGGCTGGGCCCCAGGCGGAGAGCTGTTTGGCGCACGTCCTTCCGCCGCCAAGGATCGCAGGGCATCATTCCTTGCCTCCTGTTGCCTCCTCTTTCTCCTCCTCTTCTACCACCTCCTCATCCGGTCAGCGACACACCTTCACCACCAACTTCAGCACAACCAGGGGTAAACATCAGCAGGCCGTTCTGAAACTGATGTGTTTGGGGGACAGGCCCCACACCGCGCAGGAGTTGTGGCGGGGTATAGAACAACAGACCGACGAGTGGTTGCTGCCAGTGGGCCTCAAGCCCAGCCTGGTGGTGTGCGATAATGGGGGAAATCTCGTTGCAGCTCTGGGACTAGCCGGTTTGACGCACATCCCTTGCCTGGCGCATGTGCTGAATTTGGTGGTGCAGAAATTCATTCACAACTACCCCGACATGTCAGAGCTGCTGCATAAAGTGCGGGCCGTCTGTGCGCGCTTCCGGCGTTCTCATCCTGCCGCCGCTCGGCTGTCTGCTCTACAGCGTAACTTCGGCCTTCCTGCTCACCGCCTCATATGCAACATGCCCACACATGAAGCACAAGGCGAATGCAAGGGGGGAGGAAGAGGTCGCCAACGCAGCTGTGTCAGCGCCAGCACCTCAGAAGGCAGGGTTAGCATGGCCGACATGTGGAAAAGCTTTGTCACCTCGCCGCAACAACCGGCTCCAACTGCTGATATGGAGCGTGTTAGCAGGAGGCAGCATTTGAACAACATGGTGGAACAGTACCTGTGCACATGACTACACGTACTGACTGATGGTTCTGCCCCATTCAACTTCTGGGTCACCAAATTGTCCACATGGCCAGAGCTTGCCCTGTATGCCTTGGAGGTGCTGGCCTCCTGTGTAGTGGGCAGGGCGCGGGCGGTCCGCGGCTCAGGCTTGGCTGGGGAGGAGTCAGGACACGCAGGGCCGGGCCGACACAGAGGCTGGGGAGGCTCCAGCCAGGCCACTGAAATTGCAGAGCAGTTGCCATGCACTTAAGCACATTTTACTGCCTTTTACATCCCTCTAGCCTTTTCAAGGACTATTTTAGAGCCATTTTAATGCAAAAAAGTGCCAATTTTAATGCCCTAAATTAAAAAAAAATCTTATTTTCAATTGTTGGGTGACATTTTACCATTTTTGGCGTATACAAACCCCTGCTGTGCCGAGGTGACAGGGGCCAAAATCTCTCAAAATCCTCTGTTCTATTGCTGGGTGACATGAACCCCCTTTTGCCGTGAATGAACCCCTGCTCTGCATTGCTGACAGGGAACTAAATTTAGAGAAAACATCTGTTACTGATCGGAAGATGCGCGACTACAAGCGCACGCTGCTGATGGCATTCCCACCTGACAGCGGGGGCACAGTGGAAGCACAAGGCGAAGGCAGAGGAGGAGGAAGAGGTCGCCAACGCAGCTGGGGCACCGCCAGCACCTGAGAAGGCAGGGTTAGCATGGCCGAAATGTGGAAAAGCTTTGTCAGCCTTGGAGGTGCTGACCTGCCCTGCAGCCAGTGTATAGTGTGAACGTGTGTTTAGCACGGCAGAGAGCATTATCACAGGCCGCAGCCAATGTGGACATTTATTCCAGCCTCAACCATCCATTCTTGTACTCAAGTGCACTTATTCTTTGTTTTATTTTGTTATATGTCCCAATATTTTGGGGGATACCCCAATTTAAAAATAAAAAATAACACAAATCAGTGTTGGCTACCTATTCCTCCTTCACCGCTGCTTCCACCTACACCGCCATGTCAACCTACACCGCCACATCCACCCATCCACCGCCTCCTCAACCTCCTACTCCTAGATCCAGATTGTTATTTTACATTTTTCTGTATTTTATGTTATTTTAAGTCATTTCCGTATCCACATTTGTTTGCAGAACAGTTGCCATGCTCTTAAGCCCATTTTGATGCCTTTTGCAGCCCTCTAGCCCTTTCCAGGACTATTTTACAGCCTTTTTAGTGCCCAAAAGTACGGTTTCCCATTGACTTCAATGGGGTTCGGGTTCGGGGTCAAGTTCGGGTCAAGTTCGGGTCCTGAACCCGAACTTGTTTTTCAAGTTCGGTGGAACCTGCCGAACCCGAACATCCACGTGTTCGCTAGATTCTAATGCTGATGGTAGATTTGTTTGTCTCCTCTGCTCCAAGTATAATGTTCAAATAATTGTAGAGACATTAAATATTTCTCTGCCATGTTTTGGCGCAGTGTTGAAGAGGATATTGTCTTTTGTGTCTCCATCTCCTGTACTTCCAACCAATTAATTTTGGGTCAGATTCTAATGAAAGAGTTGGTTCGATTCTCTCTTTTTTTATTTTTTTTATTTTAGAATTGTTTCTCTCCCCTTCAAAGCTCTTTAATACAAATGCAGCATTAGCAATGTCAGAGTGACAGTGACTTACATAGCTACTGGTAAACACATGGTTCACAATGTCAACAAACCAGCAGTTTAGAAAACACTACATTGTCAGATTTGTTATAAAGGATCTGATGAGCTGCCAATGACTGGCCTCAAAACAATTAATGCTCCCTACTGAGGTGGTCTGAAGGATGACAACATTAATAACCACTAGGGTTGAGCGAACCCGAACTGTAAAGTTGGGGTTCATACCGAACTTTAGGATGTTTGGACCCCGGACCCGAACCTGAATATTTCCGAAAAAGTTTGGGTTCGGTGTTCGGCGGTTTCTTGGCGCTTTTTGAAAGGCTGCAGAGCAGCCAATCAACAAGCGGTTAACTGTCTGACCTTAGAAGCCATCACAGCCATGCCTACTATTGGCAGGGCTGTGATTGGCCAGAGCAGCACGTGACCCAGCCTCTATATAAGCTTGGGTCACATAGCGCTGCACGTCACTCTGCTCTTACTAGTGTAGGGAGAGGTTGCTGCTGGACTTGTGATTTCAGGGAGAGAATAGGAGAGAATCTAACTCAGCGATCTACAGAGAAATAGTTGTGTGGGTGCAGGGCACTATCGTTTTACCCTGCCCTGAGCCCATTGAGCAAAAAAAAAAAAACATTTATAATTCTGTTAGTTAGGTGGATGGCGGCGGCGGCCATATTATGCAAGCTCAGTGCACCAGCACTGCATCTGAGCTTTTGGGACATTGCAAATCACAATTTTTTTGGGCAATCTACAACATCTGGATTAGTCAGTGTGCAATTTAAGCTAGAAATACACCCATCATTTTCTGGGGTTTGAAAAACATACTTTTTTGACAAAAAACACTATTTTCAGGCCTTCAGCATCAGCACGTGTGAAATTACAGGCTTACATACTGCTGTCAAATTCAGCTGTTAAACAAACACTCGTTTGGGCACAAAAAATTTAGTTGCAGCCTTTGATGCAGATGTCATTGTGAGATACACCCTTAATACATTTGGGTTACATTCAGAGATTTGAAATACCGCCATTTGGTGCACCAATATTGAATTCAGGCCTACACTGGTTCAGGCCGTGTGAGATACCCCCTCTACATACAGGGGTTCAATTCAGGGATTTGAAATGCAGCCATTTTGGGCAAATAAATATGTACTTCAGGCCTACACTGATTCAGACTGTGTGAGATACACCCTTTACATACTGTCGTTTTATTCTACTATTAATTAAACACCCATTTAGGGCAAGATTCTAAATTCGAAAAATATGAGGAGAGCGTCAAATAAGGGACGTGGCCCAGGTCGTGGTGCTGCTGGTGGAGCTCCTGTTACAGGAAGAGGACGTGGTCGATCTGTGCCAGCTACACGCACAAGTGAAACCCCTTCCTCAGGTGCGAGTAGGCGACAGAACCTGCAGCGGTATTTGGTCGGGCCTAATGCAGCTCTAATGGTGAGGCCTGAACAAGTACAGGCGATAGTAGATTGGGTTGCTGACAGTGGAACCAGTTCCTTCACATTGTCTCCCACCCAGTCTCCTGCTGAAAGACTACAGTTGGCACCTGCAGCCAATGTCCATCAGTCTTTCACCTCCCTCCCTTGTAAATCAGCCAAGCAGTCTGAGTCCCAAGTCATGCAGCAGTCTCTTCTGCTTTTTGATGACTCTGTTAGCAGGGTTTTCCAGGGCCATCCACCTAGCCCTGCCCCAGAAGTGGAAGAGATGCACCGATACCCAACCACTTATCTTTCAAGATGAGTACATGGGAGGACCATCGCAGCACGTCTCGGATGATGACGAAACACAGGTGCCATCTGCTGGGGCTTTTGAAAGTGTGCAGACCGATAAGGAAGGCAGGGGTGAATACTGGGTGGAATATGATGTGGAGGACGATGAGGTCCTCGACCCCACATGGAATCAAGGTCATGCGAGTGACCTATTTAGTTCGGAGGAAGAGGCAGTGGTCGCACAGAGCCACCAGCACAGCAGAAGAGGGAGCAGGGTGCAAAAGCAGTACACCTCCTACTGCCCACCGCAGCAAGGGACCGAGCACACCAAAGCCAGCTCCAAGGAGTTCCCTGGCGTGGCAGTTCTTCAGACAATGTGCTGATGACAAGACACGAGTGGTTTGCACGCTGTGCAATCAGAGCCTGAAGCGAGGCATAAACATTCTCAACCTCAGCACAACCTGCATGACCAGGCATTTAAGTGCAAAGGACGAGATGCAGTGGAGTAGACACCTCAAAAACCAAGAAAGGTCTCTGGCTCCTCCTGCTTCCTCTTCTGCTGCAGTCTCCGCCTCTTCATCCACCTCTGGAGTGACAGTGCCACCTGGCACCCCGCAAACAGAGGATCTGCCAGCAACACCAACACCTGGGTCACCAAGCATCTCCACAATGTCCCACGGAAGCGTTCAGCTCTCCATATCCCAAACGCTGGAGAGGAAGAGGAAGTACCCCCCTACCCACCCGCGATCCCAAGCCCTGAATGCTAGCATTTCTAAATTACTGGCCTTTGAAATGCTGTCATTCCGTCTGGTGGAGACGGATAGTTTTAAAGGCCTTATGGCGGTGGCTGTCCCACAGTACGTCATGCCCGACCGCCACTACTTTTCCAGGCGAGCCATCCCTTCCCTTCACAACCAAGTAGAGGACAAAATCAGGTGTGCACTGCGCAACACCATCTGTGGCAAGGTGCACCTGACTACGGATACGTGGACCAGTAAGCACAGTCAGGGCCGTTATATCTCCATAACAGCACACTGGGTAATTGCAGTGGCGGCTGGGCCTGAGGCGGATAGCAGTTTGGCGCATGTCCTTCCACCACCGAGGATTGCAGGGCGCTTCAGTTTGCCTCCTGTTGCTTCCTCCTCCTACTCTGCTTCCTCATCCTCTACCGGCTCCTCATTCGGTCAGCGTAACACCTTCACCACCAACTTCAGCACAGCCAGGGGTAAACGACAGCAGGCAGTTTTAAAACTTATCTGTTTGGGGGACAAACCCCACACCGTGCAGGAGCTGTGGACGGGCCGTGAACAACAGACCGATGAGTGGTTGCTGCCGGTGAGCCTCAAGCCCGGCCTGGTGGTGTGCGATAATGGGCGAAATCTCGTAGCAGCTCTGGGACTAGCCGGTTTGACGCACATTCCTTGCCTGGCGCATGTGCTGAATTTGGTGGTGCAGAGATTCCTTAAAAATTACCCCGATATGTCAGAGCTGCTGCATAAAGTGCCTGTCAGCGCTGCAGCGTAACTTCGGCCTTCCCCCTCACCACCTCATATGTGACGTGCCCACAAGGTGGAACTCCACCTTGCACATGCTGGCCAGACTGTGCGAGCAGCAGCAGGCAATAGTGGAGTTTCAGCTGCAGCACGCACGGGTGAGTCGCTCGGCTGAACAGCACCACTTCACCACCAATGACTGGGCCTCCATGCGAGACCTGTGTTCCTTGTTGGCGCTGTTTCGAGTACTCCACCAACATGGCCAGTGCCGATAACGCCATTCTCAGCGGTACTATCCCTCCTTCTATGCCTCCTTGTGTGTGGATGGTGGGATACAGAGGACACAGACGATACACCTCCCACAGAGGACAGCTTTTTGTTGCCTCTGGGCAGCCTGGCACACATGAGCGATTACATGCTGCAGTGTCTCCGCAACGACCGCCGAGTGGCCCACATTCTAACTTGTGCTGATTACTGGGTGGCCACGCTGCTGGATCCCCATTACAAGGACAACGTACCGTCCTTAATTCCATCACTGGAGCGTGATAGAAAGATGCGCGAGTACAATCGCACGCTGGTAGACGCGCTGCTGATGGCATTCCCACCTGACAGCGGGGCCACAGTGAAAGCACAAGGCGAAGGCAGAGGACGAGGAAGAGGTCGCCAACGCAGCTGGGGCACCGCCAGCACCTCAGAAGGCAGGGTTAGCATGGCCGAAATGTGGAAAAGTTTTGTCAGCACGCCACAACAACCAGCACCACCAGCTGATATGGAACGTCTTAGCAGGAGGCAGCATTTCACCAACATGGTGGAGCAGTATGTGTGCACATGCCTACACGTACTGAATGACGTGTCTGCCCCCTTCAACTTCTAGGTTTCCAAATTGGGCACATGGCCTGAGCTTGCCCTTTTACGCCTTGGAGGTGCTGGCCTGCCCTGCAGCTGGTGTATTGTCTGAACGTGTGTTTAGCACGACTGGAGGGTTATATTTCCCAATGTTTTGGGGTGTACCCCAATTTAAAAAAATAAAAATAAATTTTAAACCAAAAAGCAGTGTAGGCTACCTCCTCCTCCTCCACCGCCGCTTCCACCTACACCGCCACATCCACCTCCTACTCCATATGGACCTGGTCCTCCTAGATCAAGATTATTATTTTTTATTTTTACGTATTTTATGTTATTTAAAGTCATTTCCCTATCCACATTTGTTTGCAGAGCACTTGCCATGCTCTTAACCACATTTTGACGACATTTGCAGCCCTCTAGCCCTTTCCATGACATTTTTACAGCCATTTTAGTGCTCAAAAGTTCGGGTCCCCATTGACTTCAATAAGGTTTGGGTTCGGGGTCAAGTTCGGGTCCCGAACTCGAACTTTTTTCCGAAGTTCGGCCGAACCCGTCGAACCCGAACATCCAGGTGTCCGCTCAACTCTACTTACCACTTTACGGTACTTTTACAGACACTCTAGCATATGCAATGTGGAATTCCAGAGAGATTGCAATTTTGTGTACCAAACTGTGCAAGGGCAGACCGTACTCCAATAGAGCAATTCTTGCTGAAATGCGAGAACAGTCTTTTGGACATGGCCAGCTCCGTCTGCAAGCCACTGTACTTTTTTGAAAAGCACTGCAACATTGAATTTATCACATGCAGCCTTGCAGGGACCATATGCTATTTCCCCCAAATACAGCATGGCCACGGTGTTCCTGCCATTGTCGATGACCACCTTGCCCAGTTGAAGCTGATGGGGAGTCAGCCGGCAGGATGTTTGCTGCTTGATGCACTTTAGCAAGTGATCAACTGTGTGGCTATTTCAGCTCTAACACAGCATGGCAACGGTTCACTTTACACATATGATAGGAGGAAAAAGGGAAGTGGGAGCGACATGAAGTGGGTAATAAAGATAGCCTTGCAGTTCGCCCGGCGGTCATTTCGCTGCAAACTTTGCGTGTTTGCGATTCGCCGAACATGCGAACATATGGCTATATTCGCGCCCGCCATATTCTTTTACATTGTGAAGAGCTTTGACCCATGACACATCCATCAGGTGGTCCAGGACAGCCAATTGAGACGTTTCAGCCCATGGACACACCCCCTACCTTATAAATAAACCCGATCTGGCCGCCATTTTACATTCAGTCTTTTGCCAGTGTAGGGAGAGGTTGCTGTGTGGAGCAGGGACAGACTGTTAGGGACACCAAACGCTAGCTAAAAGGGCCACAAAAGTCCTTTTAAGGACTGGTATAGGTGTGCTATCGATAGGTGTGATACACAGAGGGGTGCAATATACTTATAATATACTTTTATAATGAGTCAAAAACACATCGATCTATATAGTGAGCACCTGGAAGTCAGGGGCTTAGGGGCAGTATTGGCCATTTCGCAGTGTTCACCAGCGAACACATGCTGGCTGCCATCTTTAGTAAGGTTAGACTCACCTGTCCGGCGATGCACAGGTAAGCCCTTACCTGTGCCTGTGCCGCGAGCCAGTCTGAAATCAAATGCGGTCACCGGCAGCAGGCAGTTCCAAGAACAGCCGCCAGGGGCCTTCAACGGGCTGTTCTCGGAACTGCTTTCTCCCGGTGACGGCATTTGATTTAAGACCGGCTCGCGGCACAGGCACAGGTAAGGGCTTACCTGTGCATCGCCGGACAGGTGAGTCTAACCTTACTAAAGATGGCAGCCCGCATGTGTTCGCTGACGAACACTGCGAACTGGCCATCACTGCTTAGGGACTAGGGGCTTACTAGGGCCATTTTCATATAGGGTAAGGTTCCGGACGGGGTCGCTCTTATCAGGGCGGGTGGTCTGTGGTTAGGCTATCAGGGCCAGAATAGCCCCCCTGCAGGGCAATATCAGGGACAGTTCTTTGCCCACCCGGTCCTTCAATACCACATCATCATCTAGCCCAGGGATGGATGGTTTTTGCTTTCCCTCCGGGATTCATGAATGTGCACTGGAACCCCCCGGATTGTGGTAGGACATATGGTTTCTGATTTGGTGCCGCTGAGCACCTGATTTAGTGCCGCCGAGCACTTGTTATTGCCGACCACATCTATGGTTTTTGCTTAACTTTAATAATTTGATTTATTTTCATTTTGAGGGATATATTTTAATAGTAACATTATTAAAGGTTAGGTTTTATCTTCATGTATATTCTAATGGATTGCCTTCCGTGTACAATGTTATAATATACTTTCTATGTTAGACGGTACATTATAGTGCATTTGTATTGTGCGGCAGTTGTGTGCGGTTCTGCTGCGATACCGCAGCTATATAGAGGGACAAGCGTTATTGGAACAAATAATTTCTACTGGTGTGATATACCAGTCGCCCTCCAAAAAAACTGATTGAAGCAGGGGTGTTATATACCAATAATATACGTTCTATATAGTGCATTTAGGTAGCGCAACAGGGCACATTTAAAAGAATTTTCCTTTAAGACGCATAAAAATGTCCCCTGATTAAGACACATATTTTTTGTTGGAATTTTTGACATTGATCCCCCTCTGGTATGTCACTGTCCATGTTGTGGGACTATTTGTGAACTTCTACTGAGTATTTGGTGGCTGAAAATATGAGCTGAAGGTTTTTCAGGTTTGCCTGCCATTAAAGTGAATGGGGCCTGCCGTGAATTTGCGGTTCGCGAACATTTGATTGCGTTTGCGCGATCGCGCTCGCGAACTGTCCCGGCTGATGTTCGTCCATCACTAGTGGGTAAGCACCTGGTGTGGGAACGAGACCAACACAAATGTGGAGGTGTCATTACGATCTAACTTTATTGCTGTTGTGCTGCCTCACAGCTGACATACAATAAATTGTGGACCATGGAAGACATATATTGCCCCTGCTCAATACAGATGTTTCACATGTCGATTTTGATGTTTAACTTTCCACCTGGCGATAATTCCAAGGAGGGGGCCATGTCCGAGCTCATTGCACGGATGACTATTTTTGAGAAATTATACCAGCTAGGTATCTTCCAATGAGGCTAAGAGCACACCATCAGTTACATAAAGGCAACAGAATCCACTAAGTGGTAGGGTAGCAACTGCTCCACCAGCGCAATCGGGTTGCTGAGCACATGTTTTTGCTTATTGACCACCCATTCCTTTATCAATGACTGACGACAGATTAGAGGAGGAGTAGTCTGAGCGGAAGAAGCAGTAACTGATGATGATGATGACATTGCATTGCTTGTGGCTGTGGCCTGGCTCCCGTAAAGAAGTCCTAGAGAAGGATGACAGTCTTGTCTCAATTTCTGGCCAGTTCTATTTTCCCCACTGGATCTGGTGATGATGCCGCATGTGCTGTCATAGAGCTATGATGCTTATGTTTGAATGCCCAAGGCTTATTTTCATCCTGCAGATCTTGCATACAGCAGTGCTTTTATCTTCCTGCACTGTGGAGAAAAACTTCCATAAGGGAGATACTCACACAGAGCTAGCGGCATCCAAACTTGACATAAGTCCGGCATGTTTTGAGCCTGCACTCTAAGTATCAGTGGCATCAGCAGTTCCTGACCTGACCATACTAGAAGCAGATCTGTCCATGGCAGTTCTCTTTGGATGTTTTGTAGCTACATAACCGCTGCTTATTAATTCCGCCGCAGCCGTCTCCCTACTCCCCTGATATCAGCTCTTTATCAGCACCTCGATCCATTTCCCAGGTCCTGTCCAAGACACAATCATCATCATAATCTTTATCCCCCCCTCCACTTATATCATAATGTGATATGTCATTGTGGTCTCATTGGCTCCCTCACAATTCCCTCCTCTGTATTTGGTCCAAGTGAAATACCACCTGAAATACAATAAACCGTGTGGTCCGTGCTACAAGTTTAAGAGCGTTCCTCATTGATCTTAGGAGTTAAATAAAAGTGAAGTCTTTATAAATGTACATTCCAATAGGCAAATGTAAAGAGTGGTAATTAGTAGTCATATGACTAATTGTGAATCTGTCAGAGAAATGGCAACAAAAAATAACGGCCAAGTTAAATCACACCCCAAAGGGGGCGTGGCTTAACACAGGGTGTTAAGTCGCTATCATACTGTGGCTCCCAATAATAATAATGCCCCCATTAGCGCCCCCCCAAAATTAATACTGTCCACATTAGTGCACCCAGAATTAATGCCCCCCATTAGTGCCCCCCAGTAATAGTAATGGCCCAATTAGTGCCCCCAGTAAGAATAATGGCTCTAATAATGGCCCCATTAGTGCTCCCCAGGTAAAAATAATGCCCCCATAGTCACCCCCAGTAAGAATAATGCCCTTATTAGTGCACCCCAGAATTAATGCCCCCATTAGTGCCCCCCAGTAAGAGTGATGGCCCCATTAGCGCTCCCCAGTAAAAATAATGCCTCATTAGTGCCCCCAGTTAGAATAATGCCCACATTAGTGCGCCCTTCTCTGCGTCTGCAAAAAAACACTCTCCTCCTCCATTTGCTCACGCCGCTGAGAACGCTCACTGCTGAATGGACGGTCAGGACAGGACCTGCGCTCCAGCGTGATTACGTCTCACAGGTCCTGTCCTCCAGTCAGGGTAAAGGCTGTACTAACGAGCACTCCATTAGCAACAGTCAACACAGGAAAATACCGTCAATGTTAATGTTAGAAAAAAATCACTGGCAGGGCCACTAAAATACGGGCCTTGCCGGTGAGATAGATTTTGGAAGCGCTTCATTAGTACCAGAGGACCGGGAAGCGGTGAAGGATCTGTACTCAACGCTTCCTGGTCCTCCGCTCGGCTGTCTGCTGTGCAGGGCTGCGCACCATGGGACCTCACTGTGACAGCCGAGAACACGGAAGAAGAGAGAGAGAGAGCGCTGGTGGTGAGGAGCGGCGTCCAGGAGCAGGAGAGGTAAGTTATTTTATTTGTGCTGATAGCTGACATGGGGGCTGATGGCTGACATGGGGGCATAATGGCATGATGGCTGACATGGGGGCATGATGGCTGACATGGGGGGCTTATGGCTGGCATGGGGGGCTGATCTGAGGCATTGGGGGTCTGATATGAGGTCTGATTAACATTGGGGGTCTGATTGCTGGTCTGACCTGAGGTGTAATTGAAAACATTTTTATCTTATTATCTTCCTCTAAAACCTAGGTGCGTCTTATGGGCCGGTGCGTCTTACAGGGTGAAAATACAGTATTTATTGTTTCAAAATTTTCATATTTTTTTTAAATATATAAAAAAAATATTATATCCATAATAAAATGGCACGAAAGAAAGGTCTAAGGTGTCCCGTGAGAAATAATACGCTGGCTCAAAAATTCATCAGTTATTTGCAGTTAGATAGGCCCATTGCTGCAACAAAAAAATTGGCCTGATAAAGAAGGGGAATTAAAACTTTGGTAATGAAGCGGTTAAACACACACAGTGTTATAAAACATTCTATTAAGTGTTACAAGGGTTGGAGGAATGGGGAGTCTGATAAGCTATAAAGCTGGGAACCTTTACAGATACCCATCAATAAACTCCTCCTTACACCCAATGTGACCACCCATGGCTATCATCATGTGAAGTAACGTGAACCGTGGTAAAGAACACAAAGCAAACATCACACAATCATCACATATCACTGAAAGTATACAGACTGAGGGCACTCCGCATTTCTACCCCTTCAGTTAAATACACTCTCATATTTGGGCATCTTTGAAAATCCAGTATCAACACAGCGAGGTTCTCCGTACTTTAGTCACCTTGCACCTAGAGTAATAAAAACATACTTTGTAGTGATGCTGGGATCAAGACGATATGTATTTTTGAGGTATTAACTACATATTATAAGTAAGAATTGAGACCATCAGGAAACTAGTTTTACCTGTTTCGACACAACAAGTTGTTCTTTTTGTCTGTTACTAGACACACAACAAACCGGATATGAGTGATTATGGAGAGCCAGACACCAATTATTCAGTTTCAACTCAGCAGATCTCATACTCTTTTTAGTGGGTCAATTTTTATTGAATGTCCCTTCACCCTTACATGGCACCCTGCTGCAGTAATGGCACACACATGGGCAGACAGGGTACAGTTCAAAGGAACAGAACTTCACTCTTGGGGCAAAAAGCAGAATGGTTACAGATGATGGCACTTAGCCTAATAGTCACAGTCTCCAATGGACGCTTAGCTTGGTGGTAAAGTCTCGAGGTCACAGAGCGAGAATGCAGTGCCACCTTGGGTTTGCAACTCTTTCTTTCTCAGTTTATGATCAAAGTTATAGGTTGTCTCAGTACAGGAACACACTGAAAGTGGCCCAAAACCACTTGCAGGATACACAGGGGTTTTTCTGGTCAAGTAGCACTCTACCTAGCAGACTCAAGTAATAGAGCAGTCTAGCAGCAGATCAATGTACATGAATCAGCCCACAAATGCTCAGCAGAATTTTCAGGGTCACTGCCTTTTTATTAATAAACTTTGGTAAGACCCAAATCCACTCCACAGATATCTTGGTATTTGCTGCTCCTTGAGTCCTGTGAACTACTTATCTTGCAGCTGACAGGTTCTCTTCACGCTCTTTATACACACAATGTATTCCAGAGGCACAAAAAAATACCTTATTATGCCGTCCACCATAGAACGAAGACCAGCCCATTAAGATATAGTGCTACTATGTAGGCATGTGAGACCAGAGACCTCACCAGACTGCGGTGTCACCAGTATACAAAGAAAACATTAGAGCAACTTTGAAAGGCCAAGTACCTGCAAAATATAAAGATGTTAATAGCACATTGACATAATCCCTAACATGAATGGTAACTGTAACGGAACACCTAGCACCCCGACCGGGTACCTCCGTCGATAGATGCTACTAGAGCTTCCAGAGGACTCCAAGCACTCCACTTGACACCGTCAGCACTGCAGACCCCACGAACCGCCGAAGCTTGGTGGAGGTCTCGCCATCTCCTACCCACCCTGGACCTACGACAAGGCTTCAGGCTCCAGTGGGTGAACCTCTCCTAAATGCAGAGAGCAGGAACCATGAACAAGCTCTTACAAGAGCTTATACTCAGGGGAGTATTGTGATATAGCAATCCCCAAGAGTGTAGTTATCCCATCCCCCAAACATGAGCCAAAACTTCATGAAGGTATAAAAAAAGGAACTCTCTTTATTTTAACGCAAGCATTTTATACACATCTTCCAACAAGGTTACCACCCACAGGGTTTTGTAAAAACAGCCAATAACCACGTACAATACACTCAGACACTCCCACACAAAATCCTCCCCTCTGCCCGCGATAGAATTACCTCACACTGGGTTGATGCAATCATCACAGGCAGGCGAATACACGATATCCTCTGTCCTGGAG
Source organism: Bufo bufo (assembly GCF_905171765.1). Taxonomy (NCBI): domain Eukaryota; kingdom Metazoa; phylum Chordata; class Amphibia; order Anura; family Bufonidae; genus Bufo; species Bufo bufo. Next base: position 9,948,492 of record NC_053393.1, on the reverse strand, counting down.
ACAACCGAGAAGTAATTCAATTATCTCTCAGGACAAAGGACATCGCCAATACACACAGAGAGACAATGGAACAGACCTCTCTACTCAACGTATACAATGTCCCACCCTTTTCAATACACATAGACATTTAACATCCCAAAATGGCACGAATTAGACCAGGGTTAAAGTTAGTCCAAGTCCTTTGTTAACAAATGAGGCCTGGCTGATGAGAGGGCCCATAATCCTGGGGCAAAAGGCTAGTAGCCAGGCCCCTCCAAAACCCAGTGGCGAGGTTGATTTCACCACAGTAACAACCAAAGCCTGTACTACTAATAAAACATTTGCCATCAACAGTTCTTTTGAACTGCGATTTGGACCACGTAATCTATATTATAAAATGTGAAACGTAATAAATAATACCTGGGATCCACCATTCGTCCGCCTCCATAAAAGACTCTCAGAACATATTAACGGTTTACTAGGTACAGAAATTAGGAATATCTTGACTATTTCTTGCCACTTTAGGGACCAACATAATGGGGATTTGTCTCCCTTACGATTATAGGCATGTGAACAGGTGCCTAAACCAAAGAGGGAAGGCGATTGGACATATAAAGTCAGAGAATTCCGTTGGATCCTCAAAATAGAAGCTTGTTTTCCAAATGGATTTAACCTACGGTCAAACATTATGTATTTTTATTAAATAACCTTAAAAAAATCTGGGTATTGTATAAGATTCAGGGTGTTTAGGGGTTAATCATCAGGTGTAAGCAGCAATCAAAGTAGAGGTGGGGATTTTGGAGGTGTGTCCTCTTTTAAAATGAAGGTTAGTTTCGTGTTTTATCATGTCATGAGTAATAACGGATTGTAGCTGTCTGAAACGCGTAGACTTTATCTACCTTGTCTTGTCTTTTAATGGAAGAATTAAAGAATACATTTTATGGACGAAGAGCCGGTTTTGGAAGTTACCTTTGGAGTGAAAGGAACTCCCCCTCCAGGCCGCTCCTACCAAGAAGGGAGGAACAGAGTGGTTAGTCCTGTTTCTGCCAACCTTTGCCATCCATATCTTCCCTGCTGAGATGCCCGGCCAATACGTAGGAAAACACATAACATTATGAAACACAACTACACTGCTCAAAAAAATAAAGGGAACACAAAAATAACACATCCTAGATCTGAGTTAATTAAATATTCTTCTGAAATACTTTGTTCTTTACATAGTTGAATGTGCTGACAACAAAATCACACAAAAATAGAAAAATGGAAATCACATTTTTCAACCCATGTAGGTCTGGATTTGGAGTCACCCTCAAAATTAAAGTGGAAAAACACACTACAGGCTGATCCAACTTTGATGTAATGTCCTTAAAACAAGTCAAAATGAGGCTCAGTAGTGTGTGTGGCCTCCACGTGCCTGTATGACCTCCCTACAACGCCTGTGCATGCTCCTGATGAGGTGGCGGACGGTCTCCTGAGGGATCTCTTCCCAGACCTGGACTAAAGCATCTGCCAACTTCTGGACAGTCTGTGGTGCAACGTGACGTTGGTGGATAGAGCGAGACATGATGTCCCAGATGTGCTCAATTGGATTCAGGTCTGGGGAACGGGCGAGCCAGTCCATAGCATCAATGCCTTCATCTTGCAGGAACTGCTGACACACTCTAGCCACATGAGGTCTAGCATTGTCTTGCATTAGGAGGAACCCAGGGCCAACCGCACCAGCATATGGTCTCACAAGGGGTCTGAGGATCTCATCTCGGTACCTAATGGCAGTCAGGCTACCTCTGGCGAGCACATGGAGGGCTGACCCAATGCCAAACCGGTCATGCTGGAGGATGTTGCAGGCAACAGAACATTCTCCACGGCGTCTCAAGACTCTGTCACGTCTGTCACATGTGCTCAGTGTGAACCTGCTTTCATCTGTGAAGAGCACAGTGCGCCAGTGGCGAATTTGCCAATATTGGTGTTCTCTGGAAAATGCCAAACGTCCTGCACGGTGTTGGGCTGTAAGCACAACCCCCACCTGTGGACGTCGGGCCCTCATATCACCCTCATGGTGTCTGTTTCTGACCGTTTGAGCAGACACATGCACATTTGTGGCCTGCTGGAGGTCATTTTGCAGGGCTCTGGCAGTGCTCCTCCTGTTCCTCCTTGCACAAAGGCGGAGGTAGCGGTCCTGCTGCTGGGTTGTTGCCCTCCTACGGCCTCCTCCACGTCTCCTGATGTACTGGCCTGTCTCCTGGTAGCGCCTCCATGCTCTGGACACTACGCTGACAGACACAGCAAACCTTCTTGCCACAGCTCGCATTGATGTGCCATCCTGGATAAGCTGCACTACCTGAGCCACTTGTCTGGGTTGTAGACTCCGTCTCATGCTACCACTAGAGTGAAAGCACCGCCAGCATTCAAAAGTGACCAAAACATCAGCCAGGAAGCATAGGAACTGAGAAGTGATCTGTGGTCACCACCTGCAGAACCACTCCTTTATTGGGGGTGTGTTGCTAATTGCCTATAATTTCCACCTGTTGTCTATCCCATTTGCACAACAGCATGTGAAATTGATTATCACTCAGTGTTGCTTCTTAAGTGGACAGTTTGATTTCACAGAAGTGTGATTGACTTTGAGTTACATTGTGTTGTTTAAGTGTTCCCTTTATTTTTTTGAGCAGTGTACAGGGAGTGCAGAATTATTAGGCAAGTTGTATTTTTGAGGATTAATTTTATTATTGAACAACAACCATGTTCTCAATGAACCCAAAAAACTCATTAATATCAAAGCTGAATATTTTTGGAAGTAGTTTTTAGTTTGTTTTTAGTTTTAGCTATTTTACGGGGATATCTGTGTGTGCAGGTGACTATTACTGTGCATAATTATTAGGCAACTTAACAAAAAACAAATATATACCCATTTCAATTATTTATTTTTACCATTTTTGCAAAGACACTCAAAAGCCTGCCATCCATGGATTCTGTCAGTGTTTTGATCTGTTCACCATCAACATTGCGTGCAGCAGCAACCACAGCCTCCCAGACACTGTTCAGAGAGGTGTACTGTTTTCCCTCCTTGTAAATCTCACATTTGATGATGGACCACAGGTTCTCAATGGGGTTCAGATCAGGTGAACAAGGAGGCCATGTCATTAGATTTTCTTCTTTTATACCCTTTCTTGCCAGCCACGCTGTGGAGTACTTGGACGCGTGTGATGGAGCATTGTCCTGCATGAAAATCATGTTTGTCTTGAACGATGCAGACTTCTTCCTGTACCACTGCTTGAAGAAGGTGTCTTCCAGAAACTGGCAGTAGGACTGGGAGTTGAGCTTGACTCCATCCTCAACCCGAAAAGGCCCCACAAGCTCATCTTTGATGATACCAGCCCAAACCAGTACTCCACCTCCACCTTGCTGGCGTCTGAGTCGGACTGGAGCTCTCTGCCCTTTACCAATCCAGCCACGGGCCCATCCATCTGGCCCATCAAGACTCACTCTCATTTCATCAGTCCATAAAACCTTAGAAAAATCAGTCTTGAGATATTTCTTGGCCCAGTCTTGACGTTTCAGCTTGTGTGTCTTGTTCAGTGGTGGTCGTCTTTCAGCCTTTCTTACCTTGGCCATGTCTCTGAGTATTGCACACCTTGTGCTTTTGGGCACTCCAGTGATGTTGCAGCTCTGAAATATGGCCAAACTGGTGGCAAGTGGCATCTTGGCAGCTGCACGCTTGACTTTTCTCAGTTCATGGGCAGTTATTTTGCGCCTTGGTTTTTCCACACGCTTCTTGCGACCCTGTTGACTATTTTGAATGAAACGCTTGATTGTTCGATGATCACGCTTCAGAAGCTTTGCAATTTTAAGAGTGCTGCATCCCTCTGCAAGATATCTCACTATTTTTGACTTTTCTGAGCCTGTCAAGTCCTGCTTTTGACCCATTTTGCCTAATAATTATGCACACCTAATATAGGGTGTTGATGTCATTAGACCACACCCCTTCTCATTACAGAGATGCACATCACCTAATATGCTTAATTGGTAGTAGGCTTTCGAGCCTATACAGCTTGGAGTAAGACAACATGCATAAAGAGGATGATGTGGTCAAAATACTCATTTGCCTAATAATTCTGCACTCCCTGTATATACACATTAGCTGGGGTATTGCAGTATCTTTAGGTAATATTGGTCTTTGTACATTGTATAACATGTTTTGTTCAGTAACAGTATAGGGGTGGTGTCACACACAGCTTTTTGTAGCATTTTTGAGCAAAAACCAGAAGTGGATCCAGCAGGAATGAGAGGTATAAGTCCTTTCTGCATAAGTCTTATTCCCTTCTAAAGGACATATGGATTTGACTGAACCAAAACTATCATAAAAAGCTGTATGTGACACCATGCTAGAGGTAAGATTTAGTCACCTTATAATATTTGGTCCTGTACAACAACATAATTTCATCACTATATATATATATATATATATATATATATATATATATATATATATATAAAATCAATTTTTTATGTGAAATTTAATCACAGTATATATACCGTACTTTTCGCCCTATTAGACGCACCTAGGGTTTTGGGGAGGAAAATAAGAAAAAAAATATTTTTAACCAAAAGGTGTGCTTTTGGTGGGTTTGAAACTAATGGTGGTCTGTGCATGACACTACTATGAGGGATCTGTGGATGACGGACACTGTTATGGGGGATCTGTGGATGGCACTATTACTGGGGATCTGTGAAGGACACTGTTATGGGGGATCTGTGGATGACGGACACTGTTATGGGGGGATCTGTGGATGACGGACACTGTTATGGGGGATCTGTGGATGACGGACACTGTTATGGGGGATCTGTGGATGACGGACACTGTTATGGGGGATCTGTGGATGGCACTATGACTGGGGATCTGTGAAGGACACTGTTATGGGGGGATCTGTGGATGACGGACACTGTTATGGGGGAATCTGTGGATGGCACTATTACTGGGGATCTGTGGATGACGGACACTGTTATGGGGGGGATCTGTGGATGACAGACACTGTTATGGGGGGATCTGTGGATGACGGACACTGTTATGGGGGGATCTGTGGTTGACGGACACTGTTATGGGGGATCTGTGGATGACGGACACTGTTATGGGGGGATCTGTGGATGACGGACACTGTTATGGGGGGATCTGTGGATGACGGACACTGTTATGGGGGGATCTGTGGATGACGGACACTGTTATGGGGGGATCTGTGGATGACGGACACTGTTATGGGGGGATCTGTGGATGACGGACACTGTTATGGAGGGATCTGTGGATGACGGACACTGTTACAGGGGGGATCTGTGGATGGCGGACACTGTTATGGGGGGGATCTGTGGATGACGGACACTGTTATGGGGGATCTGTGGATGACGGACACTGTTATGGGGGATCTGTGGATGACGGACACTGTTATGGGGGATCTGTGGATGGCACTATTACTGGGGATCTGTGAAGGACACTGTTATGGGGGGATCTGTGGATGACGGACACTGTTATGGGGGAATCTGTGGATGGCACTATTACTGGGGATCTGTGGATGACGGACACTGTTATGGGGGGGATCTGTGGATGACGGACACTGTTATGGGGGGGATCTGTGGATGACGGACACTGTTATGGGGGGATCTGTGGATGACGGACACTGTTATGGGGGGATCTGTGGATGACGGACACTGTTATGGGGGAATCTGTGGATGGCACTATTACTGGGGATCTGTGGATGACGGACACTGTTATGGGGGGATCTGTGGATGACGGACACTGTTATGGGGGATCTGTGGATGACAGACACTGTTATGGGGGGGATCTGTGGATGACGGACACTGTTATGGGGGATCTGTGGATGGCACTATTAATGGGGATCTGTGAAGGACACTGTTATGGGGGGATCTGTGGATGACGGACACTGTTATGGGGGGGATCTGTGGATGACGGACACTGTTATAGGGGATCTGTGGATGGCACTATTACTGGGAATCTGTGAAGGACACTGTTATGGGGGGATCTGTGGATGACGGACACTGTTATGGGGGGGATCTGTGGATGACGGACACTGTTATGGGGGGATCTGTGGATGACGGACACTGTTATGGGGGGATCTGTGGATGACGGACACTGTTATGGGGGGATCTGTGGATGACGGACACTGTTATGGGGGAATCTGTGGATGGCACTATTACTGGGGATCTGTGGATGACGGACACTGTTATGGGGGGATCTGTGGATGACGGACACTGTTATGGGGGATCTGTGGATGACAGACACTGTTATGGGGGGGATCTGTGGATGACGGACACTGTTATGGGGGATCTGTGGATGACGGACACTGTTATGGGGGGATCTGTGGATGACGGACACTGTTATGGGGGGATCTGTGGATGACGGACACTGTTATGGGGGATCTGTGGATGACGGACACTGTTATGGGGGCATCTGTGGATGACGGACACTGTTACGGGGGGGATCTGTGGATGACGGACACTGTTATGGGGGGGATCTGTGGATGACGGACACTGTTATGGGGGGATCTGTGGATGACGGACACTGTTATGGGGGATCTGTGGATGACGGACACTGTTATGGGGGATCTGTGGATGGCACTATTACTGGGGATCTGTGAAGGACACTGTTATTGGGGATCTGTGGATGACAGACACTGTTATGGGGGAATCTGTGGATGGCACTATTACTGGGGATCTGTGGATGACGGACACTGTTATGGGGGGGATCTGTGGATGACGGACACTGTTATGGGGGATCTGTGGATGACGGACACTGTTATGGGGGGATCTGTGGTTGACGGACACTGTTATGGGGGATCTGTGGATGACGGACACTGTTATGGGGGGATCTGTGGATGACGGACACTGTTATGGGGGGATCTGTGGATGACGGACACTGTTATGGGGGGATCTGTGGATGACGGACACTGTTATGGGGGGATCTGTGGATGACGGACACTGTTATGGAGGGATCTGTGGATGACGGACACTGTTATGGGGGGGATCTGTGGATAACGGACACTGTTATGGGGGGGATCTGTGGATGACGGACACTGTTATGGGGGGATCTGTGGATGACGGACACTGTTATGGAGGGATCTGTGGATGACGGACACTGTTATGGGGGAATCTGTGGATGACGGACACTGTTATGGGGGATCTGTGGATGAGCTTTCACTAGTGCTGTACTACTTGGCTTACCCTGAGCTTCATTTTCAATACTCTGGCTAGGATATGTCAGGGGTTTTAAACCGCGCTATCCCCTCACCTAGCCATGAGTGATAGTATCCACACGAATATATTGCTGATATAGTGGGACTTTACACTCACTCTAGGCGAAGGGCGTGGGACTCTGTAGTGCATCCTTGGTACACACCACTGGAATATCTCTGTATGTATAGTGAATGGTGATAGTATCATTTCATTACGGGAACCTGGCCAAAGCAGAGAAGTTGTACCATAGTGTGCATATATAGGTATTGCTAAAATCCATTAGCATACCTCCTGCTCTGACCATGTTTAGTGGTGACTAGACTGAACACATACCATAGTCTTATTCAGACACTACTCCCGATCTGCCTGTTTTTTTTGGTGATTTTAGTAAGGCAATATAAGCCGAGTGATTTTACTATAAAAGGTTTTCAAATAAAGATTTATTCACATATGTCTCTTGCCATAAAAAAAAAACTGCTTTAAAGGGGCAAGATACAGTCCTAGGAGACTTGAAGGGGTTTTATAATGATGACCTACCCTTTGGATAGACCATCAGTATCTGATCAGTGGGAGTCCGACACCTGGGACCCCCTCCGATCATCTGTCTGCGAGCGCCACGGCCTTCTTAGTTTATCCTAGGCCAGTCATATTCATCGACCATGTGGCCCAGGAGCAGCTCAGCCCCATAAAAGAGAATGGGGCTGAGCTTCAATACCAAGCACAGTCGCTATACAATGTACGGCTCTGTGCTTGGTAAGCTGTGAGAAGGCAGCGTCGCTCATAACAGCTGAATGGGGAGGGTCCCGGGTGTCAGACCCCCACCAATCAGATACTGATGACCTTTCCAAAAGATAGGTCATCAGTATTAAAATGTCATAAAACCCTTTTAAGAGAGTCATACACAACTTCTTAAGGCGATCTGAGCACTTTCACTTCTGGTTAAAATTCTTCATACCCAAATTGAATCTACCTACTGATTTGTTCGAATCAGACCCAAGAAATTTGCTAGAACTAAACACTTTACACGAGAAAAACCACACAAGACATGCTGTTTTGGAGCTGCTCTCACGTAGTCATCTAGCCAAGGTCTTTACACATTTTTCCAACTCAAAAAAATACCACTTTCACTTTCAAAAGCAGAATCTTAACCTGTTGCAACTCATACGTGACAGACTTTGAAAAGGTATTTCCATCACTGATAAAGTGTTAAATCTCTAAACATTCAGAAAATACATAGGCATGGAGGTTTGGTATCATTTTTATTCAGTTTGCAAGTTAGTTTATATTGTGAATGTCAAAAGCAGAAAAATTGCCCTGGCACATAAAGGATTCACCGACTTGTCATACCTACTATATTTCGAAGTTCTAAGATCTGTAGCAGTCCCAGAATCTCATCCAAACCAGATTCAGCTCTATATATAGAAGTCAATTTCATCCCAGCCTCTCTAGAAGACGTCTAATACAATAGATACACAATGAAGTTATGCCTCATTCACACGTCAGTGTTCGGTGAGTGATTTCCAGCCAAAACCAGGTGTGGCTCTAAACACAGAACAGGTGCAGATGTTACCATTATACCTTCTCTCTGTGGAGGCTCCAGACCTGGATTTGGCTCCAATCACTGATGGAAGTCACTGACCAAAACACTGACGTGTGAATGAAGTTTTACAAAGGAAAAACAAAACATTTAACTCAAATTATTACTCAGAGTGAAATGATTTTTTCATTGACTTTTTGGTCACATTCTGTTATTTCATCTCATTGTCTTCTATGACGTGAAGCTGGACTGCAAGTGGTCACTTGGACAAGGACGAAGCTCAGCACATATCTCGCCCGATGCAATGATCTGATGCTTGTTTGAATTTAGAAATTTTGCGTTCTGACGTTTTGCCCCCGGGGGAAGGGTGAAGGTGAATTTCTGGAGCAGAGCGGAGAAGATTAGGAAGATCTCCATGCGGGCCATGTGCTCTCCGAGACAAGATCGCCTCCCTAGAAAAATAACACAAATCTATTAAATAATCAGATCTCTGAGTGTCACTTGCTTTTCTCTGTTTAATGTACATGTTAGACGTGCATAACGTAAGCAAATGTATGCCATTTTATGGTTATATTTCAAAATCTTTTGTTTTGTACTAGAGATGAGCTAATTTCTTGAAATAAGATTGGAACAGTGACCAGAAATGGTCCAGTTGGATGTTGCTGTACTGTCTCGTCCAGCCTCCAGTGTCCTCTCAGAGAGGGCTTTCAGTGAAGCAGGTGGCTTTGTCACAAGAAAATGTGCCAATTCTAGCGCACACTGACGTGATGTCATCGCGCTGGGCGGGCGTGGTGGCGTCATCTCAGATGACGTCACATGTCAGCGCGTGCAAGAATTCGCCTGTTTTCTTCAATCAAGATGGCCATGACGGCCTCTCTGCAATCAAATGGATAAGGCGAGCTGTATTTTTTTTTATTCACCATTTCAGGAAAAATTTGTTACCACAAAGCACCAAGAAATTCAGATTTGTGGAGAATCACATTTTTCCTGAAATTCGGATCAAATTCCACCTCGTTAACTTTGATTTGCTCAACGCTAATAGTGACCATCAGAAATGACAGATCTAATCATTGACCTCAGCTGGAGGAGTATGAAAATCCTCACAGATCCATGCCTAGTTCAGCTGTAATCACACCTGCTCACCACTAATGTCGATGGCGTGCAGGTAAACAGATGTGAACACAGTGCTCTTACAAGTGCTTCATTTAATTCATTCTATTCTATCCCTCCCCATTTACACATACACTACACACTGGCATTGACAATTTAAAATGCAGTTTTATTGCAGTAAAATAGGATTGCTTTATTGAAGTAATACAATGCATTCACTTAGGGTACTTTCACAATTGCGGCAAAGGATTCCGACAGGCAGTTCGCAAACGGAAGCATTTGTGATACTGATCCGAATGCGGATCCGTCTCACAAATGCATTGCAATACCGGATCAGTCTCTCCGGTGTCATCCAGAAAAAACGGATCCGGTATAATTATTTTTTTGCATTTTTAAAGGTCTGCGCATGCGCAGACCAGAAATCTGGATCCGTTTTGCCAGAATACCTAATGCCAGATCTGGCACTAATACGCAGATAATATTGCCCGAAACACTTCAGAATTCATCCTGCTGCTTTTGTCAGCAGTCACATCATCAATAAATACAAGAGAACCAGTTCCATTGGCAGCCATACATGCCCACGCCATGACACTACCACCACCATGCTTCACTGATGAGGTGGTATGCTTAGGATCATGAGCAGTTCCTTTCCTTCTACATACTCTTCTCTTCCCATCACTCTGGTACAAGTTGATCTTTGTCTCATCGGTCCATAGGATGTTGTTCCAGAACTGTGAAGGCTTTTATAGATGTCATTTAGCAAACTCTAATCTGGCCTTTTTGAGGCTCACCAATGGTTTACATCTTGTGGTGAACCCTCTGTATTCACTCTGGTGAAGTCTTCTCTTGATTGTTGACTTTGACACACATACACCTACCTCCTGGAGAGTGTTCTTGATCTGGACAACTGTTGTGAAGGGTGTTTTCTTCACCAGGGAAAGAATTCTTCGGTCATCCACCACAGTTGTTTTCCGTGGTCTTCCGGGTCTTTTGGTGTTGCTGAGCTCAACGGTGCGTTCTTTATTTTTAAGAATGTTCCAAACAGTTGTTTTGGCCATGCCGAATGTTTTTGCTATCTCTCTGATGGGTTTGTTGTGTTTTTCCAGCCTAATGATGGCTTGCTTCACTGATCGTGACAGCTCTTTGGATCTCATCTTGACAGCAACAGATTCCAAATGCAAATAGCAGACTGGAAATGAACTCTGGGCCTTTTATCTGCTCATTGTAATTGGGATAATGAGGGAATAACACACACCTGGCCATGGAACAGCTGAGAAGCCAATTGTCCCATTACTTTTGGTTCCTTAACAAGTGGGAGGCACATATGCAAACTGTTGTAATTCCTACACCGTTCACCTGATTTGGATGTAAATCCCCTCAAATTGAAGCTGACAGTCTGCAGGTAAAGCACATCTTGTTTGTTTCATTTCAAATCCATTGTGGTGGTGTATAGAGCCAAAAATGTTAGAATTGTGTCCATGTCCCAATATTTATGGACCTGACTGTATAAACAATAAATCAACATATTGAGTTTCTCCATGTCTGAAAAAGTCGGAACTATTAAAATACTGTATAAAAAAAAAAAATCCTGTGCGGTGAGCGCTATAACGAAAAAAAAAAAGAAAGAAAGACACACGATTCGCTGTTTTTTAGTCACCTTGTTTCCCTAAATTTTTTTATAACAGTGATCAAAAAGTCGTACGTACCACAAAAATGGTACTAATGAAAACTACAGTTCGTCCAGTGAAAAACAAGCCCTTGTACAGCTCTTTAGACCGAAATATAAAACATTGTGGAAGCGCTCATTAGTAAAAGGAGGCTGAAGGAACAGTGAGTACAGCGTTCCTAGCACTAGCTGTACTCACCACTAGTGATGAGCGGCAGGGGCAATATTCAAATTCACAATATTTTGTGAATATTTTGTAGAATATTCGTTGAATATTCGCGAATTCGAATATTCATTATATTCTACATTCTTTGTTTACTCGAAAATCGGCAATGTAATGATTGCTAAATATGCAAATATTACGCAATCAATACAGGCGTGGGTCAAAAACGAATATATAGCACTATAGAATATAGTGCTATATATTAGTTTTTACAATATTCGTCATTTTTTCCATCTGAACACATGATTGGCCCAAAAGCAATTTAAGCAGGGAGGAATCATGACGAATATTAAAAAAACAAATATATAGCACTATATTTGAAATATTCACAAATTCTCAAAGCTGCGATAGTTGAGATAAAAATTTTCATTTCGAAAATTCGTGCTCAACACTACTCACCGTCGTGCAAGGAGGCGGGGCCAGTGTGAGAAGAGGACAAGGCACTGAGGGCTGTGAGGAGCTGCAGGAGGGAGGAGGAGGAGCTTATCTGGGGAGGAGTCAGGCAGCTCTGACCTGTGAGGAACTTTCTTCACAGTGAGTACAAACTATAATGTACATGTGCTGGAGCCTGTGCATGAGGGGGGCTCAGCACATGTGGCGTGCCAGAACCGCAGGGGCGACACGTGAGGTGCACGGTGGGCCGATGAGGGGCCAGTAATAATACAGTTCATTGGTTTACTCACGGTTAGCAGAAAGCCTCCCTGGGCTGGCAGCACAGTGTTGAGGTAGACAGCACGAAATCCTCCGGGGCACGCTCTGTGGTAGGGAAACACCAGCCTAGATGGAGGTTGAGGTGCCCTTAATGATGGCGGTGTTTAAGGTGCTTGTGGCGGCTGAGTCCCTTGGTGGTTTTTGTTGCGACGCCAGTACCGTTTATGGTGGTACAACCAGTTGTAGTAGTAATATTGAAGAATGAGTTAGACAGTGGTAGTAATATTGAAGAATGAGGTAGACAGTGGTAGTAATATTGAAGAATGAGTTAGACAGTGGTAGTAATATTGAAGAATGAGGTAGACAGTGGTAGGATACAACTCACAACTTTTACTGTACCTGGCTTTAGTTGCAGCATAAACATCCAGACAGAATACAGTCTCTGGGTATATAGAGGAGTTCTGTTGATCCACGGTTAATAGGTTTGGCTGGGTTCTGACTCAGGCTGTGGTTCAGTATAGGCCTTACTGGTAGGTGACTTTGCTTCAGGTCCCTTTCAAACCAGTGTAGTTTGGTGAGGTTGCCCGTGGCTAAAGAATCCTTCACCTGGATTCCCCAAAGGTCTTTGATGCCTGGGTAGTGGCTATTATCCTTTGGTTTTAAGTCCTTTCTTTACTTTGTCCCTTCTTGGACTAGACTTCACTCCTGAGCAGCCTTGTGCTTGATCTGCACACTCTCTAACTTACAGAAGACTGAACACAGATTAGACCTGAGCTGGGCTAGATGTCCCAGAGTGGTGCTATCCCCATCTAGTGGTGGGATGTATAAAGCACACTTGACCAGCCTATGAACAGGGAAACAACAGGTGATGTAATGCAAAATGACATGCAGTACAGTAATGCAGCTTTACAGTGATTTTACAGTTTCCACGTGTCCTAAGTGGGACGCTGCACACATTAAGAAAGATACTGTGGAGGATGGGGGTGCTCAGTGTATGAGGCGAGATGCTGTGGAGGATGGGGGTGCTCAGTGTATGAGGGGAGATGCTGTGATGAGGGGAGATGCTGTGGAGGATGGGGGTGCTCAGTGTATGAGGGGAGATACTGTGGAGGGTGGGGGTGCGCAGTGTATGAGGGGAGATACAGTGGAGGATGGGGGTGCTCAGTGTATTAGGGGAGATAATGTGGAGGATGGGGGTGCTCAGTGTATGAGGGGCAATGCTGTGGAGGATGGGGGTGCTCAGTGTATGAGGAGAGATGCTGTGGAGGATGGGGGTGCTCAGTGTATGAGGGGAGATGCTGTGGAGGATGGGGGTGCTCAGTGTATGAGGGGAGATGCTGTGGAGGATGGGGGTGCTCAGTGTATGAGGGGAGATACTGTGGAGGATGGGGGTGCTCAGTGTATGAGGGGAGATATTGTGGAGGATGGGGGTGCTCAGTGTATGAGGGGAGATACTGTGGAGGATGGGGGTGCTCAGTGTATGAGGGGAGATATTGTGGAGGATGGGGGTGCTCAGTGTATGAGGGGAGATGCTGTGGAGGATGGGGGTGCTCAGTGTATGAGGGGAGATGCTGTGGAGAATGGAGGTGATCAGTGTATGAGGGGAGATGCTGTGGAGGATGGGGGTGCTCAGTGTATGAGGGGAGATGCTGTGGAGGATGGGGGTGCTCAGTGTATGAGGGGAGATGCTGTGGAGGATGGGGGTGCTCAGTATGAGGGGAGATGCTGTGGAGGATGGGGGTGCTCAGTATATGTGGGCAGATACTGTGGAGGTTAGGGGTGCTCAGTGTATGAGGGGAGATGCTGTGGAGGATGGGGGTGCTCAGTGTATGAGGGGAGATGCTGTGGAGGATGGGGGTGCTCAGTGTATGAGGGGAGATGCTGTGGAGGATAGGGGTGCTCAGTGTATGAGGGGAGATACTGTGGAGGATGGGGGTGCTCAGTGTATGAGGGGAGATACTGTGGAGGATGGGGGTGCTCAGTGTATGAGGGGAGATGCTGTGGAGGATGGGGGTGCTCAGTGTATGAGGGGAGATGCTGTGGAGGATGGGAGTGCTCTGTGTATGAGAGGAGATGTTGTGGAGGATGGGGGTGCTCAGTGTATGAGGGGAGATGCTGTGGAGGATGGGGGTGCTCAGTATATGAGGGGAGATGCTGTGGAGGATGAGGGTGCTCAGTGTATGAGGGGAGATGCTGTGGAGGATGGGGGTGCTCTGTGTATGAGGGGAGATACTGTGGAGGATGGGGGTGCTCAGTGTACGAGGGGAGATACTGTGGAGGATGGGGGTGCTCAGTGTATGAGGGGAGATGCTGTGGAGGATGGGGGTGCTCAGTGTATGAGGGGAGATGCTGTGGAGGATGGGGGTGCTCAGTGTATGAGGGGAGATGCTGTGACGGCACTAGTGCTGCACCATGTCTTGGCAGCGCACAGCTCCAGGATGTATTGCACATAAGAGCACACTGTGACCTGGCGCTGTGTGATGTCAGGACGTAGTGCAGCACGGACGCCAGGACACAGCGCTAAACCAAGAGCGATGGTGCTTGGAGGAGGAGCAGAGGGGGGAGTATACACTGTATATATTTTCTAGTCTGATGGCTGCATTTAATGTACTGTACTAAGGAGTGAGGTGGAGGTTATAGGGGGCGACAGGGGTCTGAATACATTTGAGGCCTGTATAAATTTGTTGGCTGATCTGTATGAATTTGGGGGTGGTTCTGGGGTCTGAATGGATTTGGGGGCCGATCTGGAATCTGGATACATTCTGAGATCTGGTCTGGAGGTCTGCATCATTAATTGTGGGATCTGATGTGGGCTCTGTGCTAAGAAGGGGTTATCCAGCCGTGTGAAATTCATTTTCTAAAACCAATTTGAATGTGGTAATAAAAGTAGCGACATCTCTGATCCGTGTCCACTCCTTCCACTACTTCCCGTGTCCTCGCTGGTATCTGTACTTCTGTGTCCCCCTCCACTGAGACATGAGACCGCTGCAGCCAGTGATTGAGAAGTGAGTGGTGGGGTCATAAAAGTGTCACTACTTTTATTATGTTATCCTCTTCTCAGCAGTTTTAAAGTAAACTAATGTAGGCAGATGGGGCAGCAGCGGGTATAGTACTGGTGGACACTACAGGGTGGCAGGGTTAAAAGGGGCAACTACTGTATATAGGGAGGTTATATGCTATACAGGGTCGGGGTGTGTAGTGTCCCACTACGTAAAGGTGGGCACTACTCAAGGGTCAATTGGGTCATGTTGTTCTCCACCTCCTGTGGAACATGGTCATGGTGTTTGGTATTGCATTGTAATGCATATTTTCATGTTATTTCCTGTATACCAGGCCTGCAAGGGGTGTAGTTTCTTCTCCTAAGCTTTAGAGGGAGCTAGGGAACCCCCTAGTATATATAGTTAGGCCCAGACAGGAAGTGCTGAGCAAGTGAAGCTCAGAGGTTAGTCCAGGAGAAGAAGTTTCCTCCTGAAGTTATCCTGCATCTAGCAAAGTACAGCGCAGTGCTAATTGTATCCAGCCAAGTAGAAAGCTGAAAGGCAGAAGTTTATTTACAGCAAGAGGATTTATACCAGAGGAAGGTTTCCCTACCCAAGGATAAAGCCAGCTATTAGGCATCCGGGCCTTGGAGAAAGTCATACAGGATTCTGCAGAAAGTACAGCCTGATCTGTGAGTTTATTCCCTCTGAGTTATCTTGCTAGGATCCTACCTGCCATTTATGTAAAGCCTGCCTGTTACCAAATCTACTTCCTATGGAACCGTTTGAAGCTTGTATATAGTTGAACTGTTCAGTAAAGAGGAATTCTAGTTCACCACAATCGTGTGTACCTCCATTATTTCTCCTAACAAATCGGTGTGCCACCGTTACCAGGACTGGCGTCACGAACTGTAAGGGATCTTGCCACAGGCACGCTAAACATTCAACACCCATGGCACCTCACCAATCACCCGGCCTGGTCCCTATATCTAGAGAGTGCCCCAGAGGATCTACGTGTCAGCCTCTTCATCACTGCTGTACGCCTGCCCAGGGTCTTCTACAAACTGAGTACTAAGAGCAACCCTCGGTCTGTTAACTGACCCCCGTGACCTCACATTCGCTCACCCTGAAGGACTGGCGTACTGCAGGTGGACTGCAGAAACAACAAGCCAAAAGGTATAAGCTGAATTTCCTGGTCCCTTATGCAAGATTGGTAACAGAGCTCCTCTACCCTGTGCCATTTATTAATACTGGTGTCTTTATATGCGCACCCCTGGCCGAAGATGTCTGCGCATGAGCTTCTGGAAACAAACTGAAAAGAGAAGGAAAGTGAACAAATTGAGATCTGTGGAGACCATAAAACATGACCGGGGCGGGGGGGGGGGGCTTTTGTATTGTCCGCCCTGTTGGCAAAATTCCCTAGAAACTGCCCTGGGTACATATCAGTAGGCCAATAATGTCTCTTGTGCACGTCCCTGACCTCTCACAACATGTGCTCCCACCCGACTGTCATCTTCCTGCAACTGCTGACTGTCCTCACAAAGCTCGTCCTTACTGAAAAGTGGAGCAGAGCCGGCGCCCATCATTACTCGGCTAGCAGAAGGAGCAGCAAAAGCAGGAGGCAGGTTCAGGGCGGTTGAGGGCACAGAGGCAGTTCCTGGGCCATGCGAACTAAGAGTGGTGTCAGAGGAACCGACCGATTCCTGTCTGTGTGTGTGTCTGATGTCACTTGATATGAAGCTGAAGAGCGAGTCAACCGTTCCAGTACAGCCGGATTGTTGGTCAAAACACGACCGCTGGATGAGACTGGCAGCTCTGGCCTGTCGCTGCGGCTTCTTCTGCTGCTACTTGTGTCGGCTACAGAAACATTTTTGCCACTGCCTGTTCCTCTGTCTGTTGGCTGTAGTGTATAGTAACTATCACTAAAATAACGGATGAACTCTGAATGAAGGTGCACTAGAATGTGACGCACACGGCGATATACATTCACCTAAAGAATTATTAGGAACACCATACTAATACGGTGTTGGACCACCTTTTGCCTTCAGAACTGCCTTAATTCTACGTGGCATTGATTCCACAAGGTGCTGATAGCATTCTTTAGAAATGTTGGTCCATATTGATAGGATAGCATCTTGCAATTGATGGAGATTTGAGGGATGCACATCCAGGGCACGAAGCTCCCGTTCCACCACATCCCAAAGATGCTCTATTGGGTTGAGATCTGGTGACTGTGGGGCCATTTTAGTACAGTGAACTCATTGTCATGTTCAAGAAACCAATTTGAAATGATTCGAGCTTTGTGACATGGTGCATTATCCTGCTGGAAGTAGCCATCAGAGGATAGATACATGTTCTCATTCTGTTTACACCAAATTCGGACTCTACCATTTGAATGTCTCAACAGAAATCGAGACTCATCAGACCAGGCAACATTTTTCCAGTCTTCAACAGTCCAATTTTGGTGAGCTCGTGCAAATTGTAGCCTCTTTTTCCTATTTGTAGGGGAGATGAGTGGTACCCGGTCCATTTTCCTCTGACCTCTAGCATCCACAAGGCATTTTTGCCCACAGGACTGCCGCATACTGGATGTTTTTCCCTTTTCACACCATTCTTTGTAAACCCTAGAAATGGTTGTGCGTGAAAATCCCAGTAACTGAGCAGATTGTGAAATACTCAGACCGGCCCGTCTGGCACCAACAACCATGCCACGCTCAAAATTGCTTAAATCACCTTTCTTTCCCATTCTGACATTCAGTTTGGAGTTCAGGAGATTGTCTTGACCAGGACCACACCCCTAAATGCATTGAAGCAACTGCCATGTGATTGGTTGACTAGATAATTGCATTAATGAGAAATAGAACAGGTGTTCCTAATAATTCTTTAGGTCAGTGTATAGGACACCTGCCTTTAATACTGTGGCACAGTAACTGTACAGCTAAAATAACAGTTTAAGGGATCATGCACACGGCCGTTGCCCGGCCATGGCCATATTGCGGACCGCATACAGGGGGTTTGCAATACACGGGCATAGGCTGTGTGCACCCCGCACCACGGACACATTCACTTGAATGGGTCCGCAATCAGGGAGATGCGGAACAGAGGGATGGATTGGAAGCACTACGGAGTGCTTCTGTGGATTTTCTGTCCGTGCCT
Organism: Bufo bufo; assembly: GCF_905171765.1. Classification (NCBI taxonomy): domain Eukaryota; kingdom Metazoa; phylum Chordata; class Amphibia; order Anura; family Bufonidae; genus Bufo; species Bufo bufo. Next base: position 9,929,953 of record NC_053393.1, on the reverse strand, counting down.
CCACACCGCAAAAAAGTAGTTCAGTTGGATGCAGATCGTGGACCCCATTCAAGTAAAAAGGTCCGTTATCCGCATGCGGTTGCCTCATGGTCGATGCCGCGGAATAAAGGTTTTATAGGGCTGTGATGTCATAGGGGATCGCTATCTGTGGATTTGCTGACAACATGGCATTATGGGTGATCTCGCATTCCCGGGCTTCTTACTTTCACTTTGTAACATGTGCAGCCATTTTAGGAAAAACTGATTTGTTACCATGAAGAGCGAGGAAATTCGGATTAGTTGCGAATTTAAGTTTTCCTAAGGAAAACTCAGGTCACTCAGGTCAGGTCATCAGTATTAAAATCTCGTAAAACTCCTTTAATGCTTTAAGTTTCCATCATCTATCATTTACTACAATGTAAAAAGAATGTGTACTTTTCTATACTTTCTCCACAGGACACCATAGTGCGGTCTGCTCTACTACTCCATCGAAACATAAACAAGGACAAATGGAGTCAAAATAATGCACTTTGGATTTGTGTTTTCCCAATTACAGTCTATGGGCACATCAAGAAACACATTTCAATATGTTTTTACTCTATTCAAATGTATATGCTCAGCATAAAGCAAAGACAACATAAACAGCACCTAAAATGTATCAGTGGGAAATCAGGCGACTTAGTGCACAGAGATCTGTCTACAGGGGATAGAACTGTAACAAAGGTGCGCGAGTTATATCCTAGAAAGGAGCAGATCGATCATCAATCATAGTTGTGCCTTTGACCGTTTGTCATCTGTAGATTTACTGTACTTGTATTCATGTTGTTATTTGTCCATCTAGTGGTTTCGAACTAACAAGAATTTAATTCTTTTTATGTCCCTTGTGAACTACTGTAGCCATCCCCCATGTTCCTGGTGACATAATCAAGTTAGCTCATAGCAGCCAAGGATAAGCTGCATCTGTCGTCATCCTCCTCACCCAGACCTAATGTGGCATCACTGGTAGGCTGCGCCTGTTCCAGGATTGTATTGATATCCATGTGGATGTGCTGGATGTAACTTGTACTTCATCCACATGTTGTGTTTGCCTAGCTTTATCCAGTGATGTGTTCTAGCCGATTGCCAGATACTGATGAACAATAAGCCCTTTTTTTCGGTTCCCCATTTTCACCCCCTCCTTACAATAAAAGTTGAAGTTAGACCTTGCTCCTGAGTCATTGAGTTGTTAGGGGGTTTAGCTGCCTGTCAACTTCTGCCCCACTAACATATAAAGAGGGCAGAACAGGATAAATCATGAATTTCACAACATTTCTTAGTAAGAAATCTATAGTTTTGGAGATTCTCTTCAGCTGAAGGACACAAAATGGTGGCTGCTTTCTTACATTCAAAATTTTGTAGAATCGTGAGGGGGAAAAAGGCCAGGAAAAATGAAGATTGAGTATTACATGACCCCTGACGGAACCTTGGCTGGCAGGATGGAGGATATGGGCTGGTCTATCAGGCTCTGTAGTACAGGTGCCATTGTGAGCAGTGATGGTCAGTTCGCAGTAATCGCCAACGAACACATGCAGGCTGCCATCTTGACTCTGCAGGTAAGCCCTTACCTGTGCCGGGAGCCGGTCGGAAATCAACAGCCGCCGGGGGCCTTCATTGGGCGGTTCTCGGAACTGCCTGCTCCCGGTGACCACATTTGATTTCAGACTGGCTCCCGTCACAGGTAAGGGCTTACCTGCACATCGCCGGACGGGCGAGTCAAGATGGCAGCCCGCATGTGTTCGTTGGCGAACACTGCGAACTGACCATCACCCATTGTGAGCTTAGCCACTGATGTGATAGGATAAGTCTGCCATGTCTCTGATAGTGAACAATTAGAGACAGAAGACAGCCATCTTAGAGTCTCGCAGGGATACTAAAGCTATATTTCATTAGGTAGAACGTCCTTTCATCATTAGGGACCGGGCAGGAGCATTTAGTGCACGGTGTCTTTAGCTGGAGCGGTTCATAACTTTGTGAAATGCACTTTTAATGAGACAGTATTCTTGTTACTGAATAACTCATTACTGAGCCAACCTTATACACCTTATACCTTTCTTCTCTGCCATGACAGAAATACTATTTTTAAAAGTAATGCTTAAAGGGCATCTGTCAGCAGATTTGTAGCTATAAAAACCTGGCTGACCTTTCACATGTGCGCTTGGCAGCAGAAGGCATAGGTGTTGGTCCCATGTTCCCGCATTACTGAGAAAAATTATGTTTCAATATATGCAAATAGACCTCTAGGAGCAACTGGTGCATTGCCGTTACACCTAGAGGCTCTGCTTTCTCCAACTACCGCACCCATATTATGATATTTCTTCACAAGACTGGCACACAAACCACTGCCATGTGTGAGATCTGCAGGATTAAAATAAGCCATGGACGTTCGAACACAAACATAGGTACCAGAGCTACTGTATATTGCAGCATGAGGTGGTATCACCACTACCTGTAGGAAAATACTAGCCTGCATTCCGAATCGGTCCACCTTCTCCTGGTCTTTGTGGAAGCTAGGCCGCATCACCAAGCAATGCAGTGTTCTTGTCATGATCATCAGCTGCTTTGTCTTCTACTCCGACTCCTTCTCCTCCTTGTCCTCTGCTCCATCATGAGATATCCATAACGGAATGTGTGGCCATGAGAAAACTATTTGTAAGCGACAATTAACTCCTACCTAGCCACGTTGTATGTTAATTATCTTCTATATGCCATCAGCTGGACTTTATGCCAGGGGTCCATAAGAATTGACTCGTCATTTAAATGTGGTGCTGTTCTGTGCCTTCAAAAAAACTTTATTCTTCTCTAGGTCATCAGCTGGACTATTTGCCAGGTGTCTGTAAAAATTGCCTCATCCTCATGGAAATACAGCTCAACACCTTTGCAGTGACCCAGTGATTCACTGCTAAAATTTCCACAACTGTCAAAATGACTAACATTACCCCTACTGCTAGAATGTGTATTACCATTTACGGTTAATGTATGCAAATTTAATGGTACAAGTGGTTTATATGGCTTTATTATGCACTTGTAATACAAAAGGCTGTATATGGGAAGGGCATAGTAAATTGCTAGACTTTAGGGAGAGTTGCAAGGTGGTGGGCTGGTCCTGCCTTTCTGGTTAGTGAGTTGCTACGATGTAAGAAAGATGCTGTATATGGTTGTTGCTGGTGTGTAGACCAGAGAGTTGCAGACATCAGTGAACTGCAACCTGTGAATGTTTACCTGTACTGAAAAAGTGAACAGGAATCCTTATCCAGGAAAACACCATCCCTGTGAGTGAAAAGCTGTCAGAAACTGTGCTCAAAGCTAACCTCTGAGTGAGAAAAGCATTGAACTTCTACTTTATGGCTACAGACTTTAATGCACATGGTTTGGGTTATATGCTTCAGGCACCAACGGCCTACACTTGGCAGCTTTGCATTGACTGAGACATGTGACAAAGAATTGCATGCTTTATGTCATTTGGGAAGATTATACAGATTGCTAGAGAAAGATTCAAATGGGACTGTTACCATTTCCACTCCCTATACAAAGCCTTTGGGAACATTCTACCTCATAACCGATCTGAGAACTGTGCCTACAACCTGTGTTGTGCCACCCATCATCTACTCAGTAAGAGAGACAGACTGTTTTGCTGTCACTGAGCTGGCCTGGTCATTTGTCAGTCTATCCACCGGCCCCCTGGCCCTCCTATCCTCTCTGCTGCATCATCCCCCACCCCCACCCCCGGCGGCTAAGATAGCTACACCTTCAACAAAAATTTAAATTCAGAAGGAATTAGTAACTCTGACGAGCTATCCATAAACATTGTCTCGTCACTCTGGTGGAAATATGGCTCACTTCCAAACTTTCCCAAAAATTCTGCTGTATGATGTTCAAATCCTGTTCCCTGACCCCATGGACATTTGGGCAGGCATATTGGAACAGTGGCCAGAACGTATCCAGTTTGTTCTTGCTGCTGTTATGGATTTAGTGGAACCGCTGTGCCTAAAACTGGGAAGCAACACAAGGGTGGACTCCGAATAGAAGGTAGCCGACTACTGGTCAGACCAAACAAACTGAACAGACATTTTGGCAGAGAAAGACTCAGGACAGGACAGATTTAGGAACACATTTATACTACGATAATAATTTCAGGAACCCGGGATTACAGAGACTTGTAACTTGCTTAGACTTGAATAACAACTTCATTAACCCGGGCAGACAGATACATAGACTTGAAAAACTTCAGGAACCAAGACTTTCCACAGAAGGCCAATCCAAACAGTAACAACTTCAGGGACCAATGCATCCTGACAGTAACTTCAGGAAACTGAACATAACAAATAATAGCAGGAAAAATGGTGATTACTTTAGGAACCCAACACAGCCGCCACTAGGTACTCGTATCAATACCCCTACACAGCCGTACACGTATCTACTGCCTTGTCTTTGCCATACTGTGCTAAAGCTGCTGCTACTATTGCTACCACATGCCACTATTACCCCTACACACCTTAGAACTTACCCTTTCTACATTGTATTATTGCTGCTCCCCAAAAAAGGATACTTTTTCAAGGCTTGTTCTTAACAAGCCACTGTTTATTCCGACACCGTACCATTTGTGGGTATAAATATGGGCAGGCATTTGCCCTGATTAAGGCATAATTTTTGGATACTTGTGCAGAACAAGCCACTTGTGCTTTTTTCTAAATCCTAAATTCGGATTTAAATCCACTTTGTGGGCTTCGATTCGCTCATCACTAGTAGTGTTGATCACAAATATTCTAATCGCAAATTTTTAGCGCAAATATTGGCACTTCGAGAATTCGCAAATATCTAGAATATAGTGCTATATCTTCGTAATCGTGAACATTCTAGATTTTTTTTCATCAGTACCCATGATCCCTCACTGCTTCTTGCTTGTGGGCCAATGAGAAGGCTGCAAAATCTTTGACTTTAGGAGTAGTGTTGATCACAAATTTTTATCGCAAATTTTCTGACTGCCGATTTTCGCAATCAACAAAATAATGACTGGAGATCACGAATTCTCTAATATATGACGTATATTCGACAAAATATTTGCAAAATATTGCAAATTTGAATATTGTCCCTGCCGCATATCACTGATCACTAGCTGCAATCATAAAAATCCTTCAGTGCCTGCACAAAAAACACTTTTCTGTGCAGCATCAGCAGCCAGCCTTAAGCCTAGTTCACACGAACGTGTGTGATCTGTGGCCGTATTGCGGGCCGCAATACACGGCCACAGTTCCGTGTGCATTCCGCATCACGGACCCATTCACTTCAATGGGTCCGCAAATCTGGAATTGCGGAACAGCCGCACGGAACGGGACCCCTCGGAAGCACTACGGAGTGCTTCCGTGGGGTTGTGTCCCGTACTTTCGTTCCGCAAAAAGATAGAACATGTCCTATCTTTTTGCAGAACGCGGACCCATTAAAGTGAATGGGTCCGCGATCCGATGCGGCTGACCTACGGCCGGCGATCGTGCATTGCGGCCTGCAATTTGCGGGCCGCATCACGGGCACGGGTCACACACGTTCGTGTGAACTCTGCCTTAAACAAAACAAAAAAAAGCTTCTACAGTTAATACGTGTTTTGTAGGTATATTCCCAGCCACTTCAGCAGAATGCATTTCACTAGATGCTACACAACAAAAAAAGCAATTGTAAATTTGTTACTTTTTAAAGTTGTGCAGTTCAGCACATTGTACTGCATCAGTATACCAGTTTAATTCAATGCATTTTACTATGTTGATATACTAGTTTAATTCAGCTCATTGTATTGCATTAATATACCATTTTATTTTCCAGATGGATAAATTTTTCTCAAAATTCATGGATTTTTGGAAAAATTCTGAATTAATTTGAAAGTCGAAAAATATCTGAAAAAAGGATAGAGGTACGGTCTTGAATAGGATGCAAGATCAACAAATTCAAACTCTGCTGCACTGAATTAATCCACTTCATTTATGTCCAGTTACATCTTAGGGTCTCCAGTTCTTACCTGTTGAGAAAGGCATGAAGGCCGGCCTGGTGCGGAACTGTCCATCCTCATCCAAGAAATGCCCGGGGTTGAACTCTTCTGGAGTCTCCCACTGAGATGGGTCTGTCAGGACAGATGTGAGGAAGGGGATCACGATTGCTCCCTAATAATAGGAAAGGACACGTGTTATATAAATGTGTCGCAGTTATGAGGATGGTAGTAGGATGCATTTTTTACCATTATTATACATGAACCATTGTGCTGTAAGGGGTATTTTTCAAGAAATATTTGGCACTTCACTTATGTACGGATTAGTTCTTAATCTTTTCCCTTTAATTATTATATTACCTTCTACAGGTTCTTCTCTAAAAATTAGCATATTGTGATAAAGTTCATTATTTTCTGTAATGTATTGATAAACATTAGACTTTCATATATTTTAGATTCATTACACACAACTGAAGTAGTTCAAGCCTTTTCTTGTTTTAATATTGATGATTTTGGCATACAGCTCATAAAAAAACCAAAATTCTAATGTCAAAAAATAGCATATTTCATCCGACCAATAAAAGAAAAGTGTTTTTAATACAAAAAAAGTCAACCTTCAAATAATTAAGTTCAGTTCTGCACTCAATACTTGTTCGGGAATCCTTTTGCAGAAATGACTGCTTCAATGCGGCGTGGCATGGAGGCAATCAGCCTGTGGCACTGCTGAGGTGTTATGAAGGCCCAGGATGCTTCAATAGTGGCCTTAAGCTCATCCAGAGTGTTGGGTCTTGAGTCTCTCAACTTTCTCTTCCCAATATCCCACAGATTCTCTATGGGGTTCAGGTCAGGAGAGTTGGCAGGCCAATTGAGCACAGTAATACCATGGTCAGTAAACCATTTACCAGTGGTTTTGGCACTGTGAGCAGGTGCCAGGTCGTGCTGAAAAATGAAATCTACATCTCCATAAAGCTTTTCAGCAGATGGAAGCATGAAGTGCTCCAAAATCTCCTGAGAGCTAGCTGCATTGACCCTGCCCTTGATAAAACACAGTGGACCAACACCAGCAGCTGACATGGCACCCCAGACCATCACTGACTGTGGGTACTTGACACTGGACTTCAGGCATTTTGGCATTTCCCTCTCCCCAGTCTTCCTCCAGACTCTGGCACCTTGATTTCCGAATAACATACAAAATTTGCTTTCATCCGAAAAAAGTACTTTGGACCTCTGCTTCTCTGTAGCCCAAGTCAGGCGCTTCTGTCGCTGTTTCTGGTTCAAAAGTGGCTTGACCTGGGGAATGCGGCACCTGTAGCCCATTTCCTGCACACGCCTGTACACGGTGGCTCTGGATGTTTCTACTCCAGACTCAGTCCACTGCTTCCGAAGGTCCCCCAAGGTCTGGAATCGGTCCTTCTCCACAATCTTCCTCAGGGTCCGGTCACCTCTTCTCGTTGTGCAGCGTTTTCTGCCACACTTTTTCCTTCCCACAGACTTCCCACTGAGGTGCCTTGATACAGCACTCTGGGAACAGCCTATTCGTTCAGAAATTTCTTTCTGTGTCTTACCCTCTTGCTTGAGGGTGTCAATGATGGCCTTCTGGACAGCAGTCAGGTCGGCAGTCTTACCCATGATTGCGGTTTTGAGTAATGAACCAGGCTGGGAGTTTTTAAAAGCCTCAGGAATCTTTTGCAGGTGTTGAGTTAATTAGTTGATTCAGATGATTAGGTTAATAGCTCGTTTAGAGAACCTTTTCATGATATGCTAATTTTTTGAGATTAGAATTTTGGGTTTTCATGAGCTGTATGCCAAAATCATCAATATTAAAACAAGAAAAGTCTTGAACTACTTCAGTTGTGTGTAATGAATCTAAAATATATGAAAGTCTAATGTTTATCAGTACATTACAGAAAATAATGAACTTTATCACAATATGCTAATTTTTTGAGAAGAACCTGTATATTCCCAGATGACCACCAAGCTACATTCCAGAGTGGTTAACTCATGGGACATGCGTACCGCACACTGGACACCCTTAGGAGGAGGGGCTGAAAGGTAATAAACCTTGGTGCACAAAGAACTCAGCTCAAATGAGAACATCATCCAGGTAGGATGTTGTAGTTTACTATCTCTCTCTTGTATTACCATGAGGCGTCAGCCATGTGCTTAATAGGCAGCATGGCGACGGGAGCTCCCCCATTGTGTTGCATGCCAGGTGATTGTAATTTTCCTTTACTACTCTGTATATAATTTGTCAGTTTTATATTTTTTTATCACATTTAATTTAGATTTATTTACTTAGCCTGTGTAAGCTTTTTCTACTCTCGAATCTTTGAAGTCACGTTAAATAAACCATAAATCTGTATGCAGCTAGAATGCAGTTCCTCTGCTCCCAGTGATAAAAGGGTTACTCCCATCACAAAGTTATTGACATATGGCAGACTAGTCAGACCACCACCCATCCTACAAATTAAGTGGGTGCATTGAAGGTTTAGAGCTGCAGCGCATTCAAAGTTTCTCCCTGCAAGTGATTAGGATTACTACAGCCATGTCATTTTTATCAAATTTTTTAGTCTTTTGCTGCAATAATGCCACATCCAGACGTTCGCTGAAGGTCTATGGCAAATATGAAGTACAGGTAGTCTTGAGCTACATACCAGGGTTCACAACATACCGCAGTAAAAAGAAACGTCAATATGGCGATATCACAGTTTTCTAATAACTGCGGTGCTTTGTGACATCATAGGAGCGGTTGCTTCTAAAACATCTACATCTGGCTGCCTGCATACATTACATAATAGTCCCCACAGCGGCTGCCCCCTCCTTGCTCTTGTTTCTTCATGACTCCACCCAGCGATGTCTGACGGTGGAAATCAGGAAACGGCTGCACCAGACGACCAATGTCAGAAGCCAATGAGAGATGTCTCCTTGGCCCTCATACAGTATAGTCTCCTTGTGGCCCCCATACTATGGGGGCAACAAGGTGATATTACTATATACTGTACGGGACCACAAGGAGACATACTGTATGAGGGCAACTAGGAGACATTATACTGTATAGCAGGGCTACAACTTGTAGCAGTATAAAGTCTCCTAGTAGCCAGTTATAGGACAGCAAGCCTGAGTCAGAAGACCTTGACTGAGGACCAGACCAGACAGGACAGTGGACGTGGACGGAGTCTGTCAACAAATTTTCTACATGTTGAGTTGAGTTTATCTATTCACTCAGAAAACAGAGAAGCTGGGTAAGTAATAATCCATAACAAAATGAAGTGATGCAACAATCTTGACATCCATAGGTTCTATAGTACTAGTAGTGACGGTAGACACGAGGCAGTGTAATGACAGTCTAGACCAGGGGTTCACAACCTGCGGCCCGCAAACCACGGTTTATTACTGCTTCTGTCTTCTTGTCAGTCTTGGAAGCAGAGAGGGCACAGCTGCAGGGTCCATAGGCTTGTTTCCCCTGTAACTGGAGCTCCTTTAGATGCCCCAGTTACAGTGGAAATAGTGCAAAAAAAAAAAAGTCTCATTGTCTCCCAAAGGCCCTTAAGTGACATCTTGGTGACAAAATATGTGGGAGAAAAAAATATAAAAAAAAAACCCATAAAATATATATATATATATATATATATATATATATATATATATATATATATATATAGGAATATATACACCGCAGCACGTCCATAAGGTGAAAATGTGGGATCCTTTATTCACCCAAGCAGCGACGTTTCGGTCCGCTTGCTGGGACCATTTTCAATGAAAATGGTCCCAGCAAGCGGACCGAAACGTCGCTGCTTGGGTGAATAAAGGATCCCACATTTTCACCTTATGGACGTGCTGCGGTGTATTTATTCCTCTGGTTGTTTGACACTGTGGTAGAGTGTCGATACCGCTGGCACCCAACATTTGCTACAAGGAGTGCTGCCCTGAACTCTCATCTCTATATATATATATATATATATATGGGGGTCATATTATGTGGCAAAAATATATATAAAAAAAAAAAAAAAAAGGAATTACCCCACAAACAAGAAACACCCCATAAATGACCCCATTTTGGGAAGAAGACACCCTAAGGTATTCGCTGATGGGCATAGTGAGTTCATGGAAGTTTTTATTTTTTGTCACAAGTTAGCGGAAAATGATTTATTTTTATTTATTTTTTCTTACAAAGTATCATATTCCACTAACTTGTGACAAAAATTTTTTTTTTACATGAACTCGCCATGCCGCTCAAGGAATACCTTGGGGTGTCTTCTTTCCAAAATGGGGTCACTTGTGGGGTATTTATACTGCCCTGGCATTTTAGGGGACCTAAAGCGTGAGAAGTAGTTTGGAATCCAAATGCGTAAAAAATGCCCTGTAAAATCGTAAAGGTACTTATTGGAATTTGGGCCCCTTTGCGCACCTAGGCTGCAAAAAAGTGTCACACATGTGGTATCGCCGTACTCAGGAGAAGTAGGGCAATGTGTTTTGGGGTGTATTTTTACATATACCCATGCTGGGTGAGCGAAATATCTCTGTAAAAGACAACTTTTCCCATTTTTATATACAAAGTGTTTGCCAAAGCATATGAACACCGCCCCTCAGCTCATATGCCTCGGCAAACTTATCTTTTTTACTGCAGAGGAGAAATTTAGTCTTGCAGCGCCGCATACACCGACTTTTGTGTAATCTGACAGCAGCGCAATGCTTCTGTCAGAATGCACATCAGTGCTGCAGCTCGTTCATCGGTTGGTCCACCTAGAAGATAAAAAAACAAAACAAAAAAAAAAACAGGCCGCAACGCAATAAATTTATTAACATTAACTTTATATAAGATTTGAACAAAACATTAACTTTTATAAACTTTATTGAACTTTTGGAACATTAACTTTTTTTTGCTTACCTGTGATTTTTTTTTTTTTTTTTACCTTTATAGGACAAACCTCTCCTTCCCCATGGGACAATGTGCAAAGCGCAAATCGCCCAGAGATGTGGCGAAGTACGTTATGCACTTTGTTAATTCATTAGCTGCAAGTACTAGCTTCAAGTACTACATTAAGTACTAGTAAAGAGATATTGCAGGAGGCTGAAGAGATTCAAGAGATACTGCAAGAGATTGGCTTAGAGTCTCCAACTGGCTCATCTGTGTTGTTTTTGCTGATCATTGCTTGAGAAGAGGTAAGGAATTTGGTCAGCTGTTTGCTATTGTGCGTTTGCTAATGAGCCTAGCTCACTAAGGTGTTACATTTGTTGCTGGGGGAGGAGTTTTGGAAGCAGTGTGTGTATATATAGAGACAGACTCATTAGCTGGCCTAATTCATTAGCTGCAAGTACTACATTAAGTACTAGTAAAGAGATATTGCAGGAGATAGTCAGGAGGTAGGCTGGAAGGTGGAAACAATACAAAAAAAAAGGTAAGATTTGTTTGATTTAAAGTTACACATTTATTTATTTATTTTTTTTTCTCCTCTTTAAAATGGCAGACTTGGTTCAGTGCAGGAATTGTTGTGCATTTATTTCATGTTCCACTCTTTGGAGATTCGGATGCTGTCAGATCTGTAGACAGTTCTCCTTACTGCAGCAGGAAATTGCATTTTTGAAAGCTGAAATATTTAAATTATCTGTTAAACAAACTCCAGCTAGGACTGCTGCAATGCCACTGCCACAGAGGACCCCCAGAAATGGCAGATGGGTTACTGTAGGTTCTGGAAGTCTTACAGTGGTGGATAGAAGACATGTCCCACAGTCGGTGGTTCTCCATAATTCATTTGCAGCACTCTCAGAATGTAAGGACAACATGGATATGGACTCAAGCACAGAGGGTGTGAAACCATCGACTCCTATGTCTAATGTATGCAACAAAAAAGATAAAGTGAAGTCTCAAAGGAAGCAGCTGTTGCTGGGTGATTCAATCATAAGAAGTGTGGAGCTTAAAGAAAATGTTTTTGTGAGATGTCTCCCTGGGGCTACTGCTAGAAGAGATAGAAGACGTATTATTAATATTGTTAAGCAAGCAAAGCAGGAAGGGGACGTGGATGTTCTTGTCCATCTAGGGACAAATGACCTGGCTTGCAATGAAGTGTCAGAGGTGAAAAAAACTTTTATCACACTTGGTAATGACGTACAGGATTTTGCATCCAGCATTTCATTTTCTGAAGTTCTGCCTGTGCATAATGTTCAGAATGATAGGCAGAGGCGCATAAAGGAGTTCAACATATGGCTTGGTAAATGGTGTCAAGAGCAAGGATTTGGCTTTGTTTCTCATGATAGCTCTACTTGGAATAGAAAGGAACTGTACAAAAAAGATGGTTTGCATCTTTCTCTCAAAGGAACAAATGTACTTAGTGAACAACTCCAAGAATTTGCGGAAGAGTATTTAAACTAGGAAGGGGGGGCAAAAGAGTGAAAATAAAAGAGTCCAATTGCCCCCCGAAACAATGCCAGAACAGGTCAGAAGCACAGAGGTTAAGAAATGATAAGCTCAGAGTCCTGTCTACAAATGCTCGCAGTTTAGGTAAAAAAATCAATGAACTTGGGTCAATAATGGCATCTGAGAATGTAGATTTAGTGGCTGTTACGGAGACATGGTTTAATGAAAGAAATGACTGGGACATAACCATACCAGGGTACTCTTTATACAGAAGAGACATAGAAGGCAAGAAAGGAGGAGGAGTGGCCCTGTATGTGAAAGATAGCATTAAATCTAACCTAATACAAGTTGGTGAGGCCAACATAGAGTCAGTTTGGGTTACGTTGCAGTTTGCTAACCATGCAGTAACTCGTGTAGGTGTGATATATAGACCACCTGGTCAAGTTAAAGAACTAGATGATCTACTAGTTGAAGAAATAGCTAAAATGACAATGAAAGGAGAAGTTATCATTATGGGAGATTTCAATCTTCCAGATATAAACTGGAAAACCAAAATAGCAAGTTCTACCAGGAGTACAGATATTCTAAATTCCCTACTGGGGTTATCTCTACAACAAGTGGTTGAGGAGCCAACCCGGAGGGAGGCCATTTTGGATTTGGTATTCACAAACGGGGATTCGGTATATGATGTCATTGTAGGCGAAACCTTGGGATCTAGTGATCACCAGTCAGTGTGGTTTAATATAAGAACTGTGAAAGAGTCCCACCACACAAAAACAAAAGTTTTAGATTTTAGAAAAACAGACTTTTCAAAAATGAAATTAGTCATAAATGAGTCCTTATCAGACTGGAACGGATTACATGGAGTCCAGGAGAAATGGGACTACTTAAAAGGTGCATTATTGAAGGCAACAGAAAATTGCATTAGACTTGTCAGTAAAAACAAAAAAAAGGAGGAGACCACTGTGGTACTCAGCAGAAGTGGCCCAAATCATTAAAAATAAAAAGCTAGCATTTTGTAATTATAAAAAAACCCAGAGCAATGAAGATAAGGAAATCTACAATATTAGGCAGAGAGAGGCCAAGCAAGTTATAAGAACTTCTAAAGCGCAGGCAGAAGAAAAACTAGCTCAGTCTATGAAAAAAGGGGATAAGACATTCTTCAGATATATAAATGAAAAAAGGAAATTAAAACAAGGAATAACTAAATTAAAAACAAAGGACGGAAGGTATGTAGAAGAGAATAAAGGGCTAGCCGACTGCCTTAATGAATACTTCTGTTCAGTTTTTACAAAAGAAAAAGAAGGAGAAGGACTTCCACTAGAAAGGATGACTAATAAATCATTTGATGCATGTGCCTTTACAGAGGAAAATGTTCTAAGTTTGCTGTCTAAGGTGAAGACAAATAAGTCACAGGGGCCTGATGAGATACACCCAAAATTATTAAAAGAGCTTAGTGGTGAGCTGGCAAAACCGTTAACAGATTTATTTAACCAATCATTAGTAACAGGAGTCGTCCCGGAAGATTGGAAATTGGCTAATGTCGTGCCCATTCACAAGAAAGGTAGTAGGGAGGAATCGAGCAACTATAGACCAGTGAGTCTGACATCAATAGTAGGCAAATTAATGGAAACCCTATTAAAGGATAGGATTGTGGAACATCTAAAATCCCATGGATTGCAAGATGAAAAACAACATGGGTTTACTTCAGGGAGATCATGTCAAACAAATCTTATAGATTATTTTGACTGGGTGAATAAAATAATAGACGGTGGAGGTGCAGTAGACATCGCATATCTAGATTTTAGTAAGGCTTTTGACACTGTCCCACATAGAAGACTTATCAATAAACTGCAGTCATTGAGCATGGACTCCCATATTGTTGAGTGGATTAGGCAGTGGCTGAGTGACAGACAACAGAGGGTTGTAGTCAATGGAGAACATTCAAAACAAGGTCATGTTACCAGTGGGGTTCCACAGGGATCTGTACTGGGACCGATTTTGTTTAATATCTTCATAAGTGATATTGCAAAAGGCCTCGCTGGTAAGGTTTGTCTTTTTGCTGATGACACAAAGATAGGTAACAGGGTTGATGTTCCTGGAGGGAAACGCCAAATGGAAAAGGATTTAGGAAAACTAGAAGAATGGTCAGAACTCTGGCAACTGAAATTTAATGTGGATAAGTGCAAGATAATGCACCTGGGGCGTAAAAACCCAAGGGCAGAATATAGAATATTTGACACAGTCCTGACCTCAGTATCTGAGGAAAGGGATTTAGGAGTAATTATTTCAGAAGACTTAAAGGTGGGAAGACAATGTAATAGAGCAGCACGAAATGCCAGCAGAATGCTTGGATGCATAGGGAGAGGTATAAGCAGTAGAAAGAGTGAAGTGCTTATGCCGCTGTACAGAACACTGGTGAGACCTCACTTGGAGTATTGTGCGCAGTACTGGAGGCCATATCTCCAGAAGGATATAGATACTCTAGAGAGAGTTCAGAGAAGAGCTACTAAACTAGTACACGGATTGCAGGATAAAACTTACCAGGAAAGGTTAAAGGACCTTAATATGTATAGCTTGGAAGAAAGAAGAGACAGAGGGGATATGATAGAAACTTTTAAATACATAAAGGGAATCAACTCGGTAAAGGAGGAGAGCATATTTAAAAGAAGAAAAACTACCACAAGAGGACACAGTTTTAAATTAGAGGGGCAAAGGTTTAAAAGTAATATAAGGAAGTATTACTTTACTGAGAGAGTAGTGGATGCATGGAATAGCCTTCATGCAGAAGTGGTAGCTGCAAATACAGTGAAGGGGTTTAAGCATGCATGGGATAGGCATAAGGCTATCCTTCATATAAGATAGGGCCAAGGACTATTCATAGGATTCAGATATATTGGGCAGACTAGATGGGCCAAATGGTTCTTATCTGCCGACACATTCTATGTTTCTATGTTTCTAACTACCTACCAAAGGGGCTTAAACTAATATAAACCTAACAGTCAATACTGGTGGGAAAAAAAAGGGACAGTTTACACTGATCCTTTTTTTCTCTATCACTAGTGATTGACAGGGGTGATCAAGGGGTTAATTGGGGTGATGGGGGGGGGGGGTGATCTGGGGCTAAATGTATAGTGTTTTGTGTACTTACAGTGATGTGTGCTCTCTGCTGGGACCAACCAACGAAAAGGAACCAGCAGAGAGCACAGAAGCCATTTAACACATTATATTTATAGATTTTTTGAAAATCACCAACCTGCCAGCGATGATCATTGGCTGGCAGGCTGATGACGAACTCCTCCTGTGACTTTTGCCGGCCCGCACTGCGCGTGCGCGGGCCGGCTATGCGCGAAATCTCGCGTCTCGCAAGAGGACGCGCCGAAGCGTCAACGAGGAACAAACCGACCGCCCGCAGGACGCATCCTTGCATTAGGCGGTCGGGAAGCGGTTAAGGAGGAATGGGAAAAAAGGACCAGCACACACCTCATACCTTCAAGGTGATAGAATAAGTCGGCGAGAGTCTTATCTAATAGAACAGGTCATCGAGGGTTAGAATGAGTCCAGCAGTTACTGCTGAACTGGAAGAACCTGTGCCATTTTTCAGCCTCTATTGGGACAGTATTACACTTCTCTATGCTCGGGCAGTGTGAGTGCCGACGGGTGATAACTAGGGATGAGCGAATAGACTTCCGATGAACTCCGTACAGTATTAGAATGTAATGGCTCCGATGAGCCAAAGTTATTACTTTGCGAAGTCTAGCGAGACTTTGTGTACTAACTTCATAACTTAATTATTAATGTAAAAACCTTGATACCGAACTCTGGTTTGGGTTCCAAGGTACCACACCGAACCAGAGTTCGGTACCAAGGTTTTTTACAGCAATAAGTCACAAAATTATTACACAAGACTTCACAAAGTAATAACTTCGGCTCATCAGAGCCAATACATTTTAATACTGTATGGAGCTCCCGCTCTGTACAGTATTACAATGAAGTGTTATGCAAATTGACTTCAGATGAAGCATCCTAAGTTGATTCTCTCATCCCTAGTAATAACATATCCATCGGCGCTTGTTTTCACTGGCCTTAATACACAGACCGATACAAACTGAATGGGGGAGGAACGATTTCTACCACGGTCCTTCCTCCCTCAATTAGTTCTGTTAATTATCGGCAGCAAATCCCTCATTACACAGATTAGGGTTGTTGCGGGTATCGAAATTTCCATACCCAATCGATACTTTGGCCACCAATGTGTTAAATACAAGGGAGGGAGGGGGGGCCGGCCGCACTGGCCACCAATGTGTTAAATACAAGGGAGGAAGGGAGGGGGGGCGGTCGCACTGGCCACCAAGGAGTTAAATACAGGAGGGGGAGGGAGGGAGGGGGCAGTCATGTACACAGTTCTTTTAGTATATTCTAACCTGAAGCGTCCCCATCACCATGGGAACGCCTCTGTGTTAGAATATACTGTCGGATCTGAGTTTCACGATCTAACTCAAATCCGATGGTATATTCTAACATAGAGGCGTTCCCATGGTGATGGGGACGCTTCAAGTTAAAATATACCGTCGGATTGGAGAAAACACCGATCCGATGGTATATTAATAGGGACTTTACATTGAAAGTCAATGGGGGACGGATCCGTTTGCAATTGCACCATATTGTGTCAACGTCAAACGGATCCGTCCACATTGACTTGCATTGTAAGTCAGGACGGATCCGTTTGGCTCCGCACGGCCAAAAATCAAGGAAGACCCACGGAAGAAAAAACGGTCACGGATCACGGAACAACGGAAATCCGTTTTGCGGACCGCAAAAAAAACGGTCGTTTGCATGAGGCCTAATAGACAGTCTGGTTAGTCAGAGTCAGAAAGTCAGAGATATCAAAACCTTTCTAATGCCACAGAGCAAAAAGCACTTCATAGTGCTGCACCTGCCACATAAACGTTTGGTCATCAGTTGCTCAATTATAGGGGCCAGTTATCGGGGTGAGCACTTTTCTGAACTGTCATTCCTGATAACTGGCCTGACAATCATGCGGTTTAATAGTGCCCTTAGGGTACGGCCATATGTTCAGGTTTGATGAAGCAGTTTTGGAAGCTAAAATCAGGATGGGACCTTAAAACGAGAGAAAGTATTAAGGACAAATACGACCTATTTGTTTAATTTACTCCTGTTTTTGGCTTCCAAAACTGCATAAAGAAATCTTAACGTGTGGCCATACCCTAAGGGCAGACACTTTATCTTAGGGCTCATGCAGATGGCCGGATACCAGCCGTGTGTTTTCCTTATTTGTGCTCGGATCGGCTCATGCTGAGAGGGTCCCCTACCTACGCCTATACTCCACCCCCCCAACCTAGAAGCAGCAGAGTTATGCCGGAACTGCTTATCGAAGGGTAGCCTAAAGGGGGCTACCCCAATAATGAGACCTGAAAGAAGGGAGGGCTCCTGGGTGGGTTGAAATCGTTCGAACCGACAAGTGGGGGGAGGAGGGCCAGGTTTAAATAGTGAACGCCCCGCCTCCCCTCACACAAATACGGCACTCTTAATTGCCTACCACTTGTGCTCGGATCGGCTCATGCTGAGAGGGTCCCCTACCTACGCCTATACTCCACCCCCCCAACCTAGAAGCAGCAGAGTTATGCCGGAACTGCTTATCGAAGGGTAGCCTAAAGGGGCCAAAAGAACCATGCATAGGAGTTAGAAAACTTGATAACAGAAACTACAGACCAAAACTCGAAAGCCAATGATATTTCGTATAAGGATCCGGGATATTACGTATGGAACACACGGAACTGCGACGACCCAACCGTTTGATGACATGTACTGGCACCTTATGCATGGACGCCGCCGCTGCCGCGCCCATGCGGAAGGAATGTCCTGTGATCCAGCGAGGACCGACCCCTGGACCTGTCAACTAACCTGAAAGTACGTAAGAAAGGCCGCGGTGGTTAGCCGGGCATTGACTAGTTCGAGTACGGGAGAACATGCCGCTTGGACTAAATACTACGCAGCCAAGCCTCCAAGGCCTGCACCGGACACCATCTGCTGTCCGTGGGAAAGTATCTGACCGCCACTGGTTGCCCCGGCCGTGACGTCTTGGACGAGGCCAAGGTGAGGACATAGATGGACCCGCGCCGGATGAGCTGACCTTTCCGCAGGCACCCAGCCAGCGTATTGGTGCCCATGAGCTCGCCTGACCTGAGGAATCCATGGAAAGCCAGGTACAAGGCTGTTTCTACCAGAGCGCTAACCTGCGGCCCGAACGGTTTGCCCCTGCAGTTTGCCTGTCACGGCCTGAACAAGCTACCGGTAAATGGCTGACGCCCATGTCGTTTCACAACAGACATCTTGCGCAAACCCTTCAACGCCGCTTTGATCGGGTGGGCGGAGAAGAGTGACGGTAGGTCCGGATGTAGCCTGCACCAATGGTGCTGAATACCTGCCATGTATAGTTAACAATGCTATAGGACAGGTTTAATTGAGAGTGGCAAAAACCCTGACAAAGCCCAATAGGTGAGTGATAGGTCCCCGGCCAGCGGCCGGGTAGGTGTTCTCATATCTCTGAAACAGGTGCCAAGCTGTCTTGTAAGCCCTCAGAGTATTACTGGCCAAGGAATTGGCCATCAGTCTCTTAGCTATGGTGAGATGGGAGACTAGTCCCAGCGCAGCTGGGCCTGGTGAGGAAATTTTTATTTTATTTTATTTATTTATTTTTTTTTTTTAATCTCCATGCGTGAGAGACTCTAATGGCGGAGTCATATGTGTAAAACTAAAATGGAGAAGCTCTGCGTGAGGGACTCTAATGGCGGAGTCATATGTGTAAAACTAAAACGGAGAAGCCATGCGTGAGAGACTCAGATGGCGGAGTCATATGTGTAACCTAAAACGGAGAAGCCATGCGTGAGAGACTCTAATGGCGGAGTCATATGTGTAAAACTAAAACGGAGAAGCCATGCGTGAGAGACTCAGATGGCGGAGTCAAATGTGTAACCTAAAACGGAGAAGCCATGCGTGAGAGACTCTAATGGCGGAGTCATATGTGTAAACCTAAAACGGAGCAGCCATGCGTGAGAGACTCTAATGGCGGAGTCCTATGTGTAAACCTAAAACGGAGAAGCCATGCGTGAGAGACTAATGGCGGAGTCATATGTGTAAAACTCACACGGAGAAGCCATGCATGAGAGACTCTAATGGCAGATCTGTATGTGTAAAACTAACACGGAGAAGCCATGCGTGAGAGACTCAAAAATGTATATATTATATATTTTTTTTTATATATATATATATATATATATATATATATATACACATACTTTTTTTTTTTTTTTTCACTATCAACCACTTAAGCAGCTCCCGTATGGGCACAGCTCTGAGTACGAGCATGAAGAGCATGGTATAACGCAGATCACCTGCACGGACTAACTAACATCTTGTGCCTAAATAACCCCCTTGGAACCTAATGTACGGCCGGCAGCAGGAAGCCAGCCACCGCCTATGATCTGCTCCCCCTGACCGAGCCTAGTACTCCTTCCCCTGATCCCTGCCTACCTAACGGCACGGCGGCCCGTGCCAGACTTTATTGAAGATGAGGAGCCTTACCCCCCAGCCGCGTGGGGAGCTCACGCTGCTCCCTGGCAGAATGCACCAGTGCGGGAGGGCCGACCCACCGCCGGCTGGACACTCGTACCGCGTGGGGAGCAGCGCCACTCCCTGGCAATGTGCACTGGATCAGAGGGAGCCCTTCCTTTACTGTGGGCCCCGGCCCCCGCTGGTTTGAACCGTGTGCCGCGTGAGGAGCCGCACAGCTCCCTGGCATTGTGCGCCGGTGCGGGAGTGCCCCCCCTCACCTAGGGGCTGGTTATTGTGACTGGAACCCGCTGGGAGACTGAAGCCTAACTGGACCTACCTGTGACCGTGAAGGCTGACCTCCCAGGCCGTGGCTGACCCACGTGCGTAGTCGTGACGCAACTACCCGTAGATGCCCACCCAGTGCCTGTAGTTAACGGGAGTGCGACCGAGTCTGTGGATGTGACCGACTAGCCCCTATAGTCGTGAGGGGACCCTACATCGAGAGTAGCGGTAACGGACCATCGCCTGTAGACGTGGTAGTATTACCTCATGAGTCTGTTGACATGAGACTAATGCCTGCAGTCGTGGCCGGTCTTAATAATGAGTCTGCAGTCGTAACGGATTTGTGCCTGCAGTCGTGGCAGGGCTTTAGAGCGGGTCTGTAGTCGTGACAGACTGATGCCTGCAGTCGTGGCAGGACTTTATAACGAGTCTGTAGTCGTGACAGACTGATGCCTGCAATCGTGGCAGGGCTTTATAACGGGTCTGTAGTCGTGACAGACTGATGCCTGCAGTCGTGGCAGGACTTTATAACGAGTCTGTAGTCGTGACAGACTGATGCCTGCAGTCGTGGCAGGGCTTTATAACGGGTCTGTAGTCGTGACAGACTGTTGCCTGCAGTCGTGGCAGGGCTTTAGAGCGGGTCTGTAGTCGTGACAGACTGATGCCTGCAGTCGTGGCAGGGCTTTATAAGGAGTCTGTAGTCGTGACAGACCTGGCAAAGCAACATTCCTATCTATACCATTATTATAATTTTTTCTTTTTTTTTTTTTTCTTTTCCCCCCCACCAAAGGCCACGACTGTAGGCGCCACCCTGTAAGAGATGCGCCAGAGGCCTGGACATAATAGACCACCATCCCCTGTCCCCAAAGCCTATGCAGGAGAAAAGAGGGGGTTGGCCCCCGCATGCACCACCCCTGACTCACCTGGTGGCCATGACAGCCACGAACCCCACAGTATCGTAAGTTAGCCCACCACCTGTGGACCTGAATAACCAAGGACAGACGTGTGAGTGAGCGCACGCCAGCTGGGCGACACTTCACTCATGCCACCGCTCCCTAGCTAACCACCGGATTATTGTGACTGCGCCCGAACCAACCCCCTGACTGACCGTATGGGCTTATGGGCGGCCCGGCTGCGTGCGCAAAGTGACGTGGCCAGCCCCCCTCCTTGAAGCCCTCTTTATATTTGATCCTTGAACATATTCCAAATTTTTTTAAATATTTTTTTTTTTTTTTTTACTCCTGCCTTAGTACCTAGCCACTGTGCCTGAGCAGAGGAGCCCTGCACCAAGACTGCAGTACCAGTATGGGCCTGTAGGTGTCGACCATCCCCCGCCCTCTCTCAAGCCAGGACCTGCTGGAGCGCAGCAAGCCAGTGATTCCCTTCTAGGTTAGAATTAACCATTGAAATCATAACTTGTTATACAGTGCACATGTCTGAGTATCTGCTTATCTCGTCTTGCCTGAGTTTGGCGCAGTAAAGAAGACAAGTTTATTCTGCAGCGGATTCCTAGACATGAATAAGCATGTCCACCTTCACAGCCTCGCTAATTGTAATTACCAGGAGAACGTGCATCAGGATCGGCTGCGAGGGATTTGCGCTCCGCCATGTGGAACATTGCATCCCGTGCCCACCGCTATCGACTATTTGTACAGGGAAAGCCGCGGCGTATTAATCGCCTATAGGTTTCGGCTTCCGTCCCCTGATCCTGCAGCTGAACCTCCGCTTACTGATTGCAGCTAATGAATAGATCCCTGTGTGAGCGGACGGCGTTTTCCTCTACGGCGGAACGTTCTGATACGGGATTGAGTGATATATAACGCTGCGTCGTGGAGCCGACGGCCGGCGTGACCGATGCTCAGGGTATGCGAGCGGACGTCGTGACCCGTCGCTGCTGAGCCACAGGTGAGGGGTGCCCGCCTGGGGGACGCTGCATGTGGGAGCGGGGGTGCTTAGCGCAGGGCCTGGAGCGGATCGGGGTGCCTGTCTCGGGGTGCCGGAAGCGATCGGGAGTGCGGGCAGTCTCCAGCGCAGCTGGGGACCGGCGGCACGCTCGGCAGCCCCACATGTTATACATAGCGAGACGGGTGTGCAAGCCACCCTGCCTACCTAATCACCGTAGCGACGAGCCCGACGCAGCCGATCCCCCGATCCTCCAGTGACGCATGCCCTTCTCTGGCACCAACCCACAAGCCGATTCGAAATCGTTCGAACCGACAAGTGGGGGGAGGAGGGCCAGGTTTAAATAGTGAACGCCCCGCCTCCCCTCACACAAATACGGCACTCTTAATTGCCTACCACTTTGCGGAACGGTAATAGGATATTTTCAAATTTATTTTTTTTCAGGGCCACGGAATGGACATGGGTCTGCATCCAACCTGCAAAAAATACAGAACGGATGCGGGGAAAAAAAATCTGATAGTGTGCATGACACACAGCCTCATATCATTATAACGCTATGAGATTCTGTCAGAGGAGCAGAGTTCAGAACAGGAACTCACTTCCACACTTCAAGAATTTCTCACACTGTATTCGCTAAGCTGTGACTTGCCTAACTCTGCAGTTGGACACTCGGCCTCTAGCAAAATACCTCGACCCACTCCCGTTCTATGATAAGGTGTGAGTCACCACCAGTCAAAAAACAAAAAACGAAAATCACATACTGTAATTGATGATTTAAAGTTTTAGACATTTTGAAGCTTTGAAAACCTTTTCTACTGTATATCAATACTACTACAGATTAGAGGTATAATGTATCAGTGAAGGTAACTGCTACTGCATTGCCTGGAGTCCGGGAGAAGAGATACATTGTGTTTAGATCACAGAGGATCATCTACACTGACACACTGTAACAAGCTCATCAGCTGTGCAAGCATTCAGCCTCTGGATGTAGAAAGAGAAAAATTAGGTCAAATGCTTGGAATACTCTGTACCTTTGGGATGGTGTAACTTCTAAACTTGACTTCTTCAGTGGTGGCATGGAAAAGTGCAACTGGGGACAGGTCAAGAATTCTCTGCACTTCATGGATGACAGCGTTTGTGTACGGCAGCTGGGGCTTGTCCATGATCTCAGGGAGACGCAACGACCTGGTTAATTCCGCTATCTCCTGCTGAACTTTAGCTGCAAGACAAAGATCAGATAATCTGTGGGTAGTCAGAGCCAATGGTGGCTTGAATGGCCACCTAAAGTGTCCAAATATTTGTTCCATGTTTTTCATGTGGATTTGTTTTACTGACTTAGAGTGTGATAGCTAAGTGCTGATAGAGTCAAATTGTTTAACCCTATCGGGGCCAAACCTATTTTGTCCTTCAGGATGAAGCTCAATTTTTCAAATCTGGCACATGTCGTTTTATATGGTAATAAGTTTTGGATTCTTTTACTTATCTGAATGATTTTTAGACTTTTTTCATGACACTTTGTTAGTGGCAAACTTTGATCAATATATTCAGTTTTTATTTATAAAAAAAAAAATCCAAAATGTAAGGAAAATTTTTCAAAATTATCTATTTTTCCAAATTTGCATTTCTCTACTTTTAAGACAGTCATATTTCACAAAACAGTTGATAATTAATATATACCACATCTCCACTGTATGTTGGCGTCATTGTTAAATCTTACTTCTATTTTTTGGGAGAGGTTAAAAGACTTGGGGTACTTTCACACTAGCAACAGGGGAGTCCGGCAGGCTGTTCCGGCGGGTGAACAGCCTGTCGGATCCGTCCTGCGCTAGTTCATGTGTGCCCCTGGACTGCCGCTCCGTACTTTTAGTCCGGCCGCCTCTCTGTGTGCGCTGCCGTGCACACGTGAACTAGCGGCAGGATGATCCGACAGGCTGTTCACCCGCCGTAACAGCCTGCTGGAGTCCCCTTCCTCTAGTGTGAAAATAACCTTATAAGTTTAGCATCAATTTTAACATTTTTTAAATCCTATTTTCTGAAGGACCAATTCGGTTCTGAATTTTGAGTTTTTTTAGGCACATTTTCTGGTTTGCAGCAGCCTTGAGATTCTAAAACATAAGAAATACTCCCAAAAGGCTCCAGTTTGGAAACCATACCTTTCAAGCAATTAATTGGCATGGAGTGAGCATTTTCACCCCATAGGTGTTTCATAGAATTTGAGAATTGCGGCATTTAAAATAAATTACGTTAACAATAATATGTAGTTTTTGCTCAATTTTATTTTTACAAGGGTTAAGAGGAGAAAAAGCACCCCAAAAATTGTTATGCAATTTCTCCTGAGAAGGTGAATACCCCATATCTGGTTATAACCTGCTGTTTGGGCAAAGGGCAGAGCTCAGAAGGGAAGGAGCACCAGTAAGATTTTAAAAACGAAGATTTTACTGGAATGAGTTTGTGCAGCATAGCAAACTTTCATCACCCCTGAGGCACCAGTACAGTGGAAACCCCAAGAAAAAAAAAAACCCTATAAGTAGACCACCAAGGAATTCAGCTAGGGTGTAGTCAGGGTTCTGACCCCACAGTAGAGATGAGCAAATTTCTTGAAATCTGTTTAAGGTCTGATTCTTATGAAATCAGTCAAAACAATCTATTTATGGCCAAATCAATTCTACCTAAATCAAAAGTGCTCCAGTTGGCCTGAAAATTGGTATCTGAGGTCTCCTAGGACTGACATATATGAGAAAACGCAGGGTTGACTGTGTTAACAAACAGCCTGTTTAAAAAAACACTGTCATCGTATTATTTTTTATTTTTTTAAAAGGTCCCTTTTTGGGGGCATTTAATGTATGCACACAGTAGAATCAGAAAAAGCAATGATGATCTAACAGGATACATTCCATATAATTTTACACTTGTAATGGTGATATTTACCTCACTTTATTCCTTGTTAAGCTTGTAGTGATCTTTTTATATTTGCTAATAAAAACAAAATTTACAAGAAAAAGCAATGGCTTGCTCTGAACAAGCACCCAAAAATCTCCCTTTTCTGGGAGCAGCAGATGCAGTGACCCTCAGGGGGTGGCCGCTGAAGAGGAGAGGAGTGGTAGTGTTGGCTCAGATGAGGTGAGAGGCTGGAGAACCGATATGGGGTCAGCGGATAAAGGAGGCAATGATCAGGCCCATTGGTTGCAATAAATAAAGTTTTTTTTACAGAGTTAATTTTGAGAGTAGTAGAAAATACAACAGCAAAGGAACAGTTCAGCAAAGGCAGCAGAAGTGATGGTAGAAGTAGTACTCCCTGTCTCTCTCTCTATAAACACACCTTTTAGTCTCTCCAGAAAAACACAGTTCTTATTAACTCTTTCTGCAATTTGTCTGAGTGGTGCGGATCTTAGATCTGGATGGCCAATACATGTCAAAGTGTGTTAGGTGCTTAAGCCAAATACCTGGGGGTCCACAGCCCTAAAGTCTGTTTTGAAACAAACAAGGAGTACCTTACTAACTTTTGCAGGCATGGCCTTGACATGGTTCAAAACCCTCTGAAATGGCTGCTCTCTTCCACTTGGGCAGTTCTGTAATCTAGCCGTTCTCAAGTAGGGCGTTTTTGGGATGATGGTTCTCCCTTAGACCTGGTTAGCTTTCCTTTTCTCTCACACACACATCTTTCCACTCGCTCTGCTAGCTCAGACCTCCCATCACTAGTTGGGGTCAGCCCATCACCCTTGCAACCTAGCTAGAGAGGCAAATCTTAACTACTTGCTGCATAACCATTTAGGATACAGAATGTGTAAATAAAAGAAATTTACAACAATAAATCTCAACATTTAACGGAGTAGCTTGAAGTTAACCCTTGCAGTGATTTAGTGAGTTACCAGGGGGAATAGCATATGCAGTACCGTATGGAACATGATGAGCAGGCAGACAGCGGCAGTGACATTATTGGACCAGAGATAAATAGCAATGGCCGATCTATTCAATGTCATCAACCAGAGATGTCTGGAAATCCTAACTGATCCATGTGCCCGATTCATTTGACAAAGATAATTTGTTGGGAGACTTGCGCAGGACAATTTTGCCTGCTTGGAAGAAAGGCAACAGTCATTTAAAAATGAGAGAATTTAAACAATTATAAAAATCATATAGCAGGATTATATTTAGGTGAAGAAGTGGAACTGCATGACTTTAGAAAACAAGCTAACATGGATAGCTTGCCAGAAGTACTAATGCAATACAATTACCACAGCTAAAAGCTACGGTATAAACTGCTCTGCCAGCAACTTGGCGAGGTGGTAGTTTAATTAGCACATAAGCTAATTGCTGGTCATTAATAGCTTTCTCGGGGCCACACATTCCGCTTTGGATGTCTCACAATAGAGTGGAGGACACTAGTAAGAGGAGGAGGAGTCTAAGCAAGAGAAGAAATAGCTGATGAGGATAACAAGGACACTGTACTGCTTGGGGATGCATCCTGGCTGCCACAAAGAAGACCCAGAGAAGGACAGACTTCTTTCGAATGCTGGCCAGTTCTATTTTCCCATAGGATCCAGTGATGCTGCCTCATGTGCTGCAACTGATCTCTGGTACCTACTGTAGGTTTCATCTTGAATGCCCATGGCTTATTTAAATCCTACAGATCTTGCACACGGCAATGCTTTTGTCTTCCATCATTGTGGAGAAAAACTGCCTTACGGGAGGTGCCCAAACAAAGCTAGCAGCTAAGCTTGGCATAGACCTGGCAAGTTTTGAACCTGCAACAATGGTGTCAGCAACATCACCAGTTCTTGAGGTGACCACAACAGAAGCAGATCTGGCCCTGGCAGTTTTTTTTCAGTTTTTGCTGTACGTTGTCTCCTCCTCCTCTGAGATCACTTCCTCCTCAGCACCCAGTTCAAGACACAATCAAAGTCCTTACCCTCGCCATCATTTTTATCAGACTGTGATATGTCACAGAGGGCCCCTTGGTCCCCCTCATTTCTTCCTCCTCTGTATTTGCCCCAAGTTTCATGGCTACCACTGTCACTACCCCCATCACAACGGCTACAAGTGCCACTACTACCACCACCACCACCACCAACACAGCTATGCTGATACCTCCACTTGAACATCCTCTTCATGGCAGCCCAAATGTCTCTCACACATCTCATCAACAGGAGTTCAGAAAAGAAAATTAACGAATATAAACATCTACCCTAACTGCATTTTGAATGTAGTGCCATGGATTTAGGTCCCCTTTCTTCTCTTCTGAACTCCTGTTGTTGCTACTCACATTCTCACTCATGGATGATGAGGCACAGGTCTTTTATTTTCTACTCTGTCATTTATGAGACAGTTTATTATGTGGTCTATTTAAACAATACAAAGCCAAAAGGTTTGGTGCACTAATAATTAAATGGTAGCAAAATTGCAGGTATTTTGGGGTAATTAACAGAGAGAGCGGCAATTAAGCACTCCCTTCTACCAACACACTGCACACTAGTACTGACAATTTGCAATAGTATATTAACATACTAAAATGTGTTGAACTGTGCAATTATAAATGGTAGCAGCAATAATTAAATGTTTTTTTGGTAATTAGCAGACAGAGGCACAATGTAAACACAACCTTCTATGAACACATTGGTATTGATGCACTGAAATGCGCCATTTTTGCAACTGGTGTTTAGAAAGAAAAAGGGGGCTATTGCACAGTGTATCCAGAGAGATCTATGCTGCTGGAGGTGCTGGGAATATGCCTATAAAACACAAACTGTAGAAATGTGAGGATTTTAAAAAAAAAGCTGGCTGTTCATGTACAGAAAAAAAAAGAAGATCTTTGTGCAGACACTGCGGGATTTCTGTGATTGAATTGCATTATAAATATGAACAGCTTTCTACTTATGACTGTAAAACACACAGTACAATACCCCTATGCTATCCCTTCTACTGATAAACCTTCAATGTTCTACCTATTAATTCAATCTATTATATGTTCTTCTTACTCCCTGCACTATCCATGTAACTCCTAATATAGCGGTCTTGTGTCTGTTTAGGCGTCTTCCTCTCACGTCAGTGGCTGAGCTCCGCATGGCTTCTGCTCTTCTGAGCTAGCACGTAACCTAATTAACCAGCCAATATCCTGCCCATGATTGGCTTACAGGCTGCCTGCAAAACATTGTGGGCAAGTTCCCCAGTCAGGGGCCCTTCCTGGGTCATGTGATCCTCTGTCTTCATCCTCCCGGCCACTTCTCCCTGTAAAGCACCACATACAGTTTTACACAATTTCTCCTGAAGGAGCACTATTTGAATTTATAGACTTTTTTTTAAGAGCCATACCTTTTTATTTTTTTGTTGATGGGGCTGTGTGACAATTAAATTTTTTGGGAGGCGAGACAAGCGAAAATTCCAATTCTGTCAGTGTTTTTTTTTTTTTTGTTTGTTTATGGGGTTCACCATGCAGTATATTTTATATGATAACTTTATTCTGTGGGGCAATACATATATGGAGATACCAAATTTTATTTATTTTTGTTGTTCTTCATTGCCATATCGAAGACTTTTTCTGTCCAGGGAGCTATATGAAGGCTTGTTTTTTTGAGGGATTGGCTGTAGCATTTTGGGGTACATATGACTTTTTGATCTCTTTTTATTTAATTTTTTGGGAGGTGAGGTGGGCAGAAATTGCAATTCTGTCAGTGTTTTTATTTTTATTTTGTTGGGACTTCATCATGCGATATAATTTTTTTAATGTTTTACTACTTCTGCGCCATAAATACCTTTTATACTCATTTTTATATCGAAGCAGTTTGATGGCTTGTCGTTTGTTGGATGAGCAGTTTTTAGTTTTCTTGGTACCAGGTTGGTGTACATACAATGCGACTTTTTGATAGATTTTTATTTATTTTTTGGAGGGGAGATTACTAAAAACAGCGATTCTGTATTTCTTTTTTGCAGGATACATAATGTCATCCTTTTAAATATCTGGCTGTTGTGGATGTGGCAATATCAATTATGTGTACTTTTGTTAGTTTTTTTTTCTCTCTTACGAATTCTAAATAACTGAATAAGGGGAAGTTTTTTTTATATTTGAAAGTTTTTTTTAATTAGAATTTTTAAACTTTATTCATACATGGGAAATCAAACATACATCACCTTACACTGATACTTCGTTTTTAGGCTCATGCCCACGACCGTATGTGTTTTGTGGTCAGCAAAAAATATCCGTGTGCATTCCGTATTTTGCGAACAGCTGGCCCCTAATAGAACAATATTATTCTTGTCCGTAATGCGGACAATAATAGGACAAGTTTTATTTTTTTGTGGAAGGAACATACGGAAACGGAATGTACACAGAGTAAATTTCTGTTTTTTTGCAGACCCATTGAAATGAATGCGGAACAAAAAAATAAAATAAAAAATGGAACGGACATGGAAAGAAAATACGTTCTTGTGCATGAGCCCTTATACTGATACTTCACCTATCAGGCTCTGCTTCTGCCAGGGCCAGCAGCTTCCGTACATGAATGACCCAGAAACCTTTGTAAGGCCTTGGCTGCTATGGCGACCATCGAGATCCTGCGACTGTGTCACTGAAGGACCCAATGGGTTAGAGAGGGGGCTTGCTCCCCTCTGTAAACCCCATAGATGCTACAGTAACTATGGGCCCTGACATCTAAAGGGTTAAATGGCTAGGATAGATGCTGGCACTGGTCTCAGCATTTACAGCAGGGTGTCAGCTGTACATTACAGCTGACACCCACTGCTGATGTATAGAGATTAGCGAATTTTTCAAAAATGTTCGCCACATTTTTGGAAATCATTTTTTTAGATCAAAATTTATTCACGGCGAATTGCATTAAAAAACAGCTATTTCCTGGCTGCAGAGAGTCTTTATAGTGGTGTAGAACACTGTATCTGTATAGCGGTGTAGAACACTGTGCCTGTATAGCGGTGTAGAACACTGTGCCTCTATAGTGGTGTAGAACACTGTGCCTCTATAGTGGTGTAGAACACTGTGCCTCTATAGTGGTGTAGAACACTGTGCCTGTATAGCGGTGTAGAACACTATGCCTGTATAGTGGTGTAGAACACTGTGCCTGTATAGGGGTGTAGAACACTGTGCCTATATAGCGGTGTAGAACACTGTGCCTGTATAGCGGTGTAGAACACTGTGCCTGTATAGCGGTGTAGAACACTGTGCCTGTATAGCGGTGTAGAACACTATGCCTGTATAGTGGTGTAGAACACTGTGCCTGTATAGTGGTGTAGAACACTGTGCCTGTATAGGGGTGTAGAACACTGTGCCTGTATAGCGGTGTAGAACACTGTGCCTGTATAGCGGTGTAGAACACTGTGCCTGTATATCAGTGTAGAACACTGTGCCTGTATAGGGGTGTAGAACACTGTGCCTGTATAGAGGTGTAGAACACTGTGCCTGTATAGGGGTGTAGAACACTGTATCTGTATAGCGGTGTAGAACACTGTGCCTGTATAGCGGTGTAGAACACTGTGCCTCTATAGTGGTGTAGAACACTGTGCCTCTATAGTGGTGTAGAACACTGTGCCTCTATAGTGGTGTAGAACACTGTGCCTGTATAGCGGTGTAGAACACTATGCCTGTATAGTGGTGTAGAACACTGTGCCTGTATAGGGGTGTAGAACACTGTGCCTATATAGCGGTGTAGAACACTGTGCCTGTATAGCGGTGTAGAACACTGTGCCTGTATAGCGGTGTAGAACACTGTGCCTGTATAGCGGTGTAGAACACTATGCCTGTATAGTGGTGTAGAACACTGTGCCTGTATAGTGGTGTAGAACACTGTGCCTGTATAGGGGTGTAGAACACTGTGCCTGTATAGCGGTGTAGAACACTGTGCCTGTATAGCGGTGTAGAACACTGTGCCTGTATAGTGGTGTAGAACACTGTGCCTGTATAGTGGTGTAGAACACTGTGCCTGTATAACTGTGCCTTGCAGTAACACGCATAGGGAGTCTGCTGTGCTAGTGAAATAATACTGTGAGTCAGTATGACATGCAGATGACAGGCGTCGCTCTTAGGCCTCTTTCACACGGGCTTTGCGGGAAAATGTGCGGGTGCGTTGCGGGAACACCCGCGATTTTTCCGCACGAGTGCAAAACATTGTAATGCGTTCTGCACTCGCGTGAGAAAAAACGCGCGTGTTTGGTACCCAAACCCGAACTTCTTCACAGAAGTTCGTGCTTGGGATCAATGTTCTGTAGATTGTATTATTTTCCCTTATAACACGGTTATAAAGGGAAAATAATAGCATTCTGAATACAGCATAGTAAAACATCGCTGGAGGGGTTAAAAAATAAATAAAAAATTAACTCACCTTAATCCACTTGATCGCGGAGCCCGACATCTCCTTCTGTCTTCATCTTAGCTGTGCAGCAACAGGACCTTTGGTGACGTCATTCCGGTCATCACATGATCCATCACCATGGTAAAAGATCATGTGATGGATCATGTGATGGATCATGTGATGACCGGAGTGACGTCACCACAGGTCCTGTTCAGCAAAGGAGACAGAAGGAGATGCCGGCATCGTGATCAAGTGGACTAAGGTGAGTTAAATTTTTTTTAATTTTTTTTTTAACCCCTCCAGCGCTGTTTTACTATGCATTCTGTATTCAGAATGCTATTATTTTCCCTTATAACCATGTTATAAGGGAAAATATTAATGATCGGGTGTCCATCCCGATCGTCTCCTAGCAACCGTGCGTGAAAATCGCACCGCATCCGCACTTGCTTGCGGATGCTTGTGATTTTCACGCAACCCCATTCATTTCTATGGGGCCTGCGTTACGTGAAAAACGCACAAAGAGGAGCATGCTGCGATTTTCACGCAACGCACAAGTGATGCGTGAAAATCACTGCTCATGTGAACAGCCCCATAGAAATGAATGGGTCGGTATTCCGTGCGGGTGCAATGCGTTCACCTCCCGCATCGCATCCGCGCGGAATACTCGCTCGTTTGAAAGGGGCCTTACTGTGCGTCAGTATGACATGCAGATGACAGGCGTCGCTCTTAGAATCACTGCACACTTCACTTATTTCGGCAGTTACGGGGCCAAAACTGACCAAATAACTCAAGTATGAATTCACCCTTACAGGTCGATGTTAGCGCCAAGAAGAAGCGCACTCCTTTTACACCGTCATCAGCTGATTCCACATAGATGTCTACAGAACCTGTTCTATTAAACGCTTATACAAGTAGAGACCCCCGACAGAGTGGAGAGGGGTCAGCAGTAAGTTTTTGTTGACGTCACTGATTATTTTGCCCTTCATCTGATCTGTCAGAACAATAACCCCCAAAAAACGGATCCTGTCTGTGGAGCATCCGCCTTCACCCGGTCAACATTTGGTCAGTAATCCATCAGTATTGCTAATGCCAAAAAAACAGGAGTGGATCCAAAACAGAGATGACCAAGTCAAACCATTCAAGAACCGCTGGGTTGCTGGTCTAGACACAACCGCTAGATGACACCGGGACCTCAGGCCTCTCGCTGCCACAGCCCCCTTACTCTGCTGCGACCTGTGCCAGAAACTGTTAGGCCTCTGCCACTCCCCTGTGACGGGCCTGGCACTTCTCTGTCTGACAGACTGTTAGATCAGACAAATGAAAGAAAAGGAAATTAAAAACAACCTAAGGAAAAAAAAAAAAAAAGGCAAATTTTCTCACTTCAGCACACAACGGCTAATACTTTTTTGGTGCCACTAATACACTCCACAAGAGGCTTTAGAACATATAACTGCACCGCTGAACGGTAAATATATTTTACTTTTGCCACTAATACAGGACTAAAAGGGCTGCAATTTTCGCACTTCACCACACAACGGCTAATAAGCCCTTTTTTCCCACTAATACAAGCCAAAAATACTTTAGAACATATGACTGCACCGCATAAGGGCAAATAAGACATTTCCTTGTAATAACCCCTGTTAATGGCGGTATCACACAGCACTTGCCCCCCAATAACAAGAACGGTTTGCTGGAATTACAGAGCTGTATAATGGCAGTTTGGATCCCCAGTCAGTGCAGCAAGGTGTAATAGGATTGATCCTATTCCCCAGGCTGTAACCTCCCCGACTGAACCCTGTTCTACATAAATGCTGTGGAATGATTCCTCCTTGTCCTTTCCCTTCACCTTCTTTCCCTGAACTTGTAAATCGGTTTTTTAGCACAATGAAGTCTTTCCTCGCACTGTCCCTAGCGCCTGCTGACGTCTCTCCCTGCACTAAGTGCACTGGAAAATGGCGGAATCCAAGATGGCTGAGGCTATTTATAGGGCTGTGACATCACAGGGCTGGCTGCTGATTGGCTGCATGCATGGCATTGTGGGTGATCCCGCCTTCAAGAGTTCCTTGCTCCATGTCCTTACACGTGCAGCAGCCATTTTAGGAAAAAATGCGATTCGTTAGCACGAAGTGTGAGGAAATTCAGATTCGGTGCAAATCTAATTCTTCCAGAAATTTTAATCTAATTCCACTTCGATTCGCTCATCTTTACTGATGGCTACGATGCAGTTCCTGAGGCGGTGCCATCGCTATGCTGTAAATGTATGGCATGGTGTGGGACAGTGTTTAGGGGTCTGTAATCAGGGGGTCTTGGTCTTGGTAATGGTCTTGGACTACATTTAGGAGGTTCGTTTAGGATCTGTTTTGGGGACTATGTTTTAGGGGAGTCTGGACTGACATTTGATTAGGAGTCTGTGTTTAAGGGGTGTGTGGACTGTAAATGTTTTGGAGGTTTGTGGTACTGTAGAGGTTGCGGATGGCTCTAATGGATGGATTTCATTGGCTAGGGAGTTGGGAGACAAATATGAGGTTATACGTTTACAGAGGAACACACATGCAGCAAAAACAGATATATAATCAGTCCCAGACTCAATAGTTACAGTGTACACAGGCTGGCCATCTCATTTCAGGCAGAAATGGTAAACAGAACAAAATCACTCCCCCCCCCCACAACAGAACCCCCCCAAAAAAAAGACACACAATCTCATTCAAGGGGCCGACCTAGGCACCCACACTTGATTGCCTAGTGGCAAATAAGCGCATGTTCACATAGCCAAATAAGAACATAGGGGGTCATTTATTAAGACCGACATTTTAGACCCTGGTCTTAATAAGCCCTTTAGCTGGCGCTGGATCTGCCGAAGTTATCAAAAGGCGCTGCCTTCTACACAACTTCAGCGGATCCAGCGCCGGTCTAAAGGTAACACAGCTTCCTTGCTGGCTTACATTTAGACCATTTTCTACACCTAACACTTCCCCTTCCCCACCCACACCCCCTTTTTTAGACCTGGCAGGAGCGGGGGAAAGTTGCAGATTGCAGCGCAAATAACCTTTGTGCCACAATCTGCACCAGAAATACACCTAATAAAGGCATATTTCTGGAAAGGAAATCACCCCCAAAATCTTTTGCAAGACAAGTTGTATTTTTTTGAATTTCAAAAACATTAAATTTACCGTATCATGGGTTGAAAGAAAATATAAAATTTAGGGTAAAAAAATATATAAAAATTCAATTCGGTCATTGTTTTTTGGGCTTTGTTTTTACAGTGATCAAGCATGGTGCACACAATCTTTTTGAAGCATAACATTTATCAGTTTGTCTAAAAACCTTTATACCAGAATTTTGGCACAAATTATTTTGAAAAATACGTGCAACAAACCTTAGTAAATGTGGCCCAATCTGGTCACAATCTTGTTAAAGATCACAAGCAGCTCTGATTCATTATCCTAAGTAAATGTACATATGTGGAGCTCCACTAACAGGTTGTCCAGGCTACAGATATGACCTCAATATCAGATGTTTGAAGGGGCTTCCTTGCACTAGCGGTGCAGTGTATTTACAGCTTCCTCATACATGAATGGGATGTCAACTGTAATTCCACTGCACCACCGCTACAAGGGAGACAGGTAAACAACGAAAAGGAGGCAGTTCTTGCTTGAGCGCCGTAACCTCTTCAAACAGCTGATCGGCGGGGTTGCCAATGGTCAGACCATGGCCAATCTAGTCCTATGAACATAGAGCAGTACAGGATAATTGATCTTTTTTTCATACATTCCCCGCTTCATAAATTACTGGAATCTTCTAAATCACCACCAAAAGCAGGACATCATAATTTTATATGTGTGATGATAATGATACAAATATGTGTATGCCATAGCAACCAAAATGTAACCCCCTTGGGTTTACGGTGTGTACAAAATCCACGTTTCTCCACCTTGGGGAAATTGTCTAAATATCAGGTTATATTTTGGATTGTTATCCCTCTATCATTAGAGCATGGATGCTGGTTTTGTTATTGGTTTGTAGCTCTAGATATAACCAGTATCATAAGGATCCAGTTTCATCAGACACTTTATTCTGTACTGGTAATTAGCAAAATTGTGAAAATGCCTTATTTTTTACTCGTCCAACTGTTATCCTGCATTTCTTCATTCAGTTCATACAAAGTTCTAACTACAGGGTCAGTGAAGTCCATACCTTGTATCTCTGGAAAATGGGCCATTACCACCAGGCTGAATTTTAGGGTGGAAGTCATCGTATAAGTTCCCGCCGCTAAAAGTCCTGAAACTATCGCAAGCAGACTGGTTTCACAGAAATCTGGATCCATCTCATGTTCCACCTGAGAAAGCAAAAAACATTCAGTCAGTTATGTGATGATTATACTGGATGTGTCTTCATTATGGTATAAGTGATGGTATGCTCGTCTTCAGAACCAGTGTCAGCTCCAGGCAAAACTAGCCAGAGACCAGCGCCCATTGGGGAGAATCCATAGTGATACGAGTAAACATGCTCTAGGATTGTCCAGTAGAAGGAGGGGTAGACAGAGGGATTGTAGTTTATAATTAGAGATGAGCAAAGTATTTAAAAATTTGATTCGGACACATTTTTCCAAGACATTCGGTTCGTTACAAATACAATTTGTCGCGAAGCACGTTAAATTAGGTCTATCCCAACCTACAGTTAAAATGCAGGGGGAGTATCTTGTTGTACATTAGTGTGCATTGCACCAACATACATAGCTAGAGCTTTCTATTAGTGAAACAGTTACTGTGCGTCAAAATGACAGGCAGATCACATGTGGACGTGCGCATAGTCGTACAGGCCATCAAGATTCCGAGCTAATTCCTTCTGTTAAACAAAAAAAGCATACGATACAGTATCCCAAAAAATAATGCTAACCACCCCTGCAGGAGCTGTACTTCCTCTTTCTCTCCAGTGTTTGGGAGATGGACAGCTGAATGCTTCCATAGGACAGTGTGAAGATGTTCGGTGACACTGCTGGTGGTGGTGTTGCTGTCGCATCCTCTCTTTGCAGGGAGCCACTTGGCCCTGGCGCTCCAGAGGGGGATGAGAAGGCAGAGAGCGAGGCAGAAAAGGGAGCAGGAGGAGCCTCAGATCTTTCTTGGTTTTTGAGGTGTCTACTCCACTGCAGCTCGTGCTTTGCACTTAGGTGCCTGGTCATGCAGGTTGTGCTCAGGTTGAGAACGTTTATGCCTCGCTTCAGGCTCTGATTGCACAGCGTGCAAACTACTTGTGTCTTGTAGTCAGCACATTGTCTGAAGAACTGGCACGCCAGGGAACTCCTTGGAGCTGGTTTTGGTGTGCTATGTCTCTTGGCGCGTTGGGCAGTAGCAGGCGTACTGCCTAGGGGACAGCCGCTGTAGTTTTACACCCTGCTCTTTTGCTGTGCAGCGGGCGCCGCATGATCCCCACCTCTTCCTCCAAAGCGCACACGTCATTCGGATGACCTTGATTCCATGTGGGGTCTAGTATCTCATCATCCTCCACATCATCTTCCACCCACTCTTCACCCCTGCCCTCCTTGACGGTCTGCAGACTGCAAAAAGCAGCAGTTGACACCTGTGTTTAGTCAGAGACGTGATGCGGTGGTCCTCCCATGTCCTCATCCTCAAACATAAGTGGTTGGGCATCAGTGCACTCAATATCTTCCACTTCTGGTGCAGGGCTAGGTGGATGGCCCACGGAAACCCTGCTAGCAGAGTCATCAAAAAGCAGAAGAGACTGCTGCATTACTTGGGGCTCAGGCTGCTTGGCTGATTTGCAAAGGGTAGAGGTGGAAGACAGATGCCCGTGGGCCGCCGATGCCAACTCTGCACTTTCAGCAGGGGGACCCGATAGTCAGCCATCCAATCTACTTCCGCCTCTACTTGTTCTGGTCTCACCATTCGTACAGCGGTATTCAGTTCAACAAAATGACGCAGAACCTTCTGTCGCCTGCGTGCACCTGAGGAAGGCGTTTCATTTGGGCATGTAGTTGGCACAGATCAACGTCCTCTCCCTGCTTTACCACCACAAACACCAGCAGCACCACGGCCACGTCCCTTATTTGAAGCTTACCTCAGTGGCGGGTCCTTTCTTTGGCACCGCCCCTCCAATACTTAAAAAAAATATATAATTGTACCCCCTCACAGTAGTATTGCCCTCATTGTACAACCTTTACAGTAGTTTTGTATAGATGTTTGGCCCCTCACAGTAGTTATGGCCACATTGTGCCCCTTTCACAGTTCTAATGCCCTCTGTGCCCCCTTCACAGTAATGCCCATTGTGCCCCCATAATAGTAGTAATGCCCACTGCTCTAGTAATTCCCTCTGTGCCCTCTCCATAGTAGAAATCGCCATTGTGCCCCCTTCACAGTAATAATGCCCTCTAGCTCTGTGCCCCCTCCATAGTAGAAATGCCCATCGTGCCCCCTTCACATAAGTAATGCCCTCTGTGCCCCCTTCCATAGTAATAAAGCCCTCTGTGCCCCCTCTGTAGTAAATAAAAAAACAAACACAGTAACTACTCACCTTGTCCCGTTCCTGAAGCTCACATACCTCTCTTCCCTGCAGGCACAGATCATGCTGCAGCACTGTGTGGGCGGAGCGTATACAGATTTCCAATCTGCAGGCTCCGCCCACACAGGCCGGCAGCACGATCTGTGCCTGCAGGCTGAATGGTGGAGCGGGGAGAAGTCTTCCTGCTACACGATTGTGCGCCGCCGATGTGAAGGAGGGGAGGAGCACGGGGAGCCGAGCGGTGAGGGACAGGACCCAGCTCCCTGCGCTCCAGCAATAAGCGCTTCTATCTGTATTGATGGAAGCGCTCATTGCTTCTGGCACCCACCTGAGAGCCTGCAACTGGGGCGGACTGCCCCTCACTTAGTACGCCACTGGCTTATCTCATTCGTTGAGGTCACCCACAAAATAGACAGACGAACTATTGGATTTCTGTGTCACGGGTGCAAAGGAAGTGTATCTAGCCCAAAAAATAGTTTTGTGTCGCACACAGAATAAACAGACAGGTTAATGATTGTATTTCCGTGGCACGGATGAAAAGGAGGTATATTGCACCCCAAAAAATGGCTATAGGTCACCAACAGAATTAACTTGTAGTATTAGGCCGCAATTTCACCCCAAAATCCAGGATGAACAGATGTACTCATGTATAAAAGAACGTCAACACCATAAAATCTGTGGTATCAGGCCGCAATTTCATCCTAATTACACAATTAAGGATTAAGGTTTTTACTTATGTATAAAAGAATGCGAACAACCTAAAATCACTAGTATTAGAACACTTTTTAACCCCAATTAGTGCAGCAAGGTGTAATAGAAAAGCTTTCTATCAGCCAGGCTTTACCCTGGTCAATTGACCCCTTCTCTCTCCCCATGGTGTGGATAAAGTCTTCCTATTCTATCCCTATCTCTAAGCTGTCCCTGAACTGCTCAATAGTAATATTTTGCAAATAAAGGGGGTCATTTATCAAGCTGTAATATGCCTAAATTAGGCTCATTTCAGGCGCAGATTGCAGTGCAGTGGCTAGTTGTGCCGCAATCTGCGACTTCTGCCTGCTCACGGCAGGTCTAAAAAAGTGGTCATAGCGTGGGCAGGGAAGGGGTCGGCAGGCCCATCTCATTTACCATTTTGTACGCCTGTTTCAGCCTTACATTTACAAGCAGCGCTGGATGCGCCAAAGTTATAAAGTGGCCTGCGCCTCTTCATAACTTCAGCGATGCACCACCAGCGATGGGGCTATATTAATAGCAGCATCTAAAATGCCGGTCTTAATAAATGTGTCCCAAAGCCTTTCCTAGTCCCTAGAACCTGTAATGTCTCTACCTGCATCAAGTTCACTGGAAAATGGCGGAGACCGGGCAGGAGGAGACTCTTTATAGGGCTGTGGCTTCATGGGGGCGGTCTAGCTACTGAATGGCTGGCTGCATGGCATTATGGGTGATCCCTCGTTCCCGGGCTTCTTACTTCCTCTTTCAAACATGTACAGCAGCCATTTTAGAAAAAATCTTATTTGTTACCATGAAGCACAAGGAAATTCGACTTTGTGACGTATCAAATTTTTCCTGAAATTCCAATAGAATTCTACTTCGTCAACTTCGATTTACTCAACACTAGTCATGTAGACTACATTTTCTCAGGTCACCCTCAAAAATTCCCTTACCTCCTTCATCTTCATCAGGTAATGGTCCATGTAATCCCGGTGTGACTCCGGATTCAAAGTCTCTTTGTGACACTTTATATAGTTTGTCACAAATGTTGCAAGAGATTTAGTTCTTTTAAGGACTTGATGTCTGATGACCGGGACCTTCAGAAGAGCTGGGACAGTATTGCAGAGCTGTAGAGAGAGGACATGAAGATTACATATCAGAATGAGCTGTCCAAGAAAGCAAGAAGACATAAACGTATTGCATAATGTACCGTACATGCAATGTCCCCGTTAAGTCTTTAAAGATAGTGAACGGGCCAGTAAGTACAATGGACACAATTCCTTCCAAAGTGGGCAACCCAGAACAACAGCAAATAAGTATTGCTGTATAGCACTAAACAGGTAGCCAAAATTAGCTTGGATAGTTAGTTGTAGTTATTTTCTGTGACCCTACTGAACTAGGGCAGTGAAGGGGTTACAGATTGTATCTTCGTTGGTCTAAAATCAGAGCAGAGAAGGGGACGATCTCGGATCTTTAGGTGTTCAGGTCAGAGAATAATGTTAACTTCCCTGGTGGTACATGACAGAAAAATGGATAATGTCACCATGGTTGGTGGTTTAGGCAATGAAGATGCAAATATCCGCATCCCAAATGTAGTATGCTATATAAGGGGTTCGTGTTTGAGATCCTGGTGATCTAAGATAGTGAATAAGTTAATTACGCTATCTCTGTCTGGAATCCTGATACAGAGAAGAAGGGTTTCATGTCCGTATCCCGAGTGGTCTATGGCAGTGTAGGGGTTAATCTTCTTCTCTACCTGGTGTCCAGTAGTTACTCACCGCTCTGTCACCAGTGATTCAGCTTGCTGTCCTCTCTGCACACTGATCATAGAGATGAGCGGAGGGAGGAGATAGATCTCTGCTCTAACTGCAGGCTCATACAGAACAACTGGCTTAAACAATCCTTTTTACATACAAGCTATCAGGTCATGGTACTGGAGATATCTCATAACAAACACTGGGACATAACGCGCATGCCATCCCCTATGTTAGCTCCGCTTCGTGCTTTCCAGAGGCTTTATGGCTGGACGATAATATTCAAACGTCTACCATGTGGCTGCCCTTAGAAGCCATTCTAAGCTTGAAAGACACTTATTTGGTGCTGCTTCCACTTAAATTGAGTAATCTCTGAGGAGCACTTTAGACAGACCACTGTTTATCAGACATTAGTGGCATCCCGGCTCAGGGCGGCTCATGCCGTACATCCAGCTGTGCTTGGTATGGTAGTGCAGTCCAATGAATGCTACAGTCATATGCGATCCATAGTGACCGCACTAATGTCCCACAGCCATGTATGTAAGGTTAGACCATACCTTAAATCTTCACCATTTAGGACCCTCCTCTATAGGCTAGACCTATTATATACGAGGGGGTGCTTAGAAGTTCCTGGCTTTGCCCCCTTTCAGTTGGAATTGAAAAATTAATTTGGCACCATATGAAAGCTTGATATCCCGTTTTGTTACAACAATTTTTAATTTCAGGTAGAACCAGAGGCACAAGGAAGTTTTATGTCTGTGGAGTTACGGGCCGTCATGAAGTTTTTGTTTCTCCAGGGAAAGTCTACAAAGGACAGGAATGTCCTTTCCCTGGAGAAACAAAAACTTCATGACAGCCCGTAACTCCACAGACATAAAACTTCCTTGTGCCTCTGCCGTCTCCGGTTCTACCTGAAATTAAAAATAGTTGTAACAATCGTAAACCTCTGATATTTGCACAGTTACATAACGAGATATCAAGCTTTCATATGGTACCAAATTCATTTTTCAATTCCAACTGGAAGGGAGCAAAACCAGGAACTTCTCAGCATCCCCTCGTATAGTAAAGGTTGTTGCATCCTTCTAGCTTGAACTGGGGCCTTTTTATTTAGTGGAGGGTAAATAGTGCCAACGTCCATCAGTTTTCCGATACTGGTTTATAGGACTGGTGGCTTGTATCCCCCAAAAAAATATACACAATGCTGCTTCTATTGATATATAGTCATTTGATTTCAGTTCTGATAGATACATGATGGGCACTGCACACAATATGAGTACATAATAGAACATGTAAAGCTACAGCTATCCTTTGACTATGAAGTATACTGACAGTCTGGAGGAAAGGACAAGAAATATTCAATAATATAATGATAGATAACCGTGCTTAGTGGAGAACTGATCGCTGTAACAAATCTGGATGTATACGCAAGAAGGTCCTGCAGCTTCTCATCCTGGAAATCAAAGTGGTCCCCAAATAGCACAGAACTGATGATATTTCCCACAGTACAGGCCAGGAACATTTTTGGGTTGAAGGGTTTCCCTGAAGAAGGAGAGAGAAAATATCAAGATTTGACCTCTAGTCATTGAGTAACTATTAGTTTCTTTTGCATATCATACAAGAACAGATGACAGGAGTGTGTGAACGAACCGGGCAGAGGAAAAATTCCCAACAAGATGTGTGTCTTATGTAGTGTGCAGAAAAGAATGAAAAAGTACACATAGGGCACTTCTGGTGTATTACCCCTGGATATCAGAGCATATCCCCCACCCCTGGTACATTTGGAAAGGGTTAAGTAACAGATGATAGACAGTAATAGAGAGCTGGAGCAGATTTGAAGTTGGATATTAGAAAGAAAAGTGACTATCGATCTAGCTCCAGCCTGAAATATAGCAGAAATATGACTCAGGATTTTCTGCAAGTATTTTTACTTTTGAAATTTTCTCTAACCGTCCAAGTAGATGTGCAGCAAGATATTTAGGGGTTCTTTTCCTCTAATTCCTTGCAATGTAGTTGGTTAGTGATACTAGATACTTGGCCAAGTTCCTGATGTCTGAAGTATTTGTACAAACGTACTGCACATTGAAGACCTTTAGGAGGGGCTAGGAAACTAAAAGACATCTAGCTATGTAACAAGGAGGTTAGCTCTATTTAAGACCTCATCAGTGTAAGATACAGTTGCAAGAAAAAGTATGTGAACTCTTTGGAATGATATGGATTTCTGCACAAATTGGTCATAAAATGTGATCTGATCTTCATCTAAGTCACAACAATAGACAATCACAGTCTGCTTAAACTAATAACACACAAATAATTAAATGTTACCATGTTTTTATTGAACACACCATGTAAACATTCACAGTGCAAGTGGGAAAAGTATGTGAACCCCTAGACTAATGACCTCTCCAAGAGCTAATTGGAGTGAGGTGTCAGCCAACTGGAGTCCAATCAATGAGATGAGATTGGAGGTGTTGGTTACAGCTGCCCTGCCCTATAAAAAACACACACCAGTTCTGGGTTTGCTTTTCACAAGAAGCATTGCCTGATGTGAATGATGCCTCGCACAAAAGAGCTCTCAGAA
The DNA here is from genome assembly GCF_905171765.1 of Bufo bufo. Taxonomy (NCBI): domain Eukaryota; kingdom Metazoa; phylum Chordata; class Amphibia; order Anura; family Bufonidae; genus Bufo; species Bufo bufo. Next base: position 9,886,995 of record NC_053393.1, on the reverse strand, counting down.
GACCTACGATTAAGAATTGTTGACTTGCATAAAGCTGGAAAGGGTTATAAAAGTATCTCCAAAAGCATTGCTGTTCATCAGTCCACGGTAAGACAAATGGTCTATAAATGGAGAAAGTTCAGCACTGCTGCTACTCTCCCTAGGAGTGGCCGTCCTGTAAAGATGACTGCAAGAGCACAGCGCAGACTGCTCAATGAGGTGAAGAAGAATCCTAGAGTGTCAGCTAAAGACTTACAAAATTCTCTGGCATATGCTAACATCCCTGTTAGCGAATCTATGATACGTAAAACACTAAACAAGAATGGATTTCATGGGAGGATACCACAGAGGAAGCCACTGCTGTCCACAAAAAACATTGCTGCACGTTTACAGTTTGCACAAGAGCACCTGGATGTTCCACAGCAGTACTGGCAAAATATTCTGTGGACAGGTGAAACCAAAGTTGAGTTGTTTGGAAGAAGCAGAAAAAGAGGCACAGCACACCAACCTCAAAACCTCATCCCAACTGTGAAGTATGGTGGTGGGGGCATCATGGTTTGGGGCTGCTTTGCTGTGTCAGGGCCTGGACGGATTGCTATCATCGAAGAAAAAATGAATTCCCAAGTTTATCAAGACATTTTGCAGGAGAACTTAAGGCCGTCTGCCAAAGCATAGAAGTAAATCAACAACAGAATGGCTTAAACAGAAGAAAATCCGCCTTCTGGAGTGGCTTAGAGTCCTAACCTCAACCCGATGGAGATGCTGTGGCATGACCTCAAGAAAGCGATTCACACCAGACATCCCAAGAATATTGCTGAACTGAAACAGTTCTGTAAAGAGGAATGGTGAAGAATTACTCCTGACCGTTGTGCACGTCTGATCTGCAACTACAGGAAACGTTTGGTTGAAGTTATTGCTGCCAAAGGAGGTTCAACCAGTTATTAAATCCAAGGGTTCACATACTTTTTCCACCTGCACTGTGAATGTGTACATGGTGTGTTCAATAAAAACATGGTAACATTTAACTCTTTGTGTGTTATTACTTTAAGCAGACTGTGATTGTCTATTGTTGTGACCTAGATGAAGATCAGATCACATTTTATGACCAATTTGTGCAGAAATCCATATCATTCTAAAGGGTTCACATACTTTTTCTTGCAACTGTATGCCTTGCTACTGCCACCCCTCTTTCTATCATATGGCCGCCAGCCCGATGCTATGTTGGGAACTAGTCGAAGGGGAGCTTGCCATTTGTCCACAGCCTTGGTAACTGTTACTTACTTTACTGTGTGTGTGTGTGTTATATATATAGTGGAAAACCGGCACTCTACATCTATCAATAATACTAAAGAGGCAATCTACACAGGTGATAGTAAAAAATATATATTTATTTTTAAGAGGATGAGTTTAAGAATGGAGAGTAGGAGTAGACGTTCTAAAAATGTAGAAGTCCTAAAAATTGGGGTGCAAAACCTACAACCCAAGACTGAGCCCCACAACCCTACAGCCCAAGACTGAGCCCCACAACCCTACAGCAGCACCACAAGAGACCTCAACAGGTACTCCTAGATACCGCAACAGCAATCCCAATTACACACTACAGAATACACAAAAACTGGATCCCAATAAACCGCACCCAAAAAGTGAGCACAATAAGCACAACCACACAAGACAATACACGTAGCACCAACAACACATCCCATTCCCTCACTAGCCCCTATCACCGAACACATCACGCAACACACTGTACCCCTATTCAGATACCACCACTCCCCAAATACATCACAATCACACACTGCAGCCACAATATAAAACAAAAATCACACTAGGCCTCTCAGACACAAAACAAATACCCAAAATATGTACCACAAAATCCCCAATAACACCCAAAAACCCAAACAAACGCAGTGCTGAAAAGACGCACCATAAAAAACGCACCATAGAAACGCAATGGCACCGCAGGAATACATACACATATCTCCAATATGGAGCAATAGACACTATATCAGAATTCTAAACACACACCACCAACAGAAAACACCACACAAATCACAACAATAAAACGCACCCAAATCACACAGGATAACACGCACAGCACCACCAAAATCCTTTCCCCGCTAGCACCCGGGGCAGAACACACCTCCCCAACCACCCACTTTTATCCATCACTTACGTCACCACAGACGCATCCCCCGCTATCACCCAACACAACACACCAGAAAAAAACGCAGCAACACCGCAGGGCAACAACAAAAACAAAAAATCGAAACCACAACAAGAAACCACATAAGGTCTCCTAGATATCAAACATCTCAAACAAAAAATACAACACGGACAAAATACTGCAGAATAAAACACAGAACCCAGAGTATAATAGAAACCAGCAACCAACAAAAAACAAACCACTAAAAAAACACAGCGGTAGCAGATGCAAAGTCCCCAAACAGGCCCCAACACAAAAATGCACAACTAGCAGATAACGCAGCGGTACCACAGAAAACATAGATACTGCAAAAACCGCAAAATCATAACAGAAATCACAATAAAGCACCAAAGCAATAACCAGCACACACACACCATACCGCCAATAGTAGTATAAAAAGCAAACAGTTACACAATAAAGAGCAAACAAAGGAAAACACCAAAACAGCACTTTTCGATGGAACCATCACACCCAAAAGTCTGGACCATACAAAATGAGATCCAGTCCAGGTTTTTTGAAAGATCCACGGGCAACATAAAAGGAAGTACAACGGCAGTCAGAGGGCTACCACTGATGAAGAAAGCAGCTTAGTCCTTCAAAACGCGTCTGGTGACTTCCCTCTAAAAACCTGCTAAAGAACTTTACTTTGGAAGCGCTTCCACATTACCGATTCCATCCAAGTCCCCTGGATCGAAAAAGACCACCAGCGAAAATCCCAATACCAAATCCGGCAAAGACACGCGAGACGCCAGAGAAGTGACGTCACACACACGCGGCACGCCGAGAAGACCGGGAAAACAGACACCGCTGAGCGCTGCAAGGCTGCTCCAACAGCCAGGATATCCATACCCCACAAAGAAGGTAAACAGTCAGGGTGCAGCCTTTACTAAATGTGTGGGACGCCACACTAAGTACAGCACCCGACTGATATACCACTTATATATATTTTTACCTTTTTATGCTTTTATTGTTCTATCCATACATTATATATTTTTCTATATTTTTTCTATGTGACCAACACTGGTAATACATAAAGACAATTTTTTATGGACTGCATACTAATGGACACAGCCACTTATTGTATCTACTGAAAGGGGGAAATCATCACTAGACAATCACAGCATTGTCATATCTCCACCTTGCACATTTTTTACTGAGCACCCCCACTGCCGCATATTGCAGACCATCATTTTTATCCTTGAGCACCCCAATTTTTAGGACTTCTACATTTTTAGAACGTCTACTCCTACTCTCCATTCTTAAACTCATCCTCTTAAAAATAAATATATATTTCTTACTATCACCTGTGTAGATTGGCTCTTTAGTATTATTGATAGATGTAGAGTGCCGGTTTTCCACTATATACCTTTATTGCTATAAACTACTTTCCTGATTGGGTGAATCAGTCCAGAACCAGAGCACCTACACATTGCAGTGATCAGGTGAGCCACCAATAAAATCTCTCTCTCTATATATATATATATATATATATATATATATATATATATATATATATATTTTATTATTTTGGTTTTTTTTTTTTATCGTAGTTTAGTAAACTTGTATGCACCTAAGCCATGTTAAACCTATTTATTCCCGGATCTCAGAATTCACTAGAATTATCAAAAGGTTTAGCTTTCTCACTAGACTGTAGGTAACAAGCCATATTGTCGCCTTTCTCTAACCCACCGTGCAGTGTATACTTCAGCTATGTTGCCACATAGGCAGGATGGATCAGAATGCTGGAGAGAGAATCGGGATCCTTTTAAATGGATTTACATGCAGCAATCACCTCTGCTGTATGAGGACAAACGAACGATTCAGCAATTGCTTGCCCTCATAAAAAAACATTGTTCAAACGCAGTAGATAGCCGTTTACACACCACGATCTGGTACGCAACAACATGTTTACCCGATGAATGAGCATTTGCTTGTTCAATGGGTGATTGCTGACACCATTTTCACTGCCAGGTTATTGGGAACAGGTGTTTATAAAAAAGCTCTTTCTCGATAATCTGACAGATAATCGGCCCATGTAAAAGGACCCTTAGAATTTACCTGAAGAATCAGTGCTGTGACTGTTTGAGCTGCAGTCTGATGATTCCTTTTGACACCACCATTTACACTCTTTGCTGTCGTCTATGGTTGTATCTCTGCTAAAGCTGTATTCTGGCTTTACAGATGGATCTGGCTGTCCTTTCCAACCATCTTTTCACTGTTCTGACTCAATAACTAGAGGCTCACAAGGGGATATGAATATGGTTGCTTTGATTGAACCAGAACCTACTCCAAGCATGTTGTTAGGCAGTGTTCAAATCAAGTGATAATGCATGCACAGTATGTAGAATCCAGAGTAGAGAAGATCAATTCAGCAAGAATTTAACTTGTTAAAAAATTGCGAAAGCATTGGATTTCAGAGAAATTGAAACCCTTGGTTTTTTATCCCGCATGGACAGCTCAAAATGTTGGCTGTGATTTTGTAGATCAGGAGACAGAGAAAATGAAGTTGTAGGCAGCCCTTCCTCTAGCACAGAATCATGAGGAACTATAGGTGTGAGGCACTGATTATTTAGGGGATGAGTTCTAGCCACAAGTGTTAAGCAAATCGAAGCATCCAAAGTGGAAGTTTAGGAACAAATTTTATTCACCACAAATCAGAATTTCTTTGAAGTTTGTGATAACAAATAGTTTTCTTTTCTAAAATGGCGGCTACACGTGTTACAAAGTGAAAGATTTAATTTCTTCCTGCATCATATTTTTGACTTCCCATAGAATAGATGGTTGCTCTTTTAATAGATCCTGAATACATTCTTTACAGATCTTTTTCTTGTAGTTCTCAGGAAGCCTTTTTGTGCAGGTAGCACATTTCAGAGACCTAAATTTAATCTTAGTCTCTTTACTTCCCTATGAAAAAGGAACCAAAGACAGCAACCATGTATTTAACCTGTATACATACAATACATGTCCAATAACTTTCTCCCCACTGGGATAGGAGCCACTGTGGAGGGATCGGGGTTATCCATGCGTCCTGTCACTGGATCTGCTGTCGACATGCTGGACCCAAGTCTCAGCCCTTCTGCTGCCTGCCCCCACTTTTAAAAAACTGGCCCTGCGTTTAACGTCACTTTTCCGGCTCTGCCATACTTCCGGTGTATGCAGGGCTGAATGCCGCCTTCTCATGTGAATGAATGAATGAATGAATGAATGAATAACTTGTATAGCGCTACAATTGTGAACTAAATCGCCTCAAGACGCTTTTTTGCAGCCATTGACCGCCTGTGCCTTCAGAAAAGGTGGGTCTTGAGCTTCTTCCTGAAGGCCAGATGGTTTTCTTCTGAGCGGATCTCCGCGGGTAGAGTGTTCCATAGCCGGGGTCCTAGGACTGCGAACTTTTGTTCGCCTTTTGATTTGTAGCGGGTCTAGGGGATATGGAGGAGATTCTGATTAACTGACCAGAGGAGGCGACCTGGGGTGTAGTGCTTTATTTTATCACATAGATCTTGGGGTGCTTTCCCTTGTGTACATTTGTGTGTGAGGCAGAGGGTCTTGAATGTGATCAGATCCTTCACGGGTAGCCAATGGAGGGTCCTCAGGGACAGGGTGATAGATTCCCAGTTTTTTTTTTCCCAGTTATCAGTCTGGCGGCTGTGTTCTGGACAATTTGTAAACATGAAATTTGGTATTTGGGAAGTCCTAGATAGAGGGAGTTTGCGTAGTCAAGTCGGGAATTGATGGTTGTTCCAACTACTGCTGCTGCGTCTCCTTCAGGGATGAAGGGGATGAGTCTACGCAGCAGGCGAAGGAGATGGTGGGATCCGCTGACTACTGATCCTATTTGTGCATCCATTGTCATGTCTGAGTCAAAGATGACTTCGAGGCTTTTGGCTTTGGTGCTGGGAGTGATGGTTTGTCCAAGGATGGTGAGTGATGTGCATGTTGTGCTAGGGTTTTTGTTTCGGTTTGCATGGGGGAAAAGGAGTTCTGTTTTGGAACCATTGAGTTTAAGAGAGCTCTCAGTCATCCAATCGTCAATCAATGAGAGGCAGGTTTCCAGGGCATGGTATTGGTCTTTTTTGTTTGTAATGCGTAGGTAAAGTTGAGTGTCATCGGCGTAGGAATGATCGAGCAAGTCCTGGTTGCTGATGGATTTTGAGGAGTGCTCGGAGGTAGATGTTGAAGAGCACGGGCGACAGGGGTGATCCTTGAGGGACTCCGCATGAGATTTTACGAGCTTCTTAGATGAAGGCTCCTAGTTTCACTTTCTGGGTTCGGTTCTCCAGAAAGGATGCAAACCAGGGTAGGTCCGAGTCTGCGACTCCGGCTATTTCTGTGAGACGAGTGAGCAGGGTTTGGTGGTCCACTGTGTTGAAAGCTGCGCTGAGGTCTAGCAGCACCAGGAGACGAGATTCTCCTTCGTCTGCTGCTTCGAGGGCATCATCCCAGATTTTGAGGAGCACCGTTGCTGTCCCATGGCCAGGGCGGAAACCAGATTGAAGTGGGTCCAAGAGTTTGTGGGTATCCAGATGGGGTTGTAGCTGTTGTACTACTGCTTTCTCGATAATCTTGAAGATGGTGTTAAGGCTTGTGACCGGTCTGCGGTAATTTGGGTCTTTGGGGTCGTGGTTGGGCTTCTTTAGGAGGGGTTTGATTATGCCTTGCTTGAGGGAGATCGGGACTATTCCTTCTTTGAATGACTGGTTTATGAGGTGTGTTATGGTGGGTGCCAGAATGTCGGTGCATTCTTTCAGAAGTTTTGTGGGAATAATGTCATTTGGGAATGTGCTGTCTCGGAGGTTTCTGATAATGGTTTTAGTGTTGTCAATGGTGATTGGGACCAGAGTAAATCTCGGTGATTGTAGAGTATTTGTGTGGTTTTTGTCTTCTTGCTTTGGCCGGTTAAGGTTGCTTGCTATGTTCTGTTGAATTATTTCTCGAATGTTTCTGATTTTGTCAATAAAAAAGTCAGATAGCTCATTGCAGAATTCTTGTGTTTCATTTTCTGGAGGCTCTAGACAATTAGGGTTCATAGTCTGAGCGACTAGTTTGAAGAGTTCACGGGGACGGTTTATGGCTTTTGAAATAGTGTTGGAGAAGTGTTCTTTTTTTGCTGTGAAGATGGCTTTGTGGTATTTTTTAGTAAGTGATTTGTAGTTTTTGTGGTATTCCATTGATGGGTTCCTTCTCCAGGCTCCTTCAGCCGTAGTACACACCCAGTGTAGGCGCGGCACCCATACTTCCCCTTTAGTAACCACATAGGGGAGCTTTTCCCGGCTTGTTTCCCTCCATGGGAAAGAGAGCATGGAAGCTTTTTAGGAGCGGTGGAGGCTGCGGCTGAGCAGCGAGAACCTCCTTTATTCCCTCTGCCCAGTGTTAGCATAGGCCGCAGGAGGACAGAGGGATTCAGGATGATTCAATGCATGGTAAGATCTAAGGAGGATTGCCAACCCTCAAAAGACCCATCCTGGATTAAAGTAAATAACTAAATCTTTACCTCCCTTTATGAGAGAGAGGCCTCTTTCTGACCTGACCCCTGTAGGGACAGGAAACACTGAGGGGAGAGGGTGGGTGGGGTAATTTAAACACTCTCTCTGTGTTCTTTTCCCTACAAAGGTCAAGGGTCAATCTCCTTGTGGCCGTCATGGTGGATGAAATGGAAATATGCCCAATTATATCTCCATATTCTCTCCCTATAGTGTCCTTGTGTCCCTATCATTTCAGACACTGCCACAAGACACACTTAAGGTGACTAGTTGAACACAGATTGGCATTCTTTAATGTTCTCAGGAAAAGGATCTTCCCGAATCCTGCTTTTGATTGGTTTATCAGGCTGTCTGTCAGCCTCTGAGCCAATCAGCACAAGCCTTTCCCCCCCGACTTCCATCCAGTGCCATGTAATCCTCAATCCTCACTCTCTTCTTGTTATCCCAGCAAATTTTCACAGTAAAATGGCACTGGGAACTATTTTTGTGTGATTCGTCCAAAACAAATTTGTATTCTGGTGCCGATTGCTTGCGACTGTCTACTGATACAGATACCCATGAATAAGGACTGGGTATAGTCCAAAACGCATAGACAGATTGTCCATAGGGATTCACTTATCTGTTCCATATATGGATTGTTTTAATAGTTTTCAATAAAGAGGATCATTTTACGCAAAGTGCTGGAGCACATCTTTTCTTCTTTCTCGAGCTGGATGTGCTTCACCAGGATCGGTGCACGGAGGCTGGTTTAGTGGTGTTGAGCTGATTGAGTCTACGTTTTTTACATATTCAATATAGATCAGGAGAAAGATCAGGCAGAGATGGAAGACATAACTCAAATGCATAGCTGTGTTGTTGGGAATGTTAGGGGCACTGTTAGCCATGGTGGCAATGGTACTAGGGGCAAATGTAGACGTGAGACATACTAGGAGGGCAAGTAGTCCATGACTTATGATAGAATGAGAAAAGTGGCAGGGATGATTATGATGGGAACCAGATCTGGGTGATGCAGAGGTGATCATAACATCACAGGAGGAGAAAGGTGGTGTCAGCAAAAAAGAGCAGAGCAGACATGGTGCAAAAACATCAAAAACACCTGCCAGGGGCAGATCTGCTTCTACCGTGGTTGCTGCTGCTGCTGTTGGTGTAGGCACAAATGCTGTCAGAACTAAGACAAGTGTTATATCGGTCTGTGCCTGCCGCTGTCCTGCTTTTCAGGGTGGCATGCTTCACTCATGCATCTTTGGCTTTGCTGGCAGCCCTGACACCCTAGACCCTCTCTGACTCCTTGCGGCGGTCTCGTCTGTGGTGGCCTCCTGCAGGCTGTGTCTCTTCTTGCTGCACATTGGGCGCACATGCGTGCAGGTTGCTGTACTGACTGTTCTGTGTCACTCATCTGAGACTAGCTCAGTCTCATTCAAGTAGACAGGGAGTACTTGTAGTTTAGTTAGAGCCTGGACAAAGATGGGGATTTTTGGGTTCATTGATCAAACTGGTGCGAAGTAGAAGTGGCTTAGTTGTCCATAGCAACCAATCAGAATCCACATTTCATTTTCAGTAAAAAAATTAACTATATATGAAAAGGTGGAATCCGATTGGTTGCCATGAACAAATGATAAACACAAATGAGTTAATTTATGTGATTTGCAATCTGAGGATTCAAACTGGCAAGGTGGGCAACAAGCAGACTTGGCTTTACCTATGTGGGATCATTATTTCCTAAATGAAGTTCCTGCATGCATATTTCCCGTCTGCAATAACGGATCTCAAACAGAAATGGATAAAACAGATGCCAAATGTGCATAAATTAGCATAACAGATGCTTAAAATACAGGATCTTATTTTTTTCTTCTGTTCTTCTAAAGCATCAGAAAAACTGATCCACCACTTCTACATATTCCAGTGGCAGTGTACACTACTGGAAAATGGAGAAAAAACACCTGGAAGACTTAATGCAATGAAGTTGAGAATGATGAGACAGTATAAACTGCTTGTGGTGCTTGGTCACTGATCACACAGGTGGTGCACCCTCTGGGTTGCATGGGCAGTGTGTTGGCATCTTTATTTTGCTGGAACACCACATCTCCTTATTTACCCTACTGGTTCCATGATGTCTTGGACATACTGAAGGCTGGTCAATATTACCTCCATGAATATCAGACAGGGACGGCCATGGTAGCTAACGATGCCCCACACTATGACACCTGGTGTTGGTTCTGTATGTCCCCACACCATGCATGATGGCAGTGGGTGCTCTCCAGTCCTCCTGCGAATGCTGATGTGGCCACAGTGTTCAGTGATGAAAGCCGGTTATGCTTTGGTAGTGATGAGGACCACATCAGAGTTTGCAGGAGGGCTGAGAGAACTTACTGCCATCATGAACAGTCGGAAGGCACATGGGACTAACACCAGTTCTCATGGTGTGGGGAGCCAGTGGCTGCTATTCGTAGAGGGAACATTGACCAGCCTTTGGTATGTCCAGGACATCATGGAACCAATCCTATTGCTTTTTCTTACTCAGTTAGGGGACATGGTGTTTCAACAAGACACAGTAACTCCCATCCAAACAATGAGCTCTTCTCCCCTCTCAAGAATGAATGGGACTGGATGAAGTGATGGATTTTCCATGCAGGGCAGCCAACAACCACCTTATCTGAACTACGAGTCCAAGATGAAAAAGAGTCTGGAATGATATAACACAAGAGAATATCCAGCATATGTATGACCGCTACCATGCCAGAGTGGCAGCCTGTATCGCAGCAAGGGGAGATGCCACCCACTAGTAATATGACCTTGCCTCAACATACACCTTGATGAAGAACCCAAAATGAAGAGTGCACCACCTTAGTTGTGTGATCAGTGACCAAGCACCATTAGCAATTTATACTTTGTCAGTCGCAGTACGTTTTCCAGGGGTTGTTCTATTTTCCTTTTAGTAGGTGTATATTTTCTTTAAAGTAACAAGAAACCTGTTGCTTCCTTACAAAAAGGCTTGAAATTATACCAGGGACCTGAAGAGAGGGCTAATTGCATCAGAGCAAGGCTACAGCGAGCCAGCAGGGATACAAGACAATGGACGGTCATCAGCAAGAAGGATTACAACAACAGACACTCACCTCCGGTCTCTGACATAGCTTGGATAAGACACTTGGACTCTGACAATAATCTCATCTCCAAGGTCTTATTTCCCATCCCAAAATTCTTAAGAGTTGCTGAGGTGAAACGACGGAGTGGGCGCCATCGTGGTCCATTAATATCTGAGGAGCATAGAACATAAAGATATTAATAAAATAACCTTTGTGCCGCAATCTTCAGTATTTCTGGAAAATAAGTGACCCCCTACATTTCTGCTGGTGGACTCAGGCTCCATGGCCCCAAATGCATAATACAAATGGTAAAACGGCAGCACTTTGAATGTTGCCAAAACCGGGTGAGTCTTTGTTCACTCGGCATGAAGAATGCTTGAATATTATCATGCCAATACTTGTGTTCTAGCTGCTCACCTGTCTCCCAGGATGATTGTCCTAGTGCCTCTCACAACACATTTTACCCTTCTTGTGTGGTTTACGTTTTAAGGCCTTAGCACCAACTATTATTCAGTATTTCCCGAAAGCGGTTACAGGAGAGAAGTTATACCATTTCACAGTTTGCTGTATGATACATGTGGATTTGCTTCGGTGTTTTATTTAGCATCCTGCTGGTTCATTTCTTCCCTGCCATGGTATCTGGTGCAATTACCATTATTCAGTATTCCCTGGGTGCTGTTACAGGGGAGCAGTCGCACATGTGATGTGGTTTACCAGTTATCATATGTGTATTTATTCGGTGGCATTGTGCTACGACTAAGGACTACGCTGTGGTCAGAAATGCAGCAGCGCTAAACAATGTGCACATCTGGAATTGTTATTGAAGAAAAAGCTTACACGATTTTACTACCACTGAAGGCTGCTGGATATTTTGCCTGTGCAGCTATTGGATTCACTGCATCTGGGCGTCGGTCCACGCCCTCTGGGCTTGCAGCTCTGCATTACACAGGGAGTGCTGTTTGAGGAGGTGAGCTAAGAACCTGACATTTTCATTTTATTAATAATAATGATTCTGCCCCTGTAGAAAGTCAGGGGTTGGACTAAGATCCTCCCCTAGCTCAGTTGTTTGCTAGTAGAGGAAGCTACATGTGCTTGTGCAGTAAGCCGGATTGGGGTATGAACTCTGACACCAATAATATGCAATGGCTGGGTCAGGTGTAAGTGATAGTCTATAGTTTTGTTTGTGACGCCAATTGCAGCGTCGCAGGGTACTGTCACAGGGCCCTTTAAGGTGTTGTAGCTCATGTACCAGGCTAGGAATGCCAGAGTGGTGTAATGGCTCTGTATTTTAGTTGTAAATGGTGTCAACGGTGTCTCCTACCTTGGTACAGCTGGACTCCTGGATCCTGGCTCACTTGCAATAAAATGAGTGTGTTGCTAATAGGAGTAATTGAGGGATTTGCAGCAATAATTGAGATCCAGACTTTGAGTAAAGTTCAAACTTGTCTTTACTGGTTGCAGCTTTAATCCATGTGAGATACAGCAATAGTCTTGGGTCCCAGCAGGTATTGGCAATGTGTGGCAGGAATCTATATCTTCTGCTTCTATCATGTGCCTGGAGCTCTTTGCAGAATAAGTTGTCTGCTTGTGGCTCTGTAATGTGGCAGGAATTTATCTTCTGCACTAGCTATCTTCTGCTTTCTTGGGGAACGACTAGCTGAGGAGGAATTTGGCTTCTCCTGGTCTCTGGACGGTACTCACAGATGACTTCACAGGGTATGCTTCTTCCTGGAGTTCTGGAGGTGGCCGCTTGCTTTCTACCAGCTGAGGCTGAAGGCTCAGGCTGGGAATGATGATCAATTGTCTCAGCTGAGACAAGATCCTGGCTTGGATCCCTAGAACTGGGAGCTCCTACATGCACACCCTACCCCTAGCAGGGGTGGGTTACACACTAAGGCTAACTTTCTCTCCACCCATGAGGCAGGATGTGGGAACATTCCACACCTCCTCACAGAGGGGGGAGCTAAACTGGAATGTAGTATTCCAGTTCAGAAACACTAAACTGAACTAAGTCCCTGCTAACACATTGCTGCCACCTGCTGGTAAACATGAAGAATGACAACAATATATAATTACAAGGCTTAGAATTCACATATGAGAATATAATGTGAAATTACACAAGATGACAAAGTTAATGCCCTTAACAGGTTGTAGCGGGGTAAAAAAGTTTTGTAACATAACTCTGGGTTGTTACACTTGCTCCTCAGAGAACTAGGACATCCCAGAGAATCACTATTCCTGACAGATCCACAAAGAGAAAACCATATTCACTTTACAGTGCTACTGAATGAAAAAGAAAGAACCAGGAAGGTCCAGAATCTGCACGGCCAAGCTCTGGAGTCAGTCAGTAAGGTATTTGCTGTTTTAGTCTGATAGAGACTTTTCTGCAGTAAGTAGGACATTGCTCATAAGACCTTAACCCTTAGACAGTCTGGCAAACCATATCCTGTACGCCTCAGCTGGTATTTACAGCCACTAGAGAGGAGCGAATTTCATATTTTGAAATTCGTTCATGCTTTGTTTGATGGTGAAAGCAGTATTGCGTTATGGATTCCGTTACCACGGACCATAAGGCAATTCTATGACGGAATGCATAACGGAATTTAGCTTTTACCACCAAACGAAGCATGAACGAATTTCATAACATGAAATTCACTCATCTCTAACAGCCACCATTGCCAGAGTAATATGGCCAGCCTTAGATTCTACAGAGAGCCCTCAGTTACGTTACCGCCACTACCCACCTTGGAGCCCTGGGAGGCAGTCTCCAAACATAAGAATTCCAACAAGAGTCGCCTAGAACAAGTCACAATAAACTTCCCCAATATGGCTCTAGAAATAATGGGAACTGGACGGATTCCTAGAGCCCAGACCTCCATACTAAACACTCTTGTCACATTAGTGACAGCCTTATTCTTTACTAACTTTACCATCTATATATGACCATTGGACTGCCTGCAGAAGATTTGAAAAAAAATCAGGGACTCACTAATCCAACAGACACCCATATAGGACAATCCATCCAGATGTCTGGAACTCTGATGACTACCACTAGAGATGAGCGAATTTCTCAAAAAATCAATTCGGCTGGCTCGCTGAATTCTCTGGAAAAATTTGCTTCAATCCAAATAGATTCGCAATGTATCGCATTAAAAAAAAGGCTATTTCCCGGCTGCAGAGAGCCTTTATAGTGGTGTAGAACACTGTGCCTTTATAGTGGTGTAGAACACTGTGCCTGTATACCGGTGTAGAACACTGTGCCTGTATAGTGGTGTAGAACACTGTGCCTGTATAGTGGTGTAGAACACTGTGCCTGTATAGTGGTGTAGAACACTGTGCCTGTATAGTGGTGTAGAACACTGTGCCTGTATAGTGGTGTAGAACACTGTGCCTGTATAGTGGTGTAGAACACTGTGCCTGTATAGCGGTGTAGAACACTGTGCCTGTATAGCGGTGTAGAACACTGTGCCTGTATAGTGGTGTAGAACACTGTGCCTGTATAGGGGTGTAGAACACTGTGCCTGTATAGTGGTGTAGAACACTGTGCCTTGCAGTAACACACATAGGGAGTCTGCTGTGGTAGTGAAATAATACTGTGAGTCCGTATGACATGTAGATGACAGGCGTCGCTCTTAGAATCACTGCACACTTCACTTATTTGGGCAGTCACAGGGCTAAAACTGACCAAATAACTTAAGTGTGAACTCCGCCTTACAGGTCGATGTTAGCGCCAAGAAGAAGCACACTGCTTTTACACAGTCGTCAGCTAATTCCACATAGAGGTTGTAATGGATCTCCTAGCACCCCGACCGGGTGCACCATCACATTATGGATGTCAGGTCCGAGCATTCTAGATGAACAGTTTCCTGGAAAGTGGATTGGTCGTCGTGGGCCAGTTGAATGGCCCCCAAGGTCTCCCGATCTGACCCTCTTAGACTTTTATCTTTGGGGTCATCTGAAGGCAATTGTCTATGCTGTGAAGATACGAGATGTGCAGCACCTGAAACTACGGATACTGGAAGCCTGTGCTAGCATTTCTCCTGCGGTGTTGCTATCAGTGTGTGAAGAGTGGGAGAAGAGGGTTGCATTGACAATCCAACACAATGGGCAGCACATTGAACACATTTTATAAGTGGTCAGAAACTTGTAAATAACTCATGAAAGAATAAAGTTACGTTAAAACCAAGCACGCCATTGTTTTTCTTGTGAAATTCCCAATAAGTTTGATGTGTCACATGACCCTCTTCCTATTGAAAAAACAAAAGTTGGATTCAAAATGGCCGACTTCAAAATGGCCGCCATGGTCACCACCCATCTTGAAACGTTTCCCCCCTCACATATACTAATGTGCCACAAACAGGAAGTTAATATCACCAACCATTCCCATTTTATTAAGGTGTATCCATATAAATGGCCCACCCTGTATATCTGTGGGATGGGGGAGTG
The DNA here is from genome assembly GCF_905171765.1 of Bufo bufo. Classification (NCBI taxonomy): domain Eukaryota; kingdom Metazoa; phylum Chordata; class Amphibia; order Anura; family Bufonidae; genus Bufo; species Bufo bufo. The sequence continues at coordinate 9,871,801 of NC_053393.1, read as the reverse complement.
GTGCGATTGTGCTTTAGATCTGATGTTAGTATGCTTTCCCTTCCCCCCCCCCCTCCCTTCCACTACTTGCTTTTTTATCTTTTTCTTAACCTCTTAAGGACATAGGGCGTACAGGTACGCCCTTGTGCCCTGGTACTTAAGGACACAGGGCGTACATGTACGCCCTGTGTATTTTCGATCACTGCCGTGCGGCTGGCAGTGATCGGAACCCGGTGCCTGCTCAAATCATTAAGCAGGCACCTAGGCTAAATGCGCGGGGGGGTCCCGTGACCCCCCCATGTCGGCGATCGCGGCAAACCGCAGGTCAATTCAGACCTGCGGTTTGCTGCGATTTCTGAAGTTTCTGGTCCCCGCGGTCCCTGACCGCGGGGATCAGAAACTTTATATGCCTAAAAAAAAAGTTTTATTCACCCCCCCCTGCACCCCCGAATGATTTTTATGGTGGCGGGAGGTGCAGGGGGAGGGTTGCGGGCGGTGTGGGAGGCGGGCGGTGCAGCAGGCGGGATCGCGATCCACCGCCCGCCTCCCCTTGTATAATCGTTGGTGTCTAGTGGGGATACCAGGGTGCCAGCACATTGCTGGCACCCTGGTATAAACGGCTGACATCTGCGATGCGATGTCAGCCGTTTAACCCTTTCCATACAGCGGTCCGTACGGTCCGCTGTATGGAAAAGGTTAACAGCGCAGGGAGCTCCCTCCCTCTCCCATCGGGGGGCTGCTGTGCCTTTGCAGCCCCCCGATGGGGAGGGAGAGAGCCCCCAGAGAGCCCCCCGAGAGATCCCCTCCTTACCCTTCCCCGTCTGCGAAGTTCTGAGCAGTACTGAGCAGACGGGGAAGGTTCCCATGGCAACAGGACGCCTCTCAGGCGTCCTGCTGTCCATGGTGCTGAACAGATCTGTGCTGAAAGGCATAGATCTGTTCAGTGTAAGTAAAATACAGTACAGTACAAAATATATTGTACTGTACTGTATTATACAGACATCAGACCCACTGGATCTTCAACAACCAAGTGGGTCTGGGTCAAAAAAAAGTGAATAAAAGTGAAAAAAAAGTAAAAATCAAAAAACACATTTATCACTGATAAAAAATGAAAAAAATAAAATTCCCTACACATGTTTGGTATCGCCGCGTCCGTAACGACCTGATCTATAAAACGGTCATGTTACTTTACCCAAACGGTGAACACCATAAAAATAAAAAATAAAAAACTATGATGAAATTGAAATTTTGCCCACCTTACTTCCCAAAAAAGGTAATAAAAGTGATCAAAAAAGTCGCATGTACGCCAAAATTGTAACAATCAAACCGTCATCTCATCCCGCAAAAATCATACCCTACCCAAGATAATCGCCCAAAAACTGAAAAAACTATGGCTCTTAGACTATGGAAACACTAAAACATGATTTTTTTTGTTTCAAAAATGAAATCATTGTGTAAAACTTACATAAATAAAAAAAAAGTATACATATTAGGTATCGCCGCGTCCGTATCGACCGGCTCTATAAAAATATCACATGATCTAACCCCTCAGATGACCACCGTAAAAAAATAAAAATAAAAACGGTGTAAAAAAAGCCATTTTTTGTCATCTTACGTCACAAAAAGTGTAATAGCAAGCAATCAAAAAGTCATATGCACCCCAAAATAGATGCCAATCAAACCGTCATATCATCCCGCAAAAAATGAGACCCTACTTAAGATAATCGCCCAAAAACTGAAAAAACTATGGCTCTTAGACTATGGAGACACTAAAACATTTTTTTGGTTTTAAAAATGAAATCAGTGTAAAACTTACATAAATAAAAAAAATTGTATACATATTAGGTATCTCCGCGTCCGTGACAACCTGCTCTATAAAATTACCACATGATCTAACCTGTCAGATGAATGTTGTAAATAACAAAAAAAAAACGGTGCCAAAAAAGCTATTTCTTGTTACCTTGCCGCACAAAAAGTGTAATATAGAGCAACCAAAAATCATATGTACCCTAAACTAGTACCAACAAAACTGCCACCCTATCCCGTAGTTTCTAAAATGGGGTCACTTTTTTGGAGTTTCTACTCTAGGGGTGCATCAGGGGGGCTTCAAATGGGACATGGTGTCAAAAAAACCAGTCCAGCAAAATATGCCTTCCAAAAACCATATGGTGTTCCTTTCCTTCTGCGCCCTGCCGTGTGCCCGTACAGCTGTTTACGACCACATATGGGGTGTTTCTGTAAACTACAGAATTAGGGTCATAAATAATGAGTTTTGTTTGGCTGTTAACCCTTGCTTTGTAACTGGAAAAAAAATATTAAAATGGAAAATCTGCCAAAAAAGTGAAATTTTGAAATTGTATCTCTATTTTCCATTAAATCTTGTGCAACACCTAAAGGGTTAACAAAGTTTGTAAAATCAGTTTTGAATACCTTGAGGGGTGTAGTTTCTTAGATGGGGTCACTTTTATGGAGTTTATAATCTAGGGGTGCATCAGGGGGGCTTCAAATGGGACATGGTGCCAAAAAAACAGTCCAGCAAAATCAGCCCTCCAAAAACCAAACGGCGCACCTTTCACTCTACGCCCCGCTGTGTGCCCGTACAGTAGTTTACGGCCACATATGGGGTGTTTCTGTAAACAGCAGAGTCAGGGCAATAAAGATACAGTCTTGTTTGGCTGTTAACCCTTGCTTTGTTAGTGGAAAAAATGGGTTAAAATGGAAAATTAGGCAAAAAAATGAAATTCTCAAATTTCATCGCCATTTGCCAATAACTCTTGTGCAACACCTAAAGGGTTAACGACGTATGTAAAATCAGTTTTGAATACGTTGAGGGGTGTACAGTAGGTGTTTGTGATATTGTGCTTTTAGCACGACAGCGTCGCGCTGATACTCGGCGACATGGTGCCGAGATCTCGCACTCACTGGAATAGTGACAGCACATCCCAGCAAGCGCGTCATAGAAGCGACGGGAGATCCGACTTGGATTCCCGCCAATTCTACACGTGTGCGGCGTTTGTTATGAATCCTGAGGGGGAAGTCCCCGCCGGATTTTAAATAAAAATCCGGCATGGGTCCCCCCCTCAGGAGCATACCGGACCCTTAGGTCTGTTATGGGTTGTAAGGAGAGCCCCCCCTACGCCGAAAAAAACGGCGTAGGGGGTCCCCCTACAATCCATACCAGACTCGTATCCAAAGCACGCTACCCGGCCAGCCAGGAAGGGAGTGGGGACGAGCGAGCGCCCCCCCCCCCTCCTGAGCCGTACCAGGCTGCATGCCCTCAACATGGGGGGGTTGGGTGCTCTGGGGCAGGGGGCGCACTGCGGCCCTCCCACCTCAGAGCACCCTGTCCCCATGTTGATGAGGACAGGGCCCCTTCCCGACAACCCTGGCCGTTGGTTGTCGGGGTATGCGGGCGGGAGGCTTATCGGAATCTGGGACCCCTCTTTAATAAGGGGGCCCCCAGATACCGGCCCCCCACCCTAAGTGAATGAGTATGGGGTACATCGTACCCCTACCCATTCACCTGCAAGAAAAGTGGTAAAAACACAAATAAACCACACAGTGTATTAAAATATTTTATTTTTCTGCTCCGGAGGCCGCCCCCTGTCTTCTTTATTAGCTCTTTTACCAGGGGGGGGCTCTTCTTCTTCCGCTATCCCGACGGGTCTTCTCCGCTATCCGGGGGGTCTTCTCAACTCTCCGGGGTTCTCCTTCTGTCTTCGCCGCTCTCCGTTGTTGACTCGGCGCACCCCGGTTCTTCGTCTCGCTAAATTTTTATTTAAAATCCGAGATCTCGCGAGACGAAGAACCGGGGTGCGCCGAGTCAACAACGGAGAGCGGCGAAGACAGAAGGAGAACCCCGGAGAGTTGAGAAGACCCCCCGGATAGCGGAGAAGACCCGTCGGGATAGCGGAAGAAGAAGAGCCCCCCCTGGTAAAAGAGCTAATAAAGAAGACAGGGGGCGGCCTCCGGAGCAGAAAAATAAAATATTTTAATACACTGTGTGGTTTATTTGTGTTTTTACCACTTTTCTTGCAGGTGAATGGGTAGGGGTACGATGTACCCCATACTCATTCACTTAGGGTGGGGGGCTGGTATCTGGGGGCCCCCTTATTAAAGGGGGCTCCAAGATTCCGATAAGCCTCCCGCCCGCATACCCCGACAACCAACGGCCAGGGTTGTTGGGAAGGGGCCCTGTCCTCATCAACATGGGGACAGGGTGCTCTGAGGTGGGGGGGCCGCAGTGCGCCCCCTGCCCCAGAGCACCCAACCCCCCATGTTGAGGGCATGCAGCCTGGTACGGCTCAGGAGGAGGGGGGGGGGGGGCGCTCGCTCGTCCCCACTCCCTTCCTGGCTGGCCGGGTAGCGTGCTTTGGATACGGGTCTGGTATGGATTGTAGGGGGACCCCCTACGCCGTTTTTTTCGGCGTAGGGGGGGCTCTCCTTACAACCCATAACAGACCTAAGGGCCCGGTATGCTCCTGAGGGGGGGACCCATGCCGGATTTTTATTTAAAATCCGGCGGGGACTTCCCCCTCAGGATTCATAACAAACGCCGCACACGTGTAGAATTGGCGGGAATCCAAGTCGGATCTCCCGTCGCTTCTATGACGGCTCTGTCTCCATCGCGGCAAGCCAGCTCGGCGCTGGCTCCCGCGATGGGGCTCGTAGGTGCTCAATCTCGCCGAGAAAGAGAGCGAGATTGACACAAAATCGGGTTCACCTACTGTAATTTCTTAGATGGGGTCACTTTTAGGGAGTTTCTCCTCTAGGGGTGCATCAGGGGGCTTCAAATGGGACATGGTGTAAATAAACCAGTCCATAAAAATCAGCCTTCCAAAAACCAAACGGCGCACCTTTCACTCTACGCCCCGCTGTGTGGCCGTACAGTAGTTTACGGCCACATATTGGGTGTTTCTGTAAATGGCAGAGTCAGGGCAATAAAGATACAGTCTTGTTTGGCTGTTAACCCTTGGTTTGTTAGTGGAAAAAATGGGTTAAAATGAAAAATTAGACAAAAAAATGAAATTCTCAAATTTCCTCCCTATTTGCCAATAACTCTTGTGCAACACCTAAAGGGTTAACAACGTATGCAAAATCAGTTTTGAATACCTTGAGGGGTGTAGTTTCTTAGATGGGGTCATTTTTGGGTGGTTTCTATAATGTAAGCCTCGCAAAGTGACTTGAGACCTGAACTGGTCCCTAGAAATTGAGTTTTTGTAAATTTCGGAAAAATTTCAAGATTTGCTTCTAAACTTCTAAGCCTTATAACATCCCCAAAAAATAAAATATCATTCCCAAAACAATTCAAACATGAAGTAGACATATGGGGAATGTAAAGTCATCACAATTTTTGGGGGTATTACTATGTATTACAGAAGTAGAGAAACTGAAACTTTGAAATTTGCAATTTTTTTTCAAATTTTTGTTAAATTAGGTATTATATTTTTTTGACTCCATTTTACCAGTGTCATGAAGTACAATATGTGACGAAAAAACAATCTCAGAACGGCCTGGATAAGTCAAACCGTTTTAAAGTTATCAGCACTTAAAGGGACTCTGGTCAGATTTTAAAACAATGGCCTGGTCCTAAGGTGTAAAAAGGCTGTGTCCTTAAGGGGTTAAAACAGGTATATTATAGGAATCGGGTTAGGATGATTATCCATCACTGCCGACCCCCACACCCCCTGAAACAGTGGTCTATCTATGGGACTTTCCCTTCAGGGACCCTTTTGGACCCGGGATTTAAATATTACAATTCAAATAGCCAGGAGGCTAATAAGTTCCCGTTTAAGGTCTAATTTAAAACATAACATTTACTTCTTTATTAAAAATCTATGGGAAGAAAAAAGAAAACAAAATGTCTTAAAAATAAAGTGCAGCTCGGCTCTGCGGCGCTGGGGTAATATGATAATTTTTTATATCATGGTTACTGCTTATATTTGCAGTCCCTTTTCCTATATTTTTCTTTCCCCTGTCTTTAGGGATCGGATATCACTATTTTTTGCTCCTGTTCTTATCTGCTGATATGGTGAGATATCTGCTCTCTGTTTCTCTCTGATATCCTTTTTCCCATCCCTTCCTTCCTAGTTTGCTGCTAGGATTGAATTCCCCTGCCGTTAGTGTCCCAGTGCTCCATGCCTGCATTGCACTAACACATGGATACCGAGTCTCCGCTGCACTTGCCTAAAACCTAAATTGCAGCTCCCCCATTATGTTTCACCACTACTGTGGCGTCTTCAGGGGAATGGAGCTACTATTGCTCCCGGCACTAATTCCCCACTTAACCAGTTGGTGTCAGGCTCTTGCTAAAGGAGAAGAATCTCTCCCGAAACAGGCACTTGAAGCTACTATTACTATTATTAGGTTGATAGTAGCTCCATTCCCCTGAAGACGCCACAGTAGTGGTGAAACATGTTGGGGGAGCTGCCATTTAGGTTTTAGGCAAGTGCAGCGGAGACTCAGTATCCATGTGTTAGTGCACTGAGGTTTAGATATCTAGAGACCTGTCTACAGATATGACACCAGACAATAACATACTATAGGCAAGAATAACACTAGTCACTCCCTTTATTATGGTGGTTCCATGAATATCATTTGATCTAAATCCACATTATGTTTGTTTAGAAGACTTCCGAGATTATTGGTTTACTTGTTCTAATTGCAAGGAATTTGTAAATCCTGTCCCCCCCTTTTCCCCTTACCTTTACACCTCTTCCCCTTCTACCATCCCTTAGCCGCCCCCCCCATTCCCTGCAGTGGTTTACAATGCTATATATTACCAGATATACAATTTCTCATTACTTGTACCACTTTGTTACTACATTGTTTATATGAATGTTTGTCTGAAAACCTTAAAGGATAACTGTCGCTTCAATTTTTGCTCAAAATTCAATTTTCCTATATGTTGTTGCTGCTGTGGCTCCTCACAAGACTTCTTTCTGACTATCTTCTCAAGATGGCCGCCGATGTCCTTACCCTGAGGCTAAGACCTCCCTCCCTAACTGCCCAGAATTCATTTGGCTCTTCTCGAGAACGCGCAGCCTCACCCCAACCAATCGGCTTTCTCCAGACTTAAACACGCTCTCTCTCTCCTGGTCAGTTGATTCTAATCGCTAATTTTTATCGCAAATATCGGCACTATCCTGGCCGGATGGGAGAGCGCACGCAGCGATCGGGACTGCCCACTAATACGTCCTCCGTCTTCTGTATATAGAAGATAGGAGACGGAGGACACCTAGCAACGCTGTTTTAGCTGCACTACTGAAATGCCTGGGGGAGGAAAGAACGTGCTGCAATTACTAGGTAATTCAATACCTGTACAAAAGTATTAACTGGGGAACTAAGGTAAACTTAGTCAGACCAATCCAATTACATAAGAAAAAAAAAGACAGTTACCCATTTGATTAATAAAAATAAAATAATTTTGACTCAAATTTACCAGTGTCATAAAGTACAATATGTGATGAGAAAACAATCTCAGAACGGCCTGGATAAGTCAAAGGGTTTTAAAGTGATCACCACATAAAGTGACACTGGTCAGATTTGCTAAAAATGGAATGGTCCTTAAGGTGAAAAATGGCAGGGTCCTGAAGGGGTTAATTATGAGATATCACTGTCTTAAAAGCAGAGAAATTAAAAATTTTGAAATTAGATAATTTTTTTAAATTTTTGATTTATTTTATAAATAAAAAAGGTAAAAAACGGACTCAAATTTACCTTTAAAGGGTTTCTATCACTTCGTTTCACCTATTTAGCTTTCAGACACTAGCGATCCGCTAGTGTCTGCTTTATCTAACCATCCTAATATAAGAGCTTATTGTCCTGCCGTTTAGCTAAAAAAATAACTTATATAGATATGCAAATGAGCCTCTAGGTGCTATGGGGGCGTGATTAGCACCTAGAGGCTCCGTCTACCTTAACAAACTGCCGCCGCCCAGCGCGTCCCTCCAGCCCGCCCATCTCCAGCTGAAGCGATCCTCTCCGTGCGCGTCTCTGTTCTGCGCAGGCGCAGTGGAGATGTCTGAGCAGGGAAGCGATCAGACATTCACTGCGCATGCGCAGAACAGAGACGCGCACGGAGAGGATCGCTTCAGCTGGAGATGGGCGGGCTGGAGGGACGCGCTGGGCGGCGGCAGTTTGTTAAGGTAGACGGAGCCTCTAGGTGCTAATCACGCCCCCATAGCACCTAGAGGCTCATTTGCATATCTATATAAGTTATTTTTTTAGCTAAACGGCAGGACAATAAGCTCTTATATTAGGATGGTTAGATAAAGCAGACACTAGCGGATCGCTAGTGTCTGAAAGCTAAATAGGTGAAACAAAGTGATAGAAACCCTTTAACATAAAGCACATTGGGGGTCATTTATTAAGCGCTTCTGGTGGATCTATCAAAATTACGTAGAGACGTCATGGAGTGGTTAAATCACCAAAAAATTCTTTAAAACTATGTTGAACAGAAAAACATTAATTAAACAGTAGGCCATTTTCTGATGACCCATTTGGCCTACTGTTTAATTCATGTTTTCTATTTTGGTTGAGAGACATAAACTTGGGAATTTTACTTATTTTAGGCAGATGGCTTTTGTATTGGTTTTCTCCAGTCTGATCCACGTGTCACACAAGGGTGTTCCAGACAAACTGGTGGAAGCAGTGGGATCATTTTATTTAAGAACTTGGGTGGATAATGTCTACAACTCTTGTCAGAAGAAATCCAGACTATTCCACCAACGACACATCTGAATTCTTACAATATTTTAATATGAAAGGAAGAAGTCCAAGTATCGGTGAGAACAAAGAGCAACTGATAGAAGCCCTCTTGCAGCTGGATTAGGCCACTTTCACACTTGCGGCAGCAGGGTCCGGCGGGGGAACAGCCTGCCGGATCTGTGCTAATGCTAGCCCACCGTGCAGCCGGAAGTCCGCTCCGGCACCATTCACTATAATGGGGACGGGCCGGAGGTCCGGCCGCAGCACAGCAAACATGCAGAGAGGCAGCCGGACAAAAACCGCAGCGTCCTGTAGTTTTTGTCCGGCTGCCTCTCTTAGCATGTTTGCCGTGCTGCAGCCGGACCTCCAGTGAATGGTGCCGGAGCGGATTTCCAGCAGCACGGATCACGCAGGCTGTTCCCCCGCCTAAACAGCCTGCCGGTCCCTGCTGCCGCAAGTGTGAAAGTAGCCTTAGAACCATGAAAGAGCTGCTCCCTTGGTGCACCCCCTCCCCCTTGCAGTGAAGCTCCTATAGTGATAAAAGAAAAAAAAATAATTAAGTAATACTCATGCAGTGTCCAACTCCGTGTCAGTAGTGGGGCCCTGTATAAGTCTGGGTATTTGCAGTATGTTATGTGATTATATCCATGTGTATTCCTTATAACAGGCTGTTTACATCCTGCACATTCATTACATCCATTCACCCCTAGGAGGTGCTGGTGTAACGTCCCGATTGGCATTACCACACCTACGCCCCGTTTGTCTGGGTATGCAATCTCAATGTAATTTTATTCATCTATTCCAGCTCCCATATATTGTGCATTTCCTGTTATGCATCTGTTTACGTTCACCAGCAGGTGGCAGCGAATATGGCAGAGCAGTAGATAGAATAGAGTGGAACCTTTAATTCCATAATATCCCCCCTGTGGAGAAATGGGCGAGCCCCATGTCCTGCAGGAAGGGTGGGGACCAGTGAGTTCCAGTTAGGCGAGCGCTAACTGACCCCTGCTAAGGGAGAAAGTGTGCAGTGCTACATCCCTCCTGGACGTGTGCTGCCCACACCAACCAGAACAACTCCAGTTCTGCTGGAGCAGAGAGAACACTTCTAGAGGTCTCATTAGCCAGGAAGAAGTTGCCCTGTGCCTTGCCATAGAGTTGCAGCAGAAAGCAAAAGTTACTATTTAATCCTGACAGATGTAGCAGAGATGAATGTCTTTGCCTGCCATTTTCATGCTAAAACTTGCTGGAAACCAAGACCAAATCTGTAACCTGTTTAAATAAATATTTCTGCAAAGTAAAGCTGCAGTTTAACTATATACAAAGTCTGGACTCAATCTCTTTCATCATCCTCTCCACCACCTATTCATCCCATTTGCTCTGCCTAGTCTGGTGACGCCTGGGGTTCCGGATATCCAGGTAGGAGCACCGTGACAAGTGCGAAAGCCACACCTAGAGGGACATCTTAGGCCCCCTCACACCACTCTGACATTCCTACACCTGGGTACCACCCATCACCAACACCATCTACTTAAGGGGACTCCGTTCCCTGTTGCTGAAATGCAACTGGCGTCATGAAAAATTACATTTACCACATACTAAAAGGACCCTAGTTGCACATACGGGCATTGCACTGGCACCACATAGATCTATATCTTAGGATGTGGCAGTGCAGGGGGCAGTGCAGAAGGAAGAAGGAGTGTGTAGAGGAGAAGGCGAGGAAAGCAGACATGAGTAGAGTGCTGGGTGACGTGCAGCAAGGGCAGCACATGTTTAGCTCCCAGATAAGGGAGGCTGCCTCCGGCATCAGACCTACGGAAGTCAGATGCCATAGCCAGACTGAACCAGGCAGGGGCGTTGCTAGGGTCTCAAAAGATCCAGGGCTCAAGCCCCAATGCATGTGGCCCAATTCTCTAAGTAGACTAACCGACCCCTAAGCCCGCTATAGCTATACAGCAGCACGTATCTCTCACATCCAGGGCCTCCAGGTGACGTCTCCTCCGATGAAGATCTTTTCTGTCACCATCTTCTCCATTCCGTCCGGACAACTTCTCTCAGCCGCGCCTCGTCTCTACAGAGTATAACACACAGACATCTTAACTTCCTCATTTTTCTGTACCCCCATATACTATCCTGAAGAAAAAATGAGTGCCCCCCACCAATAGTAATTCCCTTCTAGAATGCCCTCATTAGTAATACTGCCCTCTACAGTGCCACCAACAGTGATAATGCTCCCCGAGAGTGCCCCCATTAGTAGAAGAGCCCTCCAGTATTAATAATGCCCTTACAGAGCCTGTGGCGAAACCGACCTCGCCACTGGGTTTTGGAGAGGACTGGCTGCTGGCCTCTTGCCCCAGGATTATGGGCCATATACTAACTTTTAAACCCCTGAACCGATTCAAGTGAATTTTGGATAGGTTTGTCCCCAAGTTATACTGTTTAAATTGATGTAAGTTATATGTATGGCCAATGTAAACTCACAAAGTTGTAACAAGTTATAATAAGTGTAACTTGTCAGCTTGGGAGGAAAATGCTGGGTGTGTTTTTATTGTGCCATTGTCCCATTGTGTGTGTAAATGGTGATGTCTGTTTTGTTGTCCTCACATGTGTATTGGCGATCTCCCTTTGTCCTCAGAGATAATTGGATTGCTCTTCAGGTTGTCTGGACAGAGAGGAGGAAACCATGATGCATTGTGGGGATATGTTGTCCTATGTCACAGTCTTCATTCTGGTCCTCTGGGGGCGTGAATGATTGGTTGCTGTAGTTACATTGTATGTGTTGTTAATTACTGATTGGTTGTATTTCAAACCCCTGTGGGCAGTACTATGTTTGTGGTTTATGAATAAAAGAGGCTGTACGTGAAGTACAGTCAGACCACTGCTTGACCCTCAACACGGAACCTTGTCTCGTTATTGGGGGGATTCACTGTATGCTGCTAGAGGACCGATTGCCAGAAGTGTAAGCTGATTCCTGTTCGTCTGCTAGCAGCTATTCGTGAGGTTCCAGTTTGGAGTGCTACTTTGTATCCAGTCCGGGATTTGGTGTATTCTGCAGTAGCTGTGCCTGTCTCTCAGAAAGGGGCTTATCGCCTAAACGGATGTTAACCCCTTGTCTGCTGAAACGGTCCATTACATTGGTGGCAAGCAGCGGGATCGTTCCCACAGCCCAGAAGGACAGCTACAAAGAAACATCATTCCCTGGAATTACAATTTGAGGGCAACGCATGTCCCAGTACAGCGACCCTGACAGCACCAGAATGGAAACAGCAGTGGAGTACGATGAGGGGGTCATGGATGACCGAGATGCAGTCCGCAAAGGCATCTGGTACCAGGTACTGGGTATTGTGGAGTATATGCAGGACGAGAGACTCCCCACGGAAGACCAGCGGTTGCAGAAGCGAGTAGCCCTGCGGATGCCCTTCCTGGGAGAGCAGCCCCGGGAGGAATGGGTAAAGGAATTGGAACTCCTAGCATGGCGGGAGCTGTGGCTGGAAGATGCCTACCAGGCGCTCTGGTGGTATGGGGCACAGTACCTACCCAGGACAGCTGAGCATGACAAGCCGGAGGGAGAGGAGTTTGATGGTCCTGGCTTGTTGTTATGGGAGACCTTTTCAGAGCTGGAGTTTGGGAGCCCTACACAAGCCCGGTTCCATGATCTCTTGGAATGGAGGGAGAGCAGGTATGACTGGGACGACACTCATGAGATTGAGCAGGACCTGGTCCACCTGGTGACCCGGGAGATGGAGCTGGAACAGGGCTACCAGCAGCTGTTCCACGCCAGTGAGAAGGCTCAGCAGAACAGTAAGGTGACAAACCCAGTCTCCATTCCCCAGCGGCAGTGTGAAGTGCAGGGAGAGGAGAGCAGCGTCCTCCCTCCTCAGCGGCAGGCTGAGTTACAGGGGGCAGAGGTAGTTGTTCCTGCCCCCCAGCAGCAGAGTGATATGCCGGGAAGGCAGTGTGAAATGCAGGGAGAGGAGAGCAGCATCCTCCCTCCTCAGCGGCAGGCTGAGTTACAGGGGGCAGAGGTAGTTGTTCCTGCCCCCCAGCAGCAGCATGATTTTTTGGGAATTGGGAGCCCAGTCTCTATTCCCCAGCGGCAGGCGGAGTTACAGGGGGCAGAGACAGTCGGTCTTGTCCCCCAGCAGCAGAGTGTCCAGCAGGGAATAGAGAGCCCAGTCTCCTTTCCCCAGCAACAGGACACTGTATTGGGAGCGGAGACGGTCGGTCGCCCTCCCCAGCGGCTGGAAGTATGTATGGGAGAGGAGCTTGTTACCCCCTCTTCCCAGCGGCAGCTTAATGCACCAGGGGGAGACAGTAAGCCCCACAACAGTGCAGATGGGACCGTGGTCTCTGCACTTACAGCACAGGGGGTAGAGACAGTCGGTCTCCCCCTCCAACAACCAGGCTCCAACCAGGCTTCTTCCGTGGTAGCGCTGGCACCAGGGCAGAGTACCGCTGATACCTGCCCACAAAGCAACCTCCACTCCAAGCCAGGGAGCAACACAGAGACCGAGAGTACCAGCTTCCAACATAACCTTGGTGGACTCACTGGACAGAGACAGGCTACTAAAGTCAACAGGTCCAGTATTTGGTTGTGGGTGGGCTGCCAGACTAACTCAGGTACCGACCGGCATGAGGTCAGGTATCTGGTTAGTCTTCCCTGGGGGGGGGGGAGATGTGTGGCGAAATCGACCTCGCCACTGGGTTTTGGAGAGGACTGGCTGCTGGTCTCTTGCCCCAGGATTATGGGCCATATACTAACTTTTAAACCCCTGAACCGATTCAAGTGAATTTTGGATAGGTTTGTCCCCAGGTTATACTGTTTAAATTGATGTAAGTTATATGTATGGCCAATGTAAACTCACAAAGTTGTAACAAGTTATAATAAGTGTAACTTGTCAGCTTGGGAAGAAAATGCTGGGTGTGTTTCTATTGTGCCATTGTCCCATTGTGTGTGTAAATAGTGATGTCTGTTCTGTTGTCCTCACATGTGTATTGGCGATCTCCCTTTGTCCTCAGAGATAATTGGATTGCTCTTCAGGTTGTCTGGACAGAGAGGAGGAACCCATGATGCATTGTGGGGATATGTTGTCCTATGTCACAGTCTTCATTCTGGTCCTCTGGGGGCGTGAACGATTGGTTGCTGTAGTTACATTGTATGTGTTGTTAATTACTGATTGGTTGTATTTCAAACCCCTGTGGGCAGTACTATGTTTGTGGTTTATGAATAAAAGAGGCTGTACGTGTAGTACAGTCAGACCACTGCTTGACCCTCAACACGGAGCCTTGTCTCGTTATTGGGGGGATTCACTGTATGCTGCTAGAGGACAGATTGCCAGAAGTGTAAGCTGATTCCTGTTCGTCTGCTAGCAGCTATTCGTGAGGTTCCAGTTTGGAGTGCTATTTTGTATCCAGTTCGGGAGGTTGGTGTCCTGCAGTAGCTGTGCCTGTCTCTCAGAAAGGGGGCATATCGCCTAAACGGATTTTAACCCCTTGTCTGCTGAAACGGTCCGTTACAGAGCCGCTAGTTGAAATAAGCCCCCTATTGTTCCCCAAGTGGTAATAAAGCTATCCACAGACCCCTCAGTAGTAATAAGGCCCCCCATAATGCGGATCTATAAACCCTCCTATAGAGCCCTCAGTAATAAGAACGCCTAATGTCTCCTGGATTTACAATGCCCCCACAGGGCCCCCAGTATTTATAATGCCCCCTACTGTTATAATGCTCGCCATGAAGCCCTCCCAGTATTTATAATGCCCCCTGTAGTTATATTCCTCCGTTTAGTGTCCTCAAAAACTATAATTCCTCAGCCCCTCCACCATACAGTCCCATGTAAATAACATTATTTACCTTTTCCGCCATAGAGTGCCATGTAAATACCATCACACCCTCTCTCCAGCCCCCTTCAATACAGTCCCATGTAAATAACATCACACCATCTCTCCTGCCCCCCTCAATATACAGTCCCACTTAAATAACATTACCCCCTCCCCAGCCACCTTCAATATACAGTCTCATGTAAAGAACATAACCCCCTCAATATTCAGTCACATGTAAATAACATCACTTCCTCCCCCAGTCACTTTCAACATTTAGTCCCATGTAAACAAAATCACCCACTCCCCAACAACCCCTTCATGCAGTCCCATGTAAATCACATTACCCCTCAACATTCAGTCCCATCTAAATAATATCACTCCCTCCCACAGCCGCCTTCAACATATAGTCCCATATAAATAACATCAACCTGCCCCAGCCACCTCCAACATGCATTCCCATGTAAATGACCCTCCCTCAACTTTCAATCCCATGTAAATACCATCACTCCTCCCCACTGTCCCATGTAAATAGCTTCTCTCCCTTCAGCCCTAACATACAGTCCCAGTTAAATAACTACAACTCCCAACATTGCTCTGCCTCTCACACTGAGTAATCTACCCCTTCACTTACCTCTCCTCATGTAGCAGACCTCACCACAGCATCTTCCCAGGACTTCACTGCTGACTCATCCTCTCCTGCACTGGTCACATGACAGTGACATCATCGCAGGTCCTTTTCAGCTACTGCATTTAGCACTGATCACATGACCTGTGATGTCATCACAGGTCCTTTAGCTCTTGCAGGGCATTAGATTCAATTGTATTGCCCTCCAGAGGATAGCAATACAGTTGGATCTGCCTGGCAGGAAGTACATTCGGGTGCTGGGACAATACATCAGGGGCCCAGGCCCCGAATGTTTTAACCTAGCAACACCCCTGGAACCAGGACAGATAAAAGGAAGTAGGAGACCAAGGCCAGGGCTTGCCTGCTGGACCTGCAATTGATCTGACATTGAACTACCCCTCTGAGTCGTGTGCAGACCAAGGGTAGGCCTGAATACCAGAATATACGTGATCCCAGTATGCTATGAGAGAGTATAAAGTGAGCCTTGTGGAGAGGAGAGAGTTTTCCTCGGCCTATGGACCAACTAGCAACCTATGTGAGACAGGAGTTAGCCTACGGTGCCTGTTCACACTCTACAGCAAAGTACAAGCTATATGTGGAGCCGCATTCCTCTATGGACAGTGTGGACACTTGTGAGTAACCCAAGAAGGCAAGACACGTGTGTAATGGCCATGTGAAGCAGTTTATTGATGTCTATACTCCACACCTGGCAGATAGTCAATAGCCTAAGTGTGATCAAAGACAATCCCTCCCCAAGAGCCTGTTACCAGGATTACAGCCGACGCTAATTGGATGTCCATTATATGCATTATAACGACCTCTGTCATGTAAATGAACTGCACAATCCACCTCAAGGCAATTGATTTAGTAGTAAGTTATTTCAACGTAATGCCTCTTCTTCATTCTACACTTCATCTGCACCTAACAGTGCTGGCGTCACGAACACCAGGGACCCTGCCCCCATGGCACCTAAAAACCCTACCACCAAGGGCAACTCAACCACCATCTGGCAGGGGATCCCTGAACAACAGAGTGTGCCCCGAAGGAACTGGTGCAGTCCTTCCAAGGAAACGGCACCCGGTTATGAGTAAGAACTGCTAAGTTTGAAGAATGTTAACCGGGCGGTGGAGGGAGTTGATGTCTGTATACCTGTATTTTAACCAAAGACAAATAAAGATAACGGCAACATAGACAACCCTGGATGCTGGAAACTCTTTTCTGCGTTTGCACCAAGGAGTTGTCCGGTCTGTTCCGGGCAGCTGGAATGTAATCTGTTTATTGACATTGCTGTCTGAGGATTAGAGTGTTATCTACACTGTGCAGTCACATCAGCAGCTTGATCGCACGGTGTGAAAAAAAACAAAAAAAATGACTGAAACTGTAAAAAAAAATTAAAAAAAAGTATACATTATCAACATCTACTAACATATACATTAGCTTTGTACCCTAATGCCTGAGTATACTTGTATTTTTTTGCCTCTATTACTATGTCATTCATGGGTGAGGTGCCATGTCAGGGTCCACATACTAAAGCTGATGCCACCACACTGCTACAATACCACAGAGTCAAGCAAAGTAGCTAGTGCAGCGAGCCCCGAGGACCCAGTGCAGAGAAGGAGAGTGGTAGTGGCCCTGATGAAGTACTGTGTCACGGTTTACTCCCACAGGCTGTTACTCCCCGGGGACTGGGGAGGTTTTAAAGGAAGAGACCAGAAGTGAACTTAAAAGTTTCTACTCTAGGGGTGCATCAGGGGAGCTTCAAATGGGACATGGCGTCAAAAAAAACAGTCCAGCAAAATCTGCCTTCCAAAAACCATATGGCATTCCTTTCCTTCTGCGCCCTGCCGTGTGCCCTTACAGCAGTTTACGACCACATATGGGGTGTTTCTGTAAACTACAGAATCAGGGCCATAAATAGAGTTTGGTTTGGCTGTTAACCCTTGCTTTTTCACTGGAAAAAAAATATTAAAATGGAAAATCTGCCCAAAAAGTTAAATTTTGAAATTGTATCTATTTTCCATTAAATCTTGTGCAACACCTAAAGGGTTAACAACGTTTGTAAAATCAGTTTTGAATACCTTGAGGGGTGTAGTTTCTAAAATGTGGTCAGTTTTGGGTGGTTTCTATCATGTAAGCTTCACAAAGTGACTTCAGACCTGAACTGGTCCTTAAAAAGTGGATTTTTTTAAATTTCTGAGAAATGTCAAGATTTACTTTTAAACTTCTAAGCCTTGTAACGTCCCCCAAAAATAAAATGTCATTCCCAAAATGATCCTAACATGAAGACATATCGGAAATGTAAAGTAATAACTATTTTTATAGGTATTATGTATTATAGAAGTAGAGAAATTGAAACTTGAAAATTTTTCAAAATTTTGGGCAAATTTGGTATTTTTTTTATTTATAAAAATGAATTTTTTTTACTCCATTTTACCAGTGTCATGAAGTACAATATGTGACGAAAAAACGATATCAGAATGTCCTGGATAAGTCAAAGCGTTTTAAAGTTATCACCACATAAAGTGACACTGGTCAGATTTGCAAAAAATGGCCTGGTCCTGAAGGTGAAAATGAGAGCGGTCCTTAAGGGGTTAACAACCCCTAGAAGTCTATGGGGAAAACGACTCTACATATGACACGGAATCGCACAATTGACGCGCTACAGATTTTACAATTGGCACAATACTTAAATTTCTTACCCTAGGGAAAAAAAGCTAAGTGTACATGAGATTCACTTTGCCGTTACTGTATTAATAAAATCTGAGCAGAAAAACTGTGTAGTCTGCACCGTGTGCGGCCACCAGTACAAAGCACGATTTACTTGTGTCTTTTTCCAAACTGAGTAACTTCAATGAACAAACATATTGTGTTAATCTCACCGTATCCCTTGCTGAAGGCGTGCATGGCTGGGATAGTTGGTCGTCCACTGAATTGATCTCGGTGATCTACAAGGGCTTCTTTCACCGTCTCATAACCATACAGAACGATCACAGGTTCTGACATTTTCCAGATGGTGAAAACTGTGCCGTATTCCTGGCTGAGCTGATGGAGAAAACACATAGTGAGGGAAATGCCACTGAGAATGAGCTACTTCACCCATCCATCAACAAGATAAAATAGGAAAGAGGTCGACCTCCTCATCAGTACCTATACTAGCTGGCATGGCTGAGGGAGTACTCACCCTCCTCGCTGCAGGTCGCTCATGACTTCTTCTCGCCTGCTTCTTGGTACTAACTCCTTTAGGAGCTGGCTTATAAAGGGCTAATCTGTCCCCGGCCAATGGCAGCAGTTCCGTAGGCAAATAGTGCCCCTTCCCCTTTGGGAAGGTACCTGAGCTATATGTTCCTTTGTCCTGAAAAGATGCACACTTGTTTAATATTGTCCTACCATTCCTGTTTACAGGATTGGACCTGTGACACCTGTCCTATCCTATGTATTTCCCGATTATTGCACAAAGTCTGCCTGTCCTGACCTGAGCTTGCCCACTGACCACTCTTGCCTTTCTCCTTGATGCCATCAGTGTTTCTTGACCCGCCTTGTCTGGCATCTGAACAAGATGAGTCCTATAGGTAGCAGCTTGGTGGCGCCTGCAGCAAAGCCCAGATCCATATATGGGGGTTAAAAGGGGGGGGGGGAATAAAACACAAACAGGGGTCCACATTGATAATGCTTTCAGAAGTATAACCAGGACAAACCAAGTCAGTGGCACACTTCTACATCTACTGCACTACAATTAAATCTGGACATGGACCCTGCTGAAGCCCCTAAAGTTGGGGTCACAAGATCTGTCCAAAGTCACCATGCTACAATAGGAGAACACCATTTCTGCACATCTGGACTCCATGAACCCTAGCCATATTCTGCCTCACATTCCAGAGGTAACAGATTGCATATGCCACTTCTGCCATGGTATGAGGGAAACTAAGACTTGCCGTGGCTGTCTGAAACAGTACACCATACACTTTGAACTCCCTGCCCACCTGTTCGACAGATTATGCCAAAGTGGCCTTTACTGTGTCCATTTTATCTGGTGAAGCATTGGCTTGAGCCACACCACTTTTGCAACATGGATATTACCCGAGTACTAGCCTGAATGAGTTCCCAGCTACCTTGTGTAGGGTCTTCAAACAGCCTTGCTACAACCCACATTGAAATCTTGACTGTGGGACAGTATGCAATTCAGTTCCACACCCTGTGCTCTGAGTTGTCCTGGAATAGTCAAGCTTTGGTACCAGCTTCCTGGGAGGATGGCACGGTGGGGAGTGGGGGGGGGGGGGAACTCACCAAACACCAAAAGGTAAACTGGAATAGAAATTAGGCCTGGACACAGGTAGCATGACACCTCCTAATGCCACCCTCATCCTAACCCTGACTCATATGCATATGAGCGGACCTTGATGGTACGACGGCTCATACACCGAAACCTCGGACCCCGAGTCGCCCTGATACCTGAAAAAATGGCAGGAACTAGAGGCGAACTGTTCCTCCAAGATACGGATGAACATGAGTCTCCCACCAGCCTAGATGCAAGGAAAGGGGAAGACCGTGAAAAGCAACTGGATTGGCAGGTAAGAACCCAGAACAACTAGCACTTACCTGCCGCAGCAACAGGAAGACAAACCAACACACCAGTAACTGCTTGGACCCCCATGCTGACAGGGTGCATGGCTGCCCCAGGCAGATTTGCTCACTGACTTGTTGTCCCCCCTCTGGGGAACCCTGGAGCCCTCTCACCAAAGGCACAGACAGACAGGGAAGTGTCTAGCATCCATGCAGGACCATACACACCAAAACAGACCAGACATGGAACAACAACTAGACATACAACACAAACCCTGAACATAAACCACACCATACATAGAAATGGTTAAGGTAGGAAGACATGGTAACAACGGGATGACATTAATGTCTCACTAGGTGGCCCTCAATAACTGGGCAGATGGAATACCAAACACAGGAGCATATCTCCAGCACCAACAGAGGCTGGAGGACAACTAAACTCCATGCTACCAGCCACAGGCAAAATAAGCACCTACAGACCCCACCCAGTCAGGTAGTTAACCCCACAAGCACCAGACAGGGAAGGGAAACAAACCTTAAATGCTGCATAAACTACACTTTGCCCCAGGCAAACAGCATGCACGGCAAACAACACAGAGACCGAGACACAGCCGTGACAGAGGGTTTGACAGGTTGAATCAAAGACAAGCTTGCAGGCAGAGAGCTGTCATCCAGAGAGCATAAGTTAATCAATATGGCTACTCACATAGATTTGTGTTTCTGACAACAGCTCAGAGAGTTCTACTAGAACAAGCCAAGGTGTCTGAGGAGGACCATCAGTGCAGATGCAACAAGTTGTGCCTTTAATGTAATGGTAGCTCATTATGCAAAGAATCACCCTCTCAAGCCAGGAAACTCTAGCTCCTAGAGTTGGTAGGAGAGTTAACCATAGGCAAAGAGGACTTTTCTCAGAAACTGGCAATACCAGTGATTCCATCTTGCCTTAAAGGGGTTGTGTCACTTCAGCAAGTGGCCCGTTTGCCTTCTGCCTCTGACTTAGTTTACGGACCTTGCTCATTTGCTGTCTGCCTCAGACTTCGTTTACAGATCTTGCTTGATCTGTCTGCCCTGACTATGTACTTCCACTCGGTGCTTGCAGCGGTATCTCTGACCCCCTGGTCAGCTGCCACTGACTCGGGGACTGCTCTGGAGTGGCAACTGGCAACTACCCCAACGGCTCAAGCCTATCCTCACCATCAGAGGATCTAGTGAAGACCAGGAAGTTGCTTAGTCATGTCCCTCCAGAGTATTACCAGTCAGTGGCGCAGTGGGTCCACACCCACTTACATAACAAGTAAGAGCTGGAGTAGTGCTAACCCTGGAGAGCTCTATTGGCAATACTAAGGCATGTGGTTTCTCCTAAAAGATATTCTCTTCTGCTGAGGGGAACTATTCTATTGGACCTCTCAAGCTTATTGCAATCAGGTGTTCGAGAAGGCAACAGCACTCTCTGTAGCACCGCAGCCTTTTCTTTGCTTTCCATAGGCCAAGTGAAGACACATTGATCAGTCACGTGGCCTAGGCACAGCTCAGTCCTATTGAAGTGAATGGGGCTGAGCTGTGATACTAAGTAAGGCCGCTTTACAATGTACTATGCTGTGGTTGGTAAGCAGGGAGATGGCGTAGGCGCTCATAGGAGGGCTGGTGCCATATCAAACAGCTGATCGGCGGTGGTCCCAGGTGTCGGACCCCCACCGATCGGGTACTGATGACCTATCCAGAGGATAGATCATCAGTTATAAAGTCTTGGAAAAACCTTTTAATTACTCAACATTATAGCTGGCCTACACTATCCCAAGACATATGATTATGTTGTCGCATTTCACACGTGCAGAAAACAAGTCATCTTATTATGGTAAAGATCTCCCCTTTCTTGTGCCAGATTCTCCTTGGCAACACATCGCTATGGACTTTATAAGTGATCTGCCCCTATCTTTTAGTCATACTGTGCTCTGGGTGGTTGTGGACCTTTTCTCCAAAATGGTTAATTTTGATCCTCTGACTGGCCTTCCTACTGCTGTTCATCTCAATAACCTAGTTCCATTTGAATGGTTTGTCCCAACACCTTGTCTCTGATTGCGGAGTTCAATTCATGCCAAGTTTCTGGAGATCTCTCTGTAGACTCCCATAGTCAAGAAGGATTGTTCACCTGCTTATCATCCTCAGCCCAATGGGTAGGTAGAGTGTTTACCACGTATTAGGTACTGATCTGCAAAAGTCACCTTGTTGTTGGTAGATGGGCCCAATACGTTTGATCAAAAATTTCCATAAATAGCTTCCATTTTTCTTGCATAGTAGATATAGTAACAATGCAATTTAGATAAATCCCTAGTTCCAATGTTTCCATTTACAGTATAAGTGTGTTGCCATATACTGTTTGCTGTTCTCTGTATACTGTCTTGTCCAGCCTCCAGTGTCATCTCCTCCAGTGTCCAAAACATCACTTTTGTTAAAATGAACGAGGATCCATGACTTCCTAATGGTGCCCCATCATGCCACGGTCAGTATGCCTACCATCATGTTCTATACCAAATGGCTGCTGCCACCATCATGTCATCACTGCCATTGTGTGCCTGCCTACCATCATGGTCTGTATTATCTGGCTGGTGCTCAGGGGTGTAGCTATTGTGGATGCATGGGGAGCTGCTGCTGTGGGGCCTAAACTTGGAAGCGGCCTTCACGGGAGGAGGACTGAAAGATTCTATCGTCAGGGCCCTCTCAAAAGTATTATACAATGACATTATATACAGTGACATAACATACAGTATATACATGTAGGAAATGGACAGCTGCCGGGCCTGGTCAGAGATAACGATCTTGACTAGCCAGAGGAGTGAGGGTTGCAAGAGAGCAGAGGATTGCTGGGGTTTGGAGGCCTGCTCAAAAAAGTTGCTGTGGTACCCAGTCAGTTCTAGTTACACTCCCTGCTGCTAATCCCCTTATTGCCATTTCCATTATCCCTACTGCCACTACCATTACTTCTTCAAAGCTGTCACTACTATGACTACCCCTACACAGCCCACACATTTACTGCCTTGTATGTTCCGTGCCATTCTGCTACTGCTGCCGCTACAATGACAACCACATGCAACTAAGAAAATGAATGGGCGGCACTGCGCATCAGTCGCGGTTCAGGTGCACGGTCAAAAGGTAGATACCTCGATACTTGCAATAGAAAGACCAGCACTCCGAAATTCCAATGATGAAGAAAAAGCTTTCTTTATTCGTCACCCATATGTGACGCGCGTTTCGACACCAATCTGTGTCTTTATCAAAGTACAGGTGATAACAGCTCAAATCAATGTACAAATGGCACCATTTAAATACAATTCAAATAACCCGCCTCCTAGCCGCGTAAGTGATCACATGGTCGGGGGCGGGCTGAACCGCCCCCAGCCATGTGACCAGTCACGGGGCCAGAGCGTCATACTGCTACGCAACCAGTCCAAACAAAACTAGATTTAACCATGAGTGGAGTACGGTAAGACATGTATCCGATCCATGTACTATTATCTATCAGAACAATCCCTGATCCTTTATGCATCAGAGTTCAACAATTTATAAGTACCGATACATTAGAATTAAACCGTCTCCTCATCATCTAGAAGATCATATGATCACGGAAAAAGCAATCCCGGTCACATGATTCCTTGCCTTAACTGTGTTCACTGTTCTAATGTGATTAAAGGCTCCAACATAGCACACCCACAGCAGTATGACGCTCTGGAATTTCGGAGTGCTGGTCTTTCTATTGCAACTATCGAGGTATCTACCTTTTGACCGTGCACCTGAACCGCGACTGATGCGCAGTGCCGCCCATTCATTTTCTTATTGATTTTCCTGATTTTTTGGAGCGTGCACGTGCAGTCGAGCTCAAACGTGCAGATGAGTACCTACAGTTACGATGACGAGGAAGCCCGTGCAATAGTGGCACGCATTGATTCATCGGCAGAGTTCCTGAGAATACCTCCAGGTGAACTGAGAAGCCATGATTTGGAGAGAACTTCCAAGCATTTGGTATCGCTACAATTGCATGCAACTACTTTAGCGGAGTATCACCGCTCTAAACGCATTCCACGTGGATTAAGAGTGAACCTCAGACCCACTTTCTTCCGAGAGAGCGTTGAATATTGTGCCCGCTTCGCCAATATTTTAAACAAGTGTTCACTGGACATTATAGTTCTGACAATTGAACATCTGACTAGAGCAATTGCCGAGTGCCAAGAAGGCATCAGCACTATTGAGTCCCAATTAAGAGACTGTCTAAAAAAGGAAGATCTTGATATCCTGAAAGAAAAAAAATCGATAAGCAATGTGTCGAATTACAAAGCTCCATACAGATTACAAAGCGAACAAAATATATTCGGGATATGGAAGACTACCAAAGAAACCAAGTGTACAGATGGCAGGACAAAGCCGGCACTGCTACATCTCAACCACCGCGTCGATCCGGTCGCAGAGCGGGCACAGCATCATCCGACTCTGGAAGCGACTCCACAACAGCGCAATTTTTTAGGAGCACGCAGACGCCCAAGAAGGCCAACACCAGGCGCTCAGGCCGACACCATCATCGGGGACGCCGAAGCTCCACGTCTAACCCGGTCACAGGTACTCAGCACACCCTAGTGTTAAACTTATCTTCTAAGAATCTCTCTCCACTCCAAATTGGACTCCTTGAAAAGGGACTATCTTTCAGTCCGACCACTAGTCTGGACACATTTGGACTGGACATGGATTTAAATCGTTTTTTCCGGAGTATACGGCTTAAAAGCCATTTTTCAAATGTACCCATGCATGATCCGGTCCCTATTGAAAATGTACAATCACTATTAAATTTGCAGCAGTTTGGTTTAAGGCTTAAGAGCCACTATATGCCCCCAAAGATATATCACCCCAGTGAAACTTACATACAACTTGTACAACGTGATATTGCCGCACTACTTGCGAATTTTAAGAAAGGTGATTATTATATCCACCATAATTTGTCCGTAGAGGAAAGACAGGTAGTCAATCATCTGATTGATGATGACTCACTGGTCTTTAAGCCTGCGGACAAAGGCGGAGCCCTTGTTATACTAGACAAAGATTACTATGTTAGGGAGATTCTGGGACAATTGTCTGATCGAAATGTCTATGAAATATTGCAGGGGGATCCGGTCTGGACAATAAAGCGGGAGTTACAGACTTTGGTTGATAAAAATCTAGTACAACATGTTATTGATAAAAAATTAGCGGAATTTTTAATCAACCAACACCCTGTGACACCCGTATTTTATACACTTCCGAAAGTGCATAAATCCCTGGACCAGCCTCCGGGTCGCCCCATTGTTGCAGCCACGGATTCAGTCCTATCTCCCCCTGCAATATTTCTCGACAAGGTGTTGACTCCTCTTACCAAAAAGGCCCCCTCCTACCTTAGGGACACACAACACTTTCTGGAGACAGTGCGAGAAATTGAGCTGTCGCATGATTGCATCCTGGTCACTCTAGACGTCTGCAGTTTATATACGAGCATAACCCATGAAAAAGGTCTGGAATCTGTCCAGGTGTTATTAGATGACAGCTTGTACACGGCACAAGAAAAAAAGTTTTTTCTTTCTTTACTGTCCATTGTCTTACGTCGCAACTACTTTCTATTTCAGGACACTTTTTTCCAGCAGCGGTGTGGGACCGCGATGGGGTCCAATGCTGCACCGCCATATGCAAACTGCTATATGGCACACTTTGAGAGAGATTATATTTACCCAAGTGAGCTATATCGGAATCATTGCATATTTTGGAAACGTTTCATAGATGATGTTTTTTTTGCATATGGCGGTGCAGCATTGAGACCCTGATGACCTTTGTGGATTACATCAACAATGTAAGACCAGAGCTGAAATTTACCCTGCACCAAGACTCACAACGTGTCTCCTTCCTCGACACATGGGTGATTAGGGGAACTGACAACAGGATTACCACTGACTTATATGTCAAGAAAACTGACAGAAATAGTCTCTTGTCATTCCACAGTAATCACCCATCAACTGTAAAAAAATCCTTGCCATACTCACAATATAGAAGAGTGGCGAATATTGTTATGGATAAGGACACACGTGATCTTAGGTTACGGGAAATGACTCAGAAATTTATAGACAGAGGCTATCCGCCCTGTCTATTACAGGAACAGCGAGAGAAGATAGGAAATCCTACAGAGTCATTAGAAAAGAAAGACAAAGGACAGAGAATACCACTAGTTGTAAAATACCATCCTTGGATGGACCGAGTTAAGGCTGTCATCTACAAACACTGGAATATTTTACAAAAATCATACCCCACAATTCAGGAATTTAGGGACCGCCCCATGATGTGCTATAAGCGTAATAAAAATATCAGAGACATGATTGTCCGGGCGGACGTAGGAAGTGACAGGATGCTTCAGCGACAGCTCACTTTCTCCACAGTTAGGAAGGGAACATTTCCTTGCCTTAACTGTGTTCACTGTTCTAATGTGATTAAAGGCTCCAACATCTCACACCCACAGACAGGACAACAAATCCCCATTCGGGGTCATTTCACATGCGACAGCAGTTTCGTGATTTATTTACTTAAATGTCCCTGTGGGTTGTGCTATGTTGGAGAGACGACAATGCGTATGAAGGACCGGGTAGCGAAGCATAAGTCTAGAATCAGGAAAGAAAACACCCTGTTACCTATTCCCCAGCATTTTAAAGAAAAAAAATCACCGCATCTCACAATTGCGTTTTCAAATTTTAGAAGAAGTGACCTTACCTCGACGTGGAGGAAATCGGATCCAGATGCTCCACCAGCGTGAAGCATATTGGATCCATCGACTTGAGACGCTTGCCCCCAAACGCCTTAATAAGGAATACTCACTGAGTAGTTTCCTCTGATTCAATGTGTGGAACGGATAACTGTAAATTGTCACTTTGTATTTATGCATGCTGCTGTTCTGTAACCAAATGTTGATATCTCAGCTCCCTGAAATATGTTTGAACATAGTATGGATCTCTCAATACTGCACCGCAATCTATCTTTTGTGAGATCCAATATTTTTTGGATCGGTGACGTAACAATATTATGTCATATGACAAATCATGTGACCGGGATTGCTTTTTCCGTGATCATATGATCTTCTAGATGATGAGGAGACGGTTTAATTCTAATGTATCGGTACTTATAAATTGTTGAAATCTGATGCATAAAGGATCAGGGATTGTTCTGATAGATAAAAGTACATGGATCGGATACATGTCTTACCGTACTCCACTCATGGTTAAATCTAGTTTTGTTTGGACTGGTTGCGTAGCAGTATGACGCTCTGGCCCAGTGAGTGGTCACATGGCTGGGGGCGGTTCAGCCCGCCCCCGACCATGTGATCACTTACGTGGCTAGGAGGCGGGTTATTTGAATTGTATTTAAATGGTGCCATTTGTACATTGATTTGAGCTGTTATCACCTGTACTTTGATAAAGACACAGATTAGTGTCGAAACGCGCGTCACATATGGGTGACGAATAAAGAAAGCTTTTTCTTCATCATTGGAATTTCGGAGTGCTGGTCTTTCTATTGCAACCACATGCCACTATCACCCTACCCTTTCCACCACCACATTGTACTGCTGATGCTCCAAATAAAAAAGGGAGAATTCTTCCAGGCTTGTTCAGAACAAGCCACTCTTTATTCTGACAATTAGATGTAGAATCGATTCAGGTACGAATCAAACTTAAAAAAATAAAAAAAATAGCTGAATCAGACATGAAACAAATTTAAAGAAGTTCTCCAATCTCTACACCAATAAACAGCTTGTCAATTGGTTATGTGTTACCGCATTGTAGGGTAGATTCTGTCTTATTTTGTGGAGACTTTTTGGGGCTTTGGAACCAATTACCAGTTTTCTGTGGAGTAAAAGTTTTAACATACAACATTTTCAACGTACAACAAGTCATCCCACATGCAATTAATACTGTACAATATGCATGAGCGTTACCCAGCATGCACTGCCTCATGTCTCCTTGTAAACACTTACCTTTTGGAACTTCATGGTGACGTTTCTTAGGTCCATGTATTTGGGAGTCCCCAGCACAGGGATTGGGGTAGGTCCCGGGGGCAGGGATCGGTATCTGTGCTGTCTGGCCCATGATATGAGAATAAAGATGGTCAGGAGGGAGACGAGAGAAAGTGCAAGGACAGTGAGCAGCTCCATGGCCCCTGTGATTAGAAACATACAGAGAAGTGGATATTAGTTCCACATTATCTTACCAAAAGTAGACCAAATAGCCATCCTAAAGGGGTTTAACCCTATCCTGACCACACAGTGCAGGATTATAGAATCACTTTTGGCCCACCATACATCTTGGTGACAGTATTATGCTAATATGAAGTGACCTGCATTATCACTAAGGCATCCAATAAATGTGAATACTTGACTCAGTTACAATGTAGTAGTCATACGGAGGTCCCCGATAACTGTAAAAGGATCACTGAATAGAGGAATCATTAAATAGAGATTACTTCTATAGGAGTCCCTGACACAGGAGATATACACCATAGATACTGGAATCATTTATACAGGAGTTATTTCTCTACTTATGTAGTGCCCTGGAGCAAAGGTACTTTGGAGTCTGGACA
Organism: Bufo bufo; assembly: GCF_905171765.1. Classification (NCBI taxonomy): domain Eukaryota; kingdom Metazoa; phylum Chordata; class Amphibia; order Anura; family Bufonidae; genus Bufo; species Bufo bufo. The sequence goes on along the minus strand of NC_053393.1, from coordinate 9,843,480 downwards.
TTTGCCCCTATTGCTGCTATGCAAAGCGAGTGCACTTTGAAGGATTAACACCGATTTATGCTGCTGTTTACAAGTCTGTGGCAGCCGTGAACAGCAACATTCTTTCTGTTAGGCTGTGCTTCTCCAGCTTCCCCCTCCCACTGGAAGGTTCTGTAGTAGTTAGAAACTGTATAAAAAATATAGCAGTCAGAGCTCCTAGAGCTCTGCAGATAGAGACCAGTGTTAAGTAGGAGAGACTATGCCAGACTGCAAGAGTGACCAAAAGACAATTCTAAGATAGGGATACCATGCCTAATGATTGAGCCGCAGACCCTGGGACTCCAGCTAATTAGGTATCAGCCTTGAGAGGGAGGAGACTGGAGAAGCCAGCCGAGTGCCTTGCTTGTATTGTTTTGCACTTGAGTTCCTCCAATAAAGAAGCTCACCGGTTTACTGAAAACACTTACTCTCTGGACTCATTTTCCATTGGAGTGCACCACACCATACTATCCCCTCCAGAGAGAAGCAACATGTGGTGTGGCGACACCTTGACAGTGTCCGGGGCGGCCCAGTGTAGTGTTTGGGCCACCTCAAACCCGATCACTGCACTTATACAACATAGATATCAGATTCATCTATACAGGAGACATTAAATGTAGGGGTTACTTACACAGTTCAGTTGGCCAGAGCACACTTGAGACCTCTCCAGCAGCATCTACTTACCCACTGGAACAGGTCCTTAGAGGATCTGGAAGAATGCATGATTCTATACTCAGAGATTGCTTCCTCTGGGACAGGATGGGGCACTCATGTTCTTGGTCTAGGGATCCAGGGTCTTTGGAATCCACAAGAGATGACTCCATCATTCAACTTCAAAGAGTTGAAGTAAGCCTACAAAACTTTAGTACATTTTCAGTCTCTGCTAGAGGGCAGAGCCATAAAAGTACAGTTGGACATTGCAGTATCTGTATGCTATCTGAATAGACCTGAAGCCACCGGGTCCCCAGTTATTGAAACAGGCAATCCAAATTATGACGTGGGTAGAGGTCCATTCTTCAGAACAGCAGTACACATAAGAGGAGACGACAATAACTGGGCAGACAGAGTCAACAGGCAGTTCAGGGAGAATGTGAACTATACCAGGAAGTATTCGATCAGATGGTTCAAGGACTGTATACACCAGGGATAGATTTGATGACCACCCAGAAAAAAAATAAAAAAAAGATTCCACTGTTTTGTCAGGACTGATGTTTCAGTCGGTTGATGGCCATCTTGCAAGCAGGGTTTGCTCAAGTGCTGAGGGGAATTGAGAGTTGGAAGGAGTTGAGACAACATGGTGCAGTGGGTAGGGCCCCCCTCCTGCAGCAGGAGCCCTGGGAAGCAGCTTGGACAGCATCCTGACTCCTTGCAATTCATAGACAGAGTATTGCAAGGGGATCAACAGCAAAAGGCAAGAACTGTCAGAAAGTCCAGTAACCAGACTAAATTCAGAGATTAGCACAGCAGAGAGAAAAAGCCAAGTATTAAAGTTCACCTGCCAGTGCACCCTAAAACCTGCTGGAGCCAGGGAAAGATTAAATGTTGGCTGGATGCAAGTTTATTCAAGTAAGGGCAGGCAAACTGTATGCAAACGCATGTCATTTTTTCTGACTGATCAGGCATTTTTCAGACATATCAGGATCCTGATCAGTCTGAAAAATGCCTGATCAGTCCGAAAAATGCATTGCAATACCGGATCTGTTTTTCCAGTGTCATCCGACAAAATTTATTTTTTTCACTTTTTTAAAGGTGGAAAAAAAATGCCGGATCCGGCTATCAGGCAAGTGTTCAGTTTTTTTGGCCGTTATCTCCGTCCTGAAAAGTCAAAAAGACTGAACTGAAGACATCCTGATGTATACTGAACGGATTGCTCTCCATTCAGAATGCATTAAGATAAAACTGATCAGTTCTTTTCCGGTATTGAGCCCCTAGGACGGAACTCTATGCCGGAAAAGAAAAATGCTAGTGTGAAAGTACCCTAAAACTGTTGAATAAGTGTGTAAAATAAATAAAATAAAAACTTTATTAAGTCTGGACTCTACCAACTGTAACTCTCTTCTTTGAATGCTACGGAGCCTAACCCTGGGGAGCGATGGTATCCAGGTAGGAGCACCGTGACACAAACTATTCAAGCCTCATCACCACTTAGCATTCCTGAACACTGGGACCAGATCGGCCCTTGAGGTGGCACATTGCATTAAACTGGAGTGATGAACAGGATATACACTTCTGCTACTTACTATTGAAGGCCCACATCTGTAACATCCCCTACAAGTGACTTTGTTGCATTTTTTTGCTGCTGAAGAGTGTGGATCTGCATTATTTGCAGCACAGTGGCAAAATAGAGGTTAATCAGCCATCTTGGATTTGTGCTTCATGTATTGAGAGGAAAAAGACTGTTCCACCCAGCAGAGGGGTGGGAAACAAACAGCCCATCTCCACAGAGGAACCACCCTTACAGCAGGAGGAACTAAAGTGCTGATTTCAAGTTCCCAGGAGGACAAAGAAACTAACTGTACCCATACATGAAGTAAGAGCACCATCTGTAATACCCCAGAGTGGCATTACTACTTTTTTCACACACCCACTCTCTTATGGTTGATCCTGTGACATCTTGTGCATATATTGCCATGTCCTGCATTATGTGTATTCATATTTCCCTATAAATAACTGTTTAAGTGCAATGTGCCTGGTTCACCAGCAGATGGCAGCAGTATTGTCAGAGCTAGCTTTCCTGGAGTGGAACCTTCTATTCATTCCAGCCCTCTCTAGAGGGGGAAGTGCTAGTTAGAAGTTAGTCTAGAGCAGCCCCTGCATGGGGAAGGCTGTGCGTCGGCCAGCAGAGCACGAGACCTAAGCAGAGTGCCTCCTAAGCCAGGAAGAAAGGTTCCCTGGATAAAGATAAAGAGACAGAACTAAAGACAAATGAGGAGAGAAAGATAAAAGATAAAAGATCAGGCAGAGTCAGGCTACAGAAAGCTAAGTCGCAGCCTACAGCAGAAAGAGAAAAGTTCCTATTTAATCCAGCCAACATAGCCGAGTGAGTACAGCTGTAGTAGAGCAGATTGTGTTTGCCTGCCAGAAGTTAAGGCTAAATCTGCTGATGACCGAGATAGAGTTGGAAGATTGCTCCCTGATGAATGTTTACTCAAGTAAAGCCGTCTAACGTTAATAAGTCTGGAGTGAAGTTATTTCACCCTCATCCTTACCACCTAACCATTTCAGTTGTGCCGCTGAGGACGACAACGCCCGGGGTTCGGATACCCAGATAGGAGCACCGTGCCAAGCCACACCTAAAAAGGACCCTATAGGCAACCCTTACACCACTCTGGCAGTCCTACACCTGGGTACCACCAGTGCCAACTACAGTACTTGGGGGGGGGGGGGGAGGGGGGGGAGATCTAATCCCTCGTTGCTGAAATGACAAAAACCTTTTAAGAACTGATAACATCTTAAAAAGGGACCCTCTGGCTGACGTTGCACCCGTGGTGTGCTGCACATCCATCTTAGAGAAGGAAAAATACAGTTCCAGCTTCACTGGATCTTAAAGGTCTGAGTGAGTACTGCTCGGGAAATAACCTTAATAAAGGACTGTTGGGGCCATAATCTGCCCTCCGGCACACCATAATTCCTAAAAATGGAGCAGTTGCAGCAACTCTTAAAGGGGCCACGCACCAATTCTGCTGCCGTTGCCCATAGCAATGTGCACCTAAATTGCATTATAGCTTTCTGTTGACTTATCTAGTTGGGATAACTCGTCTAAAACTATGTCTGACAGCGATGACTGTCCCCATCTGGACTGAGTTGGACCACCAGCAGCAGCTTCAGCCAACTGCATCACTATTCAGAGGAACCCCATATACTCAGGGAATTCTGTGATATAATGTGGCCACCTTTAAGCTATATCCAGTATTTCAGGACCAGAAAGTGGAAATCCTATTTGGCCAGTTACAGGGAGCTGCGCCCTGGGAGGTCAAGTCCTGGCCTCAGCCAGAGTGAAGACAGTTGAGCAGATCTTAGACCGACTCCGAATCACCTTTGAGACTAGGACCACCTTCAAGATGCTCTTCTTTGGAAAGAGAAGGAGACTTTGAGATACTTTGCCCTGTCCCTGCAAGAGCTCTGCGGGCTGTTATCCACATAGATTCCCATGAGGCTAAGTGACAGGATCAAACCCCCAGAAAACAGTTTATTGAAGAGGTCTTGGATTAATCCCTTAAAAGTCAGCTGAGGATGCTGTCAGCTCAGCACCCAGACTCTCCATTCTTGGATTTTAAGGAGCTTGCTATTTGCACCCTAAAGGAAAAAAAAAAAATCACCAATCAACCCACTGAAGACAGGAAGGCATTACCCATCCTTCGGCCTGCTGCCCATGGCCAGATAACAGATCATGGGGCTAAGGCACCGTCCCAGATGTTGTCGCCACCCTGAAGTCTCCCTCCTAGCCAAGAATGTGGAGAGGATGAGGAAACAAGTGGAGTAACTGTAACATCAGCCCAAGGCCGGGAGAGAAACTCCCATACTAAGAGACTGGCCTACACCTGGTCTGCGAGAAGGCCAATGTCAGCCGACCAGTAGGTTGTCAAACCCAGAGTATCGAGACACCAGGAAGCTAGTATGCCAGTATTGTTATAAGCGTGGACACAACAAAACAGACTGTTGGCAGTTAAATGGGTATCCCCTAAGGCCAAGGACCAGCCCTCGGGAGGAAGAATACTAGGTTCCAAAGATCCAGCCTTTATGCCTAGATATCTGGGCACCCGCCCCGTGGTTGAAGTTGGCATCAACAGAGTCAGGTTTCCTGCTTTGATTGATACAGGATCTCAAGTGACTACCATCTGTCAATTATCATTCGAAGAATGCTGGAGTGGAGCCCAGCTGACAATCCCCGGAATCCTTGAAACACATCATAACTACCAATGGCCAACTGGTACCTAGATGAGGCTATTGGGAGCCTACCTTACAAATTGGAGAAACCAAACTCCCACATCAAGGGGTAGTTCTGATACAAGTCCCAGAAGATGACAATTGTCCTCTGGTCCTGGGGATGAACGTACTCTGCAACTGTTAGACTGAAGTGATGGAAGCCTTAAAGTAAACTCTACTGACTGTACCCTAGGTAACTCAACACGTTATACACCAGACCATTCAGGAGCTAGCCGCTCAAAAAAATAAATAAAAAATCTGCAACCAACAGAGTGAAATATGCGGTATTCGCATCAAGGATGCTCAACCTATCAAACTCCAGCCTGGAGCAGAGACCCCGATATGGTGCCAGGCCTGCATTGGTATCCAAGGTCAGGATTACCAGGTCCCCGTGGAACATTGTACTTACAAGTTCATCCCCTTGTCATGGCCGCAATGAGCTTGGTCACCGTGTCACAAGGAAAAGTACCCATACGCTTGGTCAATCTAAGTGATCAAGCTGTGGAATTAAAGAAGTACTACCCAGTGGCCTGTCTATATCACATCCTATATCACATCAGTCAGCAGGACATCCTAGGTCCCCCTACTGCAGCTGCACAACAATCGCTCCAAATGGTGAATGCAGCCAAAGACCCTCCTGAGCAGCCCTGGTGGGCCTAATTACATGTTGGAGATGTCGCAACCTCTGCCAAATAGATCAAAGGTGTGCTGGACATAGCCAAGGATCACCACCAAGTCTTCAGCAAACACCCCCTGGACTATGGTCAAACTCGCCTACTCCAGCACACCATTCCAATCGGCACTCATCCTCTGATCAAAGAGAGATACAGGCCGGTGCCTCCTGTCATGTACCAGCAAGTGAAGAAGATGGTCCAGGATAGGAAGATAGCTAACATCCTCCAAGATAGTCACAGCCCCTGGGCTGCCCCTCTGGTCCTGGTGAAAAAGAAGGATGAAACCATCCGTTTCTGCGTGAATTACTGCAAGAACAACAACATTACAAACAAGGATACATACCCCCTGCCACTAATTAAGGATTTTCTGGCAGCCCTGGGATCCGCTGCTTATTTCTCGACCTTTGATCTAATCTGGATCTAAGGATCTAAGTGTTTATTGGCAAGTCCCTTGGCACCTGAAGATAAAGAGAAAACTGCTTTCACTAACCCAATAGGTTAGAGTTCAACTACATGCCATTCGGGTTGTGCAATTCCCCTGAGACCTTTCAGAGACTCATATAGAGATGTCTTGGGCACAAGAACTTTGAGACCGTATTGCTGTACCTGGATGATGTGATTGTCTACTCCAAGCCTTACGAAGAGCATTTGCAGCACCTCGCTGAGGTGTTATAGACTGACCCAACATGGGTTGAAGGTAAAGCCTTTAAGTGCATTTACTGAAGCTCCAAGTGAAATATCTGGGAGTTGTTGTGAGTGCAGATGGCGTGAAACCGAACCCCAATAAAATAGCTGTGGTGCCAGCTCCTAAGACAGTAAAAGAAGTCAAGAGCTTCCTCGGATTTGCAAGTTACTACCGGAGAGTTATCCTGCACTTACAGAACCACCAATTCTGGAGTTCCTGGCCCTGGTATGGGTTGTAGCTGAGAAGTTTAAAGGGGTTCTGCACTTTGTTTTAACTGATGATCTATCCTCTAGATAGATCATCGGCTTCTGATTGGCGGGGGTCCGACACCCCGCCAATCAGAAGATATCATGAGTTAAAATAAGTTTTTTGGGACGACGTGACCAAGGTCATAGAAGTGGAATTCGATCATAATTTTAGGATAAATTTAATTCACCACAAAGCCGAATTTACTCGTGTTTCGTGGTAGCAAATCGATTTAACCTGAAAAAAAGAAAAAAGAAAAAACATATTTACCTCCTCCATTTGCTTGCGACAGGCTGGATTGAAGATCTCGGCCGTGTGTGGTGACGTCATCTCGGGCCGCGCAAGATTTTGCACCAGAACTTCAAGCAAGATGGCGGCAGCCAGCCCGTCAAAGCAAATTAAGGTGGTAAAAATAAAAATTTCTGTTAAATTTTAAAAATTTTTACTCTCAGATGACACAATCATGTATGAACGCGTCATCTGAGGGGTATAATGATAGGGAATAGCGCCATCACAACCCTGTCATTGTACCCGCTACTTACAAAAAAAAAAAATGTACTTTGCGATGGAGTAATTAGTCAAGAAGCAAATATTTTTTTAAAATTCAGCGAAGCAGCCGAGCAAAATTTTGAAGAAATTTGCGCATCTCTAGTCTTGTTAAGGTTTGTCTTTAAGATAAGAGACAGGGTGAGGCCATAGTCTATGTGAGAAGAAGACTACAGGAACAAATAACTCAGTTAAACATAGCACTGAGCTCTGAGAGTCTGGGGTTTGTGTTAAATGTTTCATGGTTCATTATAATTAATGTGTTGTCATTTTTTGTTGTGGTACCATAAGGCCCCTTTCACACGGGCGAGAATTCCACGCGGGTGCAATGCGTGAGGTGAACGCATTGCACTCGCACTGAATCCGGACCCATTCACTTCAATGGGGCAGTGCAGATGAGCGGTGATTTTCACGCATCACTTGTGCGTTGCGTAAAAATCGCAGCAACCTCTATATTGTGCGTTTTTCACGCAACGCAGGCCCCATAAAAATGAATGGGGCTGCGTGAAAATCGCAAGCAAGTGCGATTTTCACGCATGGTTGCTAGGAGACGATCGGGATGGGGACCTTTATTATTTTCCCTTCTAACATGGAAAATCATACAGAACGCTTAGTAAAATGTCCATTGAGGGGTTAAAAATAATAAACAAATTTGATCCGTGAAGCGGACCAAGCACGCCCATTGAAGTCACACATCAGTTTTGCATCCATTTTTCACTGAAGACTAATAGGCGACTCTTTGGAAATTAGTTTTCAGCTGAACAATGTCAGCGAATTACGGATGACACACAAAAGATAAAAACGGACACATTGATCAACCGCGGATCCTTCACGGATGTCACATGTACGCTTTTTTTCACGGATGTGACACTGACACAGAAAGGTGAACGATGTGTACGGTAGGTTTCTTTTGTGTAATTCTGGGTGTCACTAAGACGTGTGAAGATATAACAGATCTGTGTACCAAGACTGTGGATTTACATATTAACCTCCTGCCGCACACGTAACGCCGAAAGGCGTCATTGCTGCGGCGCTCCCAGGCTACACTAACGCCGATTGGCTACATCTCGCGTGAGCCGAGATTTCCTGTGAACAGGCGTGCGCGTTCACAGGATCGGAAGGTAAGCGAGTGGATCTTCAGCCTGCCAGCGGCGATCGTTCGCTGGCAGGCTGGAGATGCGATTTTTTTTAACCCCTAACAGGTATATTAGACGCTGTTTTGATAACAGCATCTAATATACCTGCTACCTGGTCCTCTGGTGGTCCCTTTTGTTTGGATCGACCACCAGAGGACACAGGTAGCTCAGTAAAAAGTAGCACCGAAAACCACACTACACTACACCCCCCCTGTCACTTATTAACCCCTTATTAACCCCTGATCACCCCATATAGACACCCTGATCACCCCCCTGTCATTGATCACCCCCCTGTAAGGCTCCATTCAGACGTCCGTATGATTTTTACGGATCCACTGATACATGGATCGGATCCGCAAAACACATACGGATGTCTGAATGGAGCCTTACAGGGGCGTGATCAATGACTGTGGTGATCACCCCATATAGACTCCCTGATCACCTCCCTGTCATTGATCACCCCCCTGTAAGGCTCCATTCAGATGTCCGTATGTGTTTTGCGGATCCGATCCATGTATCCGTGGATCCGTAAAAAACATACGGACGTCTGAATGGAGCATTACAGGGGGGTGATCAATGACAGGGGGATGATCACCCCATATAGACTCCCTGATCACCCCCCTGTCATTGATCACCCCCCTGTAAGGCTCCATTCAGACATTTTTTGGCCCAAGTTAGCGGAAATTTTTTATTTTATTTTTTTCTTACAAAGTCTCATATTCCACTAACTTGTGTCGAAAAATAAAATCTCACATGAACTCACCATACCCCTCAGGGAATCCAAATGCGTAAAATTTTTTAGACATTTAGATTCCAGACTTCTTCTCACGCTTTAGGGCCCCTAAAATGCCAGGGCAGTATAAATACCCCACATGTGACCCCATTTCGGAAAGTACACACCCCAAGGTATTCGCTGAGGGGAATATTGAGTCCATGAAAGATTGAAATTTTTGTCCCAAGTTAGCGGAAAGGGAGACTTTGTGAGGAAAAAAAAAATAAAAATCAATTTCCGCTAACTTGTGGCAAATTATTTATTTTTTTCGATGAACTTGCCATTCCCCTCATTGAATACCTTGGGGTGTCTTCTTTCCAAAATGGGGTCACATGTGGGGTATTTATACTGCCCTGGCATTTTAGGGGCCCTAAAGCGTGAGAAGAAGTCTGGGATCCAAAGGTCTAAAAATGCCCTCCTAAAAGGAATGTGGGCCCCTTTGCGCATCTAGGCTGCAAAAAAGTGTCACATCTGGTATCGCCGTACTCAGGAGATGTTGGGGAATGTGTTTTGGGGTGTCATTTTACATATACCCATGCTGGGTGATAGAAATATCTTGGTCAAATGCCAACTTTGTATAAAAAAAAAAAAAAATGGGAAAAGTTGTCTTTTGCCGAGATATTTCTCTCACCCAGCATGGGTATATGTAAAATGACACCCCAAAACACATTGCCCAACTTCTCCTGAATACGGAGATACCACATGTGTGAAACTTTTTTGCAGCCTAGGTGGGCAAAGGGGCCCACATTCCAAAGAGCACCTTTCGGATTTCACCGGCCATTTTTTACAGATTTTGATTTCAAACTACTTCTCACACATTCGGGCCCCTAAAATGTCAGGGCAGTATAACTACCCCACAAGTGACCCCATTTTGGAAAGAAGACACCCCAAGGCATTTCGTGATGGGCATAGTGAGTTCATGGAAGTTTTTATTTTTTGTCACAAGTTAGTGGAATATGAGACTTTGTAAGAAAAAATAAATAAATAAAATCATTTTCCGCTAACTTGTGACAAAAAATAAAAAAAAAGTTCTATGAACTCACTTATGCCCATCAGCGAATACCTTAGGGTGTCTACTTTCCGAAATGGGGTCATTTGTGGGGTGTTTGTACTGTCTGGGCATTGTAGAACCTCAGTAAACATGACAGGTGCTCAGAAAGTCAGAGCTGCTTCAAAAAGCGGAAATTCACATTTTTGTACCATAGTTTGTAAACCGTATAATTTTTACCCAAACCATTTTTTTTTTATACCCAAACATTTTTTTTTTTATCAAAGACATGTAGAACAATAAATTTAGAGAAAAATTTATATATGGATGTCGTTTTTTTTAAAAAAATTTACAACTGAAAGTGAAAAATGTCATTTTTTTGCAAAAAAATCTTTAAATTTCGATTAATAACAAAAAAAGTAAAAATGTCAGCAGCAATGAAATACCACCAAATGAAAGCTCTATTAGTGAGAAGAAAAGGAGGTAAAATTCATTTGGGTGGTAAGTTGCATGACCGAGCAATAAACGGTGAAAGTAGTGTAGGTCAGAAGTGTAAAAAGTGGCCTGGTCTTTCAGGGTGTTTAAGCTATGGGGGCTGAGGTGGTTAAAGTACAAACAACGAACACATACTTTGGCGCCAATGTCTGTATTTAGTACCTGGACACTGTAATGTTCAGTACGGGCACGAACGTGGCAATCCGGGTTCGCTCATTAATTGTATTACATATAATGTGTCTCGTTGTCCAGAAGGTGGCAGTGTACCTGACAGGGTGACCTTTAGATAGAATTGAGCTTACCATTCCATTCTCCCCCCTTTTGGGCAGAAACGGGCTAGTCCTACCAAGGTAGGGGTTGCAGGAAGCTATAGTCAGTCGATAGGGGAATTGAGACAACATGGTGCAGTGGGTAGGGCCCCCTCTGCAGCAGGAGCCCTGGGAAGCAGCTTGGACAGCACCCCAACTCCTTGCAGTTCATAGGCTGAGTATTGTGAGGAGTTCAACAGCAAAAGGCACCCACTCAAAGTTACCAGAGCTGTCAGAAAGTCCTGTAACCAGACTGAATTATGAGATTAGCATAGCAGAGAGAAAAAGCCAAGTATTAAAGTTCCCCTGCCAGTGCACACTAAATCCTGCTGCAGCCATGTGAAATATTGGCTGGATGCAAGCTTATTCATGTAAAACTGTTGTACAAGTGCACAAAATAAAATAAAAACTTTATCAAGCCTGTTCTCCACCAACTACAATTCTTTTCTTCAAATCCTATGGAGCCTAACCCTGGGGAGCGATGTTATCCAGGTAGGAGCACCGTGGCACACAAACTATTCAGGCTTCATCACCACTCGGCATTCGTGAACACTGGGACCCAATTGGGTAAGCTACATACACAGTGTTTCCTGGAAAAACTGAATTTGTGCTTTCTGCTAGAAGAAAACATTCCCCCATTTTGTTCTGGTAGTGAGGGGCTAGAAGCATGGTTGTCCAGTAATCAGACTGCTTAATGTCAACAGTACGACTGTCACTGTGTAAGCAGATAGTGATGAGCAGCATACACAATATTAATTTTCGCGATTTTTTGCAAATTTGTAGCCTAATATTTACAAATTCTAGAATTCGTGATCTCCAGTCATTATTTTCTTGATTGCGACAATCGGCAATGTAATATGCGCGTATTGTGCGCGCAATACAGGTGTGGGTCACTATAGCTACATTTTTCAAGCTGCTAGAAGTTTCCTGAGACTGGAGAAAATACACAGTACAGTAATCCCTATCACACTACCTAACACCCGCACTGGAACCTACAGCTACACTATATCACTATCTAAGAACTTTAAGATCTTGGAAGGCGCTGCCAGGGTGTGTTTGAATCGGGTTAATTGACATTTCTCTTGTGGTGTTACAAAGCGCTGGCTTGTGTGGGGTTGTGAAATGGACATTGATAGATAAATAAATGGGTAGGTAAATGAATCTGTTATATTTATTTCTTTGAGCGGGGATCGCTCTAGGACACAGCTGGTAAAAGAGGATATGGGTGGGGAGGGTGCCGGCAGGGAGAACTGCTCAGCGCCGCTCTGCAATGTGTAAGGCTACTTTCACACTGGCGTTTTGGCTTTCAGTTTGTGAGATCCGTTCAGGGCTCAGCGGCCCAAAACGGATCAATTTTGGCCTAATGCATTCTGAATGGAAAAGCATACGGTCAGAATGCGTCAGTTTGCCTCTGTTCAGTCACCATTCCGCTCTGCCTGGAGCGTTTCGCTGTCCTCCTGACGAAGAGGAGCCAAATGGATCCGTCCTGGCACACAATGTAAGTCAATGGGGACGGATCCGTTTTCTCTGACAATAGAAAACGGATCCGTCCCCCGTTGACTTTCAATCATGTTCAAGACTGATCAGTCATGGCTATAGAAGACATAATACAACCGGATCCGCTCATGATGGATGCAGGCGGTTGTATTATTGTAACGGAAGCGTTTTTGCAGATCCATGACGGATCCACAAAAAACGCTAGTGTGAAAGTAGCCTAAGTGCCGACAGTGTTACTACATGATGTATCGCCATGTATCATTGTTCAATCCCAGCGCATTGGATACAGTATCTTTCTATGAGAAGAGGTCTGCGCTGCTCTAACGTACAAGGAATGAGAGGGGGGCCGGCAGGGAGAGGTGATCTGCGCTGCTCTAACGTACAAGGAATGAGAGGGGGGCCGGCAGGGAGAGGTGATCTGCGCTGCTCTAACGTACAAGGAATGAGAGGGGGGCCGGCAGGGAGAGGTGATCTGCGCTGCTGTGTAACGTACAAGGAATGAGAGGTGGGCCGGCAGGGAGAGGTGATCTGCGCTGCTGTGTAACGTACAAGGAATGAGAGGGGGGCCGGCAGGGAGAGGTGATCTGCGCTGCTGCTCTAACGTACAAGGAATGAGAGGGGGGCCGGCAGGGAGAGGTGATCTGCACTGCTGCTCTAACGTACAAGGAATGAGAGGGGGGCCGGCAGGGAGAGGTGATCTGCGCTGCTGTGTAACGTACAAGGAATGAGAGGGGGGCCGGCAGGGAGAGGCGATCTGCGCTTCTCTAACGTACAAGGAATGAGAGGGGGGCCGGCAGGGAGAGGTGATCTGCGCTGCTCTGTAACGTACAAGGAATGAAAGGGGGGCCGGCAGGGAGAGGTGATCTGCGCTGCTGTGTAACGTACAGGGAATGAGAGGGGGGCCGGCAGGGAGAGGTGATCTGCGCTGCTCTAACGTACAAGGAATGAGAGGGGGGCCGGCAGGGAGAGGTGATCTGCGCTGCTCTGTAATGTACAAGGAATGAAAGGGGGGGCCGGCAGGGAGAGGTGATCTGCGCTGCTCTGTAACGTACACGGAATGAGAGGGGGGCCGGCAGGGAGAGGTGATCTGCGCTGCTCTGTAACGTACAGGGAATGAGAGGGGGGCCGGCAGGGAGAGGTGATCTGCGCTGCTGTGTAACGTACAAGGAATGAGAGGGGGGCCGCAGGGAGAGGTGATCTGCGCTGCTCTAACGTACAAGGAATGAGAGGGGGGCCGGCAGGGAGAGGCGATCTGCACTGCTCTAACGTACAAGGAATGAGAGGGGGGCCGGCAGGGAGAGGTGATCTGCGCTGCTCTGTAACGTACAAGGAATGAAAGGGGGGCCGGCAGGGAGAGGTGATCTGCGCTGCTCTGTAACGTACAAGGAATGAGAGGGGGGCCGGCAGGGAGAGGTGATCTGCGCTGCTCTAACGTACAAGGAATGAGAGGGGGCCGGCAGGGAGGGGTGATCTGCGCTGCTGTGTAACGTACAAGGAATGAGAGGGGGGCCGGCAGGGAGAAGTGATCTGCGCTGCTCTGTAACGTACAGGGAATGAGAGGGGGGCCGGCAGGGAGAGGTGATCTGCGCTGCTGTGTAACGTACAAGGAATGAGAGGGGGGCCGGCAGGGAGGGGTGATCTGCGCTGCTGTGTAACGTACAAGGAATGAGAGGGGGGCCGGCAGGGAGAGGTGATCTGCGCTGCTGTGTAACGTACAAGGAATGAGAGGGGGGCCGGCAGGGAGAGGTGATCTGCGCTGCTGTGTAACGTACAAGGAATGAGAGGGGGGCCGGCAGGGAGAGGTGATCTGCGCTGCTGCTCTAACGTACAAGGAATGAGAGGGGGGCCGGCAGGGAGAGGTGATCTGCACTGCTGCTCTAACGTACAAGGAATGAGAGGGGGGCCGGCAGGGAGAGGTGATCTGCGCTGCTGTGTAACGTACAAGGAATGAGAGGGGGGCCGGCAGGGAGAGGCGATCTGCACTGCTCTAACGTACAAGGAATGAGAGGGGGGCCGGCAGGGAGAGGTGATCTGCGCTGCTCTGTAACGTACAAGGAATGAAAGGGGGGCCGGCAGGGAGAGGTGATCTGCGCTGCTGTGTAACGTACAGGGAATGAGAGGGGGGCCGGCAGGGAGAGGTGATCTGCGCTGCTCTAACGTACAAGGAATGAGAGGGGGGCCGGCAGGGAGAGGTGATCTGCGCTGCTCTGTAATGTACAAGGAATGAAAGGGGGGCCGGCAGGGAGAGGTGATCTGCGCTGCTCTGTAACGTACACGGAATGAGAGGGGGGCCGGCAGGGAGAGGTGATCTGCGCTGCTCTGTAACGTACACGGAATGAGAGGGGGGCCGGCAGGGAGAGGTGATCTGCGCTGCTGTGTAACGTACAAGGAATGAGAGGGGGGCCGCAGGGAGAGGTGATCTGCGCTGCTCTAACGTACAAGGAATGAGAGGGGGGCCGGCAGGGAGAGGCGATCTGCACTGCTCTAACGTACAAGGAATGAGAGGGGGGCCGGCAGGGAGAGGTGATCTGCGCTGCTCTGTAACGTACAAGGAATGAAAGGGGGGCCGGCAGGGAGAGGTGATCTGCGCTGCTCTGTAACGTACAAGGAATGAGAGGGGGGCCGGCAGGGAGAGGTGATCTGCGCTGCTCTAACGTACAAGGAATGAGAGGGGGCCGGCAGGGAGGGGTGATCTGCGCTGCTGTGTAACGTACAAGGAATGAGAGGGGGGCCGGCAGGGAGAAGTGATCTGCGCTGCTCTGTAACGTACAGGGAATGAGAGGGGGGCCGGCAGGGAGAGGTGATCTGCGCTGCTGTGTAACGTACAAGGAATGAGAGGGGGGCCGGCAGGGAGGGGTGATCTGCGCTGCTGTGTAACGTACAAGGAATGAGAGGGGGGCCGGCAGGGAGAGGTGATCTGCGCTGCTGTGTAACGTACAAGGAATGAGAGGGGGGCCGGCAGGGAGGGGTGATCTGCGCTGCTGTGTAACGTACAAGGAATGAGAGGGGGGCCGGCAGGGAGAGGTGATCTGCGCTGCTCTGTAACGTACAGGGAATGAGAGGGGGGCCGGCAGGGAGAGGTGATCTGCGCTGCTGTGTAACGTACAAGGAATGAGAGGGGGGCCGGCAGGGAGAGGTGATCTGCGCTGCTGTGTAACGTACAAGGAATGAGAGGGGGGCCGGCAGGGAGAGGTGATCTGCGCTGCTGTGTAACGTACAAGGAATGCGAGGGGGGCCGGCAGGGAGAGGTGATCTGCGCTGCTCTAACGTACAAGGAATGAGAGGGGGGCCGGCAGGGAGAGGTGATCTGCGCTGCTGTGTAACGTACAAGGAATGAGAGGGGGGCCGGCAGGGAGAGGTGATCTGCGCTGCTCTGTAACGTACAAGGAATGAGAGGGGGGCCGGCAGGGAGAGGTGATCTGCGCTGCTCTGTAACGTACAAGGAATGAGAGGGGGGCCGGCAGGGAGAGGTGATCTGCGCTGCTCTGTAACGTACAAGGAATGAGAGGGGGGCCGGCAGGGAGAGGTGATCTGCACTGCTCTAACGTACAAGGAATGAGAGGGGGGCCGGCAGGGAGAGGTGATCTGCGCTGCTCTAACGTACAAGGAATGAGAGGGGGGCCGGCAGGGAGAGGTGATCTGCGCTGCTCTGTAACGTACAAGGAATGAGAGGGGGGCCGGCAGGGAGAGGTGATCTGCGCTGCTCTGTAACGTACAAGGAATGAGAGGGGGGCCGGCAGGGAGAGGTGATCTGCGCTGCTCTAACGTACAAGGAATGAGAGGGGGGCCGGCAGGGAGAGGTGATCTGCGCTGCTCTAACGTACAAGGAATGAGAGGGGGGCCGCAGGGAGAGGTGATCTGCGCTGCTCTGTAACGTACAAGGAATGAGAGGGGGGCCGGCAGGGAGAGGTGATCTGCGCTGCTCTAACGTACAAGGAATGAGAGGGGGGCCGGCAGGGAGAGGTGATCTGCGCTGCTCTAACGTACAAGGAATGAGAGGGGGGCCGGCAGGGAGAGGTGATCTGCGCTGCTCTAACGTACAAGGAATGAGAGGGGGGCCGCAGGGAGAGGTGATCTGCGCTGCTCTAACGTACAAGGAATGAGAGGGGGGCCGCAGGGAGAGGTGATCTGCGCTGCTCTGTAACGTACAAGGAATGAGAGGGGGGCCGGCAGGGAGAGGTGATCTGCGCTGCTCTGTAACGTACACGGAATGAGAGGGGGGCCGGCAGGGAGAGGTGATCTGCGCTGCTGTGTAACGTACAAGGAATGAGAGGGGGGCCGGCTGGACGCAGTGATGTCCTAGTATTTCAGACCTCCCGGCAGTGACACAAGATTGGGAATGTTATATGGTGAGAATGTGTGCGTTTGTTTCTTGGTGTTAAAAATAAGTAAATAAAAAAGAGAATAGATGGTTGAATCCATCATTCACTGCATGTAGAATTAGTCATTTTATAGGTTTTTGTTCAAAGAGCAGGAACTCTGGGTGAGAAGCCATCGTCAGCGCTGGAGCTCCTATGGTCCTAGTTATTGTTGTATTGTTCTAATCCTTTACATTTATTTACAGTGTTATTCATAGTTTAGTTGGCGCACATTGTGCGCTATTATTTGGGTTGCGATGCTTCTTGTAGGGGGCATCTCGTTCAGTGCTTGTGTGTACATGGGGATGGTGTAAACCAGGTGTTTCAGTCCATGACAATTAGGTGTGCTTGATGTATGGGCATGTATGGCTTTCTCGTGGCTAATTGGTGGACTCTGGGCTTGTTTCAATAGACGGTAGAAGTTGTCCATGCTTCTGGGTTGGTTTTATCAGAATGTATACTAATATGAAGGAGGCATTTTTAATGGTGGGGGATGTTGGTCATACTTGAATGTCAATGGTATTGTAAGGTCAGTGGTACCATATTGGTGTCTATTACATATATACCGAGTATACTGTATGTGTGATTTTTTGGTATACATTATGTGCATTCAGATAATATCTGCTTGTATGTGTGGATCGCTCTAGTTTACATAATTATATTATCATTTCATTCAGGCCGTGGGGGGAGAGTGTGTCTAACTGGTAAATCCACTGTACCTCTGGTTTTTGAAGGAGCTCAAATCTATTGTATGGGTTCGGGGGTATGAAATCTATCGGAGTGATTTTGATAGGGTGTTGTTCTTTTTCTGGGGTCTTAAAGCAATGTCTGCATAAACTATGTTTGTTTTCGCATATTGCGGCGGTGTTGGTTTAAGCAACAATGTGATGTAATGTCATTCAATCATATAGAGAACATATGAGGTTGGCAGGTTGGATGGAGTTTGATAGGGAAAGACGTTTTGCTGTGTGTGATGGTTGTACAGCAGAGGCAGCGAGGGGTATTACATTTGTAGCTTCCCACTGTGTTAGTGGGGGCGTGGTGTCCCGTGTTAGTATTTGTGGGGGCGTGGTGTCCCGTGTTAGTATTTGTGGGGGCGCGGTGTCCTGTGTTAGTATTTGTGGGGGCGCGGTGTCCTGTGTTAGTATTTGTGGGGGGCGTGGTGTCCTGTGTTAGTATTTGTGGGGGGCGTGGTGTCCTGTGTTAGTATTTGTGGGGGGCGTGGTGTCCCGTGTTAGTATTTGTGGGGGCGTGGTGCCCTGTGTTAGTATTTGTGGGGGGCGTGGTGTCCCGTGTTAGTATTTGTGGGGGCGTGGTGTCCCGTGTTAGTATTTGTGGGGGCGTGGTGTCCCGTGTTAGTATTTGTGGGGGCGTGGTGTCCTGTGTTAGTATTTGTGGGGGGCGTGGTGTCCTGTGTTAGTATTTGTGGGGGGCGTGGTGTCCTGTGTTAGTATTTGTGGGGGCGTGGTGTCCTGTGTTAGTATTTGTGGGGGCGTGGTGTCCTGTGTTAGTATTTGTGGGGGCGTGGTGTCCTGTGTTAGTATTTGTGGGGGCGTGGTGTCCCGTGTTAGTATTTGTGGGGGCGTGGTGTCCCGTGTTAGTATTTGTGGGGGCGTGGTGTCCCGTGTTAGTATTTGTGGGGGCGTGGTGTCCCGTGTTAGTATTTGTGGGGGGCGTGGTGTCCCGTGTTAGTATTTGTGGGGGCGTGGTGTCCCGTGTTAGTATTTGTGGGGGCGTGGTGTCCCGTGTTAGTATTTGTGGGGGCGTGGTGTCCTGTGTTAGTATTTGTGGGGGCGTGGTGTCCTTTGTTAGTATTTGTGGGGGCGTGGTGTCCTGTGTTAGTATTTGTGGGGGCGTGGTGTCCTGTGTTAGTATTTGTGGGGGCGTGGTGTCCTTTGTTAGTATTTGTGGGGGCGCGGTGTCCTTTGTGATGGTGTTTCGGTTTGCAGGGTGCTAGTAGATTTTGGACGGTAGGGGTATTTTGGGTTCGTTTGGGAGGTGCAGTAGGATGTGCCAATGATTTTGTAGGATCTGCAGGATGATGGGGTTTGATTTGCTGTATTGTGTGGTGAAGTGGAGGTTTTTCAAAGTGGTCGGTTCTTTTGTATTTGGTTTGAGACATTCTGCTTGTGTTAGTTGCAGGCTTCTTTTGGATGCGTCACATATAATCTTCTCAGGGTATGGTTTCTCTTTGAATATTTTTTCCAGTATCTCCGCTTCCATGGTGAAATCGGTGTCATTAGCGCAGTTTCATCTAATGCGTTTGTATTGACTATAGGGGATATTTGTAAGCCATTTCTTATGCTGGAAGCTTGTGTAGTGGATGTAGCTCTTTGTATCTACCGTTTTGAAGAAGGTTTTGGTGAGGAGTTTGTTGTTATGGTTGGTAATGACAATATCCAGAAATTCTATGGTCTCTCTACTGACTTTGGGTGTGAAAGTAATGCCCCAGTTAGTAAGATTGAGACTGCGACAGAAGTCAAGGGCGGATCCCTCGTCACCATTCCAGATAATGAGCAGATTGTCTATGTATCTTCTGTAATATAGGATCCTATCTTTGTATGTCTGGTGACCCCATATGTGTAGTTCCTAGAACTCTGACAAACAAGATACTATTTGGTACGTCCACTAAAAATTTAAATATCACTGCCTGAAGAACGTATTAAAAGAAAATAATAAAGTATTTATTAAACTCTGGTTAAAAAAACGGGAAAGACTATATATCACTTTCAGTGACTATCAGGCTTCCAGACTCAGGTGATGTAGTGTAGGAGTTTGATTGGATCCACAACACAGCCTAAAGTCTGGACAAAATCCCTATCCAGCTAGCACATTGGTGCCAATATATACTGGGGAGGGAATCGGGACACGGTTCTTATATTTGAACCAGGCGCAGGTACGTAATCAAGGCAGTCCTACCTAGCATGAATTGTAGAGCAGCTTCGAGTGAATATTAAGCTGGTTGTCAAGGCAATCCAGTATACAGCATCCACAAGATGCTATTATACATGAGCGCTTGTTGCGCTGGCAAGGAGGCGGGGATTATCTGATATCTCCTCCGCGTCTGAGCGGCCACGTACGGCCATCATAGCGCCGGAGCCTTGACACGCAAAAGTGTGAGGCTGGTTCTGCTCCACAGGCTACTTTATTTAATGAGAGATTCTCGCTCCTGATGAGTTGTGGCTTACAGTGCCATAGTGAAACGCGTTGAGCCGGTGATCTACAATTAGGACACGGCTCTCTAGGCAGGGTGCAGATTAAGTGTCAAGCAGCGCAACAGCCGACTTGTCAGTGTGTACGCGGTCTGATACCGAGACCCAGTGTGTGATTACATGAATGGGTAGGCTGGTGTAGGCAGCTGAGTGAGCGTCCACATATATAATAACATCTTGTGGATGCTGTATACTGGATTGCCTTGGCAACCAGCTTAATATTCACTCGAAGCTGCTCTACAATTCATGCTAGGTAGGACTGCCTCGATTACGCACCTGTGCCTGGTTCAAATATAAGAACCGTGTCCCGATTCCCTCCCCAGTATATATTGGCACCAATGTGCTAGCTGGATAGGGATTTTGTCCAGACTTTAGGCTGTGTTGTGGATCCAATCAAACCCCTACACTACATCACCTGAGTCTGGAAGCCTGATAGTCACGGAAAGTGATATATAGTCTTTCCCATTTTTTAACTAGAGTTTAATAAATACTTTATTATTTTCTTTTAATACGTTTTTCAGGCAGTGAAGTTTCTAGAACTCGCCCATAAAAATATTAGCGAACGAATGAGCTACTCGTGTCCCCATAGCAGTTCCGGTGCCTCGAGAATAGGTGTTATTATTGTATATGAAGTAATTATTCTCTAGGATGAATCGGAGGCCTTCTGATAGGAATTCTATCTGGGGTAGTTTGAGGGATTTATCCTTGGAGAGGAGTATCTTTACACAGTAGATCCCTATCTACTTTGCCTGCCGATTGCCCTTGAGCAAATGCAAGAGGACCATGGCTGCAGCCTAGGACAACCTGCTGGTCTGGATATGAAATAACCAGCCAAGCGATCTCCTCACAACATCTGGTAAGCACATCCTTACCTTTTAACCTAAACTGATACAGCACATGTGGCGCCCTATTCTCCCCATTTTATTTTCACATATCACTAGCTAACCTACACTGACCATCTCCCACTAACTATCTGTAATCTATATATGAGCTAACTAATGTAATTAACTCAGCAAAGCTCAGAGCACAGCAATGACAGACACTGTCCTCTCTCTCAGAACTCCATAAAACTGAAGAAAACGGCTGCTGGGGAGGTTCTTATATAGTAAGGGGCAGGCAACTTTCCTATTGGTTGCAGGGAATGTTGCTCGGGTCAGACAAAGACATTGCAGCCTTCTCATTGGCCCACAAGCAAGAAGCAGTGAGGGTGCTGATGGGAAAAAAAAAATATTGAATATTCGCGATTACGAAGATATAGCACTATATTCTACATCTTTGCAAATTCTCGAAGTACTAATATTTGCGATAAAAATTCACGATTTGAATATTCGCACTCAACACTAGTAAGCAAGCGAGCATACAGGTTTCTATTATGGCCAGCGTGTCTGAGGAACCAGTTCTTTCCAAACATCCTCTCGCGCCTCCTCTTACAGTGGCAGCTCCTCTTCATCCTTGTCTTCATCCTCCTCCTCCATGGCAGATTCCTTTTGTCTGGCCCCAACATCTATAGGGCGGACCGCTAGATGCGTCTGCTGCCCTATTTCTGCTGTGGTCCCTTGCTGCTTGAGCATCTGTTCTAGCTACGTCCCTGCTTAGAAGGGACTGGGCTTCACAGCCAATTTTTTTTTACAGCCCCCCCTCCCCCACACTTACTTGCAGGCGAGCTGTAGTTTTTTTTGGTACCATATGAAAAATGACACATCTTTATATTTTTTCCCCATTATGGCATTAATTGTGCAAGAAAAATATTTTCCCACATTTGGAAAAATGTATTATCTTACCTGCCTCTTGTACCCCGCCGTGCTGTGGTGACCTGCTCTGCTGGTTGAGGTTACGTTGCACTGTGATTAGCAGCTTCAGCTGATGTTGAAATCCTGAGGCTCTAGAACCATAGATTGAAAGAGGAAAAAAAAAAAAAGAGAAGAAGATTTGATCTACTGTGGGTACTGCTTTTCTGTCAGTCAGGCCGGACAGGAGCGTAGCGGTGGGGGAGGACGAGCATGAAGGGGCTTGGTGGTGAAGGACAGGTGAGGAAAGGGTCAAGTGTGAGTGGGGGCGAGATTGGGAAAGAGGCGCGAGTTACTAGGGTAACGGGGGGTGCGGCCAGAGCGGAGACAGAGGAAGGAGGCGGAAGCAGGAGCAGTGCGGCCAGGGGAGCCAAACGGACTGTATGATGTCGGCGCCTGTTATGACGGTGGAGGAGATGCTGGAGAGGCTGCGGCGTGAAGCGGAGGTGCGGGGGCCTGGCTGGCTGCAGGAGCAGGTTGGTGCGTGTATAGTTTCACCTGCTCCTGTGGCTACCCCCATTGTTCGGGCTGCCCGGCCGCGGCGGAGTATTCCACCGGCGCGCCTAAGCCCTGAAAACACCCCCTGGGCCCGGCGCCGAGTAGGGAGCACCCCTGGGGACCCTCGGCGGCGGAGAGCGGCCGCTCAGCCTTCTGCGAGTCGCTCTCGCCGCGGGAGGAATCCCAATACACGGCGGGGCCTTGAGAGGAGCGGGACGCCCCTTCCCCCGCTCCCTGCAGCAGTTCAACCGGATTCTGTACCAGGATCGGTGGACCGGCCCAGTCCCTCCTTTAGCGGGCGGTCCACTCGGCTTCTAGATGACATCCGGGTTCCTCGGGCTGCACTGGGTGGAGATGAATACCAGCGCAGGTCCAGAGAAGATCTAAGCAGTGTTGAAGAAGGTCCCCTTGCCGTGGTGGATGCCGCGGTCTCATCCCGGTGTCCGTCCAGCGTGGTGCAGAGGGTCGTGCAGGTGGTCCAGGAGGAACAGCCGTCGACGTCCAGGAGCTATGACGGTAAAGTGTCTGTGCGGCGGGAGTCAGGATCTGCGGCAGCGGGAGTCACAGCGCCCGTGGTGCCTGGTGAGATTGCTTGGGGCTCCATGTTAGCGCAGGGTTTCCCGGTGGGTGGGGGGGGACCATAGGTGACTTTGGTAAGGGTTTGGGGCAGTTTTTGGGGGGATTGGCGGGATGGTTGTCTGGTATGGGGTCCGGCGTTGGGTCTCCGTTGCCAGGGTGGGGAGTGGTGCCGGTGTCCGGGGCAGGGACGCAAGGGGTTACGGGGGGGTCGGTGTCAGTGGAGACTCAGGCGGGGGGAGATGGAGGTGCAGAGGTTGGATGATAGGGCTCGCGGTGAGGTGTACGTGTGCTTTGAGGGGCCGCTGGGGGCTCATTTGAAGCAGGAAGTGAGGGAAAAGATCTGGAAGGGAGAGTATGTGGAGATATTCTCGCTGCTCCCATTGGAACGGTTTAACCTGGATAGGGGGAAGAAGGAGGAGGGGAAAAAGTAGGATGAGGATAAGCGTCGGCATCGATTGATCCCGCGTACGTTTGCTAATTGGCTACAGGCGTTTGCCATATTAGCAAGTGTCATTGGGGAAAGGTCTCCGGATTGTTGTTCTGCGCTATTTTGCTACCAGGATGCTATTGGGGAGGCTTATAGGGTTTATGGTGGTGTGGGTTGGCTCCGTTACGATGAGCAGTTCCGGCAGCGTAAGGCGGTGAGACCTGATATCCGGTGGGATCATAAGGATATTGGGTTGTGGTTGAGGGTGACGGCGCCTCCTAGGGCTGGGCAGTCCTTTCGGGGGGAGTCCGGGGGGGTCATCCCCGGGTGCTTTGGCATCGGCAAAAGGATTGTGTTTCCTTTTTAATGAAGGAAATTGCAGATTTGGGGCCAAGTGCAAATTTAAGCACGAGTGCACGGGGTGTGGGGGAGCCCATGGAGCTAACCGTTGCTTCAAAGGGGGAAGGAATAGAGGGGGGGGATGGTGCTGGAAAAGGGACGGACGCCGGTGCGGGTGGAAGAGATGCAGGGGTTTCTAGATAGATATCCGGATCGGGTTGCGGCTGGTTTGTTGGGGGATGGGTTTAGGTTCGGTTTTCGTATTCCATCGGTTGTTACGGCGGGGCCTATTGTTCCTAAGAATCTTAGGTCTGCGCTTGTTCATGCGGGAGTGGTGGCGGAGAAGTTGAGGAAGGAGGTGGAGTTGGGGCGGATGGCGGGTCCATTCAAGGAACCGCCGATTCCGGGGTTGAGGGTATCTCCGCTAGGAGTGGTGCCGAAGAAAGAGCCGAACAAGTTTCGGCTCATTCATCACTTGTCTTACCCGAAGGGGGCGTCGGTCAATGATGGTATAGATCCTGAACTTTGTTCGGTGGTCTATACTTCCTTTGATGCGGCTGTAAAATGGGTGAGGCGGTTGGGGCAGGGGACATTGATGGCTAAGGTTGATGTGGAGGCGGCGTTTCGTTTGCTTCCGGTACACGTGGAGAGCATGGGTTTGTTGGGCTGTTTTTGGGATGGGGAGTATTTTGTGGATAGGTGCTTGCCAATGGGGTGCTCTCTTTCATGTGCATATTTTGAGACCTTTAGCTCGTTTCTAGAATGGGTAGTGGTGGAAGTTTCAGGTTATTCATCCGTTATCCATTATTTAGACGATTTTTTGTGTTTAGGGCCGGCAAATTCACGGGTTTGTTCTTTGTTGCTGCACACGGTGCAGTCTGTTTTTGCGCGTTTTGGGGTACCGTTGGCGCGGGAGAAGACGTTGGGTCTGGTGACAGAGTTGTGTTTTTTGGGGATTGTTATAGATACGGAGCGGATGGAGTGTAGGCTTCCCCAGGATAAGTTGGTGGATTTGCGTCAGGAGATTGATAGGGCCATAGGGAGGGAGAAGATTAGGTTGCGGGATTTGCAGTCATTGTTAGGTAAATTCAACTTTGCTTGTCAAATTATGCCAATGGGTAGAATTTTTTGTAGAAGGTTGGCCGCGGCTACGGCAGGGGTGTCAGCGCCGTATCAGGTTACGTAAGGAGTTAAAAGGGGATTTGAGGGTGTGGGCGGAGTTTTTGGGTCAGTACAATGGCAAGTCTTTGGTGATGGCGGAGTTGTGCGATAGTGTGGAGTTTGAGTTATATACTGACGCGTCGGGGGGAGTGGGTTTTGGGGCCAGATTTGACTAAGAGTTTTTTGGTGCGGCAGGTTTTGAAGGGATGGCGTAGGGGAGCAGGCAGGGTGCTGGTTGGTCGGAGGCCGGTGTCTTTTGAGTTGTTGTTGCAAATGGGTGATAAGTTGAGTTGTATTTGTAGCTCCGATTGGGAGCTGGGGCTGTTTAAGGCTGCGTTTGCTTTGGCGTTTTTCGGCGCCTTCCGCTTGGGGGAGTTGGTGTGTGGCAGTGTTCACAGAGTGGAGGGACTTAGGAGTGAGGATGTTGAGTTGGCAGGGGACAGGGTGTCTGTCCGGATTCGCAGGTCAAAAACGGATCAGGAGGGTAGGGGGCAGCGTTTTACTTTGTTTTCAGTACCAGGGTGTAGTATGTGCCCGGTGCGGTGTGCAGGGTCTTATGGTTCAGGTCTGCAGAGGGATGTGGTCCCGTTTCTTAGGCATGAGGATGGTTCCTTTTTGTCTAGATTTCAGTTTCTGGCAGTCTTTAAAAAATGCTTAAAGGTTTTGGGTGTGCCGGTCAAGGATTATTCTGGTCATTCGTTCAGAATTGGGGCGGCGACTGAGGCAGCCAGGTTAGGCGCCAGTGAGGAGGTGATTAGAAGGATAGGGCGTTGGGAGTCGGTGCGTTTTAAATCGTATGTGCGGCCTGCATTGTTGTAGTGGTACTGTGGGTGGTAGGTTGGTGTTAATTTTGTTCTTTTGTGTTCACAGGTCGGACGACGGCGGCTTTGGTGTGGATCTTAGGTCACTCCTATGTGTTTTGGGGGGCGATCAGAGCGGACGTGAGGCCGAGCGGTCGCCAGTTGGGTATTAGTCCGGAGTTGGCTACGGTCAGGTGGTTAGGTGTGAGAGGTATGTTGTGGGGCGGAGTGTTGCGGGAGGTGCATCATTTTGTGCGGTTGGATCGTCCTCCGGATGTGTTGGTTTTGCATGTGGGGGGGTAACGACTTGGGCAAGTGTCCTTTTAGGGAATTGGTTCGTGATGTTAAGTTTGACCTGCTTAGGATCTGGGCGTTGTTTCCGGGGGTGATCACAGTCTGGTCTGACATTGTTCCGCGGAAGGCTTGGAGGGGTGCGAGGTCAGTGGAGAGCCTTAATAAGGCACGGATCAAGGTAAATAGGGC
The DNA here is from genome assembly GCF_905171765.1 of Bufo bufo. NCBI lineage: Eukaryota > Metazoa > Chordata > Amphibia > Anura > Bufonidae > Bufo > Bufo bufo. The sequence continues at coordinate 9,817,545 of NC_053393.1, read as the reverse complement.
AGTGGGCCAGTTTATGGCGAGGAATGGCGGTGTGGTGGTGCGGCATGAGGTATTGGAGAAGGGTGTTGGTGCATTTTGGAGAGCAGATGGAGTGCACCTGAATGCGGTGGGGACGGATTTGTGGTCTCTGGGGCTCCAGAGTGGTGTTGAAATAGCTTTACGTATGTGGAGGGACGCGCAGGTTTGAGGTGGTCAAGCTGCGCGTTCTTGGAGGCGGGGGAGGTCCTTGAAGTGGAAGAATATGGTGGTACCTGAGGATGGGAGGGCCCCGCGGGAGGGGCTGGACTCTCATTGAGGAGCTGGTAGTAACTAATTACGCGTCCATCAGTTGCTGCCTCCGAGCTGGGTTCAACGGCTGGGGGCAAGATGGAGACGCAGGTGTTCCAGTGTTTATGAAGTTATTGGGGCTTCTAGGACCTCCCTCGTCATTGGTTAACTTATGTTATATTATGTATTTATTCAATAAACGGCTGCTGTGGCCGATTAAATCCAAGCAGTGGTGTGGTGTGTTTATTTCCATGGGTTAGGTGGGGGGATGGGGGTAAGGTGATGGGTAATCTGGTGGGACTGAACAAATAGCCAATACCCTCTTCATGTGTTTTATATCAGGCACCTTCACGGTTAACAATTAAGCAGAGCAAGAGATTTCCCCTGGCTGGGGGGGGGGGGGGGGGCTCAAGATAGGGGCTATAGTAAATTTCTGCGAGACCTGGACTGGGGCATCTCTACAGATCTCCCTTTAGGAGGTGGCTACAATAGATTTCTGCTGGACTGGGGCATCTTTTTTAGATCTCCCCTTAGGAGGTGGCAGATGGAGTAGCCCTGGGGAACTATGGTAAATTTCTGCAGGACCTGGACTGGGGCATTTTAAGTGATCTCTCCTTAGGAGGCGGCAGGTGGATTTGTCCCGACTGGCAGACCAGACGTGAGCCAGGGGAAAAAATATATATATATATAAATTCTGCACAGGGGTGAGCTCTGTGTGGTGGTAAATAGGGGAAGGTGTCGGTTGTTTTTGTCTTGTTTGAGTGAGTGGTTAAACTCATGGGACAGTCAGTTGGTAGCCCGAGAAGAAGAAAGTAAGTTGGCGCCCTGATTGTGTGTCTCCCCCGAGAGGAAGGACTGTCAAGAGTTGAGTCTGGTGGCGGTCCTCAGGGAACGTCGTGTCTTGTCTGTGTACCATGGGGTGTACCGGGTCTCTGTTGCCCGGTGAATATACGGCCCTGCAGCTGGTGGCTGAGGTGTATGAAGGGAGACAGCGGGGGCCGCAGCTGCGAGGGGAATGGCATCACGATATTGGAACGTGTGATAACGAGTACATTGTCTGCAATAGGGTTGTTTTGATACCAAAATTTTGATTCGTTTTCGATACCATAAAAAAGTATTGCGATACTCTATATCATGCAAAAAAACTAAAAATAAAAAAGCTGCGTGAATTACGCATTTTATGGAACATCCGGCCCTTAATCGAACAGTCCTATCCTATTTTTTGGGGAACAAGATGACCAAAAAAAAAGCAGGGAGCTGACTATGGCAGCCAGGGTTGTAGTAGCATCCTGGCTGCCATGGTAACTGATTACACTGCTGGGGCTCCAATCAGAAGCTGCCACTGCCGCCAATGAGAGGAGGTGAGGGGACTCTGTGGCACACTGCACCACCAATGATATTTAACGTTTTATACAAATACAACCGGCGGCAGAAACACATTGCTGGCACCCGACCTCTGAGAGGGCACCTGAGGGGTTAATTGCCGCGTATCGCAGCGCCCTGTCAGAGGTTGGGTGCCAGCAATGTGTTTCTGCCGCCTGTATTTGTAATGTATTAAACGTCAGTTATCATTGGTGGCGCAGAGCGCCCTCCCCCTCTTCTCTTCATTCCCATTGGTGGCAGCGGCGGCACAGGGGGGGGAGGGAGAGAGACTGCTTCCTTCTCCCCGTGCTGCTGAGGGAACATGGCCGCGCTAAGAGCAGCACGATCCATGTTCTCTGATACTGGGCTCTGCAGTAGCACAGCCTAGTATCGATAAAAGGCAAAGCCTGGTATCGATACTGGGACAAAAGTATCGATTGGGTATCGAAAAATCAATACCCAAAACAAGCCTAGTCTGCAATACTAACAAGGCAATGTGTGTGAGGTACTGAGTGTGCAGCTCCAGAAAATGTTATTTGTTAATAAGTTCAAAGGCTTGTGTGTTAATGTAGGGGAAAGGTTTCTATGTCTGTTCTACACTGAATGTTGTCTGTGTGGACCAGGAATGTGACCTTGTGTGTTTCCAAATAGAAAACTGACTAGTAGAGGAAGGTCACGCAGCCAAGTCTACTGTGAGCAAAATCAACTCTACTGATGTAATGAGGCCAAATTAAGAGTCAAAATAAGAATGGGGAGAAAAAAAACAAACAAACGTCAGAGATACAGGGAGGAATGAGCTCTGGTTTTCTGGTTTTAGGCCAAAAAGGAGTGAAATTATCACAAAGTTTCTCACGGGAGTGAAGCCAGGACATCGGCCTTAAATTTAGTACATTCTATTCCAGATACAATGCAAGCATCAGCATGAAAATACAGTACAGACCAAAAGTTTGGACACACCTTCTCATTCAAAGAGTTTTCTTTATTTTCATGACCATGAAAATTGTAGATTCACACTGAAGGCATCAAAACTATGAATTAACACATGTGGAATTATATACATAATAAACAAGTGTGAAACAACTGAAACTGAAAATATGTCATATTCTCGGTTCTTCAAAGTAGCCACCTTTTGCTTTGATTACTGCTTTGCACACTCTTGATGAGCTTCAAGAGGTAGTCCTCTGAAATGGTTTTCACTTCACAGGTGTGCCCTGTCAGGTTTAATAAGTGGGATTTCTTGCCTTATAAATGAGGTTGGGACCATCTGTGGCGTTGAGGAGAAGTCAGGTGGATACACAGCTGATAGTCCTACTGAATAGACTGTTAGAATTTGTATTATGGCAAGAAAAAAGCAGCTAAGTAAAGAAAAATGAGTGGCCATCATTACTTTAAGAAATGAAGGTCAGTCAGTCAGACGAGAAATTGGGAAAACTTTGAAAGTAAGGGCTATTTGACCATGAAGGAGAGTGATGGGGTGCTGCACCAGATGACCTGGCCTCCACAGTCACCAGACCTGAACCCAATCGAGATGGTTTGGGGTGAGCTGGACCGCAAAGTGAAGGAAAAAGGGCCAACAAGTGCTAAGCATCTCTGGGAACTTCAAGACTGTTGAAAGACCATTTCAGGGGACTACCTCTTGAAGCTCATCAAGAGAATGCCAAGAGTGTGCAAAGCAGTAATCAAAGCAAAAGGTGGCTACTAGAGTTGAGCGAACACCTGGATGTTCGGGTTCGAGAAGTTCGGCCGAACTTCCCGGAAATGTTCGGGTTCGGGATCCAAACCAGACCTTCGTTCCTGAACCCAAACCCCATTGAAGTCAATGGGGACCCGAACTTTTTGGCACTAAAAAGGCTGTAAAACAGCCCAGGAAAGAGCTAGAGGGCTGCAAAAGGCAGCAACATGTAGGTAAATCCCCTGCAAACAAATGAGGGAAATAAGTAAAAAAAAATAAAAAATTCAAATTAACCAATATCAATTGGACAGAGGTCCCATAGCAGAGAATCGGGCTTCACGTCACCCACCACTGGAACAGGCCACTGTCACATATTTAGGCCCCGGCACCCAGACAGAGGAGAGGTTCATTCAACTTTGGGTTGCCCCGCAATATAATGGTAAAATGAAAATAAAAATAGGATTGAATGAGGAAGTGCCCTGGAGTAGAATAATATATGGTTAAGGGGAGGTAGTTAATGTCTAATCTGCACAAGGGATGGACAGGTCCTGTGGGATCCATGCCTGGTTCATTTTTATGAACGTCAGCTTGTCCACATTGGCTGTAGACAGGCGGCTGCGTTTGTCTGTAATGACGCCCCCTGCCGTGCTGAATACACGTTCAGACAAAACGCTGGCCGCCGGGCAGGCCAGCACCTCCAAGGCATAAAAGGCTAGCTCTGGCCACGTGGACAATTTGGAGACCCAGAAGTTGAATGGGGCCGAACCATCAGTCAGTACGTGGAGGGGTGTGCACAGGTATTGTTCCACCATGTTAGCAGGAGGCAACATTTCACTAACACGTTCCGTATCAGGTGGTGGTGCAGTTAGCTGTGGCTTGGTGACAAAACTTTTCCTCATCTCTGCCATGCTAACCCTGCCCTCAGAGGAGCTGGCCGTGACACAGCTGCGTTGGCGACCTCTTGCTCCTCCTCTGCCTTCGCCTTGGGCTTCCACTGGTTCCCCTGTGACATTTGGGAATGCTCTCAGTAGCGCGTCTACCAACGTGCACTTGTACTCGCGCATCTTCCTATCACGCTCCAGTGTAGGAAGTAAGGTGGGCACATTGTCTTTGTACCGGGGATCCAGCAGGGTGGCAACCCAGTAGTCCGCACACGTTAAAATGTGGGCAACTCTGCTGTCGTTGCGCAGGCACTGCAGCATGTAGTCGCTCATGTGTGCCAGGCTGCCCAGAGGTAAGGACAAGCTGTCCTCTGTGGGAGGCGTATAGTCATCGTCCTGTGTTTCCCCCCAGCGACGCACCAGTGATGGGCCCGAGCTGCTTTGGGTGCCACCCCGCTGTGAACATGCTTCATCCTCATCCTCCTCCACCTCCTCCTCATCCTAGTCCTCCTCGTCCTCCAGTAGTGGGCCCTGTCTGGCCACATTTGTACCTGGCCTCTGGTGTTGCAAAAAAACTCCCTCTGAGTCACTTCGAAGAGACTGGCCTGAAAGTGCTAAAAATGACCCCTCTTCCATCATCGCCCTAAGTGTTTTCTCAAGGAGACATAGAAGTGGTATTGTAACGCTGATAACGGCGTCATCACCACTGGCCATGTTGGTGGAGTACTCGAAACAGCGCAACAGGGCACACAGGTCTCGCATGGAGGCCCAGTCATTGGTGGTGAAGTGGTGCTGTTCCGCAGTGCGACTGACCCGTGCGTGCTGCAGCTGAAACTCCACTATGGCCTGCTGCTGCTCGCACAGTCTGTCCAGCATGTGCAAGGTGGAGTTCCACCTGGTGGGCACGTCGCATATGAGGCGGTGAGCGTGAAGGCCGAAGTTACGCTGTAGCGCAGACAGGTGAGCAGCGGCAGGGTGTGAACGCCGGAAGCGCGAACAGACAGCCCGCACTTTATGCAGCAGCTCTGACATGTCGGGGTAGTTGCGAATGAACTTCTGCACCACCAAATTCAGCACATGCGCCAAACAAGGGATGTGCGTCAAACCGGCTAGTCCCAGAGCGGCAACGAGATTTCGCCCATTATCGCACACCACCAGGCCGGGCTTGAGGCTCACCGGCAGCAACCACTCGTCGGTCTGTTTTTCTATACCCCGCCACAACTCCTGTGCGGTGTGGGGCCTGTCCCCCAAACATATGAGTTTCAGAACGGCCTGCTGACGTTTACCCCGGGCTGTGCTGAAGTTGGTGGTGAAGGTGTGTGGCTGACTGGATGAGCAGGTGGAAGAAGAGGAGGAGGAAGCTGAGTAGGAGGAGGAGGAGGAGACAGGAGGCAAAGAATGTTGCCCTGCGATCCTTGGTGGCGGAAGGACGTGCGCCAAACAGCTCTCCGCCTGGGGCCCAGCCGCCACTACATTTACCCAGTGTGCAGTTAGGGAGATATAGCGTCCCTGGCCGTGCTTACTGGTCCACGTATCTGTGGTGAGGTGGACCTTGCCACAGATGGCGTTGCGCAGTGCACACTTGATTTTATCGGACACTTGGTTGTGCAGGGAAGGCACGGCTCTCTTGGAGAAGTAGTGGCGGCTGGGAACAACATACTGTGGGACAGCAAGTGACATGAGCTGTTTGAAACTGTCTGTGTCCACCAGCCTAAATGACAGCATTTCATAGGCCAGTAGTTTAGAAATGCTGGCATTCAGGGCCAGGGATCGAGGGTGGCTAGGTGGGAATTTACGCTTTCTCTCAAATGTTTGTGAGATGGAGAGCTGAACGCTGCCGTGTGACATGGTTGAGATGCTTGGTGACGCAGGTGGTGGTGTTGGTGGTACATCCCATGTTTGCTGGGCGGCAGGTGCCAACGTTCCTCCAGAGGCGGAGGAAGAGGCCGAGGCGGCAGCAGCAGAAGAGGCCGAGGCGGCAGCAGCAGAAGAGGCCGAGGCGGCAGCAGCAGAAGAGGTTGCAGGGGGAGCTTGTCGTCAGCACATTGTTTGAAGAAGTGCCATGCCAGGGAACTCCTTGAAGCTGCCTTTGGGGTGCTCGGTCCAAGATGGCGGCGGTCAGTAGCAGGCGGAGTCTCTTGGCGGCGGGTGTTCTGATTTTGCCCACTGCTCCCTCTTTTGCTACGCTGTTGGCTCGGTCTCACCACTGCCTCTTCCTCCGAACTGTGAAAGTCAGTGGCACGACCTTCATTCCATGTGGGGTCTAGGACCTCATCGTCCCCTCCATCGTCTTCCACCCAATCTTGATCCCTGACCTCCTGTTCAGTCTGCACACTGCAGAAAGACGCGGCAGTTGGCACCTGTGTTTCGTCATCAGAGACGTGCTGAGGTGGTATTCCCATGTCCTCATCATCAGGAAACATAAGTGGTTGTGCGTTAGTGCATTCTATCTCTTCCACCCCTGGTGAAGAGCTAGGTGGATGCCCTTGGGAAACCCTGGCAGCAGAGTCTTCAAACAGCATAAGAGACTGCTGCATAACTTGAGGCTCAGACAGTTTCCCTGATATGCATGGGGGTGATGTGACAGACTGATGGGCTTGGTTTTCAGGCGCCATCTGTGCGCTTTCTGCAGAAGACTGGGTGGGAGATAATGTGAACGTGCTGGATCCACTGTCGGCCACCCAATTGACTAATGCCTGTACCTGCTCAGGCCTTACCATCCTTAGAACGGCATTGGGCCCCACCAAATATCCCTGTAAATTCTGGCGGTTACTGGGACCTGAGGTAGTTGGTTCACTAGGACGTGTGGCTGTGGCAGAACGGCCACGTCCTCTCCCAGCACCAGAGGGTCCACTAACACCACCACGACCGCGTCCGCCTCCCTTACTAGATGTTTTCCAAATTGTTTCCGTTCACCACAATAAGAAAAATATATTATTCGGGCCAATGTATTGAATTAAAATTCAGGCCTTTTTTTTTTTTACAGACACCTAACACTGTCTGGCTATCTATTTAGGTACCGTATTACACTAATACAGGCACTGCAGTAACCACAGATTTAGCTGAATATCAATGTCAGGCCTATTTTTTACGCGCTGTGTGACAGGTATACGTTTAATCACAGAATTAGACTTGTATCTGCACGGTAGCGTGTGTGTTAAGTTTTTCAGAATGACACTATCAGCACCTTGAATCTAATATACCCTTTTTGGGATAGATTTAAAGTAGGCCTGATATAGCAGAAACTACTAATTTTGAGAATGGCAAATTTGGGAATTGTTTTTCAACCCAGAACAAAAACTGTGCTTTTACGGACACTAAATAACTTGACCAGCTAAAACAGTGCAGATTTGGAGGAATAGAAATGTCAGGTCTATTTTTTAGGCGCTGGATGACAGGCTCAGCCTGCAGCTGATGTAGTATATGGCCAAAAAATAACCACACTATTGATGGTTAAATGCACTTGGTGGTAGCTTGTGCTGGCGCACCACAAGCCACAAAATGGCCGCCGATCACCCCAGAAAAAAGTGATCTAAAAACGCTCTGGGCAGCCTCAAAAAAGTGAGCAATTCAATATCAGCACTTCAATGATCCACAGCTGCAGATCGATCACAGAATGAAGTCTTTTGGAGGAGTTAATCTGCCTAATCTCGCCCTAACGTCGCAGCTGCAACCTCTCCCTACACTTGTATCAGCAGAGTGACGTGCAGCGCTACGTGACCCAAGCTTATATAGAGGCTGGGTCACATGCTGCACTGGCCAATCACAGCCATGCCAATAGTAGGCAAGGCTGTGATGGCCTCTTGGGGCAAGTAGTATGACGCTTGTTGATTGCCTGCTTTGCAGCCTTTCAAAAAGCGCCAAGAAAAAGCCGAACACCGAACCCGAACTTTTACAAAAATGTCACTGACACCCCGAAATTCGGTACGAACCCGAACTATACAGTTCGGGTTCGCTCATCCCTAGTGGCTACTTTGAAGAACCTAGAATATGACATATTTTCAGTTGTTTCACACTTGTTTGTTATGTATATAATTCCACATGTGTTAATTCATAGTTTTGATGCCTTCAGTGTAAATCTACAATTTTCATAGTCATGAAAATAAAGAAAACTCTTTGAATGAGAAGGTGTGTCCAAACTTTTGGTCTGTACTGTAAGTCTAAGAAGTTAGACTGGACAGAAATGTATGATGAACAGACAAGTCATTCTTGTTACATGCCGCTGATACTACCCTCCAAGATGGAGCTGAGAGAACCCCAGCCGCCATTTTAGCTAAGGTAACTTCTTCACCAGGGGCCATCTTAACTAATCCAATTTCCAGCCTGGCTGACATCTTAACTCCTGCAACTTCCAGCCGGCCCAGCAGCCATCTTACATGAGGGAACTTCTTGCCCGGCAGCCATCTTCGTTACTAGCATTTTTCCAGACACGGCTACAAACAAGAAAAAAAATACACAGATCTAAGGCTACTTTCACACTAGCGTTTTGGCTTTCCATTTGCGAGATCCGTTCAGGGCTCTCACAAGCGGCCCAAAATTGATCAGTTTTGCCCTTAATGCATTCTGAATGGATAAGGATCCGATCAGAATGCATCAGTTTGGCTCCATTCTGCTCTGGAGGCTGCGTGCAGCGTTTTGGTGTCTGTCTGACGAAGCAGAGCCAAACGGTTCCGTCCTGGCACAATAGAAAACGGATCCGTCCCCCATTGACTTTCAATGGTGTTCAAAACAGATCCGTTTTGGCTAGTTTAAAGATAATACAAATAGATCCGTTCTGAACGGATGCATGCGGTTGTATTATCTGATTATCATGGATCCGCACCAAACGTGAGTGTGAAAGTAGCACCATATAGAGTTCGGAATTAAGTGCAGGATATACATATACCTGTAATTAGTTATTACTGGTAGTATTGTTTAATTAGATGAAATGCCTTAACTTCGATCACAGCAAACCGCAGGTCAATTCAGACCTGCGGTTTGCTGCGGTTCTGAGTTATTCCCGGAATAGGAATGTGAACGTGGTGTGATAATACACTACCAATCACCGTCCTGCGATCCTGAGAGGTGGTGGTCACGCCACCTCTCAATTGCTTCTGATTGGCTGGGCAGGTGGGCGGGGCGGCAAATTTGAATTGCTGGAGCTCCTCTCCCCGCTCATACATGTCCGTGGAGCGGGGAGAGAGAGAGGAGCTCCGGCTGCAGTGTAAGTTTTTTTGTGCCATCAGGCACAAATCGGCATATTTGGGTGAGGTAGGGAAAGGTAGATTAGGCAGGGATAGAATTTATTTTTTATTGTGTTGTAGCACCCGGATCGGGTGTCTGGGGTCCACAGCACTCAGCTGTGTGACCCTAGACCCCCCCAGGGGTGCTGCAGCTTGATCCCCCCCCCCCCCCGCACACACATTTTTTGGGGCGCAAGTGTTTTTTTTTTCTGCGTACACTGACTGTTGCCAGCACTCTTAGCATCCGGCCACTGTTAGCGCATCGCCCACCCCACCGCTGATCAGCTTCATACCGCTGATCAGCTTGTTTGAATATTTTTTACACTTTTTGGGAATTTCTATAGGGCAAAGTACGTGAACACCCGTCCCCCCACACTGAATAAAGTTTTCCACACACACACACACTCCCCTATGGCTCGCCGGACGTTCTCTGCCAAGGAGACATATGCCCTGCAAATCAGAGAGCCCCAGTGAGGACGAGAATGACCCCTATTTCCTCTTGTCATCTGCGTCCTCCTCATCTAGCGATGATGAGCCCTCCCAAGGCGGCGGAGCAAGGGGACCGCCATGCCAGGGACCCTGTGGCCCACACTAGTACGAAAAGCACTGGGGCTCGTACTAGTTTTCCGGCCCACCAGTTAAGTCCACCGGAGCCCCCTGCAGGTGAACTTGTCTGGTGTACCCCAGAGCATTTTGAGCTTGCGATTCCTGATTTTGTTGGCCAAGCAGGAATCCAGATTTCCACAGTGGGCTTCACTGAATATGACTATTTTAGTCTTTTTTCCAGTGACCACTTTGTGAATCTGATGGTGGAGCAGACGAATCTGTTCGCCCAACAGTTCATTGCTCAACACCCGGGCTCCTTATTGGCTAGGGCCGGTGGCTGGACTCCGGTCAGTGCAACCGAGATGAGGACGTTTTGGGGCCTCGTGCTGCACATGGGCCTAGTCAAGAAACCTAGTGTCAGGCATTACTGGAGTGGGTGCGTCCTCTACCAGACCCCACTCTACTGTATGGCCATGACACGTACCCGGTTTGAGGCCATTCGGAAATGCCTGCATTATGCAGATAATGCAGCATGTCCTACCCCCCCCTCCCCAGAAGAGAGGTCGCGGTTGATGAATCTCTCATTGCTTTCAAGGAGAGACTCCTTTTCCGCCAGTATGTTCCCTCTAAGCGAGCGAGGTATGGCGTGAAGCTGTACAAACTTTGTGAGAGTACCTCAGGGTACACATACAAGTTTCGTGTGTATGAGGGGTGAGATTCCCGTATTCAACCCCCAGAATGTCCCCCCACTCTGGGTGTTAGCGGGAAACTTGTGTGGGACCTTATGTACCCACTGCTAGATCAGGGTTACCACTTGTACGTGGATAACTTTTATACTAGTATCCCCTTGTTCTAGTCTCTCGCCGTCCGAACCACGTCCGCTTGTGGGACCGTGCGGAAAAATCAGTGCGGCCTCCCTACCCACCGCCTCCAGGTACCTATTCCCAGGGGTGAGATCCGTGCCCTTACCAGTGGAAACCTGTTGCTGGTCAGATATAAGGACAAGAGGGATGTCCTTGTTCTGTCCAGAATTCACGGTAACGGCATCACCCCTGTCCCTGTGCGAGGTACCGCGACGACGGTCCTCAAGCCCGATTGTATCGTCGACTACAAATCTGTATATGGGATGAGTTAATCTCTCTGATCAAGTCCTCACGCCATATAACGTCATGCGCAAAACCCGGGCATGGTACAAAAAAGTTGCGGTCTACTTGGTACAGGTTGCAGTGCTCCAGACTTAAAAAAAATTCCTAGTAGCCATTGGCTCCTGAACTGAAAAATTTAGTCGCCAAATTTAATTTTTTGTCGCCAAATCAAAACCGAATCAAAATTTTGGTATTGTGACAACGCTACGCCGATCAGATCGGCATAGGGTTGTTTCGATTCCAAAATTTTGATTCGCTTTCGTCACCATAAAAAAGTATTGCGATACTCAATACCGCGCAAAACACAAAAAAAACCTGTGTTCATGTCGCATTTTATGAAGCGTTCGGCCCATAATAGAACAGTCCTATCCTATTTTTTGGGGTGACAAGGTGACTTAAAAATGGCGAATGCTCACCGCATAGGAGATATTTTTTAATAATTTAATAGTTTGGACTTTTCGGACGCAGCGCTATGTAATAGGTTTATTTATTTATTGTTTATATATTTTATATGTAAAATTGGGAAAGCGGGGATTTAAACTTAATATTTTAGGGTACTTTCCCACTAGCGTTTTTCTTTTCCGGCACTGAGTTCCGTCATAGGGGCTCTATACTGGAAAAGACCTGATCAGGATTACCCCTATGCATTCTGAATGGAGAGCGATCCGTCAGTTTGCATCAGGATGTCTTCAGTTCAGTCGTTTTGACTGATCAGGCAAAAGATAAAACCGCAGCACGCTACGGTTTTATCTCCGGCGAAAAAACTAAAGACTTGCCTGAATGCCGGATCCGGCATTTCTCCCCATAGGAATGTATTAGTGCTGGATCCGGCATTCAAAATACCGGAATGCCGGATCCGTCCTTCCGGTCTGCACATGCGTAGACCGGTAAAGATGTGAAAAAAGATACAAGACGGATCCGTCTGTCCGCATGACAAGCGGAGAGATGGATTCGTTCTTGCAATGCATTTGTGAGACGGATCCGCATTCAGATGCGTCTCACAAATGCTTTCAGTCACATCCAGATCGGCGGATCCGGCGGTCAGTTCAGACGACGGAACCGCTTGCCGGATCACACTGCCGCAAATGTGAAAGTAGCCTTAGTGTTTGTGTTTTTTTTTTTACTTACCATTAGCCCCTTTAGGCTAGGTTCACACCTGAGAGTTTCACAGCGCGTTCCTCCGCGCTGTAAAACGTTCAACAGGCAAAAATCTATGTTTCCCTATGGGCATGGTTCTCACCTGAGCGTTTCACAGCACGTACGAACGCACTGTAAAACGCCCTACGCCCCAAGAAGTACAGGAGCTTCTTTGGGGCGTATTGTCGCGCGTAACACCTCTGTTTTTCATTGTACGCCTCTGTGGTCAATAGCAAGAACGACGTGCGTTTCCAAAATACAAAAACGCCCCAAAATACGCCTCAAAAACGCCTGTAGACAGCGCTTATCGAATACGCTCAGGTGTGAACCCATCCTAAGGGGCTGGAACCCTTGTCCTATTCACCCTTAGGCCCCTTTCACACGGGCGAGATTTCCGCGCGGATGCGATGCGTGAGGTGAATGCATTGCCCCCGCACTGAATCCGGACCCATTCACTTCTATGGGGCTGAGCACATGAGCGGTGATTTTCACGCATCATTTGTGCGTTGCGAGAAAATCGCATCATGCTCTATATTGTGTGTTTTCCATGCAACGCAGGCCCCATAGAAGTGAATGGGGCTGCGTGAAAAATCGCAATCAAGTGCGGATGCGGTGCGATTTTCACGCATTGTTGCTAGGATGAAAGTCTATTCACGGTGTTATTTTCCCTTATAACATGGTTAGAAGGGGAAATAATAGCATTCTGAATACAGCATGCATAGTACAAGGTCAATATAATAAACCTTATATACACCCCAGTATAATAAACAATGGTGGTGCAGTGCGCCCCCCCCCCCCCCCTCCCAACACCCCAGTATAATAAACAATGGTGGCGCAGTGCGCCCCCCCCCCCCCCCCAACACCCCAGTATAATAAACATTGGTGGCGCAGTTAGGGTTGCCACCCGTACAGGAATGACCCGGACAGTCCGGGTTTGTAATCCTGTGCCCGGGTACAAGCCTCTCTCAGGCACAGGATTCAAACTGCAGACTTGCACACCTGACAGCTGGCGGTGAGCGGCGTCGTCAGGTGTCAGTCAGCAGCGGGCACGGTCAGCTGTGTAAGGGCCTGTAACCTGACATAATACATGCAGTAGGCCTGTGACCGGAGCACGCACACACATACACTGTCCCCGCTTCACCTCTCTACAGCGGTTTGATCAAACCAGCTTTATTCCGCCTTCCGATTGGATGCGACGTTCGTGACGTCGCCGCCCTGTAGTTAGCGCCCAGTCGATTTGCTTGCCATCGGATCGGAGCAGAGCACGGAGGAGGCGGCTGCCAGGTGGGTGCAGGATTCAGAGCATGGAGCTCATTGCGTGCGACATCCACAGAGCGCTAATAATGGCAGACATTCATGCTGCAGTATACTTCCTCTTTGTAATAAGTTATTGTAGCCGACTTGTGCTGTTTATGGATCTGTGAGGCTGCTACCTGCCCTGTGATTTATTGGGGGCTTGCTGGGACTTGTAGTTCTTCCACCTGGCAGTCATGTGTGCATGTATCTACAATTGCTAGCGCAGGGCGGCGGCGCTCCCTCCCTCCTTTAAATGTTTTCTTTTACTATTGTTCCTCCTTGCGTTTCCTTTTACCCCACTGTCCTCTCTGATATCCTGTCTGCTTGGACCGTTCCTCAGTTACAGCTTGCGCTCCACAGCTGGACCCACTTCCGGCCTGTGGAACGCAACTTCCGGGCCGAATGCGCTCCACCCGTGTTCGGGTTTGGCTTGAAGAAAAGGTGGCAACCCTAGGCTCAGTGCGCCCCCCCCCCCCAACACCCCAGTATAATAAACATCTGTGGCGCAGTGCGCCCCCACCCCCCCCAACCCCCCAGTATAATAAACATTGGTGGCGCAGTGGGCAGTGCCAATGAGGGTTAAAAAAATAAAAATAAATTAACTCACCTCCTCCAATTGATAGCGTAGCAGCCGGTCTCCTGTTCTTTCTTCAGGACCTGTCAAAGGACCTGTGGTGACATCACTGTGCTCATCACATGGTACATCACATGATCCATCACCATGGTAATGGACCATGTAATGAGCTCAGTGACGTCACCACAGGTCCTGAAGAAAGAACAGGAGACCGGCAGCTACGCGATCAATTGGAGGAGGTGAGTTAATTTTTTTATTTTATTTTTTTTAACCCTCATTGGCACTGCCCACTGCGCCACCAATGTTTATTATACTGGGGTGTTGGGGGGGCGCACTGCGACACCAATGTTTATTATACTGGGGTGTTGGGGGGGGGCGCACTGCGCCACCAATGAAGATAACTGACCTGTTAATACAAATACAGGAGGCGGGTGCTGGAATCAAATAGCCGGCACCCGACCTCTATGACAGGGAGCTGCGATCCGCTGCAGTTAGCCCCTCAGGTGCCACTCCCTGTCACAGAGGTCGGGTGCCGGCTATTTGTTTCCAGCACCCGCCTCCTGTATTTGTATTAACAGGTCAGTTATCTTCATTGGCGGCGCAGTGGCCACAGCCCCTCCCCTCCTCCCATCTCTCTTCTTATTGGCGGCGACAGCAGCACAGGGGGGAGGGAGAGACTCCTTCTCCACTGCGCTGCTGAGAAGAACATCGGCGGCGGGGAAGAGAACTATCTCCTGTGCCCCGCCGCTATATTAAAACGGCAGAGCTGCAGCAGAGGGTCTAGTCGCAAATGGCAACAAGACTAAAAAGTCTTGTCACCATTTGTAAATTCTAAGTCGCATTGGCGACCATTTTGGTCGCCATCTGGAGCCCTGAGTTGCCTTGTACAACTCTTTTGTACTGTCCAAGCATTGGCAACACAGGGACATTCCTTCAGTTCTATGAGGCAGTCCTCAAGGACCTGATCTTTTCTGACCGGGAAAGAGCAGGCTGGAGTACCTCAGGAACTGGAGACGCCCGGATCGTCCAACACTTTCCAGGTGTTGTCCCCCATACTGGAAAAAAGAGACGATCCCAAAAAAAGTGGATCACAGGAAGGGGATATAGAAGGACACCACTCAGTGTGACACGTGTAAAACTAAAATAAAAAGTAGACATTAGGTATCGCCATGTCCGTAAGAATCTGCTCTATAAAAAATAAAAAAATTCAAAAATTGAAAATTAAAACGGTGCCAAGAAAAAGATAAATATAAAAGTATTTTGTCACCTTACATCACAAAAAGTGTAATAGCAAGCGATCAAAAAGTCATATGCCCCCCCAAAATAGTGCCAATAAAACAGTCCTCTCATCCCGCGAAAAATGAGCCCCTACCTAAGATAATTGGCAAAAAAAAATAAAAAATGATATATGGAGATACTAAAATAGATTTTTTTGTTTAAAAAAAGAAGTGTAAAACCTAAATACATTTAAAAAAGTAGACATATTAGGTATCGCCGCGTCCGTAAGAATCTTCTCTATAAAAATACCTCATGACCCAACCCCTCAGTTGAACAGTCAAAAAAATAAAATAAAAACTGCCAAAACAGCTATTTTTTGGCAAATTTTCCATTTTAATCAGTTTTCTCAAGTAAGGCTTCTTTCACACTAGCGTCGGGGCTCCGCTTGTGAGCTCCGTTTGAAGGGTTTCACAAGCGGCCCTGAACGCATCCGTACTGCCCCAATGCATTCTGAGTGGATGCGGATCCGCTCAGAATGCATCAGTCTGGCAGCGTTCGGGTGTCCGCCTGGCCGTGCGGAGGCAAGCGGATCCATCCAGACTTACAATGTAAGTCAATGGGGACGGATCCGTTTGAAGTTGACACAATATGGCTCAATTTTCAAACGGATCCGTCCCCCATTGACTTTCAATGTAAAGTCTGGACGGACCCGTCTGAACTACTTTCAGACTTAGAATTTTTTCTAAACTATAATGCAGATTGATCCGTTCTGAACGGATCCAAACGTCTGCATTATAGGAGCGGATCCGTCTGTGCAGACACCAGATGGACCCGCTCTGAACGCTAGTCTGAAAGTAGCCTAACAAAGCAGGGGTTAACATCCAACCAAAACGTAATATTTATTAGGAACATAGGAAGACAGGCACTCTATATGAGGACAAGGGATAGTGTGTATATGATAAAAACTATATTTATTTGGGTAGTAATAAAAACATTATCAATATAGGTCCCTCCCAATGTACAGGGAGAGGAGCGGGTGGTGTAAAATAGATGGGTAGTAGCACAGGGGGAGGGGTTTCTGGATAGCAGATTTTGATGGCCTTTTTTTGGCACCATGTTCCATTTGAAGAACCCCTGATGCACCCCTAGAGTAGAAACTCCATAAAAGCAACCCCATCTAAGAAACTACACCCCTCAAGGTATTCAAAACTGATTTTACAAACTTTATTAACCCTTTAGATGTTGCTCAACAGTTTATGGCAAATGGATATGAAATTTCAGAATTTCTATTTTTGGTAATCTTGTCTCACAAAAATGTAATATAGATAAACCAAAAATCATATGTACCCTAAAAATAGTCCCAACAAAACTGCCACCTTATCCCGTAGTTTCCAGAATGGGGTCACTTTTATGGAGTTTCTATCAAATTGGGACATTGTGTAAATAAACCAGTCCAGCAAAATCTGCCTTCCAAAATTGCACACGGCGCACCGTTCCCTCTACGCCCTACCGTGTGCCCTATATAGTAGTTTACGGCCACATATGGGGTGTATCTGCAAACTACAGAATCAGGGCAATAAATATTGAGTTTTGTTTGGCTGTTAACCCTTACTTTGTTACTGAAATAAAATGGATTAAAAAAAAAAATTGAAAAGTTGCCAAAAAATTTGAATTCTGAAATTTTATCTCTATTTGCCATTAACTCTTGTGCAACACCTAAAGGGTTAACGACGTTTGTAAAATCAGTTTTGAATACCTTGAGCGGTGTAGTTTCTAGAATGGGGTCATTTTGGGTTGGTTTCTATTATGTAAGCCTCACAAAGTGACTTCAGACATAAACTGGTCCTTAAAAAGATTTGCTTCTAAACTCCTAAGCCTTGTAACATCTCCAAAAAGAAAATGTCAGAATGTAAATGTAATGTAAAGTAATAACTATTTTTGGAGGTATTACTATGTATTATAGAAGTAGAGAAATTGTAACTTGGAAATTAAAATTAAAAAAAATGGTAAATTTGGCTTTTTTTTTACAAATAAAAATGTTTTTACTCCATTTTACCAGTGTCATGAAATACAATATGTGACAAAAAATAAATAAAAAAAAACTATCTCAGAATGGCCTGGATAAGTAAAAGCGTTTTAAAGTTATTCGCAAAAAATGGCCTGGTCCTTAAGGTGAAAATGAGCCCAGTCCATAAGGGGTTAAGTCAGCTATTGGCGGCAACTTCATCTCGATCCATAAGTTGTGGTTGGTGCAGATGTTCAGGACTCAAGGTCAAGTGAAGTACTCGGCCCTGAGGGTCCTGCCCATCTGCTAAAATCACAGAAGGAGGGGATTGGGATGGAAATGGTCTCCAGACAGATTCTGTTCTGTCTTTCATATGATGTTGCTGAAGTGAAGAATGCTGCTAACCTTGAGATAAGATGCGGCAGAAGTAGAAAGGAAGAAAAAATGTAGACAGGTAGTAAAGGACATCAGCAAGCTAATGATAGGTGTAGACGTGGTTTTCTTTTCACATATTGTACTTCATGACACTGGTAAAAATAGAGTAAAAAAAAATAAAAATATGTATTTTTATTTATAAAAAAAAAGCCAAATTTACCAAAAAAAATTTAAAAAATGGGCAAATTTCAATTTCTTTACTTCTATAAAAGATAGTAATACCTCGAAAAATAGTTATTACTTTACATTGCCCATATGTCTTACTTCATGTTTGGATCATTTTGTGAATGCACTTTTAGGTCTCATGCACACGACCGTTGTGTGCATCCGTGGCCGTTGTTCCGTTTTCCGTGATTTTCTGCGGACCCATTGACTTTCAACGGGTCCGTTGAAAACTCGGAAAATGCACCGTTGTTCATCCGCGGCCGTGATCCGTGTTTCCTGTCAGTCAAAAAAATATGACCTGTCCTATTTTTTTGACGGACAACGGTTCATGGACCCATTCAAGTCAATGGGTTCGTGAAAAAACACGGATGCACACAAGATTGGCATCCGTGCCCGTGATCCGTTGGCAACTTTCACACAGACGGATCGCAGAAAGAATATACTGTCGGATTAAACTGGGACTCCGATCGGAACTCTCCACTGCCACCAATGATAAGGGAACGTGATTTTAACTGAAGGGGGGGGGGGGGAGGAGGTGAGGCCGCACTGGCCACCAATGATGGGGGATTTGGAACGTGATTTTAACTGAGGGGGGGGGGGGGAGGTGAGGCCGCACTGGTGTGCCCCCTCCTGCCTGGCAGCACCTGATCTCTTACAGGGGGCTATGATATGCACAATTAACCTTTTAGGTGCGGCACCTGAAGGGTTAATTGTGCGGATCACAGCCCCCTGTAAAAGATCGGGTGCTGCCAGGCAGCAGGGGGCAGTCATGTAAACAGTTCATAGGATATTCTAACTTGAAGCGTCCCCATCACTATGGGAACGCCCCTGTGTTAGAATATACTGTCGGATATGAGTTTCACGGTCTAACTTAAATCCGATGGTATATTCTAACAGACGCGTTCCCATGGTGTCCGCACGGCCAGGCGGACACCAAAATGACTTTTTTTTCATGTCAGTGGATCCTCCAAAAATCAAGGAAGACCCACGGACAAAAAAACAGTCATGGATCGCGGACCAACGGAACCCCATTTTGCGGACCGTGAAAAAAATACTGTCGTGTGCATGAGGCCTTAGGCTTAGAAGCAAATCTTGAAATTTTTCAGAAAATTTCCAAAACCCACTTTTTAAAGGACAAGTTCTGAAGTCACTTTGTGAGGCTTATATAATAGAAACCACCCAAAAGTGACCCCATTTTAGAAACTACACCCCTGAAGGTATACAAAACAGATTTTACAAACTTTGTTAACTCTTTAGATGTTCCACAAGAACTGATGGAAAATTTCAGAATTTCACTTTTTTGGCAGATTTTCCATTTTAATCCATTTTTTCCAGTTACAAAGTGAGGGTTAACATCCAAACAAAACTCAATATTTATTGCCCTGATTGTGTAGTTTACAGAAACACCCCATATGTGGTTGTAAAATGCTGTATGGGCACACCTCAGGGCGCAGAAGGAAATGAACGCCATATGGTTTTTGGAAGGCAGATTTCACTGGGATAATTTTAAGCTGCCAGGTCACATTTGAAGCCCCCCTGATGCACCCCTAGAGTAGAAACTCCAAAAAAGTGACCCCGTTTTGGAAACTACGGGATAAGGTGGCAGTTTTGTTGGTACTATTTTAGGGTATATATGATTTTTGGTTGCTCTATATTACACTTTTTGTGAGGCAAGGTAACAAGAGATACCTTTTTTTGGCACCATTTTTATTTTTGTTATTTACAACATTCATCTGACAGATTAGATCATGTGGTATTTTTATAGAGAAGGTTGTTACGGATGCGACAATATCAAAAAAGATTTTAGCATCTCCACATTCTGAAAGCTGTAGTTTTATTTATTTTTTGGGCGACTGTCTTGTGTAGGGGCTCAATTTTTTTTGGGGATGACATGACGGTTTGATTGGCACTATTTTGGGGTGCATATGACTTTGATCGCTTGCTGTTACACTTTTTGTGATGTAAGGGGACAAAAAAAAAAAATATATAAAAAAAAAGTTTACAAAGTTAATTTTACGGTGTTCACCTGAGGGATTAGGTCATGTGATATTTTTATAGAGCAGGTTGTTACGGACGCGTCAAAACCTAATATATATACTTTATTTTCTTTACTTAAGTTTTACACAATAACAGCATTTTTTAAACCAAAAAAATAAAGGATGTTTTAGTGTCTCTATATTCTGAGCCATATTTTTTTTATTTTTTTGGGGCGATTGTATTAGGTAGAGTCTCATGTTTTTGCAGGATGAGGTGATGGTTAGATTGGTACTATTTTGGGGGGAATACGCCTTTTTGATCACTTTGTGTTGCACTTTTAGTGATGTAAGGTGACCAAAAAGTGGTTTATTTAGCACAGTTTTTATTTTATTTTTTTGATGGTGTTCATCTGAGGGGTTAGGTCATGTGTTAATTTTATAGATCCGGTTGATACGGATGCGGCGATACACAATATGTCCTTTTCTTTTTTCCCCCCATTTTTTTTCCCTTTATTTTGGCAAAAGAATATTTAATTTTTTTTTTTTATTTTTTTTACTTGAAACAACTTTTTTTTTTTACTTTTTTTTTGTCCCAATCTGGGACTTCAACTTTTGGGGGTCTGATCCCCTTTACAATGCATTCCTATACTTCTGTATTGGAATGAACTGGTTGTACGAGTAATACTGTGTGTATTACTCATACAGCTTCCGGCCTGTGAGATCCAGGAGGCTGCCTTCCATGCCATCGGGTCCCCGTCACAGAAGCACGGGGACCCGATGGCAGCTCCGATACGGCTTTGACCCTTTTCTGGTGTCAGTGTGGGTTTTCTTCCGTGCATGTAAAATCCTAGGATCAGAACAATATGGAGCAGTACATTAAACAAAATTGGCCCCGATTGAGGGCATCTTCAACACCCGCAAATACTTTCCCACATTTTCACCCAGGCAGCCCCCCGACATGAGCATCGGAGCATTTTCCAGAGATCCAGTGATGTACCAGGCTCTCCAATAAGGACTGCTAGGCAGAGGTTTCCGCCCAGCAGTGAGCCCGTCACTGGCACTAATGGGCAGGCTTTAGTGCTGCCCTAGCCTGCTAAAGCTGGCCCATTAGAGCCAGGGTAACTTCCACCCAGCAGTGTGTTATAAACAAAAAGGCCCTTGCCCTGCACGATCCAGCGCAGTGGGGGAAGGTGAAGAACCCCTTAAAGGATAACTGTCACACTTAGACCCCAATTTCAATTTTCATATATGTAGTTACTAATAACATGATATTCCACAATCAGTTACTATTAGACTGACTTACCCCATATTTAATAAGATTCAGCCCTTAGCAACCAGTCTGCATAAAACTGCAGTTTCACTATTCAGTTAAGATGGCCGCCACTGCCCTCACCCTGAGGCTAATCCCGTCTGCCCTCACTAGCCAGTAACAATAGCCCCCCAAAAGTGTCAGTAACCAGAGCCCTCCCCCCTAAAGGGTTAATCTCCTGCAGCACAGAGGGGTCCTCTTACCACATGTTGCTCTCATTTATACACTGAGCAGATGGCAGATCTCCTTCCCTGGTCTGCGCTGCTCCAGCTCTGCATTCTCCAGCTCTGCTGAGTGAGGGAGCGTCTGCCAAGTGCAGGGACAGGGAGAAGTGCACACAGCCCAGGCACTGTTATCAGCTGCTGGGGAGGACCTGGCTTTAATCATTTACTTACAGTCCCTGGCTGTCAGTAATCTGACCTTGCACGCTGCGTGCTCTGTCCTTCATCAGATAGACGGACCGTGCCTAGCAACAGATAGACGGACCATGCCTAGCAACAGATAGACGGACCATTCCTAGCAACCCTATTTTAAGCACAGGTAAAAGTAGGCAGTACAGGGAACAAAACTGTGGAATTAAGGGGTAATTGAATACACAGTGAAAAGTTGAAATAGGGCCACCAAGGAGATATTAATCACCACAATCCAATATAAAAATACGACAGTTATACTTTAAAGAGTAACTAAGCTTTTATAATAATTTGATATGTTGTCCCTAATCCACTAAATAACATTTTTCTAATATACTTTATTTATTCATTTTCTTTTTTTACTGTACTTTTATATCAGCGCGTCATTCAGTGCGCGCTTATAACTCTGTTCTCCCGACATCGCTCAGCGCTGGACCGAGGACTCCTGTTATGAATGGGGCTGCACAGCTCAGGGAGCGCGGGCAGGAGCCTGCAGGACAGTGCCCTCAGCCCAGGCAGAAACCCGCTCCGTTAATCCTGGCATAGTTCACGGGTACAGAGTCATTGTCCCGGGAGCAGCAATGAGCGCCCGTACCACCTGAGCTGCTGCGGCCGCATTCATAAAATGAGTCCTCGGTCCAGCGCAGAGCGGTCAGCGGTGTCATGTCGGGAGAGCGGAGGTGAGCGGTCAGCGGTGTCGGGAGAGCGGAGGTGAGCGGTCAGCGGTGTCGGGAGAGCGGAGGTGAGCGGTCAGCGGTGTCGGGAGAGCGGAGGTGAGCGGTCACTGAAGGACGCGCTTTAGGGCTCTTTCACACTTGCGTTGTCTGGATCCGTCGTGCACTCCATTTGCCGGAATTACATGCTGGATCCGGAAAAACGCAAGTGAACTGAAAGCATTTGAAGACGGATCCGTCTTAAAAATGCGTTCAGTGTTACTATGGCACCCAGGACGGTATTAAAGTCCTGGCTGCCATAGTAGGAGCGGGGAGCGGGGGAGCAGTATACTTACCGTCCGTGCGGCTCCCGGGGCGCTCCAGAATGACGTCAGAGCGCCCAATGCGCATGTATGATGTGTCCATGCGATCACGTCATCCATGCGCGTGGGGCGCCCTGACGTCACTCTGGAGCGCCCGGGGAGCCATGCGGACGGTAAGTATACTGCTCCCCCGCTCCCCACTACACTTTACCATGGCTGCCAGGACTTTAGCGTCTTGGCAGCTATGGTAACCATTCAGAAAAAGCTAAATGTCGGATCCGGTAATGCGCCGAAACGACGTTTAGCTTAAGGCCGGATCCGGATTAATGCCTTTCAAATGGGCATTAATTCCGGATCCGGCCTTGCGGCAAGTGTTCAGGATTTTTGGCCGGAACAAAAAGCGCAGCATGCTGCGGTATTTTCTCTGGCCAAAAAACGTTCCGGTCCTGAACTGAAGACATCCTGATGCATCCTGAACGGATTTCTCTCCATTCAGAATGCATTAGGATAAAACTGATCAGGATTCTTCCGGCATAGAGCCCCGACGACGGAACTCTATGCCGGAAGAAAAGAACGCAAGTGTGAAAGAGCCCTTAGGGATATAAAAGTACAGTAAACATAGAAATATAATAAAGTAAATTAGAAAAATGTTATTTAGGGGATTAGGGACAACATTAAAATTATAAAAGTTTAGTTGCTTTTTAAGGACGGCCCCAATTTTGTTTTCGCAGAGGGAGAGCAGTGAGGCACCTGGGGGCAGAGGGAGAGCAATGAGGCACCTGGGGGCAGAGGGAGAGCAATGAGGCACCTGGGGGCAGAGGGAGAGCAATGAGGCACCTGAAGGGAAGGGGCATTAGGAACCAAAGAGGTGGGACACAACTGGGGTCAGAGAGGGCAGTGAGGAACATGGGGGCAGGAAGGAGCAGAGTCAAGCAGTGAGGCACCTGGGGACAGTGAGGTGAGCAGTGAGGCACCTGGGGACAGTGAGGTGAGCAGTGAGGCACCTGGGGACAGTGAGGTGAGCAGTGAGGCACCTGGGGACAGTGAGGTGAGCAGTGAGGCACCTGGGGACAGTGAGGTGAGCAGTGAGGCACCTGGGGACAGTGAGGTGAGCAGTGAGGCACCTGGGGACAGTGAGGTGAGCAGTGAGGCACCTGGGGACAGTGAGGTGAGCAGTGAGGCACCTGGGGACAGTGAGGTGAGCAGTGAGGCACCTGGGGACAGTGAGGTGAGCAGTGAGGCACCTGGGGACAGTGGGGAGAGCAGTGAGGCACCTGGGAGCACAGGGGAGAGCAGTGAGGCACCTGGGAGCACAGGGGAGAGCAGTGAGGCACCTGGGGACAGTGAGGTGAGCAGTGAGGCACCTGGGGACAGTGAGGTGAGCAGTGAGGCACCTGGGGACAGTGAGGTGAGCAGTGAGGCACCTGGGGACAGTGAGGTGAGCAGTGAGGCACCTGGGGACAGTGAGGTGAGCAGTGAGGCACCTGGGGACAGTGAGGTGAGCAGTGAGGCACCTGGGAGCACAGGGGAGAGCAGTGAGGCACCTGGGAGCACAGGGGAGAGCAGTGAGGCACCTGGGAGCAGTGAGGCACCTGGAAGCAGAAGGGAGCAGTGAGGCACCTGGGACAGGGAGCAGTATAAGGGACATGAGGTAACAACTAGTGCAGGCAGAGGACAATCCACTAACCTGAGGAGAGAAGACTCTGTCTAGTGCACAGGACTCTACACCTTAGATCAGGCAGCCAATCAGCGCAGCCCTTTTTATCCTGGGGCTGATTGGTTCACCTGCTGAGGGGGCGGTCCCTGCTGATTCCATGGGCGGCACCCTGGATCCTCGGTCAGCGCTCACTGAAGGTCGCGCTGATATAAAAGTACAGTAAACATAGAAAATTAATAAAGTATATTAGAAAAATTTCATTTTGGGGATTAGGGACAACATATCAAAAATCATTATAAAAGTTTAGTTACTCTTTAGGGACGGCCCCATTTTTGTTTTTCACGTCCCGCGTCACCTACAACAGTTGTAAAGAAAAGGGCCGTGATGAGATCGGAGCAGAGCCCGCCGTGATGAGATCGGAGCAGAGCCCGCCGTGATGAGATCGGAGCAGAGCCCGCCGTGATGAGATCGGAGCAGAGCCCGCCGTGATGAGATCGGAGCAGAGCCCGCCGTGATGAGATCGGAGCAGAGCCCGCCGTGATGAGATCGGAGCAGAGCCCGCCGTGATGAGATCGGAGCAGAGCCCGCCGTGATGAGATCGGAGCAGAGCCCGCCGTGATGAGATCGGAGCAGAGCCCGCCGTGATGAGATCGGAGCAGAGCCCGCCGTGATGAGATCGGAGCAGAGCCCGCCGTGATGAGATCGGAGCAGAACCCGCCATGATGAGATTGGACTCCTTACCTCCGGTCACTTTCTGCTGTTTGCAGAGGGGATGATATGGAAATCTCATGCACTTTGCTGGTTCTGCCACCTGGAAATCCAGTCCCGTGTGGACCGAGCTGAAAGCAGCGGAGAGTTGTGACAATGTTCATGGAGCAGACAGCTTCTAAAGCAAAGGCTTTCCTCTTCTGCTAAAGGTCCTTCTCCCCCAGGGCCACCTGCGGGGGGAGGGGTTGAATTGATCAAAACTGGTGTAAAGTAGAACTGGCTTCGCTGCCCATAGCAACCAATCAGATTCCACCTTTCATTTTTCAAAGGAGCTGTGAAAAATGAAAGACACAATCTAATTGGTTGCTATGGGCAGCGAAGCCGGTTCTACTTTACACCACATTTGATGAATCTCCCCCAAGGACTGTGAAGCACCTGGAGCAGGAAAAAGGGAGAGGGAAGGAACCGGGGAGCAGTGAGGCACCTGTGGCCATTGGGCACCTGAGGGGAAGGGGCAGTTAGGAACCATAGAGGTGGGACACACCTGGTGTCAGAGAGGGCAGTGAGGCACCTGGGGGCAGGAGGGAGCAGAGTCAAGCATTGGGGCACCTGGGAGCAGTGAGGCACCTGGGATCATAAGGGAACAGTGAGGCACCTGGGAGCAGAGGGGAGCAGTGAGGCACCTGGGAGCAATGGGTCACCTGAGGGGAAGGGGCAGTTAGGAACCAAAGAGGTGGGACACAACTGGGGTCAGAGAGGGCAGTGAAGATCATGGGGGCAGGAAGGAGAAGAGTCAAGCATTGGGGCACCTGGGAGCAGTGAGGCACCTGGGGACAGAGGGGGCAGTGAGTAAACCAGGCGGCAGGAGGGAGCAGAGGCACCGGGGAGCAGTGAGGCACCTGGGAGCAGAGGGGAGAAGTGAGGCACCGGGGAGTTCAGAAGGAAGCAGTGAGGCACCTGGGAGCAGAGGGGAGCAGTGAGGCACAGGGGATCAGTGAGGCACCTGGGAGCAGAGGGGAGAAGTGAGGCACCGGGGGGTTCGGAAGGGAGCAGTGAGGCACCTGGGAGCAGAAGGGAGCAGTGAGGCACCTGGCAGCAATGGGGAGCAGTGAGGAACTTGGGAGCAGAGGGGAGCAGTGAGGCACCTGGGAGCAGTGAGACACCTGGCAGCAGAGGCGAGCAGTGTGGCACCTGGGGACAGAGGCAAGCAGTGAGGCACCTGGGAGCAGAAGGAAACAGTGAAGCACCTGGGAGCAGTGAGGCACCTGGGAGCAGAGGGGAGCAGTGAGGCACCTGGGAGCAGTGAGGCACCTGGGAGCAGAGGGGAGCAGTGAGGCACCTGGGAGCAGAGGGGAGCAGTGAGGCACCTGGGAGCAGAGGGGAGCAGTGAGGCACCTGGGAGCAGAGGGGAGCAGTGAGGCACCTGGGAGCAGAGGGGAGCAGTGAGGCACCGGGGAGTTCAGAAGGGAGCAGTGAGGCAGAGGGGAGCAGTGAGGCAGAGGGGAGCAGTGAGGCACCTGGCAGCAGAGGCGAGCAGTGAGGCACCTGGGGACAGAGGCAAGCAGTGAGGCACCTGGGAGCAGAAGGAAACAGTGAGGCACCTGGGAGCAGAGGGGAGCAGTGAGGCACCTGGGAGCAGTGAGGCACCTGGGAGCAGAGGGGAGCAGTGAGGCACCTGGGAGCAGAGGGGAGCAGTGAGGCACCAGGGAGTTCAGAAGGGAGCAGTGAGGCACCTGGGAGCAGTGAGGCACCGGGGAGCAGTGAGGCAGAGGGGAGCAGTAAGGCACCTGGGAGCAGAGGGGAGCAGTGAGGCACCTGGGAGCAGAGGGGAGAAGTGAGGCACCTGGGAGCAGAAGGGAGCAGTGAGGCACCTGGGAGCAGAGGGGAGAAGTGAGGCACCTGGGAGCAGAGGCGAGCAGTGAGGCACCTGGGAGCAGAAGGGAACAGTAAGGCACCTGGGAGCAGAAGGGAGCAGTGAGGCACCTGGGAGCAATGGGGCACCTGAGGGGAAGGGGCAGTTAGGAACCAAAGAGGTGGGACACACCTGGGGTCAGAGAGGGCAGTGAGGAACATGGGGCAGGAGGGAGCAGTGAGGCACCTGGGAGCAGAGGGGGCAGTGAGGAACATGGGGGCAGGAAGGAGCAGAGTCAAGCATTGGGGCACCTGGGAGCAGTGAGGCACCTGGGACAGTGAGGTGAGCAGTGAGGCACCTGGGAGCAGAGGGGAGAAGTGAGGCACCTGGGAGCAGAGGGAACAGTGAGGCACCTGGGAGCAATGGGGCACCTGAGGGGAAGGGGCAGTTAGGAACCAAAGAGGTGGGACACACCTGGGGTCAGAGAGGGCAGTGAGGAACATGGGGCAGGAGGGAGCAGTGAGGCACCTGGGAGCAGAGGGGGCAGTGAGGAACATGGGGGCAGGAAGGAGCAGAGTCAAGCATTGGGGCACCTGGGAGCAGTGAGGCACCTGGGACAGTGAGGTGAGCAGTGAGGCACCTGGGAGCAGAGGGGAGAAGTGAGGCACCTGGGAGCAGAGGGAACAGTGAGGCACCTGGGAGCAATGGGGCACCTGATGGGAAGGGGCAGTTAGGAACCAAAGAGGTGGGACACAACTGGGGTCAGAGAGGGCAGTGAGGAACATGGGGCAGGAGGGAGCAGTGAGGCACCTGGGAGCAGAGGGGGCAGTTAGGAACATGGGGGCAGGAAGGAGCAGAGTAAAGCATTGGGGCACCTGGGAGCAGTGAGGTGAGCAGTGAGGCACCTGGGGACAGTGAGGTGAGCAGTGAGGCACCTGGGGACAGAGGGGGCAGTGAGGCACCTGGGGACAGTGAGGTGAGCAGTGAGGCACCTGGGGACAGTGAGGTGAGCAGTGAGGAACCTGGGGACAGAGGGGGCAGTGAGGAACCTGGGGAGCAGTGAGGCACCTGGGATCATAAGGGAACAGTGAGGTAGAGGGGAGAAGTGAGGCACCTGGGATCAGAAGGGAGCAGTGAGGCACCTGGGATCAGAAGGGAGCAGTGAGGCACCTGGGATCAGAAGGGAGCAGTGAGGCACCTGGGATCAGAAGGGAGCAGTGAGGCACCTGGGATCAGAAGGGAGCAGTGAGGCACCTGGGATCAGAAGGGAGCAGTGAGGCACCTGGCAGCAGAGGGGAGCAGTGAGGCACCTGGGAGCAGGGGGGATCAGTGAGGCACCTGGGAGCAGTGAGGCACCTTGGAGCAGAGGGGAGCAGTGAGGCACCTGGGAGCAGAGGGGATCAGTGAGGCACCTGGGATCAGAAGGGAGCAGTGAGGCACCTGGGAGCAGTGAGGCACCTTGGAGCAGAGGAGAGCAGTGAGACGACCAGTGAGGCACCTGGAAGCAGAGGGGAGCAGTGAGGCACCTGAAAGCAGAGGGGAGCAGTGAGGCACCTGGAAGCAGAGGGGAGCAGTGAGGCACCTGGGAGCAGAGGGGAGCAGTGAGGCACCTGGGAGCAGAGGGGAGCAGTGAGGCACCTGGGAGCAGAGGGGAGCAGTGAGGCACCTGGGAGCAGAGGGGAGCAGTGAGGCACCTGGGAGCAGAGGGGAGCAGTGAGGCACCTTGGAGCAGAGGGGAGCAGTGAGGCACCTGGGAGCAGAGGGGAGCAGTGAGGCACCTGGGAGCAGAGGGGAGCAGTGAGGCACCTGGGAGCAGAGGGGAGCAGTGAGGCACCTTGGAGCAGAGGAGAGCAGTGAGGCACCTGGGAGCAGAGGGGAGCAGTGAGGCACCTGGGAGCAGAGGGGAGCAGTGAGGCACCTGGGAGCAGAGGGGAGCAGTGAGGCACCTTGGAGCAGAGGAGAGCAGTGAGGCACCTGGGAGCAGAGGGGAGCAGTGAGGCACCTGGGAGCAGAGGGGAGCAGTGAGGCACCTGGAAGCAGAGGGGAGCAGTGAGGCACCTGGGAGCAGAGGGGAGCAGTGAGGCACCGGGGCAGGGGAGAGTATAAGGTGCATAAGGAAACAACTAGTGCAGAAAGAGGACGGACGATCCACTAACCTGAGGAGGGAGGACTTCTGAATGACTCTGACCGTCTTGCCCAGTTGGAGTCAGCAGGGTGACAGCTCAATGTCCTCTAGCAACTACTCGTCAGTGAGGTTACTCTCTCCCAGGCTAATCAGCTCCAACACAGCCTGACAATGCTTGACCTGACACATGTGATTGGAAGGAGGGGTAGTGCAAGCGACCCTGACCTTGTGCCCTGCTTTTGGGGGATGGGAATATATGGAGGAGGCAGATAGATGTCTGGTGTGGGAGCCAGGGCGACACAATTGTGTGTGTGTGGGGGGGGGGGGGGGTCAAAAGGACCTGGCGTGCTGCCTTGATGCTGCCGGAAAAAACATTGACCCGGTGGGGAGTAAAAGACAAGTACTGTCCCTGCCCATACAGGGAGTGCAGAATTATTAGGCAAGTTGTATTTTTGAGGATTAATTTTATTATTGAACAACATCCATGTTCTCAATGAACCCAAAAAACTCATTAATATCAAAGCTGAATATTTTTGGAAGTAGTTTTTAGTTTGTTTTTAGTTTTAGCTATTTTAGGGGGATATCTGTGTGTGCAGGTGACTATTACTGTGCATAATTATTAGGCAACTTAACAAAAAACAAATATATACCCATTTCAATTATTTATTTTTACCAGTGAAACCAATATAACATCTCAACATTCACAAATATACATTTCTGACATTCAAAAACAAAAACAAATCAGTGACCAATATAGCCACCTTTCTTTGCAAGGACACTCAAAAGCCTGCCATCCATGGATTCTGTCAGTGTTTTGATCTGTTCACCATCAACATTGCGTGCAGCAGCAACCACAGCCTCCCAGACACTGTTCAGAGAGGTGTACTGTTTTCCCTCCTTGTAAATCTCACATTTGATGATGGACCACAGGTTCTCAATGGGGTTCATATCAGGTGAACAAGGAGGCCATGTCATTAGATTTTCTTCTTTTATACCCTTTCTTGCCAGCCACGCTGTGGAGTACTTGGACGCGTGTGATGGAGCATTGTCCTGCATGAAAATCATGTTTTTCTTGAAGGATGCAGACTTCTTCCTGTACCACTGCTTGAAGAAGGTGTCTTCCAGAAACTGGCAGTAGGACTTTGATGATACCAGCCCAAACCAGTACTCCACCTCCACCTTGCTGGCGTCTGAGTCGGACTGGAGCTCTCTGCCCTTTACCAATCCAGCCACGGGCCCATCCATCTGGCCTATCAAGACTCACTCTCATTTCATCAGTCCATAAAACCTTAGAAAAATCAGTCTTGAGATATTTCTTGGGCCAGTCTTGACGTTTCAGCTTGTGTGTCTTGTTCAGTGGTGGTCGTCTTTCAGCCTTTCTTACCTTGGCCATGTCTCTGAGTATTGCACACCTTGTGCTTTTGGGCACTCCAGTGATGTTGCAGCTCTGAAATATGGCCAAACTGGTGGCAAGTGGCATCTTGGCAGCTGCACGCTTGACTTTTCTCAGTTCATGGGCAGTTATTTTGCGCCTTGGTTTTTCCACACGCTTCTTGTGACCCTGTTGACTATTTTGAATGAAACGCTTGATTGTTCGATGATCACGCTTCAGAAGCTTTGCAATTTTAAGAGTGCTGCATCCCTCTGCAAGATATCTCACTATTTTTGACTTTTCTGTGCCTGTCAAGTCCTTCTTTTGACCCATTTTGCCAAAGGAAAGGAAGTTGCCTAATAATTATGCACACCTAATATAGGGTGTTGATGTCATTAGACCACACCCCTTCTCATTACAGAGATTCACATCACCTAATATGCTTAATTGGTAGTAGGCTTTCGAGCCTATACAGCTTGGAGTAAGACAACATGCATAAAGAGGATGATGTGGGCAAAATACTCATTTGCCTAATAATTCTGCACTCCCTGTAAAAGGCGCTTCTGGTGTCCACTGTGGCATGAACTAGAAAAATTTGATTTGGACACTTTGCTGAATTTTGGATGAAGCGAGTTGTAAATTAGCTATTTCCTGTAGAACACTGTGCCTGTATAGGGGTGTAGAACACTGCGCCTGTATAGCGGTGTAGAACACTGTGTCTGTATAGTGGTGTAGAACACTGTGCCTGTATAGGGGTGTAGAACACTGTGCCTGTATAGTGGTGTAGAACACTGTGCCTGTATAGTGGTGTAGAACACTGTGCCTGTATAGCGGTGTAGAACACTGTGCCTGTATAGCGGTGTAGAACACTGTGCCTGTATAGTGGTGTAGAACACTGTGCCTGTATAGCGGTGTAGAACACTGTGCCTGTATAGTGGTGTAGAACACTGTGCCTGTATAGGGGTGTAGAACACTGTGCCTGTATAGTGGTGTAGAACACTGTGCCTGTATAGGGGTGTAGAACACTGTGCCTGTATAGGGGTGTAGAACACTGTGCCTGTATAACTAACTGTTACGTGACTACTGAATATCTCGCGAGACCATGACGTTTATTACGTCACGGAAGGTCCTTGAACAATAGACGTAGTTGTAATATCGGCTACCATATGACTTTTGAATATCCCGCGAGATTATGACGCTTTTGACGTCACGGAAGGTCCTTGAGTGAATAGACGCAGCTGCACCTGCGCGTTTGGCCACCGCGCGGTTCACCTGTGCCTTAGAACCCATGTGTCCGATTAATGGACTCCGATTGGCGGAACACTTGTTTAAGAGGGACTGCTCCAGTGGGAAGACTGTACCCCCAGAGGAAGGTTTCAAATCGAAACGCGCGTCGGGGTGTGCAGTCTTCCTGTGGACTTACCATCATTTTACACACGGTATGTGACCTTATCCCTGTTCATCTGCTTACCTGCTTAACTTTTGCGGTTGTCTTGTGCTTTTTGATTAAACACTTATTATGTGTTTTCTTTTACAAATTGTCATGTGATTTGCACTTGCACTTTATTTACCCGCCTAGACTACTTGAATAGGTATATATACATATATGTATTTAGGGACCCACATTGAAGGGTTATTTCTCCTCTCCTTTGCTTATATATATAAGCTTGCACTTGCACTTTATATTTGACGAGATTATTTGTACTCTTACCAATAGTGGGTATCCCTTCAACATATATTTTACATGGTAACTTTGCCTTATTTAGATATATCCACATTCGGGTCACTCCTGTCTCCTTACCCTTTTTGTACTCTACTAACTCTCCCAGGATTGTGCTGCACTTTGTGCATTTGTCTGTTATCTCTATGTATGCTTTTAATCATGTACTCAAATAAAACAATATTTTTATAGTTCATCAGCTTTCAGTGTTCTTTTATAGGTTTGCCTGTATAGTGGTGTAGAACTCTGTGCCTGCATAGTGGAGTAGAACACTGTGCCTGTATAGCGGTGTAGAACACTGTGCCTGTATAGTGGTGTAGAACACTGTGCCTGTATAGTGGTGTAGAACACTGTGCCTGTATAGTGGTGTAGAACACTGTGCCTGTATAGGGGTGTAGAACACTGTGCCTGTATAGTGGTGTAGAACACTGTGCCTGTATAGGGGTGTAGAACACTGTGCCTGTATAGGGGTGTAGAACACTGTGCCTGTATAGTGGTGTAGAACACTGTGCCTGTATAGTGGTGTACAACACTGTGCCTGTATAGGGGTGTAGAACACTGTGCCTGTATAGTGGTGTAGAACACTGTGCCTGTATAGGGGTTAGAACACTGTGCCTGTATAGCGGTGTAGAACACTGTGCCTGTATAGTGGTGTAGAACACTGTGCCTGTATAGGGGTTAGAACACTGTGCCTGTATAGCGGTGTAGAACACTGTGCCTGTATAGTGGTGTAGAACACTGTGCCTGTATAGCGGTGTAGAACACTGTGCCTCTATAGCGGTGTAGAACACTGTGCCTGTATAGCGGTGTAGAACACTGTGCCTGTATAGGGGTGTAGAACACTGTGCCTGTATAGTGGTGTAGAACACTGTGCCTGTATAGTGGTGTAGAACACTGTGCCTGTATAGCGGTGTAGAACACTGTGCCTGTATAGCGGTGTAGAACACTGTGCCTGTATAGTGGTGTAGAACACTGTGCCTGTATAGGGGTGTAGAACACTGTGCCTGTATACTGGTGTAGAACACTGTGCCTGTATAGCGGTGTAGAACACTGTGCCTGTATAGTGGTGTAGAACACTGTGCCTGTATAGTGGTATAGAACACTGTGCCTGTATAGTGGTGTAGAACACTGTGCCTGTATAGTGGTGTAGAACACTGTGCCTGTATAGGGGTGTAGAACACTGTGCCTGTATAGTGGTGTAGAACACTGTGCCTGTATAGTGGTGTAGAACACTGTGCCTGTATAGTGGTGTAGAACACTGTGTCTGTATAGTGGTGTAGAACACTGTGCCTGTATAGGGGTGTAGAACACTGTGCCTGTATATTTTTTTTAGCGGGGCCACGGAATGAACCAACGGATGCGGACAACATATGGAGTGCTGTCCGCATCTTTTGCGGCTCCATTGAAGTGAATGGGTCCGCATCCGAGCCGCCCAAACTGCGGCTCGGATGTGGATCAAAACAACGGCCCTGTGCATGAGGCCTTAGGGTCCATTCACACGTCAATATTTTTCTTTTTCAGATTTTCATTCCATTTTTTGCTGATCCGTGTTTCCACAAAAACCTTCAATTTTCACCAATTGTACATCCGCATCCGTTCTGTTTTTCCGCAAACAAAAATGGAAGGAGGAATATATGTTGGTAGGGTACTAAAAAAAAAAACTATTTCCTGGAAACGGATCCGCAATTGCGGATGACATATTGATGCATTCCGCATGTTATCCGCATTTTTGCGGACCCATTGACTACAATGGGACGCATTTTGCAGACAATAGTAGGACAAGCTCTATTTTTTTGCGTATCCGCATAACGGAACGAAACAACGAATGCATTTTTTGCGGGGCCATTGAAATGAATGGGTCCGCTTTCTGTTCCGATAGTAATTCCCTTCTAGAATGCCCTCATTAGTAATACTCCCCCTACAGTGCCCCCAACTGTGATAACGCTCTCCAAGAGTGCCCCAATTAGTAGAAGAGCCCTCCAGTATTAATAATGCCCTCATTAGTAATACTCCCCCTACAGTGCCCCCAACTGTAATAACGCTCTCCAAGAGTGCCCCCATAAGTAGAAGAGCCCCCCAGTATTAATAATGCCCTCATTAGTAATACTGCCCCCTACAGTGCCTCCAACAGTGATAATGCTCCCCAAGAGTGCCCCCATAAGTAGAAGAGCCCTCCAGTATTAATAATGCCCTCATTAGTAATACTACCCCCTACAGTGACCCCAACTGTGATAACGCTCTCCAAGAGTGCCCCCATTAGTAGAAGAGCCGTCCAGTATTAATAATGCCCTCATTAGTAATACTGCCCCTACAGTGCCCCCAACTGTGATAATGCTCCCCAAGAGTGCCCCTATAAGTAGAAGAGCCCTCCAGTATTAATAATGCCCTCATTAGTAATAATGCCCCTACAGTGCCACCAACTGTGATAATGCTCTCCAAGAGTGCCCCCATTAGTAGAAGAGCCCTCCAGTATTAATAATGCCCTCATTAGTAATACTGCCCTTACAGTGCCCCCAACTGTGATAATTCTCCCCAAGAGTGCCCCCATAAGTAGAAGAGCCCTCCAGTATTAATAATGCCCTCATTAGTAATACTGCCCCCTGCAGTGCCCCCAACTGTGATAACGCTCTCCAAGAGTGCCCCCATTAGTTGAAGAGCCCTCCAGTATTAATAATGCTCTCATTAGTAATACTGCCCCTACAGTGCCCCCAACTGTGATAATGCTCCCCAAGAGTGCCCCCATAAGTAGAAGAGCCCTCCAGTATTAATAATGCCCTCATTAGTAATACTGCCCCTACAGTGCCCCCAACTGTGATAATGCTCTCCAAGAGTGCCCCCATTAGTAGAAGAGCCCTCCAGTATTAATAATGCCCTCATTAGTAATACTGCCCCTACAGTGCCCCCAACTGTGATAATGCTCCCCAAGAGTGCCCCATAAGTAGAAGAGCCCTCCAGTATTAATAATGCCCTCATTAGTAATACTGCCCCCTACAGTGCCTCCAACAGTGATAATGCTCCCCAAGAGTGCCCCCATAAGTAGAAGAGCCCTCCAGTATTAATAATGCCCTCCCCGGTACAAATAAGGCCCCCTATTGTTCCTCCAGTGGTAATAAAGCTCTCTACAGACCCCTCAGTAGTAATAAGGCCCCCATAGTGCTCTTAGTAGAAATAAGGTGGATCTATAAGTCCCTCCTATAGAGCCCCCAGTAGTACTAAGACTGCCAACACAATAACACTATTTCCCTCCCTCCGCCATAGAGTCCCATGTAAATACCATCACACCATCTCTCCAGCCCCCTCCAACATACAGTCCCATGTAAATAACATCCCTCTTTATCTACAGCCCCCTCCAAAATACAGTCCCATGTAAATAACATCACTTCCTCCCCAGCCGCTTTAACATGCAATATCATATAAACATCACCCCCTCAGCATTCAGTCCCATGTAAATAAAATAATTCCCCCACTAGACACCTTCAACATACAGTCCCATGTAAATAACATCCCTCTTTATCTACAGCCCCCTCCAAAATACAGTCCCATGTAAATAACATCACTTCCTCCCCAGCCGCTTTAACATGCAATATCATATAAACATCACCCCCTCAACATTCAGTCCCATGTAAATAAAATAATTCGCCCCACTAGACACCTTCAACATACAGTCCCATGTAAATAACATCGCCCCTCAAAATTCAGTCCCATGTAAATGGCATCACTCTCTTCCTCAGACCCCTGTAACATTCAGTCCCATGTAAGGAACATCACTCCCTCCCACAGCCGCCATCAACATACAATCCCATGTAAATAACATCACGGCCTCCCCCAGCCCCTCCGACATACAGTCCCATGTAAATAACATTACTCCCTCCCAAATCCGCCTCCAACATACAGTCCCATGTAAATAACATAATCCCCTCCCATAGCTGCCTTCAACATACATTCCCATGTAAATAACATAACCCTGCCCAGCCCTCTCCAACATACAGTCCCATGTAAATAATAGTGTTGTGTGCGAATATTCGAATAGCGAATATTAATCAGGGCTGTGGAGTCGGAGTCGAGGAGCCGGAGGCAATTTTGGGTACCTGGAGTTGGATTCAGCAAAAATGAACCGACTCCGACTCCTACTAAATTTAAATTGGAATAAAAAATGTAAAAAGCAAGTTTAAATGTCCCAATTCACAAAATGTTATAATTAAAGGGAATCTGTCACCTGCTTTTAGCATTTTAAGCTGTCCCCATCGCCATGGTCAGTAAAGTACCTTATTTCCTGCAGTCTTCTTCTTACTTTATTTCGTTTTGTCATTTTGATAAAAAAAAAGCTCTTTTTCTGATTCGTTAATGAAGCTCCAAGGTGCCCAGAGGGGCGTTTTTTTTCCTCTCTGGAGCCCAGTGACGCCCCCTGCAGTGCCCAGTCCGCCTTAATTTGAAGCCCAAGAACGCCTCCCGATCCTGAAATAACCTCCCACACCCCGGCAAACGGTTCGGCCCCTCGCCACGTCATCTTCTACCTACAAGAAATGCCCCGTTCTTCTTCCTGTCGGCCACCAGAAATCTCGCGCAGGCGCAGTACCTTAAACTTTAAACATGACTATGGGATTCTACTAGGAAAATCATGTTTTAAAATAAATGCCCCTTCCCCTGCCCCTTTCTGGATCCCCCCACTGCCCTATCTTCAGCAGAAGATCAGCACACAATGGAGAAGGCAGCAGCTTCTGCCCAACGACCTCTCTGCTAGAAGAGCTTAGAAGAACCTGGTGGAACAGCCGTACATTTCCTTTCTTTCCTTCAAGGAATGTATAAAATACGTTTGCATATTAAATACAGAGGAGTCGGAAGTACCAAAAACTGAGGAGTCGGAGTTGGAGTTGGAGTCGGAGCATTTATCTACCGACTCCACAGCCCTGATATTAATCACGAATATCGGCACTTCGAGAATTAGCGAATATTTAGAATATAGTGATACGTATTTGTAATTACGAATATTTAAGATTTTTTTTTCATCAGTAACCTCCCTTCTTGCTTGTGGGCCAATGAGAAGGCTGCAATGTCTATGTCTGAGCTTAGCAACATCCCTAGCAACCAATAGGAAAGTTGCCGACCCCTTACTATATAAGAACCTCCCCAGTAGCCATTTCCTGCTGTTTTTTTGCAGATCTGAGAGAGAGAGCAGTGACATTGCTGGGCTCTGTGCTTTCCACTCATTACATTAGATAGTTAGTTAGTTAGCTTATATATATATATACTTTCCAAAGAAAGAGGCAGCACTTCCAGATTTCGGTGGCAGGGTGTAGACCCCAAAAAACTTTATTCCAGCAACGTTTCGGCCTACTCAATGAGGCCTTTGACAAAGGCCTCATTGAGTAGGCCAAAACGTTGCTGGGAATAAAGTTTTTTGGGGTCTACACCCTGCCACCGAATTCTGGAAGTGCTGCCTCTTTCTTTGGAAAGTACATATCGTGGAGGAGAAGCCGACCTCTGTGAGGAATTGCACCCAGTGCACGTGGTCTACTGTGCTGCTGCGGTATTTGTTATTTTTATATATATATATACATATACATACATATATAATACAGTTAGTGGGAGATAGTCAGTGTAGGCAGGGCCGGCTCCAGGTTCATGTGGGCCCTTGGGCGATAAATCCCAGTGGGCCCCCATGAGGCATTTTTTTACATTGACATGTCCCCCTGTGGCTCCTACACGGTATAATGACCCCCAGTGGCCCCTATACAGTATAATGACTATTAGTGGCCCTTCACACAGTATAATGAC
The DNA here is from genome assembly GCF_905171765.1 of Bufo bufo. Taxonomy (NCBI): domain Eukaryota; kingdom Metazoa; phylum Chordata; class Amphibia; order Anura; family Bufonidae; genus Bufo; species Bufo bufo. The sequence continues at coordinate 9,779,740 of NC_053393.1, read as the reverse complement.
TACTAGTGGCCCTTCACACAGTATAATGAACCCCCAATCCCCCCCCACTGTATAATGACCACCTGTGGCCCTGCATTCAGAATAATAACCCCCAGTCGCCCCCATTTAGAATAATAACCCCCAGTAGCCCCCACACTGGGGGAATACTGTATGGAGGGTGCTCTGGGGGTGATTATACTGAATGTAGGGTCATTGGTGATCATTATACTAAATGGGGGACACTGGGGGTCATTATACTATGTAAAGGGCCCTCACAGTATAATGACCCCACAGTGACCCTCCATTCAGAATAATGACCCCCCAGTCGCCCCCACACTGGGGGTTATACTGTATGGAGGGGGCACGAGGGGTTATTATATTTATTGGGGGCTCTGGTGGTCAGTATGCTAAATGGAGGGTCAATGGGGATCATTATACTAAATGGGGGGCACTGGGAGTCATTATACTGTGTAAGGGACCCTCACAGTGTGATGAATGACCCCCCAGTGGCCCCCTCACATACCTATCATTGCAGGGGAGCTGGTGGTCCTGTCATTCACTAACCGCAGCTCCCTGCGCTCCTTCTCTCCTCCGGCCCGCTGCAGCAGTGAGCCAGGCCTGGAGGAGAGAAGGAGATGTGCAGTGATGGAGCTAGAACTGACTGGGCCCCACAGCGAAATTTAGTACGCCCCCCTCCCCCCCAATGTGTGTTCACATTACGTTTTTCCTATCGGTTTGATGTATACGAATGTGCAGCACTCCACGTTTTTGTATCCTGCAGAGTCAAGTAAAAAATGCAGACGTCAACATATATGTTTTTTTACCATGGAACTGTATGGTGAACGGACGCCACTGTGCGGCATCAGTCTGAGGCATCTGTTAGCGCAGACATTGGTATACATTACATGGATGGAAAAAATAGGATGTGAACCCGGCCCTAGTGTCAGAATAAGGCTACTTTCACACTTGCGGCAGAGAGTTGCCGGATCAGGCAAAACGTATGCTAACTGATGGCATTAGTAAGGGCTCTTTCACACTTGCGTTGTCCGGATCCGGCGTGTACTCCACTTGACGGAATTACACTCCGGATCCGGAAAAACGCAAGTGTACTGAAAGCATTTGAAGATGGAACCGTCTTCCAAATGCTTTCAGTGTTACTATGGCAGCCAGGACGCTATTAAAGTCCTGGCTGCCATAGTAGGAGCGGGGAGCGGGGGAGCAGTATACTTACCGTCCGTGCGGCTCCCGGGGCGCTCCAGAATGACGTCAGAGCGCCCCATGCGCATGGATGACGTGATCCATGCGATCACGTGATCCATGCGCTTGGGGCGCCCTGACGTCACTCTGGAGCGCCCGGGGAGCCGCACGGACGGTAAGTACACTGCTCCCCCGCTCCCCGCTACACTTACCATGGCAAACAGGACTTTAGTGTCCCGGCAGCCATGGTAACCACTCTGAAAAAGCTAAATGTCGGCTCCGGCAATGCGCCGAAACGACGTTTAGCTTAAGGCCGGATCCGGATCAATGCCTTCCAATGGGCATTAATTCCGTATCCGGCCTTGCGGCAAGTGTTCCGGATTTTTGGCCGGAGCAAAAAGCGCAGCATGCTGCGGTATTTTCTCCGGCCAACAAACGTTCCGTACCGGAACTGAAGACATCCTGATGCATCCTGAACGGATTTCTCTCCATTCAGAATGCATTAGGATAATCCTGATCAGTATTCTTCCGGCATTGAGCCCCGACGACGGAACTCTATGCCGGAAGACAAGAACGCAGGTGTGAAAGAGCCCAAAGACTGATCAGTCGAAAAAATGCATTGAAATGCTGGATCCGTCTTTCCGGTGTCATCCGGCAAAAACGGATCCGGCATTTATTTTTTCACCTTTTTTTCAGTCTGCGCATGCGCATACCGGAAGGACGGATCCGGCACTAATACATTCCTATGGGAAAAAATGCCGGATCCGGCATTCAGGCAAGTCTTCAGTTTTTTTAGCCGGAGATAAAACCGTAGCATGCTACGGTTTTCTCTTTTGCCTGATCAGTCAAAATGTCTGAACTGAAGACATCCTGATGCAAACTGAACAGATTACTCTCCATTCAGAATGCATGGGGACATACCTGATCAGCTATTTTCCGGTATTGAGCCCCTGTGACGGAACTCAGCGCCGGAAAAGAAAAACGCTAATGTAAAAGTAGTCTAAGCCCCAGTACACAGCGGAGCAGCATGGCGGAGAGGGGAGGCCGCCATGTACTGACAGAGCGCTACCTGGTCCTGGTGGTCAGGGATGAGGACTGTGCTTCCCAAGGATCATTTTCTACTGGGAAATACAGGGCGCAGTATAATACACTAGAATCTATATAATATAAAGATATTAGCCCTACCCCCGAATAATAATACAATTAGGGGGTCATTTATTATATAGAAATACGTCTATATTAGGCATATATCTGACACAGATGTGGCGCAAAGGTCCTTAGCACCGCAATCTGTATCTTTTCCCGCTCATGCCAGGTCTAAAAAAAGTGGTGTGGGCAGAAAGGGATACAGTTATGGCCATCCAGTTATTGGATACCACCGCCATATAGTGATAACACCGCCATACAGTGATAACACCGCCATATAGTGATAACACCGCCATATAGTGACCGGATAAAAGGGTATAAGAGGGCACAGTACAGGGAATGACTATGGGCACTGCACAGGGTGTGGTAGGAGGGCACAATGCAGGGTATAAAGGGGCACAGTACGGGGTGGGGGGCACAGTCACATGACCCTGTGACGTTAGAAGGTCCTTATGGTGAATGCGGTTCAGATGCCACCATAATGAGAGGCAGAGGAGTGAGACAGGGGCCCGGGGCCCTGGATGGACAGGAGGGCTGGACACAGCAAGTAGGTTGAAGGGGCTCTGAGGGGGATTCATACAAGTAGGGGCAGGAGGTCTGTGCAGGGCAGCAATAGGAGATAGGAGGGTGGGACAGGAGCCCTGGATACATGAGGGAGGAAAGGAGATAGTGGGGGCTCCATGAGGGTGATATAGGACAGGATATGGGGGGGGGGGGGGGGGGCAGGTGTCATGGAGACAATCAGCTTAATAAAACAGTAACACAACTAAATAGAATGAAGCAGCAGTGTCCCCCCCCCCCCCCTTCTATCCCACAGACAAGAGACAGTCACAGTGCAGACTCACAGACTGTCTCCACACTTCTCTGCTCCAGCTCCAGCCCTGCCGTCTCTCTTCTCAGGCAGCCGTGTCCTGTGTAGAGGGGGCGTGTCCTGTGTAGAGGGGGCGTGTCCTGTGTAGAGGGGGCGTGTCCTGTGTAGAGGGGGCGTGTCCTGAGTCTCTGCAGCTCAGAGGGCCCACCAAAGGGGTACTGCGTATGTGAATTGACAGCAGTGAGAGCTCCCATCTGTATTGATGGAAGTGCTCATAGCAGCTCAGTGGTTCCCCCCAGGAGCATTGGGCCCCGGCACTTGGCCGGGGATATGACGCCCCCTGAGTGTAGGCTATATCCTGATATAGTGCAGCTGATAGGTTCTGCTGTCCATACATACATGCTACAGACATAGTGCTGTGATGTCACAACAATACTTAGTGCACCAATCAGTAATATCTACTCAGACCTGATAAAATGTGAAGTTGCATGTGTTGTGCCAAAATTTGCGCATCATTAATTGCCGATTTGCGCAATCGCGAATATATTGGAGCATATAAAGCAATTGTAATGTTCTGCCGTGCCGACCATTGTCTCCAGTTAAGGAAACTTCTAGCAGCTTGAAAAATGTATCTATAGTGACCCACGTCTGTATTTCGCGCGCATTACGTGAATATTACATTGCTGTTTTTTCACGATCAAGAAAATAATCTCAAATTCGCAAATATATGACGAATATTCTACCAAATATTCGCGAATTCGAATATTGCCCCTGCCGCTCTTCACAAGTAAAATAACATCACTCCAACCCCCTCCAACATACAGTTCTATGTAAAAACATAATCCCCTCCCATAGCCGCCTTCAACATACAGTCCCATGTAAATAACATCACCCTGCCCAGCCCCCTCCAACACACAGTTCCATGTAAATAACTTCCCTCCCTTCAGCTCTGACCTACAGTCCCAGTAGTGTTGAGTGAGCACCAAAGTGCCAAAAGCCAGGTATGTGCAAGCCAACAACCTATCCATGAGACAGATGACAGCCAGCATACCTTACAATGGCCGCCTTGTGCACTATGAGATATTCCAAACCAGCTCTCATCTGATAGAGAACCAGTATTCGGCCGAGTATAGCGATGCTCGAGCCGAACCAGTACTCTGCAGTGAATTTTTATTGTTTTTGTTTTTTGGGGGGTTTATTAATAGTAAAAAGAACACATTTTAATTTTCATTCTGCAGTAAAGTTACATTGTACTACACTTATTTACGGGGTGTTTTAATAGGAAATATTCCTCCGTCCTAGTATTCTTTCTGCGGTGATTTTTATTTTTATTTTTTATTTTTTTTGGTGGGGCTGTATTAATAGGAACAAAAAAAAGGAAAAAGATATGTCATAATTGCCGTTCAGTGGTGAAGTTACATTGTACTACAGCCATTTACGGGGTATATTGAAAGGAAATAGACGCACATCCTATTAGCCGTTCTGTGGTGAATTGTGATTGTTATATTTTTTTTGGGGGGGGAGGTTTATTATTTTTTTTATTTAACATCTTTATTACTATACAAAACGAGTACACAAAAAGAAATTCATTCTTATTATAAATTTAATTTTTATTTTTCCCTTGACCCCATTACCCCCCCACCATGCGATGCATCAACCCCCCCTCAAAAAGAAATAGGGAGAAGGGGAGAGAGAAAGGAGAAAAAAATATTTAAAAAATTATTCCACGTGCAGTCATATCAGAACTACCAGCCATCCCATATCTTAACCCATTTCTCTAATCCACCTCTCTGCTTATAGAGAATCCGTTCATAATTTTTAACCTTGTTAACCAGGTTTATCCAATTGTTTCCCTCTGGGGCATGGCGTGCGAACCAGCTCCGACTGATCAGGAGCCTGGCCAATAGTAGTGGGATTGGGATTTATGGCTACTTAATGTCGAAAGATCGTTCAGTAGAAACAATTGTGGCTCAAGAGGAATCGGTATTTTAAACTTATGGGTGAGGAGATTATTAATACCATTCCAATATGATCCGAGTTCTGGGCATGCCCAGAGCGTATGCAAATAATCCGCACCAACAGTATCGCAACGAGGACACTTGGAGGTAGCTCTTATTCCACACTTGTTTAACCAGATGGGGGTAACATATAGTCTGTGATGAATATTAAACTGTATTAAAACGTGATTAAAATTGTGAGAAAGTACATCTGGATTAGTGAAAATACTCCCCCACCCTACCATTTGTATGTTTGGGCAATCCATCTCCCAGGCCCTTTGTCCTGGTGATCGTGTCTCAGAAAATCGTGACTTAATTAGTAATTTATATATATTTGAAATCTTCATTCTTTGTGTATAAACAGTTTTTATTGATACAATACAGTTCTGAGAGTATCTAATTTTCCCTGACGCAGCAGGGGGTATGTTGCGAAATATAGGCATCATAATACAGGGAGTGCAGAATTATTAGGCAAGTTGTATTTTTGAGGATTAATTTTATTATTGAACAACAACCATGTTCTCAATGAACCCAAAAAACTCATTAATATCAAAGCTGAATATTTTTGGAAGTAGTTTTTAGTTTGTTTTTAGTTTTAGCTATTTTAGGGGGATATCTGTGTGTGCAGGTGACTATTACTGTGCATAATTTTTAGGCAACTTAACAAAAAACAAATATATACCCATTATTTATTTTTACCAGTGAAACCAATATAACATCTCAACATTCACAAATATACATTTCTGACATTCAAAAACAAAACAAAAACAAATCAGTGACCAATATAGCCACCTTTCTTTGCAAGGACACTCAAAAGCCTGCCATCCATGGATTCTGTCAGTGTTTTGATCTGTTCACCATCAACATTGCGTGCAGCAGCAACCACAGCCTCCCAGACACTGTTCAGAGAGGTGTACTGTTTTCCCTCCTTGTAAATCTCACATTTGATGATGGACCACAGGTTCTCAATGGGGTTCAGATCAGGTGAACAAGGAGGCCATGTCATTAGATTTTCTTCTTTTATACCCTTTCTTGACAGCCACGCTGTGGAGTACTTGGACGCGTGTGATGGAGCATTGTCCTGCATGAAAATCATGTTTTTCTTGAAGGATGCAGACTTCTTCCTGTACCACTGCTTGAAGAAGGTGTCTTCCAGAAACTGGCAGTAGGACTGGGAGTTGAGCTTGACTCCATCCTCAACCCGAAAAGGCCCCACAAGCTCATCTTTGATGATACCAGCCCAAACCAGTACTCCACCTCCACCTTGCTGGCGTCTGAGTCGGACTGGAGCTCTCTGCCCTTTACCAATCCAGCCACGGGCCCATCCATCTGGCCCATCAAGACTCACTCTCATTTCATCAGTCCATAAAACCTTAGAAAAATCAGTCTTGAGATATTTCTTGGGCCAGTCTTGACGTTTCAGCTTGTGTGTCTTGTTCAGTGGTGGTCGTCTTTCAGCCTTTCTTACCTTGGCCATGTCTCTGAGTATTGCACACCTTGTGCTTTTGGGCACTCCAGTGATGTTGCAGCTCTGAAATATGGCCAAACTGGTGGCAAGTGGCATCTTGGCAGCTGCACGCTTGACTTTTCTCAGTTCATGGGCAGTTATTTTGTGCCCTGGTTTTTCCACACGCTTCTTGCGACCCTGTTGACTATTTTGAATGAAACGCTTGATTGTTCGATGATCGCGCTTCGTAAGCTTTGCAATTTTAAGAGTGCTGCATCCCTCTGCAAGATATCTCACTATTTTTGACTTTTCTGAGCCTGTCAAGTCCTTCTTTTGACCCATTTTGCCAAATGAAAGGAAGTTGCCTAATAATTATGCACACCTGATATAGGGTGTTGATGTCATTAGACCACACCCCTTCTCATTACAGAGATGCACATCACCTAATATGCTTAATTGGTAGTAGGCTTTCGAGCCTATACAGCTTGGAGTAAGACAACATGCATAAAGATGATGATGTGGTCAAAATACTCATTTGCCTAATAATTCTGCATGCAGTGTATATATAAAGACAAAACAGGCGTCAAAAGCAAATGGTTTATAGTGAGGCAGTAAAATCAGTAACAATGTAATAACAGGTGTGACACATATCACTTGAGGCAGCAGGAGGAAGATCAATATCCAATCATTGGCTAGGTCGGTTGGAGGGAGGGAGGTTCAGGGATGAACCTAATCAGGAGAAATTTCTATATTTCTTCCATGCTGACCAGGTTGCGAGAAATTTCTTTCTGGTACCCAATTCCCAGTTGGACAATTCCTCTAGGCGATAGATTTGTTTCTCCATTGGTCAATGGAGGGAGTTTCAGGAGAGCGCCACTTAGTGGGAATTAAGAGCCCAGCTGCCGATAACAGGTAAGGCAATAATCCATGTTGTTTGTCATATTTAGATACATCAAGAGATAGTAAGGCAATTTCAGGTGTGCATGGGGAGTTTGAGCCACAAATGGAATTGCTTATTAGGAAGATCTGTTTCCACCAAAGCAGCAGAGGGAGGCAGTTCCTCCAGATGTGGATGAAAGTGCCTTTTTCTGAACTACATCTCCAGCATAGTTCAGGAACGTCGGGGTATAGGAGAGCTATTTTATCAGGGGTTTTGTACCATCTAGACAAAATTTTACATCCGTTCTCCTGCACCCGGACGCACCTAGAGAGTTTATGTGGAGCAATCAGCAGTGAATTAATTTCTTTGTCTGAGAATTGTTTATCTAGGTCTTTTTCCAAATGTCCTATGAAAGAGGGTTTAACCTTCGTGGGGGGCTTAATAAGCTTTTTGTAGAGAAAGGAGATCAGTTTAGGAAGATAATTGGTAATGGATAACAGGTTCTCAAACCAACTAGAGGGATGGTTCTTAGGTATAGATCTGGTATGAGTGAGCAACTCATTTTTAAGATACTTAAGAGTGAGAAAGCTAGCGGGATGGATTCCGAAAGAAGAAGCTAGCTCTGGTTCTGGAGGGACACAGCCATCACTATCTAGAAGTTCTGTTATAAGAGTAGATGAAGTTCTGAGCTGTGGGGGGGGTTGAGGATCTAATCTCTTTAGGGGCTAGAAAGTATAGATCACTGATTTGGAGGAGGGGAGATAAAGGAAAAGATCGCTATAGCTGGATGAGAACCAATTCCACACCCTAATGATAGTGCGTATCATTGGGTTGGACATCAGGGGAAGTGGTGTAAGGGGTTTGCCCGACAACAAAAGGGATCTAAGGGGGGAGTTGAAGTTAGAGTTTTCAATATGGAGCCACATTTTATGTGGAGGGGAGCAAATCCAATCAATAGCTCTACAAAGGTGTATAGCCTTCATATATATCTCAGGGTCAGGCAGACCAATACCCCCTAGACGTTTAGGTTTAATAAGGGTGGATAGTGAAATTCTAGACCTCTTCTTTTCCCACAAGAACTGTCGTATGAGTGTGTTGAGTTTTTTGAAAAAAGAGCGGGGAATAGTGATGGGAAGAACCTGGAGGAGGTAAGTAAGCCTAGGGATTACTAGCGACATCACAATATTTTTCCTTCCAAACCAGGAGAGGAAATGTCCTTCCAATGAATCCAATTGAGCGGCGATAGAATGCAAAAGAGGAGTATAGTTCAATTGAAAAAGATCCGGTAAATGGGCATTAATTTGAATTCCCAAATATGTTATGAGTTTGGTAGTCCAATTAAATAGGGAGTTTGATTGAAGTTTTTTGATGGATGAAGGGGGTAGACCAATGTGCAAAATCTGCGATTTGTGTGGGTTAATTTTAAAGTTAGAGAATGAGCTAAAGGTGTTAAGTATTAGAAGTATCTTGGGCATGGAGGTGATAGGATTAGTGGTAAGGATTAAGGCCTCTTTCACACGGGCGTTGCGGGAACAACCGCGATATTTCCACGCGAGTGCAAAGCATTGTAATGCGTTTTGCACTCGCGTGAGAAAAATCATGCGTGTTTGGTACCCAAACCCGAACTTCTTCACAGAAGTTCGGGCTTGGGATCGGTGTTCTGTAAATAGTATTATTTTCCCTTATAACATGGTTATAAGGGAAAATAATAGCATTCTGAATACAGAATGCATAGTAAAACATCGCTGGAGGGGTTAAAAAAATAAATACATTTTTTTAACTCACCTTAGCCCACTTGTTCGCGGCCCGGCATCTCCTTCTGGCTTCATCTGATCTCTGTGCAGCAACAGGACCTGTGGTGACGTCATTCCGGTCATCACATGGTACGTCACATGATCTTTTACCATGGTGATTCACCATGGTAAAAGATCATGTGACGTACCATGTGATGACCGGAGTGACGTCATCAAAGGTCCTTGACCTATAATTAATGCTCACCACAGGTCCTATTCAGTAAAGGGGACAGAAGGAGATGCAGACATCGCGATCAAGTGGATTAAGGTGGGTTAAATGATTTTTTTTAACCCCTCCAGCGCTGTTCTACTTTGCATTCTGTATTGCATTCTGTATTATTTTCCCTTATAACCATGTTATAAGGGAAAATAATAATGATCGGGTCTCCATCCCGATCGTCTCCTAGCAACCATGCGTGAAAATCGCACCGCATCCGCACTTGCTTGCGGATGCATGCGATTTTCACGCAACCCCATTCATTTCTATGGGGCTTGTGTTACGTGAAAAACGCACAAAGAGGAGCATGCTGCGATTTTCACGCAACGCACAAGTGATGTGTGAAAATCACCGCTCATGTGAACAGCCCCATAGAAATGAATGGGTCAGGATTCCGTGCGGATGCAATGCGTTCACCTCCCGCAACGCATCCGCGCAGAAAACTCGCTCGTGTGAAAGGGGCCTAAGAGGTCATCTGCAAAGGCGGCTAGTTTACATTCTTGGGGCCCAATTTTCAGTCCTTGGATGGAGTCTTCCTGTCTGAGTGTCTGCAATAGGGTTTCCATGACCAAGACAAAGATAAGGGGGGAGAGGGGGCAACCTTCACGTGTTCCATTCTTAATTTGGAAGTTGTTGGATGTATGGTTATTCACTAGGACCAAGGCGGAAGCGTTGTTATACATTGCAAAAATAGCATGAATATATGGGGAAGGGAAGTTGAATTTCAGTAGTGTAAGTTTGATATAGGACCAGTCAATCCTGTCAAACGCTTTTTCCGCGTCGGTGCCTAGAAGAACCAGGGGTAATTTTTTGTTTGAGACATAATAAAGGGCATCTAGAATTTTGGTAGTATTGTCTTTTCCCTTTCTCCCTTTAACAAATCCCACCTGGTCAGGGTGGATCAGGTCAGGAAGAATAGATTGTATTCTAGTTGCAAGCATTTTTGCTAGGAGTTTCAAGTCTATGTTCAGAAGGGAGATGGGTCGGTAGTTGGCGCACATAGTGGGGTTTTTTCCATCATTAGGAATAATCGTAATCACTGCTCTTGTCATGTCTGAGGAGAGGGGAAAGTTTAAAAGGGTTTGGTTATAAACTCGGAGAAGATAAGGGGCTAGTGTGTTGTGGAAGGTTAAGTAATAAACATTCGGAAGACCGTCAGGGCCGGGACATTTATTTTTTGGAGATGATTTTAGTGCTTTTGTAAGTTCTGTAAGGTCGAAAGGTTTTGAGAGGTCTTCACCCTGGGAAGTGGTCAGGGATGGCAACTTAATTGCTTCCCGACCGCCTAACGCAGGGATGCGTTCTGGCGGCGGTCGATTCATTCCTCCTAGACGCATATACGCGTCATCTCGCGAAGACGCGAGATTTTCTTGTGAACGCGCGCACAGAGGCGCGCGCCTTCACAGGAACTGCAGGTAAGCGAGTGGATCTACAGCCTGCCAGCGGCGATTGTTCGCTGGCAGGCTTTAGATGCGATTTTTTAAACCCCTAACAGGTATATCAGACGCTGTTTTGAAAGAAGACACCCCAAGGTATTCCGTGAGGGGCATGGCGAGTTCCTAGAATTTTTTATTTTTTGTCACAAGTTAGCGGAAAATGATGATTTTTTTTCTTTTTTTTTTTTCTTACAAAGTCTCATATTCCACTAACTTGTGACAAAAAATAAAAACTTCCATGAACTCACTATGCCCATCACGAAATACCTTGGGGTGTCTTCTTTCCAAAATGGGGTCACTTGTGGGGTAGTTATACTGCCCTGCCATTTTAGGGGCCCTAATGCGTGAGAAGTAGTTTGAAATCAAAATGTGTAAAAAATGCCCTGTGAAATCCTAAAGGTGCTCTTTGGAATGTGGGCCCCTTTGCCCACCTAGGCTGCAAAAAAGTGTCACACATGTGGTAGCGCCGTACTCAGGAGAAGTTAGGCAATGTGTTTTGGGGTGACTTTTTACATATACCCATGCTGGGTGAGAGAAATATCTCGGCAAAAGACAACTTTTCCCATTTTTTTATACAAAGTTGTCATTTGACAGAGATATTTATCTCACCCAGCATGGGCATGTGTAAAAAGACACCCCAAAACACATTGCCCAACTTCTCCTTAGTACGGCGATACCACATGTGTGACACTTTTTTGCAGCCTAGGTGGGCAAAGGGGCCCACATTCCAAAGAGCACCTTTAGGCCTCTTTCACACGAGCGAGTATTCCGCACGGATGCGATGTGGGAGGTGAATGCATTGCACCCGCACTGAATACAGCCCTATTGGGCTGTTCACATGAGCGGTGATTTTCACGCATCACTTGTGCATTGCGTGAAAATCGCAGCATGCTCCTCTTTGTGTGTTTTTCACGTAACGCAGGCCCCATAGAAATGAATGGGGTTGCGTGAAAATCGCAAGCACCCGCAAGCAAGTGCGGATGCGTTGCGATTTTCACGCACGGTTGCTAGGAGACGATCGGGATGGAGACCCAATCATTATTATTTTCCCTTATAACATGGTTATAAGGGAAAATAATAGCATTCTGAATACAGAATGCATAGTAAAACAGCGCTGGAGGGGTTAAAAAATAAAATAAAAATTTAACTCACCTTAGTCCACTTGATCGCGTAGCCCGACATCTCCTTTTGTCTCCTTTGTTGAATAGAACCTGTGGTGAGCATTAAATACAGGAACAGGACCTTTGATGACGTCACTCCGGTCATCACATGATCCATCACATGATCTTTTACCATGGTGATGGATCATGTGATGACCGGAGTGACGTCATCAAAGGTCCTGTTCCTGTATTTAATGCTCACCACAGGTCCTATTCAACAAAGGAGACAGAAGGAGATGCCGGCATCGCGATCAAGTGGACTAAGGTGAGTTAATTTTTTATTATTTTTTTTTAACCCTTCCAGCGCTGTTTTACTAAGCATTTTGAATTCAGAATGCTATTGTTTTCCCTTATAACCATGTTATAAGGGAAAATAATACAATCTACAGAACACCGATCCCAAGCCCGAACTTCTGTGAAGAAGTTCGGGTTTGGGTACCAAACATGCACGATTTTTCTCACGCGAGTGCAAAACGCATTACAATGTTTTGCACTCACGCAGAAAAATCGCGGGTGTTCCCGTAACGCACCTGCACATTTTCCCGCAACGCCCGTGTGAAAGAGGCCTTAGGATTTCACAGGGCATTTTTTACACATTTTGATTTCAAACTACTTCTCACGCATTAGGGCCCCTAAAATGCCAGGGCAGTATAACTACCCCACAAGTGCCCCCATTTTGGAAAGAAGACACCCCAAGGTATTTCGTGATCGGCATAGTGAGTTCATGGAAGTTTTTATTTTTTGTCACAAGTTAGTGGAATATGAGACTTTGTAAGGAAAAAAATAATAATAAATCATCATTTTCCGCTAACTTGTGACAAAAATATAAAAAGTTCTATGAACTCACTATGCCCATCAGCGAATACCTTAGGGTGTCTACTTTCCGAAATGGGGTCATTTGTTGGGTTTTTCTACTGTCTGGGCATTGTAGAACCTCAGGAAACATGACAGGTGCTCAGAAAGTCAGAGCTGCTTCAAAAAGCGGAAATTCACATTTTTGTACCATAGTTTGTAAACGCTTCAACTTTTACCCAACCCATTTTTTTTTTTTACCCAAACATTTTTTTTTTTTATCAAAGACATGTAGAACAATAAATTTTGAGAAAAATGTAGTTTTATTTGAAAAACTTTACAGCTGAAAGTGAAAAATTTAATTTTTTTGCAAAAAAATCAGTAAATTTCGATTAATAACAAAAAAAGTAAAAATGTCAGCAGCAATGAAATACCACCAAATGAAAGCTCTATTAGTGAGAAGAAAAGGAGGTAAAATTCATTTGGGTGGTAAGTTGCATGACCGAGCAATAAACGGTGAAAATACTGTAGTGCAGAATTGTAAAAAGTGGTCTGGTCATTAAGGGTGTTTAAGCTAGGGGGGCTGAGGTGGTTAAGGGTGTCTAAAAAAGATTTGGGGTGAAGATGTGACCTACTGGTAGATTTGGGAGCAGAGGGGGGGGGGGGGGGGGTTATAAAGGTCTTTATAGAAGAGACAAAATTGTTCAGCAATAGACTCTGGGGAGTAGAGTTGATGTCCTTGAGTTGATTTGATTGAGGTTACATATCTGGCATTTTTTTTTCTCCTTATACGGTTCATCATAAATCTTGAGGCTTTGTTGCCGTGTGCATAAAATTTATGTTGGGAAGAGAGGTAGTATTTGGCGGTTTTTTTATTTAATACATTTTTGAGCTCGGATCTAAGAGCCAGTAGATCAGATAATTGTTGAGGGTCAAGGGAACGTTTATGTAGGCTTTCTAGGGTGTGTATGCGGTCTAACGGAGGAAAAGTGTTTGTCTGCCAATTTCTTTAGGTGGGAACATTTGCTTATGAAATGACCACGGATAAAAGCTTTATGGGCATCCCATAATATTTGTGGGGAGACTTCAGGGGAATCATTAGTCTTGAAGTATTGTTCTAGGAGGGAGGTGAAGTGAGTTACATGTCTATCGTCGCTCAATATGGACTCGTTAAGTCTCCAACTGGAGGGCTTACCAGAACCAGGTTGTAGATGGAAGGAACAGAAAAATTGAGAGTGGTCTGATATGGTGATGTTTCCAATCTGAGGGTCTGAGGATTGATGCAGGAAGTCTTTTGGAACAAAGAGATAATCAATCCTGCTATATGAGTGACCTGGAGCAGAATAAAAAGTGTAGTCAATAGTAGAAGGATTCATGCATCTCCATATATCGATCAATCCCATTAAATGTAGTTTATTTTTTAGTTTTTTCAAAAGTTTGCCTGATACAGGGGATTTCTTGGATGAAGTGTCTGTGGACGGGTGTAAGGCGATATTTTGATCCCCTGCCAGAATAATTATTTCCTCCCTAATGGTTTCTATCAAAGAGAGAACCTCTAGAAGCCATGGGACCTGATCGTAGTTAGGAGCATAAATATTCACCAGCGTAAACATTTTATGGTCAATAAGTCCCTTTAAGATAAGATATCTTCCCTGTGTATCTGCAGTATGGGAGGAGTATTGGAATGGGACATTTTTTTTTAAGCCAATACTGACTCCCCTAGAGTCCGCGCCATCAGAACCACTATGATACCATTCAGGGAACCTAGAATGGGAGAGGTCTGGATATTTCCCCTGTTTATAATGGGTTTCCTGGAGGAAAATAATTGAGCAATTCTCTTTCCACAGGAGGGAAAGGATCTGGGATCTTTTAGAAGGTGATCTTAACCCTTTCACATTGAAGGATGAGAGTTTGAAATCTGTCATGAGAGATTAGATGGTGAGTGAAGGGGGGAGTGAGAATTTCTATATCTGTTACTATCAAAAAAGGGGAGGTGAAAATGATTGGCTGCCTCAAGGGGAGTCAGGGCCCAATATGTCACATTTTTAAGGTCTTCAGAAAAGTACATCAATACTCTTTGACTGTAAAATAACAGGATAAGACAAAATTTTAACACAAAACAATAACTAAACCAGGGTCGCGTTAAGGCAACCAACATTGATGTCAATTGTGAGGAGTATTTAGGTATCAAGTTAGTGGGGGGGGGGGGGAGGTTATTACCCCATGTAGAGCGACCTGCTATGGGATGACAGGAGAGTTAGTATTGAGACCAATAAGATGTTACAGGGGACGAGAGGGGGGGGAGAGGTAATTGGGGGGGATTGAAAGGGGGAAAAGGATAAGGGAAGGAGGGGGAGAAGGGGAAAAAGGGAGAAAGAGAGTTTGGGCAAAATCATCATCAATAGGCTAAAATAGACATGTACTGTCCATTAGGCATTATGAGGTAGACCATGCGATCCTTTTGGGAGTCAGGAGGCTGTTTCTGCTCTTCGCCCTTTGTTGTTTAGGAGTGCCAGCTTTCTCCCAGGGTGCCATCTTCGGTAGGTCCGGGAGAGATGTAATATCTGAAACAGTGTCCCAGCAGGCGATATCCAAAGGTGGGATGTCCCAGAGTAGCTAAATGAAAGGCCAAAGGGGAAAGTCCATCTATATGGGATCCGTCTTTCACGGAGGTGGTCAGTGAGAGGTTTAAGAATCTTCCTCTTCTGGAGGGTAACCGGGGCTAAGTCCTGGTAAATTGATATGGGGTTGTTTTCGAAAGTGATATTATTCGACGATCTTGCGGCAGAAAGGATTTTTTCTTTGTCCACAAAGTTTAGAAATCGGCAAATAATGTCTCTGGGAGGCTCGTTGCTTTTCGGTTTGGGTCTAAGGGATCTATGAGCTCTTTCGATTATAAGTCTGGAGGAATTTTCGCATCCTTGGAGTTTTGATCGCAGGTACGATTTCTTCATTAGCCACCGATTCAGGGATCCCTCTAAATCGCTGATTATTCCTACGACCACGATTCTCTTGGTCTTCCAGGTTTACATACAGGGTGTTAATGTGTGATTGACAGATGGAGAGGGATTGAGCCATCGCTGCACTGTGTTCAAGCGTAGCTGCTTGCGTGGTTTCCAGCGTTTCGACTCTGTGGCCCACATGTTGAATCTCCTGCGTCAGGACAGATATCGCCTGTTTCAGAGGAAGCAAGGCTTCAGCTATAGCCTGTTTTATAAACCTCCTGGTCACAGGTAAGGCTCGGGGGGAACCCACGTCCCCTGCATCACTTTCTCCCTCAGACTGACCTTCTTCTCCGCCGTCTTTAGCTCCTGGGCCTGCGGCTTGCTTTTTGAGAAATTTAGCCATCCCCGAGTTCGGGTTTATAGCCTTAGGAACGGCACCTGGCTCGAGGGGTCTCTGTCCTCCAATTTTGACCATGATTCGGGTCTCTGTAGCTTGCGTTTGCTTAAATCCCAGCAGGTCTGTGCACGGAGCTCAGCAAGACGCGGCCATTCAGCTCCTGAAATCTTCATTCTTAATGGTATCTTCCCGAACCTCTCATTTAACAGAGAAGAATTATCTATTTCTAACAGTGATTTATTATCCAGATTAAAAAGTGCCGACCGAAGCTGAAAATACCTAAACCAAGATAATTTCTCTACACTGTGTGATAATTCCACAAACAACTTAATTTCTCTATTCTTAAGAACCTGTGCCATATAAATAATCCCATTCTTTTGCCAGAATTGATCCATTGCTATACCATCTAAGATCTGTAAGTGAATATTGTGCCAGAGAGGCGTGAATATAAGTGATCCCTTTATAACCCCGATCCCTGTTAGTCAATAGCCCAGATTCCAGAAGCGTGAATATGTTATTGTGCGCAGAGCTTCTTACTAGGCTACTTAGAAGTGTACTATTTGGCCATTCATTACACATCCATAGCTGAGCAGCAATAAAATAGCCTTTAAAGCATGGGAGATTTAAACCCCCATGCTCCAACGGTTTATATAGATATTCCAATTTGAGTCTCACTCGTTTTCTTCCCCAGACTAAATCATTAATTATTCTTTCCACAAGTTTAAAATATTTATCCTCTATCCAAATAGGTATATTCCTAAGAACATAGAGGAATTGGGGTAGAATTACCATTTTAACCAGTGAAACTCGGTCAGCTCTGAATAAAGGAAGTCTCAGCCAAATCCCTATTTTTGCCCTAGTTTTTGTTATCAATGGGATCAGGTTAAGATGTACAGAATTTTCAAACTTGGGAGATATCGTCTTACCCAAGTATTGAAAAGTATCGACCACATCTAGCTGGGTTATCAATGACTCCTTTTGGGACACCGGGTCTATTGGCATCAAAGTGGTCTTTGACCAGTTTATATCTAGGCCTGATACCTCACCAAATAGTTTAACCATACGGATAATTCTTGGGACAGTTATTTCTGTATTATCTACGAAGAAAAGGACATCGTCCGCGTATAGAGAAATGTGGTCTTCCACTCCTAATGTTCCAAATCCTTTAATTTGAACATCCTGCCTAATAGCCAAAGCCAGGGGCTCAATATAAATATCAAATAGGAGTGGAGATAGTGGGCAGCCCTGGCGAGTACCTCTATTTAGATTAATACTGGGAGTAATGCTCCCATTGAGACTCAGCTTAACAGTAGGGGATCTATACAGTGTTTTAATCATATTTATAAATCTCTCCCCAAAGCCCATCCTCGCCAAAACCCTCCATAGGAATCGCCACTCCACCCTGTCAAAGGCCTTAGAGGCATCTAAAGACAGGATGGAGCGAGCAGACCCCCCAGGAGCCTGTATATTGGCAAAGAGCCGATGAAGATTATGATGAGTACCTTTATTTGGAATAAAGCCGTTCTGGTCCGGATGGACAACGGAGGAGATAACCCCAGAAAGTCTTGTGGCCAAGATCCTCGCCAGGGCCTTTACATCCGCGTTCAGCAATGAGATCGGTCTATAGGATCCCATATCTATGGGGTCCTTACCTTTTTTTGGAATTAGTATTATTACCGCTTCCCTCATTGAACCCGGCAGGTTCCCCTCCTCCAACGATTCAGCAAGGACCTCCAGCAATTTAGGAAAAACAACCTCCTTATATTTACCATAAAATTCATATGGGAGTCCGTCTGAACCGGGGGTGGAGTTCCTCGAGCATAGTTTAATTGCCCTTTCGAGCTCCTGAATAGAGAGATCGGCCTCGAGTACCTTTTTTTGAGCCGGAGTAATAGTAGGAAAGACAATACCATCAAGATAGGAGTCCATAATTTCATCTGTGATCCTGCAGTCGGCTTTATAAAGGTCTGAAAAGTACTCAAGGAAGACCTTCTCTATAGAGTTTTGTCCCCTAACCATCCTCCCATTAGCCAATCGTATATTATCTATATATTTTTTTAAGTTCCTGGCTCACCCTAGATAGGAGTTTTCCCGGTCGCCCTGATTCAGTAAAATATTTTTGCCCCTTAAACAATAGACTCTGTTGTGCCTTCTCGAGCAAGAAGTTGGAGTATGGCTGTGTAGTCTTCTGCATAGTTTCCCTACTTTCCTCTGTCCTATCTATATAGAAAAGTTGTGTAGCTGAGGAGGCTTGTTCTTTTAAGTTTTTCTCATTTTTCCCATACTCCTTTCTCAGGTTTTCAATGTGACTGACCATTATTCCCCTCATATAGGCCTTAAAGGTATCCCATACCATTTGGATTTTAATTGACCTATAATTAGTAACCCAGAATTTATTAATTTCCTTATGTATTATTTCATAGTTCTTTATTAATGATAGCCAATAAGGATTCAATCTAAAAAGAGGCCTACCTATTTGTTTATCCTGGGCCAGGCAAAGTTCAAGGAGTAACGTTAGATGGTCCGAGAGTGACCTAGTCTCATACTTCATTCGTTTTGCATATCTCACGTTTTTTTTTTTTTTGATCAGAGCATGGTCTATTCTGGACATGGATTTACCTAATTTACTAATACATAAGAAGACCCTTCTCCCCTGACCCAAACTTCCCCAAACATCCTCAAACCCAGCCTCAGAACAAAAACGTGCCAGGGGGGACCCCTGAACAGAGGCGTCTCCCTCGACACTCATAGAGACCCTATCTACTGCCGGGTTAATAACACAATTATAGTCACCAATAATCAATGTGGGGCATTCCGGCCATTTGTCCTTTAATTTTAACTGAGAGTTAAGCACTGAGAAAGAAAATGGAGGTGGGATATAAACAAAGGCCAAAATGCACATCTTCCCCCCCAGCTTGCAGTATAGGAAGACAAATCTTCCCTGGTGGTCAACAGAGGATGCCTCGCAGAAAAATTCAATCGTTCTATGAATGAAAACAGTTACTCCCCTAGAGTGACTAGAGAAGGTCGAGTGGTAGGTGTGCGCAGCCCATCTCCTGGTGACCACCCTGGAGGTCTCCCCGGTAAGGTGTGTTTCTATTAAGCATACAATTGCTGGGAGGTGTATACGCATCAAATCAAAAACCGCTTGTCTCTTTCTTCTGTCCCCCAAACCCCTAACATTCCAGGTAAGAATTCTAATAGACATTGTGAACAGCAATTAATGGGAAAAAAAAAAAAAAGGAAAGAAGACGCATCCCAGCCCGATCCCAACCCCCCCATACAAATAATCCACCACATATTGCAGCAGATCTCTCGCCTATGACCATCCCTCCCACACTCCCCCCCTGCTCGGCACCTCCCCGCTAACTAAACAAAGAAAGTGGAAAATATAGACACACTCTAACAATTGTTATTCCCAGCCAACCCTACAACAGTTAGGTCACATATTATTTCGTTCAAGCCAATCCAAGGCTTTATCAGGAGTGTCAAAGAAAAAGGTTGTGTCCTTAAAAATAATCCGAAGTTTTTCTGGGAAAATAAGTGAGTATTTAATATCCCTTTCTCTTAACCTCTTTTTAACAGTCATAAACAAGCGTCTCTTTTCTTGGATATCCTTTGAAAAATCAGGAAAGAAGGCCAATCTGTTCCCATCATATAGAACAGGGGGACATTCCCTCGCCCTTCTTAGTACCGTATCTCTGTCCCTTGAAACCAGCATTTTAGCAAGGAATGTCTGTGGTTGTCTCCCAGGGATTGGTTTCCCACCTGGGACCCGATGGGCTCTTTCTACCATAAACAAAGGTGAAAAAAGATCCCTCCCAAAATTCTCCAGTATCATCGTCTGTATAAATTGGGTATTCTCACGTTGTATCTTCGTGATCTGTCTTCGAGGTCCACCACCTTTCTTTTAAGAAGATTGAAATCTATCTTCAGGGTGGACACCTCGCTGTTTATTTTTTGGCATTCATTCTGGATTATAGCCATAGAACTCTCCACATTGTTAACTCTATCTCGGATTTTTGACAAATCGTCTCTAATCAGTCGCACATCGGCTTGAATTGACCCAAGTTGGGTTGTAATGCCTTGTATTAAATCCCCATTCTGTTTTACTGCCAATAGTATTTATTTTAGCGATGTAGAGTTGACGTTAAACATGTCTTCTCCCTTTATTCCCCCTTCCCCTTGAGGGTACCCAGAAACTTTTTGTGATTCTGCTTCCAACACCTCAAAATTGTCAGTTCCCTTACGTCTTCAACAGCAGCACAGATGGGGTTAACTGCCCCTGTGGACTGGTAGGACTGGCGGAATGTTAATGAGCCCAAGAACCAATAAACGATCTTCAGCTCCCTGAAAGGGAGGAGATCACCCCCCAGCCCACCGTGTTTTTTTCTGTCCTCTGGACAGGTGGACTGGCGTGCCGCTCCCCCTCTGGGAGCTGAAGATTGCTTAGGGGCTCTTTCCCCTCCTTAAGCTTAGCTCGCTTTCTATGGATCTCAGTGCCTTTATTTTAGGCCTGATCATGGCGATTTCGGTCTGGGGTACCGTCGGGGAGGGGCGTGTCCCCTCCCCTCTTCTCTCATCATCTGCAGACGGTGCTCCGTCCCTCCGTTACCGCATGTGTGCGGCGCTATGGGCGCCGCCATTTTCCGGAAGTGACGCGCCCTAGGTGCGCTACGTCACTTCCGGTTTTCCGAAGCGATGCGGTGAGGTATAAAACTCACCTTTCTTTTAAACTAGCTCCCTAGAAGGACATCCTGGACTTAGGATTAATCTGGGGAGACATTTTTCGTAATAGGTAGAGCCAGTATAGGCTCTGATTTTTTCTTGGGGCTGATCTCGTTTCAGGACCCGCCCAGTGGGCGGGGCTTCCTCCTTTTAAGCGCCCAGAGCCCATCAGTCAGTGCTCTGGTTGTGTTGCTTTCACAAGTTAGCTCCAGAGCTCTCCTGTGCTTTGTGATATTCTTGCAGTATTGCTTTGCTTGGGTTTTGTACTTCCTCTTCTTTCAGCTCTATTTCTTCTAGTGCTGGTGGGCCCCTTTAAGGTCTGGTTTTCTCCACCTCCTGATATTGTAGGTGTTATGACCTGTTTTGTTTCTTCCATTACAGACTATGGCTTCCCCTAAGGAGCAGGATCAGCGGAAGGCTGGGGCCAAGAGAAAGCATTTGGCATGTTACGAATGTAACACACCCCTTGATGACAGCTGTCCTTACTCCAGATGTGAGAGTTGTCGCACGGCATCCACGGAACCCACGATGCAGGAGATGTTCCAATGGACCAAGACATACGTGGATGATTCCATCAAGGGAGTAGTTCAGCTGCTTAATGAGAGGCTACCAGGTCCCTCTCAGACTCCCATGGAGGTGGTCGCACCGGTCGAAAGACCTACCCCCTGTTCAGTGGGGTCTTCTTCTTCTGAGGAAGAAGAATCTACTTCTTGCTTTTTCCCTCCAGAAAAGACGCAGAAGTTACTCAAGTCCATCAGGTCGGGGGACCAGGATGTTGACATGGGGGAGTCCTCCGATCCCGCCGGTCGGACACAGCGTGTCTTTAGAGCGGATGAGACCCTCCTCTCTGTGATGCGCACAGAGTGGAAAAAGCCTGAGAAGGGTCCAGTGCTTACCAGAAAATTCAGACTCATGTACCCGATGGCTAAACCCTTGGTGGAATCGTGGGGTTCCGTTCCCAAGGTGGACATGGCTATAGCCAAGTTGTCCCGGCGCACTCTAGTCCCTGCAGACGATGGGTCTAGCCTGCAGGACCCTCTAGACCGGAGGGCAGAGTGCACCCTTAGGAGGGGTTACGCGGCGGCCGCTGCCTCCGCATCTACTTCTATTGCGGCCACTGAGGTAGCCACCTATCTACGCTCTAGGCTTAATCAAATCCAGACGGATGTGGATCAGAGCGTATCAAGAGACGACATCCTGGCAGCCTTCAAGTCAGCCAATCTGGCTATGGACTTTTTAGTCGATTCCTCCCAGATGCAGCTGAAGCTGGCCGCCAAAACTATGGCCCTAGTTTCAGCTGCCCGCAGACCACTTTGGCTGAAACCGTGGATCGCGGATAACGCATCCAAGTTTAACCTTTGTGGGCTCCCCTTCGAACCAGATAGGTTATTCGGGTCCGAATTGGACAAGATAATGGAGGGGCTCTCCGATAAAAAGGGGAAGAGCCTCCCCCAGCAGCCCTTTCGGGGACGCCCCAGGCAGGAAAAGAAGGCGGGAGGTCGTCCTGGGCAGCAGTCTAGGCGCAGAGATTGGGGGGGGCCGTCTTGTAAATATCGGAGACGCCCCCGCAAACCCACCAGGGAGGCAAAACCCTCCTGACTTTGGGCCTCCTCGAGGCTCTTGGATAAGCCCTGCTGCCCCTGCAGTGTCTCCTCTAGATTTTCCCGTACCCCTCCCCCAGATTCCCGTGGGGGGCCGTCTTACCCATTTCAAAGACTCTTGGAGCCGGTTGATTTCAGACCCCTGGGTCCAGGACATAGTTTCCGCCGGGTACCGGGTAGATCTTATCTCTCTCCCCCCAGAGAGATTCATCGCCACACGAAACTTTGGGTCTGCCAAACAGGTGGTCCTAGAATCTTACATTCAGGACTATATTTCCAAGGGAGCCCTAGAGGAGGTACCGGCAGGGGAGAGGGGCCTAGGGATTTATTCACCAGTGTTCCTGGTTCCCAAGAAGACGGGAGATCTCCGGATGATCATCGATTTGAGATTCCTCAATCGATTTATAAGGAAAACAAGGTTTTGCATGGAAACCATAAGGTCAGTCAGCCATATCCTCAATCCTGGGGACGTCATGGCTACTCTGGACCTCAAGGATGCGTACCTTCACATTCCGATCCATCCCGCGTCCCGGAAACTCCTCAGGATCGCGGTACAGATTTCAGGGGTTTGCAGGCACTTTCAGTTCGCCGTGCTTCCCTTCGGAATCTCTTCTGCCCCCCTTATCTTCACCAAGGTGGTGGTTTCGGTGGTGGCAGCTTTTAAGACTCCAAGGACTGACTATTATTCCTTATCTGGACGATTGGCTTTTCATAGCCTCTTCAGTTCCGATCCTTACCCACCATCTTCAGGTCGCAATCTCTTTTCTCTTCCGCCTAGGCTGGATTATCAACTGGCAGAAGTCGAATGTGAGCCCATCGACGTCAATCCATTACTTAGGATTCGTGGTCGACTCTGTGGTGATGTCCCTCCGGTTGACTCCAGAAAGGAGAGCGCGGATTCAGGACCTGGCAAAGGTCCTTTATGTCCCTTGTCGAGTCTCTATCCGGACTCTCATGAAGATGGTGGGGCTCATGTCAGCGGCTGCGGATGCAGTCCCTTGGGCGCTATGTCACCTCCGTCCTCTTCAGTCGGAGGTCTTACACCTATGGAACGGCAGCCCTGCGGGGCTAGATTCCCTGTGCTCCCTGTCCAGTCAAACCCGAAATTCCCTCAGATGGTGGTTTCAGCTACCACCAGGGAAGTCTTTGACCCAACCAGCTTGGGTCATATTGACTACAGACGCGTCCCTTGTAGGCTGGGGCGCTCACCTGGACGGATCCCCAATTCAGGGATCTTGGTCTCCTCTGGAGCGGCATCTTTCCTCCAATCTTCGCGAGATGCGAGCTATCCGGCTAGCCCTCCTTCACTTTGCGCCTCAGATCCGGGGCAAAGCAGTGAAAGTCCAGTCAGACAAACAGGGAGGCACAAGATCATTGCCCCTTCTGTCAGAGATCGGGGTAATTCTTCTGTGGGCAGAGGCGAACCTTTCCCATCTATCTGCCGTTCATATTCGAGGCTCCCTCAATATGATAGCGGACCGCTTAAGTCGAGGATTACCGACCATGGAGTGGTCTCTGCATCCGGAGATCTTCAGGCAGCTAGTTCACAGATGGGGTATGCCAGAAGTGGATCTCATGGCAACCAGGTTCAACGCCAAGGTGCTGAGGTTCTGTTCCCTCTACAGGGAAGACAACCCCCTGGCGATAGATGCTCTGTCAATACCGTGGAGGTTCAGGCTGGCTTACATCTTCCCTCCCTTTTCCATGATACCGAGGGTATTGATGAAAATCCGTCAGGATCAGGCCTCGGTAATAGCCATCATACCGTTTTGGCCCAGAAGATCCTGGTTTACCCAGCTCATTCAGATGAGTCGGGGACAATACTGGAGACTCCCCACGGAGCAGACCCTGGTCGTGGGACACTCACCTCTGCCCAGATCTGCACAGGTTCAACCTGACAGCCTGGAGGTTGACCAGTCCCTTCCCAACATAGAAGGGCTTTCCGAGTCGGTCCTGAGAACTTTGTCGCATTCCCGAGCAGAGTCTACAAAGAAGGCCTACTCCAGGATCATGAGAATCTTCGAGGCATGGTGTGATTCCAGACAGGTGGCGTCCGCAGATCCGCCCCTTCCTGCGATACTTCAATTTCTTCAGGATGGATTAGATAGAGGCCTATCTCCAGCTACCTTAAAGGTACAGGTTTATGCCATCTCGGCCTGTCTCAACAGGCCACATTCTCGGGACCCACTCATTAAACGCTTCCTGAAGGGAGCTGAAAGACTAAAGCCTACTATACTGAAACCTATCCCCCAGTGGGATCTTTCAGTAGTGCTCAGGGGGCTAGCATCTCCCCCCTTCGAGCCCTTGGAGGAGGTAAATTTCAAATTTTTGACTTTAAAGATGGTCTTTCTTCTGGCTATAGCTTCAGCCAAAAGGGTTTCTGAATTGCAGGCTTTCTCCGCAATTCACCCGTACATTATTTTTCCACAGGATAGAGTACTCCTTAAGTTTTTACCCTACTTCAGGCCTAAGGTGCCTACTTTCCAGAACATCAATCAGGTAATATCTTTACCAGTTTTGTTTACAGCCTCCTCCTCTGATACCCCAGCTAGAGACCCGCTGGATATTTCAAGATGCCTCCAGATCTATGTGGATAGATCTAGTGAGTTCAGGATAGATGAGAATCTTCTTATCCTGTTTGCCGGTAAGTCTAAAGGCCGTAAAGCGTCTAAAGCCACCATTAGTCGCTGGATCAAGGAGGCCATTATGGAAGCTTTAGTCTCCCAATCCTTAGATCCTCCTGAGTTTGTGAGAGCCCATTCTACTAGGGCGGTCTCCACCTCGGTTGCGGAGAGAAGACTCCTCCCCTTAGAGTTGATCTGTAAGGCGGCCTCCTGGAGCTCTGAGTCAACCTTCATCTCCCATTATAGGATAGATGCTAGGATGGCAGAGTTTTCGGCTTTTGGGCAGACTGTTCTTAGTTCTGCCAGGCATGAGGACCCTCCCTAGGGGATTCTTCTTGCTATCTCCCCATCTGTGCTGCTGTTGAGGACGTAAGGGAATCGTTAATTTCTAACGATAATTTGTTTTCCCTTAGTCCTAACAGCAGCACACAAATATCCCACCCTAAATACATTATGCTTGTTAAAAACACGGTGGGCTGAGGGGTGATCTCCTCCCTTTCAGGGAGCTGAAGATCGTTTATTGGTTCTTGGGCTCATTAAAATTCCGCCGGTCCTACCAGTCCACAGGGGCAGTTAACCCCATCTGTGCTGCTGTTAGGACTAAGGGAAAACAAATTATCGTTAGAAATTAACGATTCTTTTGGAACTAATGTCCTTTTGACCACCTCTGGTATTAACCCTTGGGGACCTTAGGAGTTGGTCTATTTTTGTTCCTTCAAAGGATTTAGTGGCCGCTTACTAGCTTTTGGGGCCATTCCGCTTTCCTCTTTTTCCTTACTTCCCTCTTCCCTTCTTTTATTTTCTTTTTCTTTTTTTTTTCCTCCTTTCCCTTCCCCTTTCCTCTCTCCTTTTTTTTCTTTAAATATGTATTTTTCTCTTTCTTTCTCTCCTTCTCCCTCCTTTTCTTTTCTCTTCTCTTTTCTTCACTTTTCTCCCGCTTCCTTTTTTGTCTTTTTTTTTCTTTTCTTTTTTTTTCTTTTTCTCTCTTTTTTTCCCTTCCTCCCTTTCTCTTTCTTTTTGCTCTCCTCCCCCCTTTTCCTGTTTCTTTGTCTTTATCTCCTCGTTCTCCCTCACTAATGACCCATGTAGGATGTAGGTTGAGTACACATTAGTATCCTTTAATTAGTTTTGGTTACTTTGTTAGTTGATTAGTAAAAAAAGGAACCGTCTCACCAGTTTCCACAGAAATACCGGATAATCACGGAGACATTGGAGGGACGATGGGATGACAGGAGAAGACCACCAGAGAGGAGCCGGAGGCACAGTGACACAGCTGGAGAAGATCATCAGGAGGAGCAGCCGACCAAGCTCCGATGGACACCGCAGGCAGCCCAAGACACAGGGCGCAGAGAGGATCCACCAGGAGGGGAGGAATGCCACCAGCGGGCACAGGAGAACCAGAAGTCGCCGACAGGAGGACCACGGATCGAGCTGCGCCGAATACCGCCGGCCAAGGAGGCAGAGAGGAGAGAGCCGAGGCAGGTGAGCGGAGCGAAGCGGAGCCCAAGAAAGAAGTCCATGGTCCATTATCCGGGCGAGGTGAGGAGGTAATAGGGTGAAGAGGAAAACGAGGAGACGCCAGATAGCGCTTGGAGGCAGAGACAGGGGCACAGCTAAATCAGGGACCGGGACTAAAGCACGAGTCCCCGGTTCTAGGGAAGCAGGAGAGGCCGCAGAGACGCTCAAAACAGCGGGGTAGCCGAGCCATGGGAGGAGGGAAGAGCGTGATGTGCTACGTGCTATGTCATCACGTCATCCCTGTAATGTGAAGCAGCCAATTGGGGGGGGAGGTTTTTTAAGCTGAAAAAAATATATGTCTTAATTGCCATTCTGCTGTGAAGTTACTTTGTACTACAGACATTTACGTTCTATTAGCCGTTCTGCGGTGAATTGTGATTGTTATATTTCTTTCTTTGGGTTGTATTAATAGAAAAAATAATACGTCTTAATTGTCGTTCTGTGGTGAAGTTACATTGTACTACAGCCTTTTTCGGGGTGTATTATTATAATTTTAATTTAAATATTTTATTATACAGTATGTCAGACAGATAGGTGACAGGCCCTTCAAATGTAACGGGCAGTGGCCAAAATGTTTCTGTCGCAGGCAAAAGTAGCAGCAGAAGAAGGGGGAGGGGGTGTCGCAGCGAAAGGCCTAAGCTCCCGATGTCATCTAGCGGTCGTGTCTTGACCAGTAACCCAGCAGTGCTTGAATGGTTGACTCAGTCTTCGACTTCGTAGCAAGTGACATTAGACACCCCCAGCCAAGAGTCGGTGGGTTCCTGTGACATGACGCTTAGTTGGCATGGCCCGGGAGCAGGCCCTGTGACTCCAACTTTCCTGAACCTGCCTCTGTCATTTTTGGTTCCCTCAGTGCGAGAAGTATTACATGCCGTAGGTTCGGACAAGCTACTAGAGGACAGTCAGCAGCTACTGCCCAGCCAAGATCTGAGGAGACATCTGCTGCTTCCTCTGGTAGGCAGGCAAGTAGTGATGATTAGAGTCGCGTGGGAGCTGGTGTTGCGAGTGGTCAGGCTCCTGGTGCTGAGACCAATGAGGGGGACATCAGTGACATGTAGACAGTAGCAGATGTTGATGATGTAGCCGATCGCACTTGGGAGCCGGGTGAAGAAGGGGCTTCATCATCATCAGAAGAACAGGGCGGCTGCTTGCACATTAGGGAGTGGCTGAGCCAGCAGGGTGGTAGCGTGGCCGTGAGTCAGCAGAGTGGCAGCAGTGGGAGGTCGGGAGCCAAACGTGCCCAGGATAGACCACCCACTTTGCAGGAGCCTATCTGCCTGAAAAGTAGTGGTGCAGGGGTTTCATGGAGGCAGCGGTAGCAGGCAGTCAGCACAGAGTGTTGGGGGGAAAATGCCATACTCGGCGGTGTGGCAAATTTTTGTTATGCCGCCGGAGGAGGTGAACATGGCCATTTGCCTAATTGGTGGGCAGAAGGTGAAGCATGGCAAGGGTGCCAATGTTGGCACCACGGCCCTGCATCAACACATGCAGCATCACCATAAAGTGGCCTGGGAGAACCTTGGCTCCAATGTGGTGGTCCAGCCTGCTGAAGCAACTGCTGAATCACCCAGTGCATGCACCCAATTTCATGTAGTCAAGGTTCCACCACCTGAGCCAAAAGGAGCTGTCTGTCCTTCCCATCATCTGCTGGCTGGCACTGGTGCTTCTGCTTCTCGTCCTCCTACTCCTCGTCAGTCATTCCGTCAGCAATCGATCACCGAAGCGATTGCCAAGAGACAACAGTATGCGTGCACTCATCCAACGGCGCAGAAGCTAAACGTGCTCCTGGGCAAGTTGCTGGCGCTGCAGTCCCTACCTTTCCAAGTGGTGGACTCTGCACCTTTCAGAGAACTTATGGCTTGTGCCGAGCCAGGTGGAGAGTCCCAAGCCGTCATTTCTTTGCCAAAAAGGCAGTACCAGCCCTGCACACATATGTAGAACAAAATGTGGGCTAGTCCTTGAGCCTTTCGGTGTCTGCCAAAGTACACGGCAGCGCCGACCTGTGCAGCTGTAACTACGGTCAAGGACAATATATGTTCTTTACCGCCCACTGGGTGAATGTGGTTCCTGCACAGCCACACCAGCAACTTGGCCAGTTGACGCCGCTTCCACCTCCACGTTCTCACGAAATTAGTCCTGCGACAATGTCCTCCTCTGCCTCCTCATCCTCCACAGTATCCTCAGCTTATACTGCAGGGACAATTCACAGTGCTCCTCCAGCATACCACATGTGCAGAGCAAGGCGGTGTCAAGCTGTTCTGCACCTAGTTTGCCTTGGCGAACGGAGTCACACAGAGGAGGAACTGCTCCGTGTCCTTCATCAAGAAATCGAATCCTGGCTTTCTCCTCCACAACTCAAAATCGGAACCATGGTTCGGAACTCGCACACCACAAAGCACACCCTCCTAGACCTGAAGCAGCAGAACAGCATCCCCAACATAGGCTGATATGCGACGTTTCCACCCATTCGAATTCCACTCTCCATATTTTGGACCGATTATATAAACAAAGAAAGGCCATAAACAATTTCTTGATGATACAGGATGAACAACGTCATTCCACTGATTCATCTCCTGGAACAGATGCTGTTAAATATGGCTGGCCAGGGGACTGGAGGCATGGCGACTACATCTCATGGCCACATGAGCCTTATGGGGGCTGAACTAGAGGAGGAGGAGGAAGAAGAAGACATTCAAGCACAAGCAATGCATAGAGAAATGGCAGTTTTTTCTACACAGGTGACAGGAGAGAAGGAGCAGGAGCAGCCAGAGGAGCTACAGGGAGATGAGTAAGAGGAGACAGAGTACCCAAACACACCGTGGCAGTATGCATTGGAGATGGAAGCAGGGAGTCCCTCCGATACACTTGCACAAATGGCCCGATGCATGCTCTTTTGCTTGCGTAGTGACAGCAGAATTGTCACCATTCAGCAGAGGGATGACTACTGGCTCTACACCATGTTAGACCTTCGCTACCGGTCCAAAGTGGGAGCCTTTTTCACACCCGCTGAGAGGAAGGACAAGCTGAACTGCTATCGAGACATGCCTATGTGCGCCATGCCGCAGGATGCGTGCAGCTCCAGCACTTAAGCGGGGGGGGGGGGGGGGGGGCTTCTGGCACGGCATTGCCGCCCCCCCCCCGCCTGGCTCGGGCATAGTCCTGCTGCCCGCTACCCCTTACATACCGCGTGCAGCGCGAGCAGCATTTATTCGGGCCAGCCTGCTGAGGATTCGCAGTGCTGCGCCATGGCCCCGCCCCTTCCTCCTCCAGCACTTCCCGACGCGTGTGTCGGCCATCACGTGGCAGGCGAGTTTGTTGGCCATAATGGGGGCGCGTGAAAGCCCTTGAAAACGCCCCTACCCCTCTCCCTCGCAATCTATTGTGCCCCCAGCTACGGTGGTGGCGCTGGATGGGGGAGTTGCCGCTGCTGCCGCAGCCATTATCTTTTCAGGGCCATTAATGCAAGCTGGGCCTCAGCTGGAGCCCATGCCTCCCCTCCCTCCCCGGCTTCTCCCTTCAGATCGCAAAGGTGCAGGGATCTATCTGTTTCCCCTTACTCCTCACAGGGAGACAGGAGGCGGGGATGGCATGATTACCGCAGGCACTGGTCCTATCGCCGTTCCAGGGTCTCCCGAAGAAGTAGGCGCTCCAGGTGGCGCTCACCATCATCCTCGGACTGGTCATCGGGCGCATCTGAGGAGTCTGGCATAACCTCGTGGTCAAAGCTTAAGAGGCCGGTGCCTCGTCATCCATCCAGGGCCCCCAGCCTGGTCACTTCAGCGGTCCACAGGGATGAGGTTTCTGTTTCTTCATCGGCGGCACTCCTTCCTGCGACTGGTGAGTACCAATATACTGGGGCATGGGGGGGCGGGCGGTGCTAGTACGGGGATGGAGTCGTTACTACGGGCACTTTTAGACAAGTTTCAGCAGCCTGCTCACCTTGAGGCCCCCTCTGCCCCTAAGAACCCAGCGCCCGCTTTAGCTAGTGTTCATAAGGATTCTTTTTTCTGTGGTGTTAGCCCTCTTGGTGCTTATTTGGAAGAGGCAGTAAAGGAAAAAATCTGGTCCAACCAATACGTTGATAAGGAACAGCGTTTTACGGACAAGCCATACGAGCGTAAGCCTAAAGTAGCTAAAACTATGAACAATTGGTTGCAAGCCTTCTCGGTTTTGGGTTGCATTATGGGTCAGTGTTACCCCGACCATTGTTGGGAGTTGTTCGTCTACCTGGACACCATTTACAGTGCTTACAAAGCCCAAGGCGGCAGTGCGTGGTGGCAGTATAACGAGGAGTTCCGACGGTATTTGGCCTTACAACTGGAGATTGGGTGGGGGGTGAAGGCAACTGATGTGTAGCTTCGCCTGATGATGTCACAAGGGCAGCCTCCCTTTCCCGATGCAGCCACTTGTCCCTGGACGGAGGATGTCCCTGCACCCAGGGCCGTGCTGGCTATTTAATGAAGGACACTGCAGGTATGTGGGCTTGTGCAAATATAAGCGCGAGTGCTCGACTTGCAGGGGTCCTCACGCCGGAAATCGGTGCACCTGTTCCCGCGTCAAATCCTCTAAGCTGCCCGGCTCGAGTGACCCCAAGGACCCCGGTGAGCGTAGTCTAGATGAGCCTAGAAGGCCTCCCAATTGCATTTCAGTTTCTCCTTTGGTTTTTTCATACCGTTCGTTTTGAATAGGTCTCCGGTATTTTCGGACAACCTTAAGTCAGCTAGGGATCACCCTGATGTTCCTAAAGAGAAGCTACATAAATAAATTTTATTTTACTTTCGCAGTTGCCTTACACGGGTGGGGGCTGATCCATAGGATTTCGGCACCCACTCATTCCGTAATTGGGGCCGCTACAGAAGCGGCTAGGGCTGGTTTGCCAGAGGACGAAGTCATGCAGATCGGCCGTTGGCAGTCTGCTTGCTTTGCAAGGTATATCCGACTGGATCTGCTGACTTAAAAAAAAAAAATGAATATTAAGAAGGGATGTTTTATCTCGTTACAGGGAATGTGATGGTTTCTGATTACCCTTTCTGGTTTTAGTCTGTGACTAATTGTAATTTCTTTTCAGGTGCAGTGCTTCCAGCGGTCTGGTTGGTTGGCCATTCGTATATTTTCTGGGCAGCGCAGAGAGCTGAATGCAGGCCCGGCGAACACAACTTGGGTTTTCAGTAGGGGGATGTCTTTTGGAGAGGGATCCGGGGACTCAGGTGGTCACAAATCCTTACGGAAGTGGTGCATTTAGGGTCGCGCTTCACAGGCCCGGTAATACTGGTGATCCATGCGGGTGGTAATGACCTTTGTCTGTTGCGACTGGCGGAACTCATGACCCTCATGCGTTCTGACATAGAACAATTCCGGTCCTTTTTCTGGGAGATGGTGTTAGTGTGGTTGGAGGTTATCCCCCGGGTTGATTAGCATGGGGCCAGGGACGCGGAGGCGTTGGAAAAATGTAGGACTGTTAATACTCGCATTTCCCGTTTTGTACGTTCTCGTGGAGGTGTAGTTATTCGTAACCACCAGCTTGTAGGTGATAATTGGTCTTTAATGAGACCTGACAGAGTTCACCTCTTGGATATCTGTCTAGACATTTTTCTTTCCGGCATTCAGGATGGGATTGAGCAGACCATGTTCTTGCTGGGTGGTGGTCGGAGCCCCGTTTAAGGAGTGAGTCTCTTCCGTGGCAGCATTTGAGTACAGCGGAGATATGGTTGTAGCAGATAGTGGACGTGCCCCCTGGGAGGCCAGCGGCTGACATACCACTCCGATGGTTATGGTTCAATAAGGTTTGCCGTTTTAATAAAGAAGCTGTGGCCGATCACCATACAGCAATAAAGAAATTATATAGTTGTTGGTGTCTTTTGTTATGAGTTAAGTATGGGTACAAAGGGGCCAAGGGTGAATAAAGAGGGTACCCCTTCCCCTTCCAGGGTACCAGTAGCCTCATGCAGGTCTGTCCAGGGGGTCCCTCTGCGCTCATGTTCTACTGCCATGGCTGCTGGGGGGTGGGGGGGGGGGCAGGTGCAGTACCAGCTCTTTCAGCAGCAACTTAAGTCTAGAGTCGCTGATGAGCAGTTTTCTTCACCTGCCTGCTGAAGAAACTACTCACCAGCAGCAGTAGCTAGACATAGAGCAGAACCTGAACCAGTAGTTTTGGCATACTTGGAGTGCACCCTGCCACCCCACATCGAAGATCCCCTGGACTACTAGGCATCCAAACTTGATTTGTGGCTGCAAATGGCCGGGTTTGCCCTGGAAAAGCTTTCCTGCCCAGCCAGCAGTGTGGCATCAGAGCGGGTGTTTAGTGTGGCGGGTGCCATAGTTACCCCAAGGAGAACTCACCTGTCCACCCAAAATGTGGAGTAACTGACCTTTGTGAAGATGAATCAGGCGTGGATCAACCAGGATTTTCAAACAACAGTGCATGATGCATCACACTAGATCATCCATGGTGCCACACCTAAACTTTGTCAAAAGAGACCTGTTTCTTTTGGCTACCTGCTTCAGCTACTATTCTGATGCTGCCACCTACCTGCTGCCAGGTGCTTCTACTGCCACCCACCATCTTCATCTGGTACTGGTATTGCCCCCACCTCCCCACTCTGTCACTGGGCCACTCTGTGTTCTCCTCATGCTGCTGCCACCTCACCACTCTGTCACTGGGCCACTCTGTGTTCTCCTCATGCTGCTGCCACCTCACCACTCTGTCACTGGGCCACTCTGTGGTATCCTCATGCTGCTGCCACATCTCCACTCTGGGGTCTCCTCACGCTGATGCCACCTCACCACTCTGTGGTCTACTCATACTGCTGCAACATCACCAATCTGTGGTCTCCTCATGCTGCTGCCACATCACCACTCTGTGGTCTCCTCATGCTTCTGCCACATCACCACTTTGTGGTTTTCTCATGCTGCTACCACATCACCACTCTGGTTTCCTCATGCTGCTACCACTTCACCACTCTGTCATTGGGCCACTCTGTGGTCCCCTCATGCTGCTGCCACCTTAACACTCTGTCACTGGGACACCCTGTGGTCTCCTTAATGCTGCTGCCACATAACCACTATGTCACTGGGCCACTCTGTGGTCTCCTCATGATGCTGCCACATCACCACTTTGTGGTCTCTTCATGCTGTTGCCACCTCACCACTATGTCACTGGGCCACTCTGTGGTCTCTTCATGCTGTTGCCCCCTCACCACTATTTCACTGGGCCACTCTGTGGTCTCCTCATGCTGCTGCCACCTCACCACTCTGTGGTCTCCTGGTCTCCTCATGCTTCTGCCACATCACCACTTTGTGGTTTTCTCATGCTGCTGTCACATCACCACTCTGGTTTCCTCATGCTGCTACCTCTTCATCGCTCTGTCATTGGGCCACTCTGTGGTCCCCTCATGCTGCTGCCACCTTAACACTCTGTCACTGGGACACCCTGTGGTCTCCTCATGTTGCTGCCACATAACCACTATGTCACTGGGCCACTCTGTGGTCTCCTCATGCTGCTGCCCCCTCACCACTATTTCACTGGGCCACTCTGTGGTCTCCTCATGCTGCTGCCACCTCACCACTCGGTGGTCTCCTCATGCTGCTGCCACATAACCACTCTGTGGTCTCCTCATGCTGCTGCCACATCACCACTCTGTGGTCTTTTCATGCTGTGGCCACATCACCACTCTGTGGTCTCCTCATGCTGCTGCCACCTCAGCACTATGTCACTGGGCCACTCTGTGGTTTCCTCATGCTGCTGCCATATCACCACTCTGTCACTGGGCCACTCTGGGGTTTCCTCATGCTGCTGACACCTCACCACTATGTGTCATGGTCTT
Source organism: Bufo bufo (assembly GCF_905171765.1). NCBI lineage: Eukaryota > Metazoa > Chordata > Amphibia > Anura > Bufonidae > Bufo > Bufo bufo. The sequence continues at coordinate 9,745,249 of NC_053393.1, read as the reverse complement.
GTTGTTGTGCGCCGTGACACGTTAGCCATGCATGCTGGTTGGTAGGGGCAATGTGTTGTTTTGCAGCATGCGTGTGCTTTCCTTCTTTCTCCTGGTTCCTTCTCTGTCTGTGCTGGAGGGGTTAACTACCTGGCTGGGTGTGGTCACTTGGTGTTTATATTGCCTGTGGCTGGTAGGCTGGAGTCAGTTGTCCTCCAGCCTCTGTTGGTGCTGGAGCTATGCTCCTGTCTTGGGTGTTCCATCTGCCCAGTCCTTGAGGGCCACCAAGTGAGACATACTGTCACGGAGGGGAGTGTGGGAAGAGCAGCTAGGCCTGGCGGGATAAGGGAGCAGGTCACCTCCTATTGCAACCCTGATCCTCGCCCTGACTCCATTCCATATGAGCGAACCCAGGTGGTAGGAGGGCTCATACACAGGAACCTCGGACCCTGAGTCGCCCTGAAAATCCCTGGAAGAGAGACAGGGCTGAGACGACCTGTTCTTCCAAGACACGGAAGAACAGGAGTCTCCACCGGCCTAGATGCATGGAAAGGGAAAGACAGAGGACAGCCACTGGATTGGCAGAGCAACAAACACTTACCTGCCACAACAACAAGTCAATGAGCAGCTCTGCCGGGGGCCGCCATGCACCCTGTCCACTTGGGGGTCTAAGCAGTTACTGGTTTGCTGGATTCCTTGATTGTTGTTTTGTGCTGCGTCCTGTTTGGTGTTCGGGTTCCAGTAGAGATGCATGGGTTTCATGTGGAATCAGCTGACGACGGTGTAAAAAGAGTGCGCTCTTTCATGCTATAGTAGGATCTTGGGCCTCTGCATGGTTCTTTATACCTGACGCTAACATTGACCTGTAAGGCTTCTCCCGTAACTGACTAAATAAGTGAAATGTGCAGCGATTCTAATACTGACTCACCGTATTATTTTACTACCACAGAAGACTCTCTATGCATGTTTCTGCAAGGCACCGTGTTCTACACCAATATACATGCTCTCTGCAGCCAGAATTTCAGGAAAAATTTGATTCGCAGCAAATGCGAATTTCCTCGCGCTTCGTGGTAATGAATCGCAATTTTCCTAAAATGGCGGCTACACGTCTGAGGACATGAGGCAAGGAACTCTGGGAAGGCGGGTTCAACCAGATTGACATGCCTGCATGCGGCCAATCAGCAGCCAGACAGCCCTGTGATGTCACAGCCCTATAAATACGTCGGCCATCTTACAGTCAGACATTTTCCAGCGTTCGGAGTGCAGGGACAGACGTGTGAAGGTGCTAGGGACAGCAATTGGAAAAACCTCATTGTGGAAAAAAAAAGACAGAAAAAACTATCAATAAGTGCAGGGAAAGGATAGGGAGGGATCATTTTACAGCATCTTAGTGCAGAGAGAGACGTCAGAAGGCGCTAGGGACATTAATAGGAAAGTAATTTACAAGTGCAGGGAACGATTATTTGGGGATACAAATAGCCATTAGACAGCTCTGTCATTCCCGCTATTTGTTATTGGGCTGCAAGTGCTATGTTGAAAAGCCTCTAGTGGCTTATATCTTACTCCATCTGAGACAAGTCAGCAGGAGTCTGAAGAGGAGTCAGAATAGGATGGTGCCTGGGGGGAGGAGGAGGAGCAAAAAGAGCAGGCTTTAAACTTTTTTGGGATCCTTGGTGTTGTCCGTGGCTGGGGGGAGGAGACCAAGGACGACATTCTCCTGGGCGATGAACAGGACCTAGGCCGCTGCACCGCTTCCAATTTATTGCAAATGGGGGCCTTCATGCTCCATTGTTTGAAAAGGGACCCCCGTATAAAAAGCATAAAGAGCAAGGACCAGTACTGGGTGACAACGTACTTAGACACCCGGTACAAACACAAAATGGCGGACATGTTACCTGCATCACAGAGGGCTAGCAGAATGCAGCATTTCCAGGCCTTGCTTCGAGAGATGTTGCATTCTGCTGTTGCGGGCGATGGCAGAGGAATTTCCACCCACAGCTAAACTGGTGCGGGTACCAATCCTACCGTGCCTGCAAGAAGAGGGCAGTTTAAAGATGTGTTGGTCACTTTGCATATGAGATCATTCTTGCAGCCAACCCATCGACAGCTGCCCATCGGATCCAGCCTCAGTGAACACCTAGACCGACAGGTGTCCGACTACATCGAGTTAACAGCCAATGTGGATGCTCTGAGAAGTGAGGAACCCCTGGACTACTGGGTGTGCAGGCTTGACCTGTGGCCAAAGCTGGCACAATTTGCCATGGAACTCTTGGCTTGCCCCTCGTCGAGTGTCCTGTCCGAAAGGACGTTCAGCACAGCAGGTGGGATCGTGACAGATAAGCGCACTCGCCTAGCTAACGACAGTGTGGACTACCTCACATTTCTAAAAATGAATGAGTCATAGATCTCGGAGGAATTCAACACCTTTGTCAACCATGTGCAATTGAATTTCCTCATGCCAGACCACACATATCCGCCACCACCCAGAACAAAGAATGGTCCTGTCTTATGTATATACAGCTGCATAAAAAAGCTTTTCTGTCAGGTGAATGCCTAATGTTTGGGGCCTCTACTCCAGTGGCCTACAGTAAAATTTGTATCCACTGACCGCCTAATGTACCTCCAGACACATAATCACTTGTTCTTTTCTGTCAGGTGAATGCCTAATATTTGGGGCCTGTACTCCTGTGGCCTAAAATAAAAATGTTCTAGTCTCCAGCAGGGCACATTGTTGAGCGTTTTGCTTTAAGATGCATACAAATGGCCCCTGATTAAAATACATATTTTTAATGGCAATTTTTGCCATTGATCCCCTTCTGGTATGTCACTGCCCATGTTGTGGGACTATTTGTGCACTTCCAGTACCGTATTTTTCGCCCTATAAGATGCACCGGCCCATAAGACGCACCTAGGTTTTTGAGGAGGAAAAAAGGGGGAAAAATGTTTTTTTAACCAAAAGGTGTGCTTTTGGAGGGTTTTGAACTAATGGTGGTCTGTGCATGACACTACTATGGGGGATCTGTGGATGGCACTGTTATAGGGGGGATCTGTGGGTGGCACTGTTATGGGGGATCTGTGGATGGCACTGTTATGGGGATCTGTGGATGGCACTGTTATGGGGGATCTGTGGATGGCACTGTTATGGGGGATCTGAGGGGGCACTGTTATGGGGGGATCTGAGGGGGGCACTGTTATAGGGGGATCTGAGGGGGGCACTGTTATGGGGGGGATCTGTGGATGGCACTGTTATGGGGGTGATCTGTGGATGGCACTGTTATGGGGGGTGATCTGTGGATGGCACTGTTATGGGGGGTGATCTGTGGATGGCACTGTTATGGAGGGGGATCTGTGGATGGCACTGTTATGGGGGGTGATCTGTGGATGGCACTGTTATGGAGGGGGATCTGTGGATGGCACTGTTATGAGGGTGGATCTGTGGATGGCACTGCTATATATGTGTCACCCACAGATCCCCCACCCCATAACAGTGCCATCCACATATCCCCCACCCCATAATAGTGGCATCCACAGATCACGGGAGCTAAACCTGTGGGAGGGGCCAGTGTCATGCAAATGCAGCGGGGCCTGTGCAGTCACTGTACTCCGGCCCCACCGCTCACTCACTGCTTTATTGCCTAAACATTTTATAATAATAGCTTTCATTGAAGTTCCGATCCCCAGCCCCATCTGTACTACTTACTAAATGTCCTGTAGCAGGCAGAGCAGGGCGGGCGGCCTGCCGTAACTCACTGACGTCACGTGCCTGCTCCGCCTACTTTATGAATGACTTATGGCCGGCCGCCCGCCCTGCTCTGCCTGCTACAGGACATTTAGTAAGTAGAACAGATGGGGCTGGGGATCGGGACTTCAATGAAAGCTATTATTATAAAATGTTTAGGCAATAAAGCAGTGAGTGAGCGGTGGGGCCGGAGTACAGTGACCGCACTGGCCCCGCTGCATTTGCATGACACCGGCCCCTCCTCCCTCCCCGTCTAGCTGATACATCGCAGACTGCGATGTAAAATGAATGATTTGTGTGCGAACACACGATAAGGGTACCTCTTTGGGCACAGGGACGACCACAATTCAGAGATTTTTTTTTGTATAAATGCTATTTATTGTTCAGTGGACAACGCTTTTCAGAGTTTATAACTCCTTTCTCATGTCTTAGGGACGCAAGAAAAAAGCAAAAGTTGGCCAGATGGCTGGAGACTCCCTCTGGTGCGTGCTGCTGTGTCTACCCTTACGGACGTTGTGCTCACACACGCACAACACCCAAAGGTGAGCATATTCCATCCACTACGCTTAGTTGATTATTATTGCCTGCTACTTTATAAGCGCCTCTCCCTATTCTCTCTTGCAATAATTACTGCGATGTAAAATGGCAGCATTCGCCCCATAAGACGCAGGGGCATTTCCCCCCCACTTTTAGGGGGGAAAAAGTGCGTCTTATGGGGTGAAAAATACGGTAAGTATTTGGTGGCTGCAAATATGACCTAAAGGTTTTTCAGGTTCGCCTGCCATTAAAGTGAATGGGGACCGCTGCAAACTTGTGGTTCACGAACATTTGATTGCGAACTTGCATTCACAAAACGTTCCGGCCGATGTTTGGGGTGAAATTATGGTCTTATACTACTGATTTTGTTGTGTTCACATTCTTTTATACACATGTAAAAAATTTCATCCTTGATTCTGGGGTGAAATTGTGGCTTGATACTACTGATTTTGGGGTGTTCACATTTTTTACTGCTATTTTACACTTACAGTCACTGTTACAGTCAAGTGTGACCGAAATATAGGTTCCAGGGCCTTCCAAGGGAATGGGCAGTGGCCAAAATGTTTCTGGAGCTGGCAGAAGTAGCAGCGGAAGAAGAAGGGGTTGTAGCAGCAGCTGCAGTGACAGACCAGAGCTGCAAGTGTCATCCAGCGGTCGTGTTTTGACCAGCAACCTAGCTGTCCTTGAATGGTTGACTCGTTCTTCAACATCATCTCAAGTGACATCAGACGCCCCCAGCCAGAAGTTGGTGGATTCTTCTGACACCATGATTAGTTGGCATGGCCCAGTAACAAGCTCTTTGCCCCCACCTGTCCTGAACCTGCCTCTTTCATTTCAGTTCCTTCTGCTCGGGAAGTATTGTATGCTGTCGGCTCTGCTTTGTTTTTCAGTGAGGACGAGCTTATTGAGGACAGTCAGCAGCTATTGCCTAGCCAAGATTTGGAGGAGAGATCCAAGTAGTGACGATGAAAGTCGCATAGGAACAGGTGTTGCGATCGGTCAGGCACACGGCCCTGAGACTGGTGAGGGTGACATGAGTGACGTGCAGACAGTAGTGGATGATGACGTAGCCAATCGTACATGGGAGCTGGATGAAGAGGGGTCTTCATCATCATCAGGGGATGAGGGTGGCAGCTTGCGGGTAAGACAGCAGGTGAGCCAGAATGTGCACGTGTGGCAGTGAGTGAGCATGGTGGCAGCAGTGTGAGATCTGAAGCCAAACATGCCCAAGGTAGACCGTCTGCTACTCATGAGCCTTCCTGTCCGGAAACAACAAGCAGTCATAGAGGCAGCGGCAAGCAGTCAGCACGCAGTGCTGGGGGTAAAATTCCCTACTTGACAGTGTGGGAATTTTTCATGAAGTCGCCAGAGGACGCTAGCATGACTGTTTGTAGAATCTGTGGGCAGAAGCTGAAGTGTGGCCAGGGTGACAAAGTTGGCACCACTGCCATGCGTCAACACATGCAGCATCACCATAAAGTGGCCTGGGAAAACCGTCTCCTCGGGCATCTCCTAGTAGCATGGCTTTTCCAGCAGTAAAGGATCCACCAGCTCAGCAGAAGGGAGATGTGTTTCCTTCCAAATATCTACTGGTCCTAATGCTCCTCCTAGCTTCCAAACGACCAATTGAATGCTTTAATACAAAAACGTGCTAAAATCTGACCTGGTGTACATGTAAAATTTGACCTGGTGTACATGTCTGGATTTTAGCACGTTTTTGTATTAAAGCATTCAATTGGTCGTTTGGAAGCTGGATTTTCTCTTTTTTCCTACATTTTATTATCGCTGAGTTCCTGCCGATTGTCCGAGCCTCCATCTCGGACCCTGACCGGGTGGGCCTCGACTCCTGTTCTCTTTGATAATGCGGCTCCTACTCCTCATTTCGCCCAGCAATTGATCACCGAGGCGATTGCAAAAAGACAACACTATGTGTGCACTCATCCTACGGTGCAGAAGCTGAACATGCTCCTGGCCAAGTTGCCGTCATTACTTCTCCAAAAAGGCTTTACCAGCTCTGCACACATATGTTGAGCAGAAGATGGGCGGGTCCGTGAGCCTGTCAGTGTCTGGTAAAGTTCACGCCAACGTGTGAAGCTGTAATTATGTCAAGGACAAAATATGCCCTTCACAGCCCACTGTGTAAATGTGGTTCCTGCCCAGACATAACAGCAACTTGGCCAGGTGACAGCAATGCCGCCTCCACGTTCTCAAGCTGTGAGTCCTGCACCAATGTCCTCCTCTGCCTCCTCATCCTTGTCCTCAGCCTCCACTGCAGGCACAATTCAGAGTGCTCCTCCAGCATACCACCTATGCAGAGCATGGCAGTGTCACACTGTTTTTCACCTGGTTTGCCTGGGAGAACGGAGTCAACCCGGGATGAACTTTTCCACATCCTTCAAGAAGAAATCGAAACCTGGCTGAAGATCGGAACCATATACGAACAGCCCCAGCACCACAGATATCAGCTCCTTTCTCTTCTTTTGTATATACAGAGCTAAAAAAAAACATTTAGTAACTCTGCCTTTTCCTTATCGTCAGTGACTAACCCCCTTTTAGGCTACTTTCACACTTGCGTTCAGAGAGGATCTGTCTGGTGTCTGCACAGACGGATCCTCTCCTATAATGCAGAGTTTGGATCCGTTCAGAACGGATCCGTCTGCATTATAGTTTAGAAAAAATTCTAAGTGTGAAAGTAGTTCAGACGGATCCGTCCAGACTTTACATTGAAAGTCAATGGGGGACGGATCCGTTTGAAAATTGAGCCATATTGTGTCAACTTCAAACGGATCCGTCCCCATTGACTTACATTGTAAGTCTGGACGGATCCGTTTGCCTCCGCACGGCCAGGCGTTCGGGTGTCCGCCTGCTGAGCGGAGCGGAGGCTGAACGCTGCCAGACTGATGCATTCTGAGCGGATCCGCATCCACTCAGAATGCATTATGGCTGGACGGATGCGTTCGGGGCCGCTTGTGAGAGCCTTCAAACGGAGCTCACAAGCGGAGCCCCGAACGCTAGTGTGAAAGTAGCCTTACCATTATTTAGAGTACCTACCTGCTCCGGCTTTGTTTTTTTTTTTTTAATAGTTTTTTTATTATAAATTTTTATTTACCAAAATAGGTAAAAAGTTAACAGTAACACAGAGTATCACATTACTAGGTTTGTACAAAGACAGAATCAACCTGAAATACATAAAATCACATTTCGTAAGCACAGGAAATGTTAATGACAGAGCGTGAATCATCATCAAGCAAGTACAGAGCATATTATCACGTGGTTAATAATACATTGGCAAGACTTCTTTGCTTAAGTGGAACGAAAACAAGATCCCATAATGCCTCAGAGAGGTAGGCTCCAAGTTCGATTAACAGGGGATTTAGGGAGTAGGTGGAGCGTTCGGGTGTGAAATATCGGCTAGTTAGTGGGAGGGGAGAATCTGTGAGCAGACCACAAACGCCACTGTTTCATGAATTGAGCATGAGTACGGGATTCCCATGCAGACATTTCCTCAAAACAATAAAGCTGGTCTATCTTCTGTTTCCATTGCTCAATTGATGGGAGGGATGTCTGAAACCAAAATTTTGGAATGAGATTAGCCGAGCCGCTCTAAGCAGCTGTTTGAAGATGTGAGGGGGGGATGGTTCCTCCTCCTCAAAATGAGAAAGTAGGGCCATGGAGGGCGAAGCCTGTATGGAAGTGTGGCAGATTTGGCTACTAATACAAAAAATGTCACTCCACCAATTCTTTATTGAGGGACAGTCCAACCAAATGTGAATAAACGTTCCCTTGTCCCCATGGCATTTCCAACATCTGTGGGAGGCGTCCTCGGAAAACAAGCAGGACCTGTCTGGTGTTATATACCACCTAGTGAGAAGTTTATAGCTGTTCTCCTAAATCCGGAAACACCTAGAGATTTTAAGGGTGGATCGAAAGAGTTTGGGGAGAATAAGAAGGGGGAATTCTCTTCCTAAGTCTTTCTCCCAACTACGGATGAATGCAGGCTTTGTAAGTATTGGGCCAGATCTCAATCTGTTGTAAAGTTGTGAAACTATTATATATATCTATTATTAAAGACTCGAACCATCCCAGTGGGCAAAGTAGCTTGCCTCTTAGATTGTTATTCAACAAGAAAGATCTAAGGAAAGAGATTAGAGGTAGACCGCAAGGATTGGGGTTTAGGATCTCTTTCAACTCATTTAACACATGCAGCATCACCATAAAGTGGCCTGGGAAAACCGTCTCCTCGGGCATCTCCTAGCAGCATGGCTTTTCCAGCAGTAAAGGATCCACCAGCTCAGCAGAAGGGAGATGTGTTTCCTTCCAAATATCTACTGGTCCTTATGCTCCTCCTAGCTACAAACGACCAATTGAATGCTTTAATACAAAAACGTGCTAAAATCTGACCTGGTGTACATGTCTGGATTTTAGCACGTTTTTGTATTAAAGCATTCAATTGGTCGTTTGGAAGCTGGATTTTCTCTTTTTTCCTACTTTTTTCCGATTGTCCGAGCCTCCATCTCGGACCCTGACCGGGTGGGCCTCGACTCCTGTTCTCTTTGATAATGCCCCTCCTACTCCTCATTTCGCCCAGCAAAAAGACAACACTATGTGTGCACTCATCCTACGGTGCAGAAGCTGAACATGCTCCTGGCCAAGTTGCCGTCATTACTTCTCCAAAAAGGCTTTACCAGCTCTGCACACATATGTTGAGCAGAAGATGGGCGGGTCCGTGAGCCTGTCAGTGTCTGGTAAAGTTCACGCCAACGTGTGAAGCTGTAATTATGTCAAGGACAAAATATGCCCTTCACAGCCCACTGTGTAAATGTGGTTCCTGCCCAGACATAACAGCAACTTGGCCAGGTGACAGCAATGCCGCCTCCACGTTCTCAAGCTGTGAGTCCTGCACCAATGTCCTCCTCTGCCTCCTCATCCTTGTCCTCAGCCTCCACTGCAGGCACAATTCGGAGTGCTCCTCCAGCATACCACCTATGCAGAGCATGGCAGTGTCACACTATTTTTCACCTGGTTTGCCTGGGAGAACAGAGTCAAACCGGGATGAACTTCTCCACATCCTTCAAGAAGAAATCGAAACCTGGCTGAAGATCGGAACCATATACGAACAGCCCCAGCACCACAGATATCAGCTCCTTTCTCTTCTTTTGTATATACAGAGCTAAAAAAAACATTTAGTAACTCTGCCTTTTCCTTATCGTCAGTGACTAACCCCCTTTTAGGCTACTTTCACACTTGCGTTCAGAGCGGATCCGTCTGGTGTCTGCACAGACGGATCCTCTCCTATAATGCAGACGTTTGGATCCGTTCAGAACGGATCCGTCTGCATTATAGTTTAGAAAAAATTCTAAGTGTGAAAGTTGTTCAGACGGATCCGTCCAGACTTTACATTGAAAGTCAATGGGGGACGGATCCGTTTGAAAATTGAGCCATATTGTGTCAACTTCAAACGGATCTGTCCCCATTGACTTGCATTGTAAGGCTACTTTCACACTTGCGTTCGGAGCGGGTCCGTCTGATGTTTCATCAGACGGATCCGCTCCTAGAATGCAGACGTTTGTATCCGTTCAGAACGGATCCGTCTGCATTATAACTTAGAAAAATTTCTAAGTGTGAAAGTAGCCTGAACGGATCCGTCCAGACTTTACATTGAAAGTCAATGGGGGACGGATCCGTTTGAAGATTGAGCCATATAGTGTCATCTTCAAACGGATCCATCCCTATTGACTTACATTGTAAGTCTGGACGGATCCGTTTGCCTCCGCATGGCCAGGCGGACACCCAAACGCTGCAAGCTGCGTTCGGGTGTCCGCCTGCTGAGCGGAGCGGAGGCTGAACGCTGCCAGACTGATGCATTCTGGGCGGATCCGCATCCACTCAGAATGCATTAGGGCTGGATGGATGCGTTCGGGGCCGCTTGTGAGACCCTTCAAACGGAGCTCACAAGCGGAGCCCCGAACGCTAGTGTGAAAGTAGCCTTAGAATTCTAATAGAATTAAATATAAACAATAGTATAAGTGTCCGTATAAGTGAGTATTAGCCTGGAGATTGGACCCTTTTAAAGTATAGCTTTTATTTAGTTTTATTTAAAAAAAAGCAAAAACATATAGACACCGTCTGGTAACCGGGTATCCAAAATATATAACAGGACGAGATGTTGCCCAGCTACCACCGTGAAATTGGTGAAAAAAATAATAATAATAAATACGATAGGTGTAAATTCCAGGGGCGTTGATGACAATAGTCGGAGGTTGGGGAATTGGATAGAGGATAGGGCACCTTACTGTGGGTACTGGGGATGATTCTCTCCCTGTACCCGCCCTAAGATAATCCTCTGCCCAGGGATGAACCCTGATGGTGGGATCACCCTGTCCCCGTGCCTATCCTGTCTTGCCCTGTACAGCCCTGTACATTTGGAATTTATTACACAGTTCTTGATGTCAAATTTTTACCCCGACGCGTTTCCCCACTATGGTTCCTCAGGGGGTCGGTTACTGGATGATAATTGTTGAGAGTAACAACATGGATCAAAAAAACAGGATAATAAAATAGATAATGTTTGGTATAATTACTATGTCCTGGTAGATCCCATGGGGCAGGCCATTTAGGGGAGGAGAGAAGAAGACTCACACAGATTCTCCTGATGAGAAGAGATGCAACCTGAGAAAAAATATAGTAAATAAAACCATTATTGGTATTTTACTTACAGAGGTACCTGACTCTTTGTATCCCAGGGTGAGGAGAACTTACAGGTGAGGTGCCCCCTGGTGTCTGGACTGCCGCCTGCCGAGCTTGATGGGGCAGTGAGGCATCCCTGTGTTCATTTAATTTAAATAGGCGTGCGGGCGCGCCTTTCCACCACCGGGAGCAGAATATCCGGTGTGTGGAACGCACGCTATCCGCAACTTCCGGTTTCCTGGAACGCAGGCATCGCTTCCGGTCTGCTGAACCGCAGACGTCATTTCCAGTTTCGCGATGCTCAAACGTTCAGGCTTCTCTCTGGATGATACAGCTGTGGGTAAGGTGCATGAAGGTTTGGCACCAAGTTACCCTCATAGAAGTTAATTTATTGAGACGCTCTATGGCACAGGGGTCATGAAAATAGGAGTTGGGGATAATTTGGTCTAATATATTTAAATTATGACAAATTAAGGTGTATTTCACAATAAGTCGCTACATAACACTACTCTCAATATGTAATGTAACCGGAGTTGCTTAGTTATATACATCATCCCCACATATGCCCAAATTAGATGGAGCCCTACTTTAATATAGCACAGCAAACAATTAGCAGGACATGATTGCTTAAAGGTTGTAGCTTCTCTGTTTAGGGGATACGTAGTTTGAGGTTGACGTTATCACCCGAGCAGAGCAATGAAAATTATTAAGATAAATTAAAATATTTAAACTGGGTAGAGCATGGTATAACTCAAACCCTTACGATATAGTTCATTGAGTACATTGTGTACTCATGACCAGTTCAGACCGTTTTTATATGCTCAAGGAATATAGAGGTGGATGTGAAGAGCAGAAATTCCAGGACTGTATTATTTCCCTACTTAATTTCCAAAAACAATATTATTAAGAGGTGTAAAAGCTTTATAAAAAACAGGTGAAGGTCAGTCGTTCATTGAGGCCAACAGGGGCTTGGGACCGGCATCTGTAAATCCATTCTGCTTCTTTCCGCAGAATCTTGTTGTCCCAGTCTCCTTTTCTCGGGGACATGGGTACAAGTTCCAATGCCGAGAAGCTAAGTGAGCGGGGATCCCCCGAGTGATATTCGTGTACGTGACTCGCCACTGGTGTAATTCTATTGTTCTTAATGTCGTTTATATGTTCCCCCACCCTTTTCCTTAGTTCCCTACAGGTCTTTCCAATATAGTCCTTAGGGCAGGGGCAGTGGCATATATAAATTACCCCTCTGCTTTTACAGTTTATAAAATCCCGGATGTTGAACACCTGTTGGGTAGCCGAACATGTAATGGTCTTGCCTGTGGCGATGAACGGGCATGTTTTGCCGGTCCCGCATTTGAACGTGCCGATGGGACGACGATCAAGCCACGTTCCCGGTGGAGATGGGGGTAGGTAGTGGCTGTGTACCAGCCTATCTCTGAGGCTCTGGCCCCTTCGGTAGGTTATACTTGGGTGAGGTGAAATGCTCTTAGCGACACTCATGTCCATCTGTAGAATCGGCCAGTATTTATTTAGGATGGCTCTTACTTCAGTATTGGCCATGTCAAAGGTGGAGATAAGATGCGTCTCTGCCCCACTGTCTTCCCCATGTGTTTTGGGGATAAGTAACGTTTCCCTGTCCGTTGCTAAGGCCTGCTGAAAAGCATTTCTTAATGTAGTCTTTGGGTACCCCCTGTCTGTCATTCTTTTATAAAGTTTCCTGGATTCACAGTGGAAGTCGGTTAGACCCGAACAGTTCCTGCGAATCCTCAGGTATTGTCCCCTGGGAATACCTCTTTTTTGTGCAATGGGGTGGTGGCTTCCCCAATGTAGAATTGAATTTGTTGCTGTTGACTTTCTGAAAATTGTACTGGTCAGTTTTTCACCCTGTTTACGTATTGTCACATCCAGAAAATTAATGCAGTCTTCATGTATCTCAGACGTGAATTTGAGGCCTATGTCGTTGATGTTCAGGACATTAATAAAATCAACGAATTCTGTCCTACTTCCATTCCAGAGCACAAAAATATCGTTGATGTACCTCGTCCAGAAGGCTACCTTCTCGCTCCACCAAGTATGGTGGCCCGGAAAGACGATATTGTCTTCCCACCAGCCCAGGAAGAGGTTGGCATATGTGGGGGCACAAGGGCACCCCATGGCCGTCCCCCTGAGGTGGTGGTAGAACCGCCCACTGAACAGGAAAAAAAATGTGTTTTAGAATGAAATCAAGTAGGGATAGGATGAAATGGTTATGGTCCTGGAAGTGATTTCCTCTTGTGCCTAGATAGCAAGTGACTGCGAGGAGGCCCTTATCATGTGGGATACTGCTATACAAGGACTCGACATCAATGCTAGCTAGTAAACAAGTGGGTTCGATACCCAGTGTTTTTTTTTCAGAAAGTCCATGGTGTCCCGTGTGTAAGACGCTAGAGACACCACAAATTCTTTTAGTACCTGGTCTAGGTAGAGGCCACAGTTTTGTGTGATGGAATTCACACCGGACACTATGGGTCGACCCTTTAAGGGGGTAGTCCCTTTATGGACTTTGGGAAGTCCATAGAAGGTTGCAATCTGCGGTGTACTTGGTAGTAAAAAGTGGTATTCGGATTTTCCGATGACCCTATGCTCCAATCCTGTCTCTAGGATTTGTTGGAGTTCTGTTAGATAGACGTCCGTGGGGTCACCAGGCAAAATTCGATATCCACTTTTATCCCTCAGGAGATCCATGCACATTTTTTTATACATATCGTGGTTCATGATTACCAAGTTTCCCCCTTTGTCCGAGGGCTTGATGACAATGGAGTTATCTTTTTCCAGTGTCCTCAAGGCCTCAAATTCTCCTCTAGGCAGGTTTCTACAATGTGAGGGAGACATTTTTATTTTTTCCAATTCCGTGGTTACCAGTCGTTGAAAAATATCAATGTGTTCGTAATTAAGTGGTGGGGGGCGTTTTCCTACTTTTTGGGCGAAGTTTTGTGAAGGGGCCTTCTCCTGGTTGTCTAGAACCCTCCTCCCATAGGTCCATAAGGATAGCAAGATCTGCCTGGTCGCAGTCCTGTATCCCTAATCTATCATATGATTGTTGGTCTGTGATATCAAAATATTTCCTCCATCTGAGTTTCCTACAGAACAGATCAAGATCTTTGATCCAAGTGAAGATCCTAAATTCGGTCGTGGGGACAAATGAGAGTCCTTTTTTCAATACCGAGATCTCTGTGGTATTTAAGTTCCGCATGGATAAGTTGATAATTTGTAGGTCTTCACTTTTTTGGGTCATAGTATTTACTTGACTCTGTCCCGCAGTTGGTAGGGCGGTTGTCCCTGTCCTAAAAAAGGAAGCGGTGTGGATGGTGTGGAGGCGACCGGGGGGGGGGAGATGTGTAGGTGCAGTCGTCAAACCAGATGCCCCATACGAGGATGATGGTACTGAGGACATAGTAGTTTCCTGATAACCACCGCCTCGTGGGTTTTTTGTTTCCCTTCCCCATCTCCTCCATTTGTTCCTTTGTTTTTTATTTTGGGATGCAGGGCCCTTTTTATTACCGCCCTTATCCCCTTTCCCAGTGGACTCGTTTTCGGAGAATTCGATATCCGAGGAGGAGACCTCAGATGCAGACGGATAGTTTCCCCTCTTTACCACTTGATAGGCCCTATTCTCCCGAAAATCACTCAAATCTTTCACAAACTGTCTGTGTTTGCGTTCCTTTATAAGATTTTGGAACCGTTCCACAGAGGTTTGGAGTGAGGATTCTCTTCTTTTAAAGTCAGGGTCTGTTTCGAACCTAAGAACTGATTCCTTAAGATTATTAAGTTTTTCAGAGGTCCTATCAAAAAGGCCTTTTTCTTCCTCTAAAAGAATTTTCATAAGATTGAGTGAGCTCTTGGTTATTTCTTCTTCCCAGCGTACTTTTAAACTGGGGGAAGATATGCGTTCAGCTGGAGTAATCGTTATGCGTAGGCCCCTGGGAACTATCTTGTGTAGCAGATAGCTCTCAAGGGACCGAATCTCCCACCATGACTTAATGTTGTCTTTAAATGCCGTGTAAAGGTCATTAAAGGCTAATTTGCAGGTAACGGAGGAAGAGAGGCCTGGAATCTCCTTCTCTGAAAAAATATCCTCTGCCTCTTTGATTAATGCTTCCGTGAACACAGTTGCATTTAAGAAACTGGCCATATCATACAAAGTATTAAACAGAATTCTAATAGAATTAAATATAAACAATAGTATAAGTGTCCGTATAAGTGAGTATTAGCCTGGAGATTGGACCCTTTTAAAGTATAGCTTTTATTTAGTTTTATTTAAAAAAAAGCAAAAACATATAGACACCCTCTGGTAACCGGGTATCCAAAATATATAACAGGACGAGATGTTGCCCAGCTACCACCGTGAAATTGGTGAAAAAAAAAAAAATAATAAATATGATAGGTGACTCTGTCACGTCTGTCACATGTGCTCAGTGTGAACCTGCTTTCATCTGTGAAGAGCACAGGGCGCCAGTGGTGAATTTGCCAATCTTGGTGTTCTCTGGCAAATGCCAAAGGTCCTGCACGGTGTTGGGCTGTAAGCACAACACCCACCTGTGGACGTCGGGCCCTCATATCACCCTCATGGAGTCTGTTTCTGACCGTTTGAGCAGACACATGCACATTTGTGGCCTGCTGGAGGTCATTTTGCAGGGCTCTGGCAGTGCTCCTCCTGTTCCTCCTTGCACAAAGGCGGAGGTAGCGGTCCTGCTGCTGGGTTGTTGCCCTCCTACGGCCTCCTCCACGTCTCCTGATGTACTGGCCTGTCTCCTGGTAGCGCCTCCATGCTCTGGACACTACGCTGACAGACACAGCAAACCTTCTTGCCACAGCTCGCATTGATGTGCCATCCTGGATAAGCTGCACTACCTGAGCCACTTGTGTGGGTTGTAGACTCCGTCTCATGCTACCACTAGAGTGAAAGCACCGCCAGCATTCAAAAGTGACCAAAACATCAGCCAGGAAGCATAGGAACTGAGAAGTGGTCTGTGGTAACCACCTGCAGAACCACTCCTTTATTGGGGGTGTCTTGCTAATTGACTATAATTTCCACCTGTTGTCTATCCAATTTGCACAACAGCATGTGAAATTGATTGTCACTCAGTGTTGCTTCCTAAGTGGACAGTTTGATTTCACAGAAGTGTGATTGACTTTTTTGAGCAGTGTATATAAATATATAACAATAACTTTTCCATACCCCCTGACGAGGGAGGTCATAGAAGCCCCAAATTTCTCACATATATGTATAAACACGCCAACCCGGCACTTCCATCTTGCCTCCAGCCGCAAAACTCCAGCTCGGAGACACCAACTGATGGACGCCTCTCTGAACGAACCAAAAATGCCCCAACTATGAGAGTCCAGCCCCCCCTCCTGGGGGCCCTCCCATTTTTCACACCATCCAAGACCACCAGCTTCTATGACCTTCCCCCGCCACGAATGCCGCGACATCACTCACCACCATCACCCCCCCCCCACAACAACGCGCGGCTTGACTCCTCCCTCAAGCCTGCGCGTTCCTCCACATGCAAAGCGCCCTCTCGATGCCTCCCTGCAGGCCCAAAGACCACAAGTCAATCCCTACTGCATTCAAATGAACACCATCAGCCCTCCAAAATCCTCCTGTACCCGCCTCCAACTCCACATGCCGAACCACCACCGCCCCATTCCTGGCCGCAAACTTACCCACCGCCCTGTTCACCTTCACCCTTGTCTTATCCACCCTCTCAAACGACCTGGCCTCTTGCCATGACTGCCTATACACCATATCCGACCAAACCGTGATCATCCCAGGAAACAAGGACCACAATCGCAACAAGTCAAACTTGATATCCTTGATCAAATCCCAACAAGACCTCACCCCCAAGTCATTACCACCCACATGCAGCACCAGAATATCCGGGGCCCTATCCAACCTCGCATGTCTATGAACCTCACCCATCACACTCCCCCACACCATCCCCCTGCGTCCAATCCATCTCACCACCGCCTCATCCCTTCCTATCCCCAACTGCCGCCCGTTAGGCCTCACATACGCCCGCAAAGCACCCCAAAAAACAAACGAATGCCCCAGGATCCAGACTAACGCCACCTCACCACCTGCAACAAGAAAAAACGAGAATGAAAATACGAACAAAAAACCACTGCGCCCTACCAACCCCAACTCACAAGCCCCTCAGACGCACATACAACTTAAAACGGGCAGACTCCCACCGCCCAATCTTCTTAATCACCTCGTCCCCCAACCCCAATCTGGCAGCCTCCGTCGCCGCCCCAATACGAAAGGAATGACCCGTAAAGCCACTAGAGTCCATTCCCAGCACCGCCATACACTTTTGAATACTGCCACAAACTGGAACCTTGACAAAAAAGAACCATCCTAATGCCTCAACAACGGACCTCCCTCCCACCCAACCCCCCCTCCCTATATACCCTCAAACAATTTACTGGACAAACCAAGCACCCCGCCACTGCATACAGACACAAGTTCCGACCCCTTCCTTCCCTGTCCGTCTTAGATACCCTAATCCGTACAACCACCCTATCCTCGAACAAATCCACATTGTCACTCGCCAAACCGCCCCCACACACCGTACTCCTACTCACCAGCTCCCCCAGCCGGAAAGCCCCGAAAAAAGCCAACGCGAATGCAAGCCTAAATAACCGGACCTCACTCTCCGAGCTACAAACCAACTCCACACAAACACCCACTCTCAACAGCAACTCAAAGGACACCGGCCTCCGACCGTCCGCCACCCGACCCCCACGACAAAAACCCTTCAGTACCTGCTTAACCAAAAATTATTTGGTAACATCCGGAAGGACCCTCAACCTAAAACCAAAAACTAAACCCGCAAAACACTGGTTAACCCTTGCCACTTACCAACCCTCCTCCACCATATGTCCCAAAAACAACACCAATGGGATCTCCCCCCCATCAACACCAACCCCCATACTCACACACCCCTGCTACCAAGAACGCCACGCCTTACCATAGTCAGACCAAGTACCTTCACTCAAAGACCTCCTAAACAAATCTGCTATAGTACCTCCAATAGGTCCCAGAGCCATGCCGGGCACTCCAACCCCTCCTCCTCCGCCTCTGGAGCCAGCTGACGAAAACTCTCCCACTGCAAACGAGAAAGAGAGTCAGCCACCCCGTTATGAACCCCCGGCACATGCACCGCCACAACCAATGTGTTCAGCGGCAAACACATCAGCACCAAGTGCTGCAATAATCTAACTACAGGGGGCGAAGATGCAGTCAGACTATTAACGGCCTGCACAACACCCAAGTTATCGCAATGCCACCTCACTTTCTTATCCTTAAACTTGCCCCCCCACAGCACCACCGCCAGCACTATCGGGAACAATTCAAGCAATGCCACGTTCCTAACCCAACCCCTCTCAAACCAACTCACCGGCCATTCACCCGCACACCACTGTCCTTCACAATACACCCCAAAACCCACCCCCCCAGCAGCATCTGAAAACAAGTTAAAACTTTCCACCACCTCCCCCATAACCAACGTCCTGCCATTAAATTGTCCCAAAAAACCGTCCCAAACCTCCAAGTCCCTCCTCAATTCCTTCCCCAGCCGAATAAAATGGTGAGCCGACACCACACCTGCCGTCGCCGCCGCCAACCTCCTACAAAATATTCTGCCCATCGGAATAATCCTACAAGCGAAATTCAACTTCCCTAATAAGGATTGTAACTCCATCAAACGAATCTTCAGCCCCACCCTCGCCGACGGCACCGCAGACCGCACATCAATCAATTTGTCCTCAGGTAACCTGCATTCCATCCGAACCGTATCCAGCACTATACCCAAAAAACATAACCCTGTAGTGGGGCCAACCGTCTTCTCAGCCGACAACGGCACCCCGAACTCTCTAAACACCGACTGCAACAAGGCCAACAGCAACCCACACACCCCGGAATCAGCCGGCCCCAAACAAAGGAAGTCATCCAAATAATGAATGAGCGACTGACACCCCGCCACCTCCTTCACCACCCATTCTAAGAAGGAGCTAAACTTCTCAAAATAAGCGCAAGAGATCGAACCCCATCGGCAAACACCCGTCCACATAATACCCCCCCAAAAAAACATCCCAACAAGCGCAAACTATCCGGATGAACCGGTAACAAACGAAACGCGGCCTCAATGTCTGCCTTTGCTAACATCGCACCCGACCCCAACTTCCTAACCCAACTAACCGCCGTATCAAAAGAGGTGTAAACAACCGAACACAATTCCGGATTGATCCCATCATTCACCGATGACCCCTTTGGGAAAGACAAATGGTGAACCACCCCCAACGGCGAAACCACCAAGTTCCCCAAAAGTAACTCCACAAACGGCCCGTACATTCTCCCTAAACTCACCTCCTTAGCTAGCTTCTGAGACACCACTTTCGGGTGCATCAAAGCCGACCTCAAATTCTTACATCTTCCACCCCCAAGATCCCCATGACCAGACGGAATCACAAACCCCTCCTCAAATCCCCTCCACAACAGCTCCGCCCCCACCCTATCCGGGTACCTACTTGAATACGGCCCCATCGCGTCCACCCTGACCGGAGTCCGCCCCTTTTCCAACCGTCTCTCCCCCCCTTTGCCTATTCCCCCGGAAACACCTGCTGTCCCCGTGGCTCCCCCCACACCCCGAACACTCGTGCTTAAACTTACATTTTTGACCGAACTTGCAACTCCCCTCATTGAACAAAAAGCACAAGCCCTTTGCCGAGGCAGCGGCAAAACCCGACTGCCCGCACCCCCCCCCCCACCCCCCCCTGCTCCGCACGAAAAGGCTGCCCCTGTCTACAAGCCCCCATCACCCTCATCCACAGCCCTATGTCTTTATGGTCCCACCGCATACTGGAGCGGACCGCCTTCCTCTGACGAAACTGTTCGTCATAACACAACCACCCGTAACCTCCATAAACACGATAAGCTTCCCCTATCGCATCCATGTAGCAAAACAGAGGTGAACAACTGTCTTGCGCCTTCTCCCCGATCACACTCGCCAAAATAGCAAACGCCTAAAGCCAATTGCTAAACGTACGAGGTATCAGCCTATACCGCTTCTTCTCCTCCTCCTCCTTCTTTCCCAAATCCTTCCTCAATACATCCAAATTAAAGCGCTCCAACAGGAGAAGGGAAAAGATATCCACGTACTCCCCCTTCCAAATTTGCTCCCTCACTTCCTGCTTCAAATGCGCCCCCAACGGGCCCTCAAAGCACACATACACCTCACCCTTTGCCGCATCATCAACCCTCGGCCTATCTTCCTCACCACCTACCTGCGTCTGCACTGAAGCCCCCCTCCCCCCACTCGCCACCAACCCGGGGCCCACCCCCCCCCCCCGGAAACCTGCTCAGATCCTCCAGCCACTGCTTCAACCTCGCTCCCCCTCCCTAAACCCCAAGCTTGCAAAGGCCCTGACCCCCCGTGACCTACACCAGCCAAACCGCACAGCAACCGCCCTAAACCACCAAATAAATCAGGCTGACCACCCACGCTGGCCCCCAACCCCACACCTTGCAATAATGTAAACAGTGTCCCCAAGGTTGCCTCACCTGGCTGCCCGGGCACTGTGAACCCCGCAGCCGTTGATCCGGATTCCCGCCGCTCCACTTCTGATCGCACCATCCTAGACCCTGCTTCCGGTAATCCTCCACTGTAGCCCGGCGACCCAGCACCTCCAGCGCTGGCTGCGTCTTGTTCAGCCCCTGCCATCTGCTCACCCGACTCCACAATAAGACCAGCCGCCGGCTGTCCGTCATCAGCAAGGGGCCTGTGCACCCGCACCACCTCCCGGTGCACAGCCCCGCAGCCCCTCGCTCCACTTGCTCTCCCACGCCGAGCAGGCCTCCCCTCAGGCCCAAGAGGGGAGCCTGCAGCACCTGGTCCTGCACACCCGCCGTCTGCAGCTGCACGCGATGAAGGGGGCCGCCCCCCGCCCTTCACTGAATCCCGCCGTGCATATGGATTCCTCCCGAGCCGTGAGGACTTAGGGAGGGGTTGAGCGTGTCCCCCACGGCCCGGAGGGTCCCTAGAGGGGCTCCTAACTCGGCGCTGGACTCGGGGGGTGTCCTCCTCAATCAGGCGCGCCGGTGGCCTAGCCCGCCGCGGCCGTCTTTCCTCTGACGGTGGGCAAACTGCACCCGCCACCTCCCCCTGCAACAAGCCGGCTACCTGGTCTTCAAGCCAGCCTTGACCCAGGACCACCGCCGCTGCCCGCAGCCTCTCCAGGACTTCCTCGACGCCCGACATGGTAAGGTTGGAGCTGGAGAGGATGCCGAGATGTCCGCTCTCCTGCTCCTCTTCTCCCGAAATGGCGCCGGTCTGTTGGATCCCCCCCTCTTGAAGCTCCGCCCCCACACTGCACAACTCCGCCCCCTCACTATCCTAACCCTTTCCAGCCCTCCTCGGCCCCGGAGCCCAAAACCCCTCATGCAGGCCTACCTCCAGCGTCCGGCCTTTCTGGAAATGTTAATGACAGAGCGTGAATCATCATCAAGCAAGTACAGAGCATATTATCACGTGGTTAATACTATATTGGCAAGACTTCTTTGCTTAAGTGGAACGAAAACAAGATCCCATAATGCCTCAGAGAGGTAGGCTCCAAGTTCGATTAACAGGGGATTTAGGGAGTAGGTGGAGCGTTCGGGTGTGAAATATCGGCTAGTTAGTGGGAGGGGAGAATCTGTGAGCAGACCACAAACGCCACTGTTTCATGAATTGAGCATGAGTACGGGATTCCCATGCAGACATTTCCTCAAAACAATAAAGCTGGTCTATCTTCTGTTTCCATTGCTCAATTGATGGGAGTGATGTCTGCAACCAAAATTTTGGAATGAGATTAGCCGAGCTGCTCCAAGCAGCTGTTTGAAGATGTGAGGGGGGGATGGTTCCTCCTCCTCAAAATGAGAAAGTAGGGCCATGGAGGGTGAAGCCTGTATGGAAGTGTGGCAGATTTGGTTACTAATACAAAAAATGTCACTCCACCAATTCTTTATTGAGGGACAGTCCCACCAAATGTGAATAAACGTTCCCTTGTCCCCATGGCATTTCCAACATCTGTGGGAGGCGTCCTCGGAAAACAAGCAGGACCTGTCTGGTGTTATATACCACCTAGTGAGAAGTTTATAGCTGTTCTCCTAAATCCGGACACACCTAGAGATTCTAAGGGTGGACCGAAAGAGTTTGGGGAGAATAAGAAGGGGAAATTCTCTTCCTAAGTCTTTCTCCCAACTACGGATGAATGCAGGCTTTGTAAGTATTGGGCCAGATCTCAATCTGTTGTAAAGTTGTGAAACTATTATATATATCTATTATTAAAGACTCGAACCATCCCAGTGGGCAATGCCTCTTAGATTGTTATTCAACAAGAAAGATCTAAGGAAAGAGATTAGAGGTAGACCGCAAGGATTGGGGTTTAGGATCTCTTTCATCTCATTTATACCCATAATTTTACCGTTGGGTTCTATGAAGGAAGTTAAGGGTATGGAAGATTTCTGTAATTCCTGTGGGGTGGAATCTATCCTAATTGGGGTGGTTGTGCCCACTATATCACTGACTAGAAGGAGAGGAGAAGGAAAAGGGACAGAGCAGTGTGTAGAACTTAACCATTTCCAAGCGTCTATGGTAGCCCGAAGCACTGGGTATGAGGATAAGGGAGTAGAAGGTAAGCTTGAGTTTCCTAGAAGAAGGGAACTCAGGGAACTACCCATTAAATGTTGTTCAAGGGGGACCCATAGTTTATCCGGATTAAACCGTAGCCTTTTTACTACTCTAGACAAAATAATTGCTTTAACGTATAGTTCAGGATCTGGGAGACCTATCCCTCCACACCCTACTGGCCTAGAGAGAAGGGAGAGTGATATTCAAGTTTTTTTTCTGTTCCATATAAAGGATCTACATTTTTTTCCTGATTGAGTCATAGTAGGGCTTGGGGGTTGGAATTGGGAGAGCTTGTTGGAGATAGGTGAGGCGAGGCAAAATTAGTGAATTGAGGAGATTCTTACGACCAAACCAGGAAAGTGTTGGGAGATTAGTGTTAAGGTTGTCCTAAACATTAATTGTTGTAGAGGGATATAATTGAGGAAGAAGAGTTCAGAGATGTTAGGGCTGACTTTCACCCCCAGGTAGGTCACGTATGGGGACATCCAATCAAATGAAGAGTCTTTCATTCATTTTTGTTTAGTCAGTTCAGGGATCCCGGAGCAGAGTATAAAGGATTTTTTTGCGTTAATTTTGAAATTGGAGATTGTGCTATAGATAAGATGTTTTTGTATTATAGGAAGGGAGGATTAGTGGTCATTATCAGAACATCGTCCACGAAAGCGGCTAATTTGTGTTCCTGTATCCCCAGCCTCACCCCCTTGACGTCCGAGTCGTCTCTCAGTGTAACCAGCAGGGGCTCCAAAGCTAGAACAAAGAGCAAAGGAGACCATTGCCGGGTACCATTGCAAATACGAAAAGAGGCCGTCAGATCTCCATTGGCCATGACGAGAGCTATTGCCTGCAAATACATTGCAAAGACAGCTTGTACATAGGGATCAGGAAGGCCGAACCGCAAGAGCACCTCTTTCAGGTATGCCCAGTTAATCCTATCAAACGCTTTCTCTGCGTCAGTGCTCAAGAAAAGCAGTTATTTAGAGGAAGAAGAAGCGTGGCATAATACATTAATCACCCTGGACGTATTTTCCCTACCCTCTCTGTTGCAAAGGAAGCCCACCTGATTCCCATGCACCAACTGAGGGAGAAAATTGGCAAGGCGAATAGCCAACATTTTTGCTAAAAGTTTAAGATCTAAGTTAAAGGGAACCTGTCACCAGGATTTTGTGCATAGAGGTGGGGACATGGGCTGCTAGATGGCCGCTAGCACATCTGCAATACCCAGTCCCCACAGCTCTCTGCTCTTTTATTGTGTTAAAAAACCTTTTTGATCAATATGCAAATTAACCTGTTATGTGTCCTGTGTTCGGAGATGAGTCAAGCGGAAAGGAGCCCAGCACAGCCCCGCGTCCTCCGAATCTCCTCCTTGCTGGCTGACGTCACAGAGCTGGAGCGCCGAAATCTCGCGAAGCGCGAGCTGGCGCATGCGCAGTGTCAGCATCATGTTCATTCCCTGTGCTGGCATCAGCACAGGGAACGAACTACGCATGCGCTAGCTCGCGCATCGCGAGATTTCGGCGCTCCAGCTCTGTGACGTCAGTCAGCAAGGAGGAGATTCGGAGGACACGGGGCGGTGCTGGGCTCCTTTCCGCTTGACTCATCTCCGGACACAGGACACATATCGGGTTCATTTGCATATTGATCAAAAAGGTTTTTTAACACAATAAAAGAGCAGAGAGCTATGGGGACTGGGTATTGCAGATGTGCTAGCGGCCATCTAGCAGCCCATGTCCCCAGCTCTATGCACAAAATCCTGGTGACAGGTTCCCTTTAAGGAGTGAGATGGGTCTATAGTTGGAACACTGTCTTAGGTATTTTCCCTCCTTGGGAATAAGAGTAATATGAGCAGTTGTCATGTCTCTAGAGAGTGAGACACCCCTCAAGGAGACGTTACAGACGTCAAGGAGGCGAGGCAGAAGCTGTTTCTGGAAAGCTTTATAGTATGTGGCAGGAAGGCCATCAGGGCTTGGACTTTTGCCTGTTGGCATCTGGTGAAGAGCATTGGACAGCTCATCTAATGTGAAAGGGGAAGCTAGGGACCCCTTCTGGGGATCCGAGAGAGTTGGCAGAGAGAGTCAATCCAGGAAAGAGGAGACACGGGAACCATGAGTGTCTGGGGGAAGCGGAGAGGGCAGGTTGTAAACATCTTCGTAAAAGTCCCTAAATTGGGCCGCTATTTCTGTAGGGGAAAATACTATGTCACCTGATGGTGTAAATAGCTGGTGAACATAGTTCACTGATCTCCAATTTTTTATTCTGTGTATCATGAATTTGGAGGCTTTATCCCCATGTGCAAAATATTTGTGTTGAGAGTTTAAGTAGTATTTAGCTACTCTGTTTTGTAAAAGGGCTTTTAGTTCCGCTCTCAAGCTTGTTAATTCGTGTAGTTGGGAATCTGAGAAGGAACGCTTGTGTGGGGATTCAAGGGCCTGGATTTTTAAGTGGATGGCATCTATCTTTTTCTCTCTTTCCTTTTTCAGATGAGTTCCAATCCTAATGAAGTGACCTCTAATGAAAGGTTTATGCATCCCACAGTGACAGCGCTGACTGGACAGAGTGCTAGTTGAGAGAGAAGTATTCCTCTAACAAGGCTGCTATTTTATCCCTAGTTTTCATATCATCTAATAAGGATTAATTTAGGCGCCAATTGGGGGGTCTTGGGCAACGAACAGGCTCTCTGACCAATAAAAGGACCGGAGCATGGTCCGATAAATGAATGGAGCCTATTTTAGCTTCAGAGCATAATTGGAGATGTTCCTTTGAGATGAACACATAATCTAATCGATGGTACGAACCATGAACATGGGAATAAAAAGTATAATCAATTGTGCTGGGATGGAAAGAATCCACTAGATGCAAACTCCAAAAACCTTCTCTAATAGCACATAATGAGTTTGCAGATAGAGCAGACTTATGGGATGGAGAATCCAACTGCGGATTCAAGGTGACCATCAGGTCCCCACCCAATATCACAATACCCTCCTTAAAGGAGTCAATAGTGGGTAGTGTATGAGAGAACCAGTGAGCTTGTCTAGTGTTCAGCACATAAATGTTTATAAAAGTATAAACTTGATTGCCTATTTGCCCCTTAACCAGGATATACTCTCCCTTCCTTGTCCTGGATGTGTCTGATGTACTTAAAGGGGATTTTCCTCTGGAAGCCGATGCCCCCCCCCCCCCCTGAGGCAGAAGAACCCCCCCACCCCGAGGCAGAAGAACCCCCCCACAAGGATACCACTGCGGATAGTGTGAGAAAGATAGATTAGGGTATTTATTAAATCTAAAATGCGGCTCCTGGAGGAGCTGTGTTATGCAAGCGGGTGTGGACCCACTGCGCCACTGACTGGGTATACTCCAGAGGGGCGTAACTAAGCAGCTACCTGGTATTCACTAGAGCCTCTGATGGTGGGGATAGGCTTGGGCCATAGGGTAGCTGCCAGGTGCCACTCCAGAGTAGTCCCCAAGTCAGTGGCAGCTGACCAGGGGTCAGAGTGCTCGGTGCAAGCACCAAGGGGACGTACGAGGCCTGGAGGTATGGGTCAGGATAGACGGCAATCAAGCAAAGTCAGCAAACAAGATCCGAGGTCAGGAGCAGGCGGCAAACAGGCAAAGTCCATAAACGAAGTCTGAGGTCAGAGGCAGGTGGCAGAAAGCAAAGTCCAGGAGTACAATAGCAGGATTTGGTACACAGGAAGGCAGACAAGATAAACACCTTTGCACAGGGACTAGACAAGCTAGACACTGAGGTTGCTCAGGCAACTTCCTGTAGTAGGAAGTGCCTTTAAATACCTGCTGCCATCCAGCCATAGACTGCTGAGACAGAGGGCGTGTGTGTGTGTTGCCTCTTAGGTGAAGAGAGACACACCCATGCAAGCTTCAACACTAATGCAAGTCTCCAGCAGGAAGGAAACTCTGGCATGGAACATATGTAGCAGAGTTAAGCTGGTTGCTGCCCGTGTTTGTCAGCTGGGCGGCAGGAGGGAAAAGAGGGAGCCCGGCGCCCGTGCCTGCTGATAGGGGCATTGATGTTCAGGCCGCTGGGCTAACAGTACCCCTCCCCCCCCTTACGCCCCCTCTCCTTTAGGCCTGGTCCTAGACAATAATTTTTTCAGCAGAAGAGGGGAATGGATGTTTTCCCTGGGTTCCCAAGATCTCTCCTCAAGGCCAAACCCCTTCCAATCCACCAGAAACATATTTTCCCTCTACTCTTCTTCATCCCCAGAATGGCCTTTACTTCATAGACGTTCTGGTCACTGACCGCAACAGGAGCAAAGACCGGTTTCTTGAAAAAGCGATTTAGGATCACGGGCTTCAGCAGGGAGACATGGAAGGAATTCGGTACCCGGAGAGAGGCTGGTAGCTTAAGCTTGTAGGAAACATCATTGATTTGTTCAAGAATTTCTAATGGACCGATGAAGCGAGGACCCAATTTGTAGTAGGGTATTTTGAGCCGGATGTATTTGGAAGCGAGCCAGACTTTATCACCAGGACGGCATTTTGGAGAAGTTCTATGTTTTTTTATCCGCGGACTCTTTCATGCGCACAGAAGCCTCTTTCAGAGCTCCCCTAGTCTCCTCCCAGATTTTAGAGAACTCTCTTGAGGTAGCGTCTGCAGCAGGGATACCGGAAGAAGGAGACACCGGGAGTGAGATATTTGGTTGTTGGCCATAAACAACAAAAAATTTAGATTTCTTGGAAGACTCGATGACATGATTGTTGTATGAGAACTCAGCCCAAGGCAATAGTTCGACCCAGTTGTCGTGATGACTGTTACTGAAGTGGCGCAAGAAGTTTGTCAGAATTTGGTTAACATGCTCCACCTGACCGCTGGACTGAGGATGGTATGCTGACAAGAAGTCCAGAGATACATTTAATAGCTTGCAGAGAGCTCTCCAGAATTTAGACGTGAACTGTACGCCTCTATCGGACACAATACGGAGTGGAAAGCCATGGAGACGAAAAATGAGTTCGATAAATTTCTTGGCCAGTTGGGGAGCAGCAGGAAGACCAGGCAGAGGGAGGAAATGTTTGGACGCTGTTTGGAAGTTTTACTTTGCGCGCAGGATGGACAAGCAGCTACAAATTCTAGGATGTCTTGTCGCATGGTTGGCCACCAGTACCGCTGTGCAATGAACCTGAAGGTCTTCCTCTGACCAGCATGACCCGCCACTTTAGATGAATGACCCCATAGTAAGATTCGCTCTCTGAGAGATTCTGCAACAAAGGTTTTTCCAGGAGGAATTTTGGATAGCTTGACTGGACAGGCTGAGATTTTTGTGAGATCAATGATGAATTGGGGCTCCTCCTCCTGGTCAGTGGAATCAAAGGATCTTGAAAGAGCATCTGCTTTGATGTTCTTATCTGCAGCACGAAAGTAAAGAACAAAATCAAAACGAGCAAAGAAGGGGACCATCGAGCTTAGCGTGGATTAAGTCTCTGTGCAGACTGTAGATAGGTGAGATTCTTGTGGTCCGTATAGATCACTACCGGATGACTGTCTGCCTCCAGAAGGTATCGCCATTCCTCCAATGCCATTTTTATGGCCAACAACTCTCTGTCCCCGATCAAGTAGTTGCGCTCCAGAGCGGAGAAGGCCCTGGAGAAGAAGCCACATGATGTCATCTTACCTGAGGGAGATCTTTGTGAAAGCACCGCCCCAGCTCCAATAGCTGATGCATCCACCTCCAAGAAAAATTGCTTACTGGCATCAGCAAGATGGAGTACTGGAGCCGCAGAGAAGGCCTGTTTCAAGGCTTGGAAGGCTGATTCAGCCTCAGCAGTCCAAATTCTGGGATTCGCCCTTTACGTGTCAAGGCTGAGATGGGGGCTTTCAAAGAAGATAAGTGTGGCACGAACTGGCGGTAGTAGTTGGCGAACCCCAGGAAGCGTCGAATAGCCTTTAAACCAGAAGGAAGGGGCCACTTCAAAATCGCAGACAGCTTTTCACGATCCATCTGTAGGCCAGTATAAGATATTATGTACCCCAAAAATGGAAGCGAGGTTTGTTCGAAGAGACATTTTTCATACTTGGCATACAGATGATTTTTTTTTTAGCCTTTAAAGGACCAGGCAAACCTGACTCTGGTGAGTAGCTAAATCTGGAGAAAAGACAAGGATATCATCTAGATAAACCACAACACAAGAATATAACAAGTCTCTGAAAATAACATTAACGAATTCTTGGAACACTGCAGGAGCATTGCTTAGTCCAAACGGCATCACCAGGTATTCATAGTGACCGTCACGGGTGTTGAAGGCGGTCTTCCACTCATCCCCTTGATGAATTCGGATCAAGTTGTAGGCCCCACGCAGATCTAATTTAGAGAATCATAAGGCCTGTGAGGAGGTAACTTCTCAGCCTCCTTCTTATTAAAGACTTCGGCATAGGCATGGTATGCTGCAGGCAGATTTTCAAGATTTGGTGGTACCCGGGGTAAACGAGCAGGCCGAACAGGAGAAAGACACTTTCCAAGGCAGTACTGTCCCCCACGAAGCACCTCTCCAGACTTCCAATCAAGAACAGGTTCATGGGTACGGAGCCATGGAAGCCCAAAAAGGAGAGGATGAGAAAGACTTTGAAGAACCAGGAGCAAAATCTCTTTTATATGAAGAGCTCCCACCTGTAGTCTTACAGGTTCAGTACAAAATTGTACTGACTCACGATATTGATCCACTATGGCTTGCTGCAGGAAGTTTCCTGCTGATCCAGAATCCAAGAGCCGTCTTCGTGAACCCATTATTTCCAAACGACAAGTTTGCCGGCAGAGTCAGGGGTGGATAGGAATTATCTTCACCTAGAGCCGCCTCTCCAACGGACCCTAGGCTTTCCTGGCTTCAGGGGACAAGCACAGAGCACATGATCAGAACCACCACAATAGAAACAAAGTCCTTTGGCACGGCGGTGATCACGTTCCTGTTCAGATAGCCTAACTCGGTCGACCTGCATGGGTTCAGGAACTGCAGACAACATGGAAGGCAAGGGTTAGAGGCTTGCAGAAGGGAAGATGCCAGATGACAAGGCTTCTTCTCACATGCCACTTCTCTGGCACATTCTAGGTACCGTAAATCAATTTGAGTAGCCAGGGAGATGAGGTCATCGAGGGTGGAAGGAACATCCCGTCCGGCCAATTCATCTTTAATTCTCCCACAGAGGCCCTCCCAAAAGGTGGCCACAAGTGCCTCATTATTCCAGCCGAGTTCAGAGGCTAGCATACGGAACTGGACTGCCCACAGATTAGTTCCCTTGATGCAACCGCAGTAGGGAGGATGTGGCGGAGGAGGTGCGTCCGGGCACGGCGAACACCTTGCGGAAGGCCTCTAGGAAGGCCTGTAGATTCATTATGACTGGGTCATTCCTTTCCCAGAGGGGATTGAACCAGGCCAGTGCCTCCCCTGTTTAGACGCATATTCACATTGCGTAGGTAGGACAATATTTGATCCTGACACTCACGCTGCTGGGCCAACTCCTGGTGTATCTCAATGCTACTGGGAGGGATCGGATCAGCGGGGTCCATGGCCTGAGCAAACTGTTATGCAAGGGGGTGTGGACCCACTGCGCCACTGACTGGGTATACTCTGGAGGGGCGTAACTAAGCAGCTACCTGGTATTCACTAGAGCCCCTGATGGTGGGGATAGGCTTGGGCCGAAGGGTAGGTGCCAGGTGCCACTCCAGAGTAGTCCCCAAGTCAGTGGCAGCTGACCAGGGGGTCAGAGTGCCCGGTGCAAGCACCAAGGGGACGTACGAGGCCTGTAGGTACGGGTCAGGACAGGCGGCAATCAAGCGAAGTCAGCAAACAAGATCCGAGGTCAGGAGCAGGTGGCAAACAGGCAAAGTCCATAAACGAAGTCTGAGGTCAGAGGCAGGCTGCAGAAAGCAAAGTCCAGGAGTACAATAGCAGGATTTGGTACACAGGAAGGCAGACAAGATAAACATCTTTGCACAGGGACTAGACAAGCTAGACACTGAGGTTGTTCAGGCAACTTCCTGTAGTAGGAAGTGCCTTTAAATACCTGCTGCAATCCAGCCATAGGCTGCTGAGACAGAGGTCGTGTGTGTGTTGCCTCTTAGGTGAAGAGAGACACACCCATGCAAGCTTCAACACTAATGCAAGTCTCCAGCAGGAAGGAAACTCTGGCATGGAACATATGTAGCAGAGTTAAGTTGGTTGCTGCCCGTGTTTGTCAACTGGGCGTCAGGAGGGAAAAGAGGGAGCTCGGCGCCCGTGACTGCTGATAGGGACAGCGACGCCGGCACAGGCCGCTGGGCTAACAAGCAGGACACCGGCCCTAGATTTACATAGCATGGTGAAGATTTGACTACACTTAGATGGAGAATTGAAGCCTTTGACGTTGTAAGATGCAATGTGTAAGTCAACCATGGGGACTAAGATATTTTTTGTTACCTTTATGCAGGGAGGGCTCCATCCAGGTAGACGCATGCTTGTGTTGGGAGAGGTTCCGCCCCCCTAGGGGACGAGAAAAGGCCCAGGAGGAAACACATATTGTCCTGATAACCAAGCATAAAGATACTCTGTACTTCAAGTACCACCTAGTACAAAGGAAAAGAATGAATACAAAAACTAAACAATAAACAAACTTAAACATTGAAACGACAATGCATATGAGGAAAAAGAGCAGTTTGGGGGAAAATGGGCTAGAGACCCATGTATGACTTCCCCGGCACTATAGGCAGAAATTTGAGATTGGAAAAAAGGAGCAGAATAGATGAATAATATTAACCCCATTATGAGAGGACACATATTTAAAGAGACAGGCACTTGCAAGATTATTAGTAAGACCCTTATGATAAATGCAACCTGTGAAGATTAAGGGGGTTAATAATATGATAGAGTGAGCAGTATATGAACTGAGTGTGAAGAAGAGTTTAGGAATCATGCGCCAGTTTCTTCGACGTCAACGATCAGTTCCTTCTCCCAGTTCTCTGAGCTTTCGGCGTGCATTGCGGAGCAAAGGGAGCGAAAGTGGGAACATCAGGTAGTGTCGCTAAATCTTGGAAGTTTCCAATTCTCCACATTCAGCGGAGGGATTTGCAAATGATCGTATACTGCATCTAGATCTGTGTAGGCCGAGATGTTAAAATGGCGTCCCTCATAGAAAAAGGAAAGACCGAACGGAAAGTTCCATCTATATTGGGTCTTGTTGGATCTAAGCCAGTCGGTCAGAGGCTTCAGAGCTCTACGTTTTCTCAAAGTAGAGGATGCGAGATCCTGGTATACTGCGATTTGTGCGCCTTCATATGACAGGTTAGCTCAGTTTCTTGCGGCATATTGAATAGCCGATTTAAACTGGAAGTTAAGAAATCTACATATCACATCCCTTGGTGGGTCTTCAGGCTTTGGCTTGCGGCGCAGAGCCCTGTGAGCTCTCTTAATGACAATATCAGGGGGTGCTTCTGGGCCCAAAAGGGAGTTGCAGATTGATTTAACTGTCGCAGGTTTTTCCCCTGTTGGCACAGACTCTGGGATCCCTCTAAAGCGCAAGTTATTGCGACGCCCCCTATTTTCCTGGTCTTCCAGAGCGTTATGCAAGTCATTTAGGTAGGTACTGCACCTTTCAAAAGATCGCGTGGTAGCTGTCTGGTGAGCCAGAATCGTGGTTTGATGGGACTCCAGAACCTCCACTCGGTCCCCGACTTGCCTCATCTTCTGGCGAAGCGCTGAGATTTCCCTGAGGACCAGTTCCATGGCTTTACAGAGGGCTTTCTTCAGGTAGTGCCTAGTAATCGGCAGGGCACCTCTGCTTTGCGGCTCCTTGTTATCGCTGTCCTCATCCGATTTTTCATCGGTGCGCTCACTCGCTGTCACTACCAGAGCTTTGAGACGTTCTCACAGCTTTGTTTCTCCACCCCTGTGATGGTGTCACTACTAGAGCTTGGAGGAGTTCTCTCTGCTCTGTTTCTCCGCCCCTGTGTTGAGGTCTTTACTTTCTGTTACCTTCCTCCCAGCTGCCCCTCCTGTGTTTGATTTCTCTGCCTTTAAATCACCCCTCCTCCTTTGTAGGGTGCAGATTATACTTATCATTTGAGCTGTATCTCTCGCTTGAGTATCTTCACTTGTGTGATATCTTTCAATGGACCTGAGTTCTGCTGAAGCAAGTACTTCGGATATTGTCTGCTGACTTTGGATCTGTTTTGACTGCTGCTGCAGCTCCTTCAGTTAAGTGTCCAGACATTGTGTGTTTCTGTTTGTTTGCTGACTGGATCCGAGGCGACCCCGGTTCCGTCCATATTCTGAGCAGGGCACCGGTGGCCGTGCCCCTTCCACTATTGTAGGGGTTACAGTGGTCATCAGCCTTAGGTACGCGGGCATGTCTCGATCCACCATCTGGATCTGGACATGTGCTTAGCAGCATAGGGAGAGCTTTTAGGGTCTGACAGGGGTCACCCTTTATCCTCCCTAGTTTGGGTCCGGTCAGTAGCTAATTCACTGTGTATGCTCTTGTTGCTCACATACAGCCGTGACACTCGCCTTGTGGGGATGTGTCGGCGCCATCTTTGTTTCCCGCGCCACAAACGTGGAGGCAGCTTTTTTAATGAATTTGTCCATGTCACCGCTTGCTATCTGTAACTTGTTGGTAGAGGAATGGTCCCCGGGTTTGGGGTTGCCGATCTTTACCATTCTTCCTTCTTATTGCAGCTGTAGGCTCGTGCTAGGGGAATCATCTTTGCGGAGCTCAGAATTCAGCAGCCATCTCGGTCCGGAGCTAGCTCCGCCCCCCCCCCCCCCCCCCCGGCTTTGGTTTTTTAGCATTTATACATTTAAAGAATTTTCTGCAATTTATTTTGCACTCTTTTGTCATCTGCTGTTCGTTTTGTATTTTCTGCAAATTTTATCTTCTTTTTACAGATTTTGTTAAGCCCTTTGTAAACTTCAAAGGCTACATCTGACCCCAGAGATTTGTATTTTGTAAATGCCTTTTTTTGTCATTTATTTCCATTTTTACAGTTGCTGTAAGTCATGGGGGGGGGGGGTGTTAATTTTAGCCGTTTACACTTGTTACCTGAAGGAATATTTTTTTTTTGTGCAATTACTCAATGTGGATTTAAAGGGAACCTGTCATCAACTTTATGCTGACCTCACTGATGGCAGCATAAATTAGTGACAGAAATGCTGATTTCAGCGGTGTGTCACTCATGAGCTAAAAGTAAGTGGTTGCCGAGAACCAGCTGTAGCTGGCCAGCTAAGACCTGTCCTAGGTTGCTTATATGTTTATACAGCTGGACCTGCCAATAACCTTAATACAGTTCCTATGTTTGTGTGTTAAAGACAAAAGCAGAGTTATTTACTGTGACTTCATGTTTGGATGTCATATAACTGTTATATATTGTGTTCACAGAAGCAGAAAATATAATATGCCTTTAAGATTCATTATATGGATGTGAGTTAAGCTCAATGACACAGCAGAAACAACAGAAAGCATTGAGTTAAACTGTTATTGCTGGGCAGGAGTCTTGACCAATCACAGCCAGCCTCACACACAGCAGGAGTTTTGACCAATCACAGCCAGCCTCACACACAGCCTGTGTGGGAAAACTGCTAGAATCATTACACCACTGAGAGACGCTGAACAGACATTCACTCCACTAAGAGCTGTGTTTTATGGAAGCAGAGAGGCCAAAATAGATATTTAAAACTGTTATATAATGTTCCTACTGTTAATATTGTGATTAGAACTGTATACTGAACCAGTTATATGTGTATTTACTTACAGTTCAACCAATTGCAAACTACAGTTCCACCATACAAATTACAACCATACAATCATACAATCCAAACAAATGCGAACTGCTCATACCAGATCATAATTAATTGTATAGAGCAAACTGCAAACCAAGTAGAGCAAGTGAACTATTGGTTAACCTCAGATATACCTCAGAGAGATCATAAAGTGCTTAAATAACTTAAAGTGAGAGTACAGATATTCAAGAGAGAAATATATCCACCATTTTATGTTGAATGACAAGATTGAATAGTTGAACCACCATCTTTTCAACACGTGTTATGTACATGGACTGTCTGCTGCGGAGGCGGCAGTGTTATATATGAAGAAAAGTTTAAGTTAATAAAGAAGTTATTTCAAGCATTTGGTGTGCTCTTTAAACCTACTGTTTCCATAGAACGGTGCTCGAGGAATTACAGAGTAATAGACAGTCTGGTTAGACTAAAAGTCAGAGATATCAAAATTCTTCTAATGCCACAGCTCAAAAGGCATTTCATAGTGCTGCACCTGCCACACCAGCATCATAATCATTGCAGCATTGAAAAGAGTCAAATCTTCCTGAGAAGAGTCATGGTTATTCATAATCTCCTGCTCTCTCACCCATCTGCTGATGATTGGCAGTTCTCTCCTAGAGAGAAAGGGAGAAAGTAGGTAGAAGGCTGTAGAATGCCCTGAAATGCTGCCCTCAACCCAGGGAAATTAGACTTTTTAAAATTCAGTGCTGACCACCTACATATGCTCTGGTTGTGTCCAGAATGAAAAGAATACTGGTTTGCAATTAATCATTTTATTAATCAGAAATTGAGACTCCTTATTCCACTTATGGTTGAATGTTGCATATTGAGTGATCTCTCCAATGTAAATTGCCATAAGTATAGGAAGATTATTTTGAATAGAATAGACATGCTCAACCTGCGGCCCTCCAGCTGTTGCAAAACTACAACTCCCAGCATCCCTGAACAGCCTACAGCTATCAGCCTACAGCAGGGCATGGTGGGAGTTGTAGTTTTACAACAGCTGGAGGGCCGCAGGTTGAGCATGCCTGGAGAATATTGTTCTTAGTGAGACTTCTGATCACTCGGGTTCGATTCTCACAAGATGTTCCAAATTTGAATACATGTTTAAATCTGGTTAATAGGGTTAAAAATTATGAGAATGTCCTACACAGGCAAAAAAATTGTCAGAAGAAGTGGACTAGGATATCGGAGGCCTGGAGGCTTGAATCCTTCTCGTCCCCAATTTTTTGTTTCCTTTTTCTTTTTCTTCTATCCTACTTTCTTTTTTTTTTGGTCTTTCTTTTCTTTCCCTTTTGTTCCCTGAGTGGGTTGATGGAGTCTCTTTGACACGCTTTGCAAGGGTAGGTAGGGGTGGGAATTGGTTGGTTGTGGGGAACTTAAAATAATAATAATTTGATTCTGTAACTTTGAATGAGAATGAGAATGGTTTGTATATGTTATTTTATTAATAAAGATTTAAAAAAAAAATATCAGTGTCTTTGCTCTGCCTGACAGAGTTTGCTTCTTATAGTTTAGGGGGAATATAATTATATTGTGGTCACTATTACCGAGTGTTTCTCGAACAGTAACATTTCCAACAAGCTCTGCATCATTAGAAACTACCAGATCCAACAGAGCATCGCCCCTAGTAGGATCTTCTATAAATTGGCTCATAAAGTTGTCCTTCAACAATTTGAGGAATTTTCTCCCCTTTGAGGTTGAGGCAGAAACATGACCCCAGTCAATGGCTGGGAAGTTAAAATCTCCCATTATGACCACTGTACCGCCTGTGCCGCCCGCTCTATTTGGTTATACATTTGAGCTTCCATCTCCTCTGGGATACAGCAATTTGGCAAGAGAGAAAAGAGAAGGGAGAGGCGCTCATAGGGTGGTGGGTGGCGGTTGTGTTGTTTTGCGTAATGGTCGAAGTGTGCTCACCTTTTGGTGTTGTGCTGGTTGGAGCACACCTTCCGTGGAGGTAGGTACACGTGGAGAAATAAGGGGGCGTTGGTATTTTTGGGAGGGTCGGTGCTGCCAATACCCGTTCGGTCCCTTAGGGTGGAGTTGCCAGGACTCCTAGGGACTGTGAAGGAAGAAGTTGCTGGTTTGTGTGCGAATGCACACAGTAGGGTATTTGCTTGGCGCACAAAAGGACGACCTCAGTCAGCGGACTTTGGTGAAATAGCTGTTTTTATTGTTCAGTAGACAACGCGTTTCGGAGTTCATAACTCCTTTATCAAGCCTTAATCGGGCGTCAGCAGAGAGACTGGCCAGATGGCTGGAGCGTCTGGTTGTGCTGGAAGCGCCGCCAGACGCTCCAGCCATCTGGCCAGTCTCTCTGCTGACGCCCGATTAAGACTTGATAAAGGAGTTATAAACTCCGAAACGCGTTGTCTACTGAACAATAAAAACAGCTATTTCACCAAAGTCCGCTGACTGAGGTCGTCCTTTTGTGCGCCAAGCAAATACCCTACTGTGTGCATTCGCACACAAACCAGCAACATCTCCTCTGGGATGTTAGGGGGTCTATAGATTACACCAAGTATTATTTTTTCAGTGTTTATATCCCTTTGAACTTCCACCCATAAGGTTTCCACATCTTCACCATCCGCACCCACAATTGCCTCTTTTACACTTGTCTTCAGATCACTCCTCACATACAGGCACACGCCACCTCCTTTTCTATTTACCCGGTCTTTCCTAAATAGTGTAAAACCCTCAATTTTAACAGCCCAGTCATGCAAAGAGTGCAACCATGTCTCAGCCACACCAGCTACATCTATGTGTTCTTCTAGTACCATAGCCTCCAGCTCCCCCATTTTGCTAGCTAGACTTCTGGCATTTGTGAAAATACATTTTAAATTACTATTATCTGTAAAGTGAATATCCGTGATTTGTTGGTTACCTTGGTATTTTTCATTGGTGTACAGTTCTACCCAGTCTTCCCCCTATCAAAGATTACTTTTATACCATCAGCCTCTCTTTTCTTAGAGAGTGGTGGAACTCCTCCTCAGAAAAACCATGGGTCAAAATGGAATCCCAATTAACGCCAGAGGGTTCACTGAAAGACCTCCTCTGTTTATCCCTACTGAAACCTGGAGTCGTTGATCATCCTTTGATCATAGAGAAACATGCCACCACAGTATGGTCCCGATTTGACTTATCCCAAGGTACTGCTAACCTCAATATATTACCACTTATATCAATGTCTACCCTTGGCAGGTTTATAAGTGATATCAACCTTTCCACCTGGACAGCGGCAGGTGTTCTATCAGCCGCTCAACTAGTGGATAACTCAGAAATGATTTCTTTTGATCAGCTCCGCCATGTTCACCATCTGCCTACCTCTTAATTTCTATCCTACATGAGAGTACGCCACTGCCTCAGCACCCTTCTCCTCACCCCCCCCTATCCAAGCCTGATACCATTAAGATCTTTCAAACTCCATCTTTATTCAGACAACATATCACTCATCATTTATACAACATCATGAACAATAAATCCAAATTTTAAAAATCTCCCCCATTACTGAAATGGGAAAGCAAATTACGACTAACGCTCTCAGAGGAGAGGTGGGCTCAGGCAGTCCGCTTTATTGGGTCTACATTTAAATGTGTCACACA
Source organism: Bufo bufo (assembly GCF_905171765.1). Taxonomy (NCBI): domain Eukaryota; kingdom Metazoa; phylum Chordata; class Amphibia; order Anura; family Bufonidae; genus Bufo; species Bufo bufo. The sequence goes on along the minus strand of NC_053393.1, from coordinate 9,707,243 downwards.
TTATGAGGCTGGGATTAAAACCTTGCTTAGGTGGTACTTTACCCCTTACCGTCTAAGCCTCATGTATCCAGGAGCACCAGCTTGCTGCTGGTGGGAGTGTGACGACACCGGATCTCTTCTTCACATTTTCTGGTCGTGCCCAAAACTTACTTCATATTGACGATCGATCTTTGAATTGATTACGCCAGTTATTGTTTCCGGGTGGCCCCATCCCCAGCCTTAGCACTTCTGTTCCTCCATAATTGATGATTTTCCCTATGACCACAGGCGCATTACAGGACATATTTTACTAAATATTACTAAATTAGTAATCACAAGACATTGGAAGGAGGTTGGCCCACCGGCTTTCTCGGAGGTGATTCAAACTCTGAACGCTACGTGTGGATATGAGAAGCTCCTCCCAGATTCCGTGTTGAACTCGACCATAAGGGATAAAACTTGGTCCCCTTGGATGTTGTATTCTCATTACAATCCATGAATAAACATAATACTCATGAGTTCGGTCAGGCTGCTGTGCTGCTCAATTGACCCTTCACTTCTCTCCTCTTTTGCTTAGAGTTTTATACTTCTATTTTAGACCCTATTAACAGAACATAAGTTCATTGTTACTTCGAGTACTATTCCATATCCTGAGTAATTGTCACTGCTTTGAGGCTCGCTGAGGATCCTGTGCCTCACCCTCACTCACACTGTTTATAGTGTTATATCAGTTCTCTATTCTCCAACACGTTTGTGCTGTAACTTGGTTACTTTATGGTGTTATACGCTTTATTACAAAATCAATAAAAAAATATTATTCATAAGAGGGACATATTTCGTAGAAACCACTAACAGGTGGTGGCATACTTGGAGTGCACCCTGCCACCCCAGACCCAAGATCTCCTCGACTACTGATCAGCCAAACTGGATTTGTTGCTGCAACTGACCTAGTTTGACCTAGACAAGCTTTCCTGCCTGATCAGTGGCATCAGAGCAGGTGTTTAGTGCGGCGGGGGCATAGTTAGTCAAAAGAGAACTCACCTTTCAGCACAAAATGTTGAGAGACTAACCTTTGTAAAGATGAATCAGGCATGGATCAGCCAGGATTTCCACACACCGGTGCCTGATGCCTCCGATTAGATCATTCACACCAAAGCATTGTGAAAAATGGCCCATTAATTCTGGCCACTGATGCTACCACCCGCCTGATGCAACACACCTGCTGCCTCTGCTGCCATCTTCTACTGCCACTATCTTGTGCTGTTACTGCCACTGCTTTGGCCCCCTACCTCCCCACTCTGTGACTGGGACACTGTTGACTCCTCTTGTTGTTGCCACCCTCCCCACTCTCCATTCATAGTCCCAACGTTTCGGTCAAGGAGACATTTCTCAAGGGATCTGTAGGAAAATATATAATTTCACTATGGATATATTATAGTACAAATATGTATGTAAAATAAGGAGAGGTAAGTATGTACTGTATATATGGTTAACAAGGGTAAATGCCAACTACTCGGAAAGAAGGTAAAAGTGACATGCACATTACTGCTTGAAGTCAATAATATTGTAAAGAATTGGGACCTACTAGGATCCATAATAGTCCATAAAATTGTAAATCACATAGATTCTTAATTATTAGTTGTAAGCAAGGGCAATTGCCCCTGTAGAGAAGTCTGATGCCTCAATTCGATACTTTAGCAACAATCATAAGAAAGAGATATCGGCAATATATTGTCACGGCCTTTGGTGTGCGCTGTGACACTTATGCCACGCTTGCTGTTGACTGTGGCAACGTTTTGCAGTTTCATCATGCGGGGGCAGTGTCACGGCCTTTGTGGTGTGTGCTGTGACATGGTTGCCTTGCATGTTGTTGCCTGCGGCAACGTGTAGCTTTTTATACTGGTGTGTGCACTTCCCCTTTCAGTTGTTTCCTCCTCTGTCCGGTGCTGGAGGGGTTAACCACCTTGTTGGGCGTGGTCACTAGGTGCTTCATCTTACCTGTGGCTAGAGGCCAGGAGTCTGTGGTACTCCAGCCATGGTGTGTGTTGGAGTTATGCTCCTGGTCTTCATGTTCCATCTCCCAGAGTGAGGGCCTCCTAGTGGGACATTGAGGTCTCCAGCGATGTCTTCTCTCCTTTACATGTGTTGTATGTTTGGTGTGGGGTTATTATTTGGTGTGTTGTAATGTCTAGCCTGGTGTTCCTTGTCTGGTATGTTTGGTGTTATCTTCCAGCATGGTTGCTAGACTTCCTAGCCTGTATGCAGTGCCACCTGGGGCTGCCATGCACCTTGAGGCATGGGGGTCCTGGCGGAGTCTGGTGTGTTGGATACCTGTGTGAGTTGCTGGTATGGTGTCCTGTTTGGTGTTAGGGCTCCGGTAAGTATTCACGGGTTCCAGTCGTGGTGGCAGCGGCAGGTAAGTGTGTCGTCTTGTTTTCTTACCTGCCGATTCTCTTGCTGCATATTGTCTTTTTCCTTTCCCTGCTTCTAGGCCTTTTGAGACTCCTGTTCTTCCGTGTCCTGGAAGAACAGGGCGCCTCTCCTCAGCTCCTTTGTGAGGGATTCTCAGGGCGACTCAGGGTCTAAGGTATCCAGGGTATGATTATTTTTCTATTTTTATTTATTTTTTATTAAGGAAATGGCAGGTAAGCAAAACCAATAACACACTTACCTGCCACAGACACACTGACTGGAACCCGTGCACAATTGCTGCTGTCCACACCAACATTAAAGGACACAGCACACACCACAAACCACACAGGAACCCAGGACTTCCATAGCTGCAATAAACATGGAACAGGGTAATGTCTAGCAAACATGACACCAAACACCACAAGACATGTAACACCAAACTAGACATACAAACACCATGAACCTAACCCACTCCATAAAAATAGGGACAGGAAGGGAAGGAGACACCGGGATGACATTGATGACCGCAAGGGTGGCCCTCACTGGACAGATGGAACACCCTGGACTGGAGCAGAGCTCCAGCACCAACAACAGCTGAAATACAACTGACTCCAGCCAGGAAACCACAGAAGATATAAGCCAATTGACCACACCCAGTCAGGGAGATAACCCTAAGGCCCCTTTCACACGAGTATTCCGCGCGGATGCGATGAGTTGAACGCATTGCACCCTCACTGAATACCGACCCATTCATTTCTATGGGGCTGTTCACATGAGCGGTGATTTTAACGCATCACTTGTGCGTTGCGTGAAAATCGCAGCATGCTCTATATTCTGCGTTTTTCACGCAACGCAGGCCCCATAGAAGTGAAACAAGTGCGAATGCGGTGCGATTTTCACGCACGGTTGCTAGGAGACGATCGGGGTGGAGACCCGATCATTATTATTTTCCCTTATAACATGGTTACAAGGGAAAATAATAACATTCTGAATACAGAATGCATAGTAAAATAACGCTGGAGGGGTTAAAAAAAATTAAAAATAATTTAGCTCACCTTAGTCCACTTGATAGCGCAGCCCGGCATCTCCTTCTGTCTCCTTTACTGAACAGGACCTGTGGTGACGTCACTCCGATCATCACATGATCTTTTACCATGGTAAAAGATCATGTGATTGATCATGTGATGACCGGAGTGACGTCACCACAGGTCCTGTTCAGTAAAGGAGACAGAAGGAGATGCCTGGCTGCGCTATCAAGTGGACTAAGGTGAGTTAAAAAAAATATATATTTTTTTTTTTAACCCCCTCCAGCGCTATTGCACTATGCATTCTGTATTCAGAATGCTATTATTTTCCCTTATAACCATGTTATGAAATAATACAATCTACAGAACACCGATCCCAAGCCCGAACTTCTGTGAAGAAGTTCGGGTTTGGGTACCAAACATGCGCGATTTTTCTCACGCGAGTGCAAAACGCATTACAATGTTTTGCACTCGCGCAGAAAAATTGTGGGTGTTCCCGTAACGCACCCGCACATTTTCCCGCATCGCCCGTGTGAAAGACGCCTAACAGCACCAGACAGAGGGAGGCTGCAACTTAAAGGGGAAGTGCACACACAAGCATGCCAAACCACATGTTGCCACCGGCAACAGCATGCGTGGCAACCATGTCATTGTAATCACCCAGAAGGCCGAGACACTGCCACCGCATGCTCTAACAGCAAAACGTTGCCACAGGCAACAGCAAGCGTGGCATAAGTGTCACAGCGTACACCATAGGCCGTGACATACTGTATATCCATAGTGAAATTAAATATTTTCCTACAGATCCCTTGAGAAAGGTCTCCTTGACCGAAACGTTGGCAGTATGAACGACAAGACATTTATGTGAAAATTCTGGATATGAATTGATTGTATGAATATGAATTAAAGCATTACTAAAATATTTTGGAGTACTAGAGATTTTCTCATATAACCCTCTGCACTCTGTCGGGGCCTCTACCTGTATCAGTGTGTAACAGAACAGGTTCTGTAGACATCTATGTGGAATCAGCAGACGGTGTAAAATGAGAGCGCTCTTTCACTCTATAGTAGAATCTTGGGCCACTGCACGGTTAAGGCCTTTATACCTAATGCTAACATTGACTTGTAAGTTTGAGTTCGCACTTCAGTTTTTCGGTCAGCTTTGGGCCTGTAACTGACAAAATAAGTGAAGTGTGAACTGATTCGAAGAGTGACGCCTGTCACCTGCCTGTCATACTGACGCACAGTGACTGTTTCACTACCACAGCAGACTAGCTATGCAATGCACTGTAATATATACCAATATACACGCTCCCTGCAGCCGGAAAATAGCAGATTTTTAACGCACTTCGTCACAAATTAATTCAGATTGAATATTATCATCCATTTCAGGACTCACAAAGCTTAACCCAGAAACTTATGAAAACGTGGATTAAAACCATAATAATAAAAAGGTGAAATGTAGATTTGAGCGGACACCTGGATGTTCGGGTTCGGCCGAACTTTGGAAAAAAGTTTGAGTTCGGCACTTGACCCTGAACCCGAACCCCATTGAAGTCAACGGGGACCCGAACCTTTGAGCACTAAAATGGCTGTAAAAATGTCACGGAAAGGGCTAGAGGGCTGCAAATGGCATCAAAATGTGGTTAAGAGCATGGGAAGTGCTCTGCAAACAAATGTGGATAGGGAAATGACTTCAAATAACATAAAATACATAAACATAAAAAAATATAATCTTGATCTAGGAGGACGAGGTCCATATGGAATAGGAGGTTGAGGAGGCGGTGGATGTGGTGGTGTCGGTGGAAGTGGCGGTGGAGGAGGAGGAGGTAGCTTACACTGGTTTTCGGTTTTAAATTAAATTTTTTAAATTAGGGTACACCCCAAAACATTGGGAAATATAACCTGTGATAACCCCCTCCAGTCGTGCTAAACACACGTTCAGACAATACCCTGGCTGCAGGGCAGGCCAGCACCTCCAAGGGGTAAAGGGCAAGTTGAATTATGGGAGAAATTATTAAAGCGTAAAAGTGGGACAACTTTTTAAAGTTTAAGCATTAAATGAAAGGATGTGGCGCGCATTAATTACTAAAAAAAAATATTACATTTTATTCCCTGTCACCTATGCAGAGCAGGGGTTTATTCACGTCTAAAATTGTATAATGTCAACCCAAGAATGTAACAGAAATATTAGTAAAATTTATTAACCTGTCTACTTGGTAGAGCAGGGGTCTATGACAAAAATTTCACCCGAAAATGTACAGTAAATGACAATTTTTTTTTGTTAACCTGTCTACTAGGTATAGCAGTGGTACTATACACCCAAAAATTGGTGAATTTCACCATAAAATGTAAATTAATTTTTTTTTTTTTACCGGTCTACTAGGTATAGCAGTGGTACTATACACACAAAAATTGGTGAATTTCACCCGAAAATGTAAATGACAAAGTAGTGAAATGACATAAAATAAAATACGTACAAATAAAAAAAATGGATTTATGAGGTGGAGTTCCATACGAAGTAGGAGTTTAAGGAGGTGGTGGACGTAGCGGTGTAGGTGGAAGCGGCGGTGGAGGAGGACGAGGTAGCCAACACAGGTTTTTTGTTTTAATTACATTTTAAAAAATTAGGGTAGCTGCAGTATAACAATGGCTGGTTAGTGCCGGTATACATGTCTATCTGGACAAGGTACGGACAAGTCCTGAGGGGATCCATGCCTGGTTCATTTTAATGAACGTGAGCTTGTCCACATTGGCTGTGGACAGGCGGCTGCGCTTGTCTGTGATGACGCCCCCTGCAGTGCTAAACACACGTTCAGATAAAACACTGGCTGCAGGGCAGGCCAGCACCTCCAAGGAGTAAAGGGCAAGCTCAGGCCATGTGCCCAATTTGGAGACCCAGAAGTTGAAGGGGGCAGACCCGTCATTCAGTACGTGTAGGCGTGTGCACACATACTGCTCCACCATGTTGGTGAAATGCTGCCTCCTGCTAACACGCTCCATATCAGCTGGTGGTGCTGGTTGTTGTGGCGTGCTGACAAAGCTTTTCCACATGTCGGCCATGCTAACCCTGCCTTCTAAGGTGCTGGCGGTGTCCCAGCTGCGTTGGCGACCTCTTCCTCTGACTTCGCCTTGTGCTTCCACTTTACCCCCGCTGTCAGGTGGGAATGCCACCAGCAGCACATCTACCAGGGTGTGCTTGTACTCGCGCATCTTACGATCACGCTCCAGTGAGGGAATTAAGGACGGTACGTTGTCCTTGTAACGGGGATCCAGCAGCGTGGCCACCCAGTAATCAGCACAAGTTAGAATGTGTGCAACTCGGTGGTCGTTGTGGAGACACTGCAGCATGTAATCGCTCATGTGTGCCAGGCTGCCCAGAGGCAACGAAAAGCTGTCCTCTGTGGGAGGTGTATCGTCTGTGTCCTCTGTATCCCCCAGCCACGCACCAGTGATGGCCATGAGCTGGTCTGGGTGCCACCCTGCTGTGAACATCCTCCACCTCATCCTCCACCTCATCATCCTCAAGAACTGAGCCCTCGTGTTACGGCTGAGGATGGGGGAAACCCTCAGCCGTGCAATGCTAGAAGATGTTTGGTCGCTGCTCGACCAGGACGACAGAATTAGGGAGCTGGTCACCTCCTAGCGCGTCCCTAATACTGACCCTGACTCCTAGCCGTATGAGCCAACCCTGATGGTGGGAGAGCTCGTACACCGGAAACCTTGGGGTCCCTACTAGCCCTCAGGGTGGCCCTGAACTAGGAGCAGGGTAAGACGACCTGTTCCTCCTGGATACGGAGGAACAGGAGTCTCACTGGCCAAGCTGCAAGGAGATGGGGTACATAAACAGACCTATGGATATGGCAGTAGAACAACTCTAGTTCAAACCTACCTGCCACAGCCTTGCTGACTGGATCCCGTGCTCACAAGCTGATGTCCAGACCATACATAAATGGACACAGCAAACACACATACACACACACAGGAACCTAGATCCATAGCTGCATTAAACATGAAAGGAAAGCAACATCAACTTAACATCACATATAAACATTTATGACCACAAGGGTGGCCCTCACTGACAGATGGTATTAGAGACCAGGAGGATGCCTCCAGCTTACTACAAGGGTGGAGTACCCCTCCGCTACAGGTCTCCACTGAGGCGTAATAGCCCATGTAGCCACACCCACACACAGACACACCCAGTGTTCACACAAAGAAGGCAGTTAACCCTTCCTACACCAGATAAGGGAAGACAGCCACTAAAAGGGGAAGTGTACTCATAACATAAATCCCGTGCACACCAAAACAACAAAAGTGCACACATACAAACACAGGTGCCTGGTGCAACCGCATGCACTTTACAGCAAGCTGCCTAACACCAGCTCAGGCTGCTATACTGCCACACACATATACAACCACAGGTGAGGCAACATACTACAGCCCTCAACCTGTGATTGACAACAAGACAAGACCGCAGGCAGCTGCCTGCGGTTCCAGGAGTCACGGCCATGACCATGGTCGTGACACCTGGCTGGACAATTGTGTACCTGGCGTTTGTGGGTGCAGGAACCCACCCTCGGAGCCACTTGGGAATGACTGGCCGGAAACCCTACGAAATGAACTCTCTTCCTCCTCCTCCTTCTGTGCCACATCCTCCTCCATCATCGCCAGGAGCGTTTTTTCAAGGAGGCATAGAAGTGGTATAGTAACGCTGAGAACGGCATTATCAGCACTGGCCATGTTGTTGGAGTACTCGAAACAGTGCAACAAGGAACACAGGTCTGGCATGGAGGCCCAGTCATTGGTGGTGAAATGGTGCTGTTCCGCCGAGTGACTCACCCGTGCGTGCTGCAGCTGAAACTCCACTATCGCCTACTGCTGCTCGCACAGTCTGGCCAGCATGTGCAAGGTGGAGTTCCACCTTGTGGGCACGTCGCATATGAGGCGGTGAGTGGGAAGGCCAAAGTTACGCTGCAGCGCTGACAGGCGAGCAGCAGCAGGGTGAGAACGCCAAAAGCGCGCACAGACAGCCCGCACTTCCTGCAGCAGCTCTGACATATCGGGGTAATTTTTATAGAGTCTCTGCACCACCAAATTCAGCACATGCGCCAGGCAAGGGATGTGTGTCAAACCGGCTAGTCCCAGAGCTGCTACGAGATTTTGCCTATTATCGCACACCACCAGGCCAGGCTTGAGGCTCACTGGCACAAACCACTCATCGGTCTGTTGTTCAAGGCCCGTCCACAGCTCCTGCGCGGTGTGGGGTTTGTCCATTAAACAGATAAGTTTTAATACAGCCTGCTGTCGTTTACCCCTGGATGTGCTGAAGTTGGTGGTGAAGGTGTTACGCTGACCGGATGAGGAGCCAGTAGAGGATGAAGAAGTGGAGTAGGAGGAGGAAGCAACAGGAGGCAAACTGAAGTGCCCTGCAATCCTCGGTGGTGGAAGGACATGCGCCAAACTGCTATCCGCCTCAGGCCCCGCCGCCACTGCATTTACCCAGTGTGCTATTATGGAGATATAACGTACCTTACCCTGCTTACTGGTCCACGTATCCGTAGTGAGGTGTACCTTGCCACAGATGGTGTTGCGCAGTGCACACCTGATTTTGTCCCCCACTTGGTTGTGCAGGGAAGGGATGGCTCGCCTGGAAAAGTAGTGGCGCTGGGCACGACGTACTGTGGGATATCCACTGCCATAAGGCCTTTAAAACTATCCGTCTCCACCAGACGGAATGACAGCATTTCAAATGCCAGTAATTTGGAAATGATGGCATTCAGGGCTAGTGATCATGGGTGGGTAGGGGGGTACTTCCTCTTCCTCTCCAGTGTTTGGGATATGGAGAACTGAACGCTTCCGTGGGACATTGTGGAGATGCTTGGTGACCCAGGTGATGGTGTTGCTGAAAGATCCTTTGTTTGCGGGGTGGCAGGTGGCACTGTCACTCCAGAGGTGGATTAAGAGGCCGAGACTGCAGCAGAAGAGGAAGCAGGAGGAGCCAGAGACCTTTCTTGGTTTTTGAGGTGTCTACTCCACTGCAGCTCGTGCTTAGCACTTAAATGCCTGATCATGCAGGTTGTGCTCAGGTTGAGAACGTTTATGCCTCGCTTCAGGCTCTGATTGCACAGCGTGCAATCCACTCGTGTCTTGTCATCAGCATATTGTCTGAAGAACTTCCACGCCAGGGAACTCCTTGGAGCTGGCTTTGGTGTGCTCGGTCCCTTGCTGCGTTGGGCAGTAGCAGGCGTACTGTTTAGAGGAAGGCCACTTCGCTTTTGCACCCTGCTCCCTCTTCTGCTGTGCTGGTGGCTCTGTGCGACCACCTCCTCTTCCTCCGAACTACATAGGTCACTCGCATGACCTTGATTCCATGTTGGGTCGAGGACCTCATCGTCCTCCACATCATCTTCCACCCAGTCTTCACCCCTGCCTTCCTTGTCGGTCTGCACACTTTCGAAAGCCCCAGCAGTTGGCACCTGTGTTTCGTCATCATCCGAGACGTGCTGAAATGGTCCTCCCATGTACTCATCTTGAAAGATAAGTGGTTGGGCATCGGTGAACTCAATCTCTTCCACTTCTGGGGCAGGGCTAGGTGGATGGCCCTGGGAAACCCTGCTAAAGGAGTCATCAAAAAGCAGAAGAGACTGCTGCATGACTTGGGGCTCAGACTGCTTGGATGATTTGCAAGGGGGTGAGGTGAAAGACTGATGGACATCGACTGCAGGTGCCAACTGTGGTCTTTCAGCAGGAGACTGGGTGTGAGACAATGTGAAGGAACTGAATCCACTGTCAGCAACCCAATCTACTATCGCCTTTACTTGTTCAGGCCTCACCATTCCTAGAGTCGCATTAGGCCCGACCAAATACCGCTGCAGGTTCTGTCGCCTACTCGCACCTGAGGAAGGGTTTTCACTTGTGAGTGTAGCTGGCACAGATCGACCACGTCCTCTCCCTGCAACAGGAGCTCCACCAGCAGCACCACGACCTGGGCCACGTCCCTTATTTGACGTTTTCCTCATGTTTCTCGAATTTAGGATCTTGCCCTAAATGGGTGTTTATTTAATAGTAGACTAGAACAACAGTATGTACAGGGTGTATCTCACACGGCCTGAACCAGACTAGGTCTCAATTAAATTTGTTTGCCCAAAATGGCTGTATTTCAAATACCTGAATCAAACCCCTGTATTTAAAGGGTGTATCTCACACGGCATGAACCAGACTAGGCCTCAATTAAAGATATGTGCACTAAATGGCAGTATTTCAAATATCTGAATATAAACCAAATATATAAAGGGTGTATCTCACAATGACATCTGCAGTAAAGGCTTCCTAAATAAACTTTTTTTTTGCCCAAACGGGTGTTTGTTCAGTAACTGAATATGGCAGCAGTATATAACCCTGGAATTTCAAACGTCAAGATCCTGCAAGGCTTGAAGAATTGTGTATTTTGCCCCAAAAATTGTGTTTTATTAATAGAAGAATATAAGCCCTGTATATACAGGGTGTATGTCACACAGCCTGACCCACACTAGGCCTCAATTAAAGATTTGTGCACAAAATGGCGGTATTTTTAAATATCTGAATATAACCCAAATATATAAAGGGTGTATCTCACAATGACATCTGCAGCAAAGGCTGCCAAATAAACTTTTTTTTGCCCAAACGGGTGTTAGTTTAATAACTGAATATGGCAGCAGTATATAACCCTTGAATTTCAAACGTCAAGATGCTGCAAGGCCTGAAAAATTTTGTATTTTGCACAAAAAAGTTGTTTTATTAATAAAGTAATCAAATCCCTGTATTTAAAGGGTGTATCTCACACGCCCTGAACCAGACTAGGCCTTCTTTTAATTTTGTTTGCCCAAAATGGCTGTATTTTAAATACCTGAATAGAACTCCTGTATATACAGGGTGTATCTCACACGCACTGATCCACACTAGGCCGCAATGAAATTTGTTTGCCCAAAATGGCTGTATTTCAAATACCTGAATAGAAGCCCTGTATTTAAAGGGTGTATTTCACACGCCCTGATCCATGTTGTGGAAATTTTATTAAGATGTGTATTTAATATATTGTGTATTGTCATCATGTCTCTCAGTGTCAGGGTAAACCATTGGAGTAGATATCTTCCCGTGTATGTCCTGTCACAGCTGCTGGGCACAGAGGTCTCCGTCGGCGAATGGTCCATGTGCTAAGCACTGGGCTGTGGGCCGGGGAAGACTGATGTGTTCAGCTGAGCAGTGTTTTGCTGGCTGATGTATGGACGCCGGCTAGGGCCCCCGCACAAGACGCGGATTTATTGGCTTGGCGTGAATGCATTTGTTAAGAGAACAATATAACGAAAGGAACGTGCGTTTGTTGTCTCTAGTGCGCCTGATCAGCCGCTGGAGATAATGACGCTGTCCTGTAAATAAACATGCATGAGGATCATTGTAACTTTATTTGGCATTGATCACTGAGCAAGGCTAGATAAGGTTCGCTCCAGTGCTAATGGTAGATTATTGCATACATGTGTTTGTTAGCTAGGGTATTCTAAATGATGGTGTCTTCCTATGTCATCACTTCCTGTATGTCATCACTTCCTGCATCCTTGTAATGGGCCAGCCCCTTTTACACCTTTTGTGAGTAAATAAAAGTGAACAGACTGGGCAGGGAGGAGAGGAGTTGCTCAGCAAGAATTCAACATGAAAGCACCTTTGGCTGACTGCGGTTGAGATTTTTACCTTTCCTTACACAAAGACATTGGAGAGCAGATTACAACTATTGATATTTCTATTTCATCCACACTAGGACGCTATCAAAGAATTGTGCCTAAAATGGCTTTATTTCAAATAACTGAATAGAAAGACAGTATGTAAAGGCGGTATCTCACAATGACATCTGCAGCAAAGGCTGCCAACTTATTTTTTTTTGCCCAAACGGGTTTTTGTTTAATAACTGAATTTGACAGCAGTATATAATCTGGCAAAAAAGTGTGTTTTTAAAAACCCAGAAAATTGTGGATGTATTTCTAGCTTAAATTGCACACTGACTAAGCCTGCAAAGGCACCAGATGTTGTAAATTGCCCAAAAATTATTTTTTTTAAAAAAACTGATTATTTGTGCTGTTTTTAAAGCTTGGATTTCAATGTCCCAAAAGCTCAGATGCAGTGCTGGTGCACTGAGCTTGCATAAAATGGCCTCCGCCGCCGCCCACCTAACTGACTTCTAAAAGTTATTTTTTTTTCCGTCACTGGGCTCAGGGCAGGATAAAAAAAATTGTGCCCTGCACCCACACAACACAATGTATGTAGATCGCTGGGTTAGATTCAAGTTTTGAGCAAAGATTCTCTCCTATTCTCTCCCTGAAATCACCAGTAGCATCCTCTCCCTACACTAAGTACAGCAGAGTGACGTGCAGTGCTACGTGACTCCAGCTTATATAGAGGCTGGGTCACATGGTGCACTGGCCAATCACAGCCATGCCATTAGTAGGCATGGCTGTGATGGCTTCTAAGGGCATAGAGTTAAACGCGTGTTGATTGGCTGCTCTGCAGCCTTTCAAAAAGAGCAGAGAAATCACCGAACCCAAACTTTTACTAAAATGTTCGGGTTCGGGTCCGGGTTCCAAAAATCCTAAAGTTCGGTACGAACCCGAACTTTACAGTTCGGGTTCGCTCAACCCTAGTGAAATGCCACTAGAGGGGGCTTGACTGGAAGCCTAGGAGTGAAGTTGGATATCAGCACAGTTCCGCTCAGTGAATGCTAAATCCACTGCCATCTACCCTCTTCAAGCATCATCTTGGCTTCAATTCGACTCAGAACTGCTAAAAACAACTCCATCATTTTGACCTGACTCCCGAGTGATTTTACCTAATAAAACCGGAGTTACCGCTTGGGCCTACTTCTGATGGAGAGTCGCGGACTAGAGTGACAGCTCGCGCAAGCTCAAAGGTCAAGCACCACCTCGTCAGAGTCACCCCGCCTTACCGAACACCCACAAGGCTCCCACGGGTGACCACCAGAGAGAATATCCAAGGTAATAACAGCCCTGAGAACACTTACATCCTCCGGGGCCAGTCCACTATCTTGACAGGCGCAGCAAGGCTCCATAGTGCAGTGACGCATCTGCAATATACAGCGCCCAGGACTCTCTAAAAACGGGTCACTCCGGAGATACCCAGGGGGATCACTAAAGCCTTCCGGGCTAGTGAATTACCAGCGTTTTAAGTCACGTTCTCCCACCCATTACCTATTCCCCCCTCCCTTTTTTGTCTTCTCTGCTTATTACATAATATCTTTGCACCCCCCTAAATAGCCTACCATTATACTGTAATAAATAGGCTAAATTTTTTTGGGACCTCCTAACCCACATTACAGAGGTCTGCCATAACTATTACTTCTTAAAGGGCCATCAATCCAATTTTTTTCTGACTGCAAGGTAGTCAGAGTGAATAGCTGCTAGGCCTCAAACTTTCCATCCCTAGAGCCATTGCTATCCAGCTGATTGAAGTGGATGATGTGAGAACTGTTCCCTCCTCAGTTGTTTATTGTTCATCCATAAATCAGCATGTCATAACATCATAAATTTTTGGAAGGAATGGTTGCAAGCTTTACAGAGGTCCAGGTCCTCTTGCACTTATATGGTGAAAGTGGGCAGATACAGGGGACCAAGAAAATAGAGGGAGGAGAAAGAATATCCACCTCAGAGGAGTCCCGGAATCTGTCACAGCTGAAGCGATACCTAAAGCAGTGTCTGAAATATGCCTCTTGCTGCTTGGCACGGACTATTCCGAACCCATTGTTATTGAAAGATCCCCCAGAGCCTTACGTCCTAAACCTAATGAACCACCAAGAGACATAATCTGCAAACTCCTAAACTTCACACAAAAAGAACAAGTGATGAAGAAAGCAACCAAATAGTATATGAAGGCTCGCCGATTTTTCTGTTCCAAGACCTAGCCCCTGCTACTCTAAACAAGAGATGCATTCTCAAACCACTCACAGACTACCTGAGACACAAACAGATTGCCTTCCATTGACTGTTTCCCTTTGGGATGTTAATTACATGGAAAGAAAAGAAGTATGTCGTCAGATCCCCAAAGGACCTTCCGGATATCTTCGCTGCCCTGGAAATAGAAGATGTAGACATTCCGGATTGGTCTACGACGAATGATGTGTGAATTCCTTCTGAAATCATGCCGTCGACCTCATGGGAGACAGTTACCTCTGATAGAACACAGAGTCAAGAAAAAACAAGGATTTGTTTTCCCCTAATAGAATCCATTGCTGAAGGCTTGACAGTAGTTGGAGGAGACCTAAACGCTACTTTAAATCCAACCCTAGACTCCTCATCCCGCAAATCGAGTTTGTCTCTTAGGACACTTCGTTTCATAAAAGATGGCTTCTGGAACTTAAATCTTATGGATGTATGGCGTATACTCAACCCAGACACACAAGATTATACCTTCTACTCTCACCCCCACCAATCATATCACAGATTGGATTACCTCTTTGTGTCTAAGGAACACCTTCAGCTCTGTCATGGACCCAAAATAGGCTCTATACTCTTGTCGGACCATGCTCCCATATTTTTACCAATTTCAGCACCCACACCTAACCCAAGTAAATTTAAATGGCGGCTAAATGAGTCCTTATTGAGCAACCAAAAGATCAGGGAGAAGATATCGGATTTACTTAAGGAATATTTTTCCATTAATAAAATACCCGAAACTTCAGATCAGTCGCTTTGGGACACTGGGACACCCATAAGCCTTATATTAGAGGACACTTCATTAGCCTTGGGGCATTTCTAAAAAAAGAGAGGAATAAAAAAATAGACTCCTTGAGTAGTAGGATTTTCTCCTTAGAAAAAATACATAAAAAATCCCTATTAAAGTCCCACTTTATAGAGCTTTCATCCCTAAAAGCAGAACTGAAATCCCTATTACAACAGTCTACCGCCAAATATTTCTTAAATTCTCAACACAAGTTCTATGCTCATGGGGACAAAGCGTCCAAATTCATGATGCGAAGAATAAAAGATAGAAGATCCACAAACTATATACACCAACTGGAATCCCCCCAGGGTGTTCCCCTGTATTCTTCAAAACTTATAGGAACTCAATTCCGCACATTTTATGAAGCACTATATAACCTTCCTCATACCTTGAACCCAGAAACCCACTCAGATCTCCTTGCATCCTTCCTGGATTCAATTTCCCTACCTACTTTAACCCCTGAAAATAAACTTATGTTGGCCTCCCAATTTACCCTAGAGGAATTGACTAAGGCATTAGCTCAATCCCCACATGGCAAGAGCCCTGGCCCTGATGGGTTTCCAGTACTCTATTACAGGACATTCCAACAAGTGGTTCTCCCGCATCTGCTCTCAGTCTGCAACATGGCTTTACAGGGGAAACATTTATCTAGAGATATGACAATGGCCCATATAACTTTAATTCCCAAAGAGGGGAAAAACCCAAAACATTGCGCAAGCTATAGGCCCATCTCACTTCTTAATATTGACCTTAAATTACTTGCGAAAATGTTGGCCAATCGCCTTGCGACCCTTCTTCCCTTGCTTGTACATGGGGATCAGGTGGGTTTTGTCAGAGGAAGAGAGGGTAGAGACAACACGGCTAGGGTCCTAAACGTGATATTCTATTCCGTTTTGAGGTCTAAGCCGCTGCTTCTTTTAAGCACGGATGCAGAAAAAGCATTCGATAGAATAGGTTGGGAATATCTGAAACAAATCTTGTTTAGGTTTGGCCTGCCTGATCCCTTTGTACAAGCTACTTTCGCAATGTACTCCCAGGCTTCAGCATCGGTATTGATAAATGGAGACCTAACCGACCCCTTCAGAATACAAAATGGCACCAGTCAGGGATGTCCCCTATCACCCTTACTTTTTGTTTTAGCCCTGGAGCCCCTTTTTGCTAGACTGAGAGCGGATCGGGACATCCATGGAATCATGCTAGGTGGCCAAAACCACAAACTTGCGGCTTTTGCAGATGACATAATGATTATGACATCCAACCCTAATACTTCACTCCCCTTAATCCAAAAATACCTAGATACGTACAGCCTTTTGTCAAATTTTAAGATAAATAAACAAAAATCCTTAGTGAAATGCGTGAAGATTTCCCATCGAAACCAATTGAGCCTAAAAGAGAACTCTCCCTTCGATTGGTCATCTCCATACATCACTTACCTGGGGATCAAGATAAGCCCTAACCCGTCTGAATTATTTGCACTTAACTATTTGCCCCTTTTACAATCCATCACTGCTGACATAAATAGACTAAATATCCCTACTATATCTTGGTTTGGTCGTAAAAACCTTTTGGTTTCGCTAATTTTACCTCGCCTTACTTATCTCCAACAGGTTTTACCCATCCCTGTCCCTAAGTCTTATTATGTCTCCCTCAGAAAACTTTTTTGCTTGTTTATTTGGACCCAAAAAAAGCCAAGACTCTCCTACTCCCTATTAACACACCCTAAGCATTCAGGAGGTATAGCTTTCCCAGACCCAGAAACATATGGCAGGGCTGTCTTGCTATCAAGAGCAATAGATTGGCTTAGAACACCCAATCCTAAATCTTGGGTAGCGATGGAGCAAGAACTTGTAGGTCCACCCTTTCGGTCACTTCTGTTAGGGAACTCCAGTCTGAATAAAATCCCCTCCTGTTCATTTCCAATAATACAAGCTACCCTTAATGCATGGAAGCATCTCCAATCCTCGCATTGCGCAATACCCTTCCCATCACCGACTCTATCGGTGGGGGATGTTTTAGGCACTTCTCTCCCAGTAATAAGAGACTGCACTCCACGAGACATTAGAGAATCTACTATCTCCATTTTTGCCCTTCATCAGTCTGAGGATACCCTCCCCACAATTAAAGAGATCCAAACTAAACTTAACCCCCGTAAACAGTTTTTACCAGCCATCCTATATCTTCACTCTTATGTTTCACTACACATTTCTAGTAGGGATCAGCTTAGACCCTTGGTTTGGGTTGAATCGCTTTTCGCCCACCCTAACCCACCAAAAAAGTTAATCTCACAATTATACAGAAAACTTAACAACCCTCCGTCATTAGTCAAACCAGCTTTTATTAGAAACTGGGAAAAAGACCTGAGCCTTGATTTCACATTGCCCAACTTACCAAAGATACTTCTTTCTCCGCACAAGTCATCTCGCTGTGTGCGTATACAGGAGAATGGGTATAAACTCTTAACCAGATGGTACAGAACGCCAGATGTGACATCTCTTTACTCAGACACAGCGATGGACCAATGTTGGAGATGCCTTGAGGATAGAGGGTCATTCTTTCACATATGGTGGTCCTGTCCCATAATTAACAAATGGTGGAAATCCATATTTGACTTAAGCAATTTGATTTGTCACACAAATATACAGATGTCCCCTTCACTAGCTTTACTCAATATAGATATCAACACAACGCCCCCACATCCCTCCTTTCTATTTAGACAATTATTGATTGCTGCACGCTTATTAGTACCTAAACTCTGGTTATCAACCTCTACTCCATCTTTGGAACAATGGAAACTGAAGGTTGACCAACTGTTCAGGTTTGAGGAGATTTCCTCTTGGGAAACACGGACTCACAACACATTCTCTAAACAATGGAAGAAGTGGTCTGAATATAGACACCCTAGCCGAGATAACTAATTTTACGACTATACAAACTTTCATTAACATAGGTGCCCTGTCCCCTGTTAAGACTCCTCATGTAATGCGAAAGGTTGAGAAGGCTTCTACCACTTACTAGATAAGTTATAAAGGGTAGTATTGTACTTATATTTGCTTATCTTTATATGTAAGTAACCCTATTTATAGGGATATTGCTTTGATGTATAATGGCACTTATGTCGTGCTTGAGATATATATGTATGATGCATTCATATGTACCTTGATATATATGATACATTTATATGTACCTTGTTATGTTATGTTTTATAATTTTAAATAAAAAAATTTAAACAAAAAAAAAAAGAAGAAACAAGGAAAATTGACCCCAAGACACATCATCTCAGAAGATGATTGAAGGTTCTCGCTAGTATTGGGGAATTAAGTTAGCTCTGGCATATGTGGATTCACCACACTGCCACAATTGTACCAGACCCTTGTGGTACATTTGGGGACCCCACTTGCTTGACCTTCCCGGCCTTTTACCAGCTGTTATAGCTAGGGCTGTTTATTTTGGATCTTGGCCGGTCGGACATGGGAACACTGGTCTTGATTATGTTCAGCTTACCAGTGGTTATTTCATAATGTAAAACTCTTAATTTAGCTTAACCTTACTCGTTGCAAATTTGATGTCACCCCTTCCTAGTACTGTATGCTCTCCGTATGGTTCAACATATGCCGCTTCCTGACTTCACAGTTAGCGGCCAACTTTTGACCACGTTCAAAAGTTTTGACCTTATTTGGTTTAAACTCAGGTTTAAAGTCCTCCCTAGAGTCTATTTGAAATGTAGGATTATTTGTATTATTGTTAACATTTGTCTTATTTTATGTGTTGTAGCTCCTTCTTTGTCCCCCCTTTCCTTACCCATCTTCCCAAGACTGAACGTCAAGCACCTACTTTCACCCGACCGGCAGTCGCTCTGGGTCCATCCAGATTATGCCATATTATGTTCTGTTATGGCGGCACTCCGAATAGCTACATATAAAGTGAGAGTCTTTAAAGCTCCTGCAAAGAGGTTCAAAATTTTACAGCAGTTACATAAAGAAAAAGCCAATATTATTTTTATACAGGAGACTCATTTTAAACACAACAAGATACCTAACCTCTCGCGCGCTCGTTATAATCTTTGGTATCATAGTTCCTCAGTTCATTCCAACAGATTGGGGGTGAGCTTGGGAATTCATAAACATACAGATTTTTCACTGATAGATTTAAAATCAGACAAAGAAGGATGTTTTTTATTGGTGAAAGGGAAAATAAATACACAACTCTACACCTTCGTCAACATCTACGCTCCTAATGTTGCACATAGACAATGGTTTGAGGCCTTTTGGCAACAACTGGAAAAGTTTAAAGAGGGCTTAGTAGTTTTAGCTGGAGATTTCAGTGTTTCCCTCAAACCCCCAAACAGACACCTCCTCCGGCAGGACAGCAGTACCAAAAAGGATGCTGAACAGTATAATTTTTTTTTATATACATAAGCACGCTCATTGATGCTTGGCGCACCTTAAACCCGAACACACATGACTTTACCTCCCCCCCCCCCTCACAGCACATACCATAGAATAGACTATGTTCTTTTTCCAGCAGCCCAAATTCATCTCTGTACAGAAGCACAGATTGGCCCAATGGTCCATTCAGATCATGCTCCTGTCTATGTGACTTTTAGAGAGCAATAAAATCCTTCTGCTCCCATTTTACAGGGGCAGGATTGGGCTCCCCTCCTTTAAGAGATATTACCGGGCAGTTCACCTCAGCAGAATAATAGACTGGGTCAGAAAACCAACCTACAAACAGTGGATACTACAAGAGAAGTGCTTGTCAAAATACCCACTAAGAGCCCTGATCTTCTCGGACCCGGGTGACTCTGCACAGATTCCGAAGGATAACACCCTCCTGTTGGCAACCCTATCGATCTGGAGACTCCCTGAGATAAGAGAGATATGCTTCAGATATCCTTCAGCTGTGCTCTCTATTGGAGATTGCCTTCTGTCCTCAGGAAAAGATTACTTCTCCGTACCAATCCAAATTCGAAATTCTAGGTTACCATCAAAAGAGTTGCTAGATCAAGAGGGAGCATTTCTGAACACCTCCACTATTAGAATGAAATTTCAATTACCTCACCTAAATGAGTTACAACACGCAATCTTTCGTTCTTCCCTCAGGAGGGTGTTGTCTCAGGATAATCTGCCATCACCATTACATGGTTCGAGTGACTGTTGGCACAGACACAATATCCATCTAAACAAATTTGCACTATCTGCCAAAACTTACTTAAGTCAGGCCCCACATCCTCGCCCTACTATATAAGAGAGTGGGAAAGAGACCTGGCTACGTAATTCTTGGACATTCAAGATATCTTATTGGCTCCTAAGCTCGCTTCGAGGTGCACCACCATCCAAGAAAACTCATAAAGTCTTGACCAGATGGTAGTTGACCCAGTTAAGCTAAAAATGATGTATGGATCCTCATCTGACCTCTGCTGGAGATGCCAGGACAATAAAGGTACATTTCTACATATCTGGTGGTCTTGCCCCTCGTTGGTGACCTTTTGTAAACAGATATTTGATAACATGAGAAACATTCTCAAGCTAAACAACACCTCATTACTGATGTGCTCCAAAATTGCATTGCTCACCTTGCTGCCGGGAACACTACCAAACTCAAAAAAATGCTTATTGAGGACAATGATAGCAGCAGCTAGACTACTGATCGCCTCCAACTGGAAGTCTAAGGTGACCCCGCCCATAGCACGATGGCTAGACAAATGGAATCTCTTTCTTGTTTAGAGGAACTCTCACATTGGGAACAGAAATCCCACCATAAATATGCCACAACACGGACACCATGGGTGAAATGGAGAACTAATAACTAAGGTAGGCCACCCCTCTCAATACCATTACTCTCACTAACTCTATGGCATCTATCATCTAGACCCCCAGATTGTGACGGCCTCCCCCTTCCCCCTTTGCCCCTTCCCTTCTTTGTCTACCCCCATCTGTTACGTTGTTTACCTATTGTTTCATCTTTGTTTACATTATTTACGAATGCACTATAGAGTGACCAGGGGAATTCACAAGACAACAACGGAGAATGAGCCCCCTATCTCTGATTGCATACTTGTTTGAGAGTGTTCTTGGTCTCTGTAATGTATAAACAAGATGTGGACTTTGTTCAACTGCATCTGTAATTGTCATGGATACTGGTGTAAGTTATGTTTACTCTTGGAAATCAATGAAAAGATTTTAAAAATAAAAGAAATGCCACTAGAGGAGCTGACGTGGTAATTGATAGTAAACTCTGCTAGAGACAGAAACCTCTTCCACTTGTTCTGACAGACACAAAGCATCTTAGGAACTGTTCCAAAACCTGGTTGACCTTTTCAGTTTGACCATTTTTTCTCCAGAGGTAATGCAGATGAGAGAGACAGTTTGATCCCTAGTTTCTTACTAAATTCTATCCAGAATCTCGAGACGAACTGCACTCCTTTATCTGAGACAATGGAATCATGTATCCCATGTAAGTTTTGAATATTGTCAGCAAACAAAGTGGCAATTTTTTTTTTTACGGAATAAGGTGACACATTTTTGAAAACCTATCAATGCCCACCCAGATGACCGTCTTCATAAAGATGTGGGTCAAAAGTCTCTGTGGAATGGGCAAGGGGCAAAGTAGACCCCCAGGACGCCTCCTGGGTAACTTGGCTCTTGTGCAAACATTACATGCAGAGGCAAAGGCTATCGCATCTCGTGACCAAGTAGGCCACCAGTAATCTCTTGAAACCGAATGTCTAGTACCAGCAATTCCCAGATGATCTGCAAGTACAGAGCAATGAGACTCCTCCAAACCCCTAAGTTGAAGATTTGGAGGAACAAACAATTTACCAGAAGGAAGATTACTGGGAGCCAAATCCTAACCACATTGTATTTCAGAGGCAAGATCAGGATTAACGGCAGTAAAGACAATACCAGGAGGAAGAATGTTAACAGGCTTGGTGTCAATAGAATCAGAGGTACCAAAGCTACCTAATAAAGCATCTGCTTTTAGATTACCAGACCCAGAAAGATAAGAAACAATAAAATTAAACCAAGTGAAGAACAAGGCCCAATCTGGTTGTCTAGGATTCAAACGTTTAGCACTGTCAAGACATATCAGATTCTTATGAGTACAATAATTTTCTGAAGAGTCCATTGAAGAAAATGTCGCCATTCCTCAAAGGCTCATTTGATGGCTAATAATTCTTGATTGCCAATATCATAATTCCTCTCTACAGAGGGAGATTTTCTAGAAAAGAAATCCCATGGCTGTAGATAAGTCAAGGAAGATAACAGACAATACAACTCACTTCTATCTCTGAAGCATCCCCCTCAATACAATAATGAATTGTTTGGTGACATCAGGTTGAAAAAGTATCAGAGCACGAATGAAACTCTCTTTCAGAGCTTCAAAAGCAGATGTGCCAGTGGACCTATGAATAAGGTCCACCCCCTCCTGCTTAAGTCAGTAAGCAGATTGGCAATGATTGAAATTATTGATATAATAATTAGCGAAACCAAGGTATGTCTGAAGGGCTTTGATGGAAATGGGTCTAGCCCAATCAACAACGATTTGCATTATAGTTGGGTCCATAATTTTTTTTTTAGGTGATATTATATAAACCAGGAAAGAGACTTCTCTTACACCAAAGACACATTTGCATACAACCTTTTTCACATGCATAACATGAGAGGCCCAGTCAGAAGAAAAAATTTAAATATCATCAAGATAGATAACCACAAACAGACCCAGGAATTTGTTGTAGCTACTGACATGTGACAAACTTTTCAAAGGCACTGTATTTCCACCACTGAAGTGTTGAATTTCAAAACATTTAGAAAATATATAGGTATGGAGGTTTAGTATCATTTTATTTCATTCCGTTTGCAAGTTAGGTTATATTGTACATGTCAAAAATGGAAGCATTTTCCTGGCTACCAGCTCCATATACAGAGGTGGATTTCAAAAGATATGTCTTCTAAGATATATAGATGGACATAAGAGGTGTCTTCTAAGATATATAGATGGACAGCAAGCGGTCACTTGGACAAGGAGCGAAGCTCAGCACATATCTTGCCTGATTCAATTATTTCATCCTTGTTTACATTCAGAAATTTAGCGTCCTGACATTTTGTCCCCGAGGGGAGGGTGAAGGTGAATTTCTGGAGAAGCGTGGAGAAGATCGTGAAGACTTCCATACGGGCCAGGTGCTCTCCAAGACAGACTCTCTTCCCTAGAAGAATAACACAAATAATGAAATAATCAGGTCATTTTTTTTTTTTAACAAATATCTGTTTATTTGTTTTTCACAAAGAAAATATAGTCATTATTTGCAATGTTACAGAATAGTGCAAAGTTACATATTCTTTTTCACATGGTCGAAAATATAGATAAATATAGAAAAATAGTCATACATAACAAGCGCTCGTCAAAATAATCAATTTGGCAAAGCATAGATATCAGTAGCATTAATTATTTCACTTGGACTAACTTGGGCCTTAAACAGCTCAAGAAATGCGGTTGTTATTATACTTAGGCTGATATTCTTTGTCGAGATATTACATTGTAGGCAAGAACATAGATAACTTTCGGAGGAGAGTGATATCCTCCAAGAAAATAAACAAAACATGTATCACAGGTTGTTTCCAGTATCTCTCTTAAACAAAACAAAAAAAATTGTCATTTACTTTTTCGGGTGAAATATAACCAATTTTTTGGGGTGTATAGTACCACTGCTATACCTAGTAGGCCGGTTAAAAAATAAATAAATTTTAATTTATAATAAAATATACTTGATTAATGCATTTTTAATTTTTAATTGAGTCTTTACCTTAAAACACACCTTTCCCTCTGCACTTAAACAAAGGGCCAGCAGAGAACCAGGGAAAAGAGGAAATATTTTTTTTGTGACCCCCTACCTTGCTCTGCAAAAGAAGTGAATAAGTTTGTCCTGAGTGACATGTCTGCCTGCTAGGATACTGAGCAGCATGTTGTATGTGTAGTACTACAAGTCCCAGCTGTACAATGACACTGCAGATACACACAGGATCTCTCCCCTACCTGTTCTTGTGCAATGCTCTGCAGAACTCCTCCAGTCTGTCAGCTCCTGTGTCCAGCATTTGTCTCCTCACTGTCTGCAGCTACTCAGTAAAGACTTCAGCCCTGAGTCTGTGCTGCTGAAGGGGTTAAAGTTTTTCCTGAAGAATGGCAGTGCAGAAGGGCGTGGCCAGCACACTGACATCTCCTGTACAGACACATATCTGCTCTTTCAGGCTTGTGCACGAAACATTATCAGAGCAGGGAGAGAAGCTGACATCATAGGTCATGTGAAATCCGAGAAATCAGCCACTGAAGATGCAGTAAGTGCATGGTAAAGCCTTTACAGTTGATTATTTAGAAACATACAAAGAACAAAAAAAAAATACTTGTACAAACCCTTCAAGCGGACAGGTAAAGGTGTGCTTTGGGGGGGACTCTATTACAAATTAAAAATGCATTAATCAAGTATATTATAAAAGTATTAGGGCATTAGGGACATTTTAACAAGACAGTAAAAGTTTAGATACTCTTTAAGTCATGTTGTGGCAGTGCAAAAACATGCTTTTGAATTACTTTTGTTAGCTGTAGAATAGTGTGCATAACTATTAGGCTCAGTTTACACTTCACTTATTTGGTCAGTTATATGTCAAAAACAGAACAGGTGCAGATCTTATCTGACCATACAGTAATGACTGGAATTAACTGACCAAATAACTGGTGTGAACTCAGCCTTACAGGTCAATGTTGGCATCAGGTATAATGAATTTAACCGTGCAGTGACCCAACATTCTACTACATAGTGAAAGAGTGGTCTCATTTTACACCATCTGCTGCTTTCACATAGATCTATAGATAACCTATTTTGTTAGCGACTGATACAAGTAGTGCTGACAGAGTGGGGAGAGTGTCAGCAGGAAGTTTGTGTTGATGTCACTGTGTATTTTTCCCTTCTTCTGATCCATCAGAACAACCCAAAATAAAACAGGATCCTGTCTTTTGAGCATCATCCTTCACAAAGTCAGTATGTGATCAGTAATTGATCAGTATTTGTAAGGCAAAAACAGGAGTGGGTCCAAAACAGAGATGACATGTGAAGGAACTATTTACATGTCTTCTGTGTTTTGGACCCACTCCTGCTTATGACTTCTAAATCATGAGCAAATCCTAATGCAAAATACTGACCGTGTGATTGAGGCCTTTTAGATGCTCCAAAGACAGGATCTGTTGTGTTTTTCATTTTTAGTTCTTCTGACAAAAAAGAAGGGTAAAATAAATGGTGATGTCAAAAAGGCCAAACAGTGACACGAGCGTCCCCAGAACAGACTGGTGACTGTGGCAACAGCATGAGGAGTCAACATAGGGGCCCCGTCACAGAGTGATGAGGTCGAAGGTAAATGCAGTGGCAATAACAGCACAAGATGGTGGCAGTAGAAGAACATGGTGTGTGTGTGACAACAGGTGAGTGGCAGCATCAGAATAGTGGCTGAAGCATGTGGCTAGAATTAACAAGCCATATTTCACAATGTTCTGTTGTGGCAGCACAGTGAAGTCAGGACTTACTGCCAGAATGATCTAGTCTGATGCATCAGGCACTGGCGTGTGGAAATCCTGGCTGATCCAAGCTTGATTCATCTTTATAAAAGGATAATCTCTTAATATTTTGTGTTGAAAGGCGAGTTCTCTTTCAGGTAACTATGCACCTCGCCACACTAAATACCTGCTCTGATGCCACACTACTGGCCGGGCAGGAAAGCTTGTCCAGGGCAAACTCTCAATTATATCCACAAATCAAGTTTGGCTGCCAGTAGTCCAGAGGATCTTGGATCTGGTGTGACATGTTCTGCAGCTGCTGGTGCTTTCTTCAGTAGACGGGTGAAGAAACGTGCTCAGGTATATACAGTTGTAAGAAAAGTATGTAAACCCTTTGGAATGATATAGATTTCTGCACAAATTGGTCATAAAATGCGATCTGATCTTCATCTAAGTCACAACAATAGACAATCACAGTCTGCTTAAACTAATAACACACAAAGAATTAAATGTTACTGTAATGACCGACGACACGCACAGGGAGGAAAACAGGGAAAGCCCTGCCCAAGGGAGAGGGAAAGGTGGTGACCCCTAACTCACCTTGCGGCTGGCACCTGACTGCCCTGACGTCCCTAGACGGGTTCCTCACCCGTGCGGCGATCGCGTGCCTAAACCCTGGCTTTCCCTAATATGAGCCCTGGATAGTGAACAGGCCGGTGGGATCGCTAGTCCACACCACTATCACTAAGAGGGAAACACCAGGGAGAGGACAGACAAAACATACAAACACATACACCCAGGTGGGCGACCACAATAAACCAAAAAGGTCCAACAGGGATCTGGAGGGTAGCGTACTGGACCAACTACCAGCGAACGCAGCAACACAGCTCCAGAAGGTCAGAATAGATGTCCAGGCAGGAAGCTCTATATCTGGCAACCAGAGAAGTGTGAGAGAGAAATATAAGGAGGTCTGGGAGTGCTGGACAAGGAACAGCTGAGGAGAAGGAGCTACGGATCCCTGAGTGAGCCAAAAGGGTTTGCTAAGCAAACCCAGAAAGCTACCATAAGGAAAACAGCCCTATCTTAAATAGAGCGTGCAGCCAACCGCTGCGACTTCCTGACCCCGGGTATAACGGAGTCAGGCGTGGTCCTCGACACCCTCGTGACAGTACCCCCCTCTCTACGAGGGGCCTCCGGACACTCAGGACCAGGTCTCCCAGGATGAGAGGCATGAAAAACCCGAACTAACCTGTCGGCGTTTACCTCAGACGCAGGAACCCACATTCTTTCCTCGGGACCGTAACCTCTCCAATGCACCAGATATTGA
Source organism: Bufo bufo (assembly GCF_905171765.1). Classification (NCBI taxonomy): domain Eukaryota; kingdom Metazoa; phylum Chordata; class Amphibia; order Anura; family Bufonidae; genus Bufo; species Bufo bufo. The sequence goes on along the minus strand of NC_053393.1, from coordinate 9,680,198 downwards.
AGAGAGCGGCAGACCCGACGAGAATTAACAATTTTGGATATCTGAAATTCTAGGTTACCATCCACGACAACAGGAGGGGGTGGCAGCGGTGATGGTTCTAGAGGTGGAACATATTTTTTGAGTAACGACTTATGAAAAACATTATGAATTTTAAAAGTCTGAGGTAACTCCAGGCGAAAAGCCACGGGGTTGATGATGGCTACAATTTTGTAAGGGCCAATAAACCTAGGACCCAGTTTCCAAGAGGGAACCTTCAATTTAATATTCCTAGTAGACAACCACACATAGTCATTCACTCCTAGGTCCAGACCTGGCGACCGTCTCTTATCAGCCATGCATTTGTATTTACCTCCCATATTTTTCAAGTTAGCTTGCACCTTCTGCCATACCGATGAAAGAGATGACGAAAACCGTTCCTCTTCGGGAACCCCAGAAGACCCCCCCTCTTTGAAAGTACAGAATTGGGGATGAAAACCATATGCACCAAGAAATGGTGACTTGCCAGTGGATTCCTGACGACGATTATTTATGGCAAACTCAGCTAACGGTAAATATGATGACCACAACTCTTGGTTTTCAGACACAAAACATCTTAGATATGTCTCAAGGTTTTGGTTGGTAAGCTCAGTCTGTCCATTCGACTGAGGATGGAAAGCAGAGGAAAAGGACAAGTGTACCCCCAAACGAGAACAAAAAGCTTTCCAAAATTTAGAAATAAACTGGGTACCCCGATCCGAAACAACATCGGAGGGGACCCCGTGAAGCTTCACGATTTCACTGACGAATACCTGAGCAAGAGTCTTAGCATTAGGTAGTGCGGGTAACGCAATGAAGTGTACCATTTTGCTAAACCTTTCCACTACTACCAAAATAACTGTTTTACCCGCAGACAAAGGTAAGTCAGTGATAAAATCCATTGACAGATGTGTCCACGGTCTATTGGGAATGACGAGTGGTAATAGAGACCCTGCAGGACGTGTATGTGAAACTTTTGCGCGCGCACAGGTAGAACAAGAAGACACAAAATCCAATACATCCTGACGCAACCTTGGCCACCAAAAATGACGAGACAATAGTTCCAAGGTTGCTTTACTACCTGGGTGCCCAGCAAGTGCCGAATTATGATGTTCCTTTAATAATTCGAAACGTAAGTTCAACGGTACAAACAATTTCTCTGAGGGGCAAGAGACCGGGGCATCCCCCTGGGCCTCTAACACCTTCCCCTCCAAAACAGAGTGTACCGCAGAAACAACCACTCCTCTTTGAAGAATGGGTACCGGATCACTCACATTACCCCCTCCAGGGAAACAACGAGATAGTGCATCAGCCTTGGTGTTCTTTGCCCCAGGACGATAGGTAATCACAAAGTTAAACCTGGTAAAAAATAGCGACCACCTAGCCTGTCTAGGGGTGAGACGCTTAGCTGATTCGAGGTACAGAAGATTTTTGTGGTCCGTAATTACAGTGACGGGGTGGACTGCCCCCTCTAAGAAATGACGCCACTCCTCAAACGCAAGTTTAATAGCTAATAGTTCCCTATTGCCAATATCGTAGTTCTTTTATTTCATTCCGTTTGCAAGTTAGGTTATATTGTACATGTCAAAAATGGAAGCATTTTCCTGGCTACCAGCTCCATATACAGAGGTGGATTTCAAAAGATATGTCTTCTAAGATATATAGATGGACATAAGAGGTGTCTTCTAAGATATATAGATGGACAGCAAGCGGTCACTTGGACAAGGAGCGAAGCTCAGCACATATCTTGCCTGATTCAATTATTTCATCCTTGTTTACATTCAGAAATTTAGCGTCCTGACATTTTGTCCCCGAGGGGAGGGTGAAGGTGAATTTCTGGAGAAGCGTGGAGAAGATCGTGAAGACTTCCATACGGGCCAGGTGCTCTCCAAGACAGACTCTCTTCCCTAGAAGAATAACACAAATAATGAAATAATCAGGTCATTTTTTTTTTTTAACAAATATCTGTTTATTTGTTTTTCACAAAGAAAATATAGTCATTATTTGCAATGTTACAGAATAGTGCAAAGTTACATATTCTTTTTCACATGGTCGAAAATATAGATAAATATAGAAAAATAGTCATACATAACAAGCGCTCGTCAAAATAATCAATTTGGCAAAGCATAGATATCAGTAGCATTAATTATTTCACTTGGACTAACTTGGGCCTTAAACAGCTCAAGAAATGCGGTTGTTATTATACTTAGGCTGATATTCTTTGTCGAGATATTACATTGTAGGCAAGAACATAGATAACTTTCGGAGGAGAGTGATATCCTCCAAGAAAATAAACAAAACATGTATCACAGGTTGTTTCCAGTATCTCTCTTAAACAAAACAAAAAAAATTGTCATTTACTTTTTCGGGTGAAATATAACCAATTTTTTGGGGTGTATAGTACCACTGCTATACCTAGTAGGCCGGTTAAAAAATAAATAAATTTTAATTTATAATAAAATATACTTGATTAATGCATTTTTAATTTTTAATTGAGTCTTTACCTTAAAACACACCTTTCCCTCTGCACTTAAACAAAGGGCCAGCAGAGAACCAGGGAAAAGAGGAAATATTTTTTTTGTGACCCCCTACCTTGCTCTGCAAAAGAAGTGAATAAGTTTGTCCTGAGTGACATGTCTGCCTGCTAGGATACTGAGCAGCATGTTGTATGTGTAGTACTACAAGTCCCAGCTGTACAATGACACTGCAGATACACACAGGATCTCTCCCCTACCTGTTCTTGTGCAATGCTCTGCAGAACTCCTCCAGTCTGTCAGCTCCTGTGTCCAGCATTTGTCTCCTCACTGTCTGCAGCTACTCAGTAAAGACTTCAGCCCTGAGTCTGTGCTGCTGAAGGGGTTAAAGTTTTTCCTGAAGAATGGCAGTGCAGAAGGGCGTGGCCAGCACACTGACATCTCCTGTACAGACACATATCTGCTCTTTCAGGCTTGTGCACGAAACATTATCAGAGCAGGGAGAGAAGCTGACATCATAGGTCATGTGAAATCCGAGAAATCAGCCACTGAAGATGCAGTAAGTGCATGGTAAAGCCTTTACAGTTGATTATTTAGAAACATACAAAGAACAAAAAAAAAATACTTGTACAAACCCTTCAAGCGGACAGGTAAAGGTGTGCTTTGGGGGGGACTCTATTACAAATTAAAAATGCATTAATCAAGTATATTATAAAAGTATTAGGGCATTAGGGACATTTTAACAAGACAGTAAAAGTTTAGATACTCTTTAAGTCATGTTGTGGCAGTGCAAAAACATGCTTTTGAATTACTTTTGTTAGCTGTAGAATAGTGTGCATAACTATTAGGCTCAGTTTACACTTCACTTATTTGGTCAGTTATATGTCAAAAACAGAACAGGTGCAGATCTTATCTGACCATACAGTAATGACTGGAATTAACTGACCAAATAACTGGTGTGAACTCAGCCTTACAGGTCAATGTTGGCATCAGGTATAATGAATTTAACCGTGCAGTGACCCAACATTCTACTACATAGTGAAAGAGTGGTCTCATTTTACACCATCTGCTGCTTTCACATAGATCTATAGATAACCTATTTTGTTAGCGACTGATACAAGTAGTGCTGACAGAGTGGGGAGAGTGTCAGCAGGAAGTTTGTGTTGATGTCACTGTGTATTTTTCCCTTCTTCTGATCCATCAGAACAACCCAAAATAAAACAGGATCCTGTCTTTTGAGCATCATCCTTCACAAAGTCAGTATGTGATCAGTAATTGATCAGTATTTGTAAGGCAAAAACAGGAGTGGGTCCAAAACAGAGATGACATGTGAAGGAACTATTTACATGTCTTCTGTGTTTTGGACCCACTCCTGCTTATGACTTCTAAATCATGAGCAAATCCTAATGCAAAATACTGACCGTGTGATTGAGGCCTTTTAGATGCTCCAAAGACAGGATCTGTTGTGTTTTTCATTTTTAGTTCTTCTGACAAAAAAGAAGGGTAAAATAAATGGTGATGTCAAAAAGGCCAAACAGTGACACGAGCGTCCCCAGAACAGACTGGTGACTGTGGCAACAGCATGAGGAGTCAACATAGGGGCCCCGTCACAGAGTGATGAGGTCGAAGGTAAATGCAGTGGCAATAACAGCACAAGATGGTGGCAGTAGAAGAACATGGTGTGTGTGTGACAACAGGTGAGTGGCAGCATCAGAATAGTGGCTGAAGCATGTGGCTAGAATTAACAAGCCATATTTCACAATGTTCTGTTGTGGCAGCACAGTGAAGTCAGGACTTACTGCCAGAATGATCTAGTCTGATGCATCAGGCACTGGCGTGTGGAAATCCTGGCTGATCCAAGCTTGATTCATCTTTATAAAAGGATAATCTCTTAATATTTTGTGTTGAAAGGCGAGTTCTCTTTCAGGTAACTATGCACCTCGCCACACTAAATACCTGCTCTGATGCCACACTACTGGCCGGGCAGGAAAGCTTGTCCAGGGCAAACTCTCAATTATATCCACAAATCAAGTTTGGCTGCCAGTAGTCCAGAGGATCTTGGATCTGGTGTGACATGTTCTGCAGCTGCTGGTGCTTTCTTCAGTAGACGGGTGAAGAAACGTGCTCAGGTATATACAGTTGTAAGAAAAGTATGTAAACCCTTTGGAATGATATAGATTTCTGCACAAATTGGTCATAAAATGCGATCTGATCTTCATCTAAGTCACAACAATAGACAATCACAGTCTGCTTAAACTAATAACACACAAAGAATTAAATGTTACTGTAATGACCGACGACACGCACAGGGAGGAAAACAGGGAAAGCCCTGCCCAAGGGAGAGGGAAAGGTGGTGACCCCTAACTCACCTTGCGGCTGGCACCTGACTGCCCTGACGTCCCTAGACGGGTTCCTCACCCGTGCGGCGATCGCGTGCCTAAACCCTGGCTTTCCCTAATATGAGCCCTGGATAGTGAACAGGCCGGTGGGATCGCTAGTCCACACCACTATCACTAAGAGGGAAACACCAGGGAGAGGACAGACAAAACATACAAACACATACACCCAGGTGGGCGACCACAATAAACCAAAAAGGTCCAACAGGGATCTGGAGGGTAGCGTACTGGACCAACTACCAGCGAACGCAGCAACACAGCTCCAGAAGGTCAGAATAGATGTCCAGGCAGGAAGCTCTATATCTGGCAACCAGAGAAGTGTGAGAGAGAAATATAAGGAGGTCTGGGAGTGCTGGACAAGGAACAGCTGAGGAGAAGGAGCTACGGATCCCTGAGTGAGCCAAAAGGGTTTGCTAAGCAAACCCAGAAAGCTACCATAAGGAAAACAGCCCTATCTTAAATAGAGCGTGCAGCCAACCGCTGCGACTTCCTGACCCCGGGTATAACGGAGTCAGGCGTGGTCCTCGACACCCTCGTGACAGTACCCCCCTCTCTACGAGGGGCCTCCGGACACTCAGGACCAGGTCTCCCAGGATGAGAGGCATGAAAAACCCGAACTAACCTGTCGGCGTTTACCTCAGACGCAGGAACCCACATTCTTTCCTCGGGACCGTAACCTCTCCAATGCACCAGATATTGAAGAGAGCGGCAGACCCGACGAGAATTAACAATTTTGGATATCTGAAATTCTAGGTTACCATCCACGACAACAGGAGGGGGTGGCAGCGGTGATGGTTCTAGAGGTGGAACATATTTTTTGAGTAACGACTTATGAAAAACATTATGAATTTTAAAAGTCTGAGGTAACTCCAGGCGAAAAGCCACGGGGTTGATGATGGCTACAATTTTGTAAGGGCCAATAAACCTAGGACCCAGTTTCCAAGAGGGAACCTTCAATTTAATATTCCTAGTAGACAACCACACATAGTCATTCACTCCTAGGTCCAGACCTGGCGACCGTCTCTTATCAGCCATGCATTTGTATTTACCTCCCATATTTTTCAAGTTAGCTTGCACCTTCTGCCATACCGATGAAAGAGATGACGAAAACCGTTCCTCTTCGGGAACCCCAGAAGACCCCCCCTCTTTGAAAGTACAGAATTGGGGATGAAAACCATATGCACCAAGAAATGGTGACTTGCCAGTGGATTCCTGACGACGATTATTTATGGCAAACTCAGCTAACGGTAAATATGATGACCACAACTCTTGGTTTTCAGACACAAAACATCTTAGATATGTCTCAAGGTTTTGGTTGGTAAGCTCAGTCTGTCCATTCGACTGAGGATGGAAAGCAGAGGAAAAGGACAAGTGTACCCCCAAACGAGAACAAAAAGCTTTCCAAAATTTAGAAATAAACTGGGTACCCCGATCCGAAACAACATCGGAGGGGACCCCGTGAAGCTTCACGATTTCACTGACGAATACCTGAGCAAGAGTCTTAGCATTAGGTAGTGCGGGTAACGCAATGAAGTGTACCATTTTGCTAAACCTTTCCACTACTACCAAAATAACTGTTTTACCCGCAGACAAAGGTAAGTCAGTGATAAAATCCATTGACAGATGTGTCCACGGTCTATTGGGAATGACGAGTGGTAATAGAGACCCTGCAGGACGTGTATGTGAAACTTTTGCGCGCGCACAGGTAGAACAAGAAGACACAAAATCCAATACATCCTGACGCAACCTTGGCCACCAAAAATGACGAGACAATAGTTCCAAGGTTGCTTTACTACCTGGGTGCCCAGCAAGTGCCGAATTATGATGTTCCTTTAATAATTCGAAACGTAAGTTCAACGGTACAAACAATTTCTCTGAGGGGCAAGAGACCGGGGCATCCCCCTGGGCCTCTAACACCTTCCCCTCCAAAACAGAGTGTACCGCAGAAACAACCACTCCTCTTTGAAGAATGGGTACCGGATCACTCACATTACCCCCTCCAGGGAAACAACGAGATAGTGCATCAGCCTTGGTGTTCTTTGCCCCAGGACGATAGGTAATCACAAAGTTAAACCTGGTAAAAAATAGCGACCACCTAGCCTGTCTAGGGGTGAGACGCTTAGCTGATTCGAGGTACAGAAGATTTTTGTGGTCCGTAATTACAGTGACGGGGTGGACTGCCCCCTCTAAGAAATGACGCCACTCCTCAAACGCAAGTTTAATAGCTAATAGTTCCCTATTGCCAATATCGTAGTTCTTTTCTGCTGCAGATAGTTTTTTAGAAAAGAAAGCACAAGGACGCCATTTGCCAGGAGACGGACCCTGAGACAGCACCGCCCCCACTCCCACCTCTGACGCATCGACTTCAACAATAAAAGGCTGAGAGACATCAGGTTGGACCAGTACAGGTGCTGAGGTAAACCTCTCTTTTAGAGAGGGAAAAGCAACTTTAGCGGCGTCAGACCATTTAGAAAAATCAGTCCCCTTCCTAGTCATGTCAGTAAGCGGTTTTACAATAAGTGAATAATTTTTAATGAATTTCCTATAAAAATTCGCGAAGCCCAAGAACCGTTGTAGTGCTTTGAGGTTCTCAGGAAGATCCCAATCTAAAATTGCCTGGACCTTCCTAGGATCCATACGGAAACCTGACGCAGATAAAAAATAACCCAGGAATTATATCTCCTGAACGGCGAAGACACATTTTTCAATTTTAGCATATAATTCATTCGTCCGTAGGACCTGCAGTACTTGTCTGACATGCACCTCATGTGTTTTCAGATCGGACGAATAAATTAAAATATCATCTAGGTATATTACCACAAACCTGCCGATTAGATGACTAAAAATGTCATTAACGAAATGTTGAAAGACGGCAGGAGCATTGGTCAGACCGAAAGGCATAACTAGATTTTCATAATGCCCCTCAGGGGTGTTAAACGCTGTCTTCCACTCATCCCCCTCCTTAATACGAATCAGATTGTAGGCCCCCCTAAGATCAAGTTTGGAGAACCACCTAGCACCCGCAATCTGATTAAACAGGTCAGGAATGAGAGGAAGAGGGTATGGGTCTCGGATGGTTATCTGATTTAATTCGCGAAAATCTAAGCAAGGACGCAGGCCCCCATCTTTCTTTTAAACGAAGAAAAACCCTGCAGCCACGGGTGAAGAAGAGGGTCTGATGTGTCCCTTAGCCAAGCTCTCGGAGATATAATCTTTCATGGCTTGTCTCTCTGGACCCGAAAGATTATATAACCTGGTCTTGGGTAATTTTGCGCCGGGAATAAGGTTAACCGGGCAATCATAAGGACGATGAGGTGGTAACTTCTGACAACCCTTTTCAGAAAAAACATCCTCAAAGTCCGAAATAAATGTAGGTAGGGTAGTTATGGAGGCGACTAAGCAATTGCTATTTAAGCAATTTTCTCTGCACTGCTCACTCCACTCCAATATCTCCCTGGCCTGCCAATCCACCACTGGATTGTGCGGTACCAACCAGGGAAGACCCAGCACTACCGGAGTGGGAAGCCCCTCCAGAACATAACATGAAAGCATCTCGTTATGGTGGTCCCCTACCCGAAGGTGTAAATTATGAACCATGTGCGTGAGGTTTCTCTGAGACAGGGGAGCAGAATCAATAGCGAATATGGGAATGGGTCTCTGTAAAGTACAGAGAGACAAAACCAAAGTGCGGGCAAAATGGGCATCTATCAAATTTACCCCTGCTCCACTGTCTAGAAAGAAAGAAATAGTCTCCGTCTTATCACCAAAAATAATAACCGCTGGCAACACAAATTGCGATGTACGTATGGAGGAAACGTATACCCCCCGGCTGACATCCTCCACACAGCCTGGGGTTAGTAGTTTTTCGGACGGTCTTTTGTTTCTGAGGAAAGAAGGACAGACATTAATGAAATGACCCCTCTCCCCACAAAAAAAACAAACCCCACGCCTACGGCGAGCCTCAGGAGGACGGACCTGACAAGTAGTTCCTCCTAGCTGCATAGGCTCGTCTAAGTCCGTACAGACTAACTGCTGCTTGGGAGGGGTTACCAATTGCTCCGGTTTTTTCAACCTGACCCTAAGGCGTCTATCTATTCGGATAGAAAGGGACATAACCGCATCAAGGGAAAAGGGGGTCTCATATAATGCAAGCGCATCCTTAACCCTTTCGGATAACCCAGAGCAGAACTGACTCCTGAGAGCCGGGTCGTTCCATTGGGTATCCGTAGCCCACCTACGGAATTCAGAGCAATACTCCTCTACCGGCCGCTCTCCTTGTAAGAGTCTCCGTAATCTTGATTCAGCCAGGGCGACTCGGTCAGGGTCATCATATATGAGACCCAAGGCCCCAAAAAACTCATCCACTGACCGAAGAGCCTGGGAATCAGTAGGTAAAGAGAACGCCCAGGACTGCGGATCCCCCTGCAGCAGGGAAATAACAACCCCCACCCGCTGATCTTCATTACCAGAGGAGTAAGGGCGCAGTTTAAAATATAACTTACAGGCCTCACGGAATGTCAAAAACTTGTCCCTTCCCCCAGAAAATCTGTCAGGGAGAGGGACCTTGGGTTCCGCAACAACCTGGTTACCAGTAGCAACCGCTGGGCTTGCAGTCAGTTGTAATTGCTGCTGTTGCTGGAGGACCGACGCCTTCAATCCTACCACCTCCAAAGACAGGCCATGAAATTGTTTGGACAGAGCAGCAATTTGATCCATACTGGATTCTAAGTAGGTAAAAAATTATTATTTTTTTTTTACCTACACAAAATAATGGCCAGAGATAATGTAATGACCGACGACACGCACAGGGAGGAAAAAGGGAAAGCCCTGCCCAAGGGAGAGGGAAAGGTGGTGACCCCTAACTCACCTTGCGGCTGGCACCTGACTGCCCTGACGTCCCTAGACGGGTTCCTCACCCGTGCGGCGATCGCGTGCCTAAACCCTGGCTTTCCCTAATATGAGCCCTGGATAGTGAACAGGCCGGTGGGATCGCTAGTCCACACTACTATCACTAAGAGGGAAACACCAGGGAGAGGACAGACAAAACATACAAACACATACACCCAGGTGGGCGACCACAATAAACCAAAAAGGTCCAACAGGGATCTGGAGGGTAGCGTACTGGACCAACTACCAGCGAACGCAGCAACACAGCTCCAGAAGGTCAGAATAGATGTCCAGGCAGGAAGCTCTATCTCTGGCAACCAGAGAAGTGTGAGAGAGAAATATAAGGAGGTCTGGGAGTGCTGGACAAGGAACAGCTGAGGAGAAGGAGCTACGGATCCCTGAGTGAGCCAAAAGGGTTTGCTAAGCAAACCCAGAAAGCTACCATAAGGAAAACAGCCCTATCTTAAATAGAGCGTGCAGCCAACCGCTGCGACTTCCTGACCCCGGGTATAACGGAGTCAGGCGTGGTCCTTGACACCCTCGTGACAGTTACCATGTTTTTATTGAACACACGATGTAAACATTCACAGTGTAGGTGGAAAAAGTATGTGAACCCTTGGATTTAATAACTAGTTGAACCTCCTTTGGCAGCAATAACTTGAACTAAACATTTCCTGTAGTTGCAAATCAGACGTGCACAACGGTCAGGAGTAATCCTTGACCATTCCTCTTTACAGAACTGTTCAGCAATATTCTTGGGATGTCTGGTGTGAATCGCTTTCTTGAGGTCATGCCACAGCATCTCAATTGGGTTGAGGTCAGGACTCTGACTGGGCCACTCCAGAAGACTTATTTTCTTCTGTTTAAGCCATTCTGTTGTTGATTTACTTCTATGCTTTGGGTCGTTGTCCTGTTGCAGCACCCATCTTCTGTTGAGCTTCAGCTGTTGGACAGATGGCCTTAAGTTCTCCTGCAAAATGTCTTGATACATTTGGGAGTTAATTTTTCCTTCGATGATAGCAATCAGTCCAGGCCCTGATACAGCAAAGCAGCCCCAAACCATGATGCCCCCACCACCATACTTCACAGTTGGGATGAGGTTTTGATGTTGGTGTGCTGTGCCTCTTTTTCTCCACACATAGTGTTGTGTGTTTCTTCCAAACAACTCAACTTTGGTTTCATCTGTCCACAGAATATATTGCCAGGACTGCTGTGGAACATCCAGGTGCTCTTGTGCAAACTGTAAACGTGCAGCAATGTTTTTTTTGGACAGCAGTGGCTTCCTCTGTGGTTTCCTCCCATGAAATCCATTCTTGTTTAGTGTTTTACGTATCGTAGATTTGCTAACAGGGATGTTAGCATATGCCAGAGACTTTTGTAAGTCTTTAGCTGACACTCTAGGATTCTTCTTCACCTCCTTGAGCAGTCTGCTCTGTGCTCTTGCAGTCATCTTTACAGGACGGCCACTCCTAGGGAGAGTAGCAGCAGTGCTGAACTTTCTCCATTTATAGACAATTTGTCTTACCATGGACTGATAAACAGCAAGGCTTTTGGAGATACTTTTATAACCCTTTCCAGCTTTATGCAAGTCAACAATTTTTAATCGTAGGTCTTCTGAGAGCTCTTTTGTGCGAGGCATCTGTAATGACCGGCGTCACGCACAGGGAGGAAAAAGGGAAAGCCCTGCCCAAGGGAGAGGGAAAGGTGGTGACCCCTAACTCACCTCGTGGCTGGCACCTGACTGCCCTGACGTCCCTAGACGGGTTCCTCACCCGTGCGGCGATCACGTGCCTAAACCCTGGCTTTCCCTAAAATGAGCCCTAGATAGTGAACGGGCCGGTGGGATCGCTAGTCCGCACCACTGTCACTAAAAGGGAAACACCAGGGAGAGAACAGACAAACACATACACCCAGGTGGGCGACCACAATAGACCACAAAGGTCCAACAGGGATCCGGAGGGTAGCGTTCTGGACCAACTACCAGAGAACGCAGCAACACAGCTCCAGAGGGTCAGAATAGATGTCCAGGCAGGAAGCTCTATATCTGGCAACCAGAGAAGTGTGAGAGGGGAATATAAGGAGGTTTTGGGAGTGCTGGACAAGGAACAGCTGAGGAGAAGGAGCTACGGATCCCTGAGTGAGCCAAAAGGGTTTGCAAAGCAAACCCAGAAAGCTACCATAAGGAAATAGCCCTATCTTACATAGAGCGTGCAGCCAACCGCTGCGACTTCCTGATCCCGGGCATAACGGAGTCAGGCGTGGTTCTTGACACCCTCGTGACAGTACCCCCCTCTCTACGAGGGGCCTCCAGACACTCAGGACCAGGTCTCTCAGGATGAGGGGCATGAAAAACCCGAACTAGCCTGTCGGCGTTTACCTCAGACGCAGGAACCCACATTCTTTCCTCGGGACCGTAACCTCTCCAATGCACCAGATATTGAAGAGAGCGGCGGACCCGATGAGAATTAACAATTTTGGATATCTGACATTCTAGATTACCATCCACGTCAACAGGAGGGGGTGGCAGCGGTGACGGTTCTAGAGGTGGAACATACTTTTTGAGTAACGACTTATGAAAAACATTATGGATTTTAAAAGTCTGAGGTAACTCCAGGCGAAAAGCCACAGGGTTGATGATGGCTACAATTTTGTAAGGGCCAATAAACCTAGGACCCAGTTTCCAAGAGGGAACCTTCAATTTAATATTCCTAGTAGACAACCACACATAGTCATTCACTCCTAGGTCCGGACCTGGCGACCGTCTCTCTTATCAGCCATGCATTTGTATTTACCTCCTATATTTTTCAAGTTAGCTTGCACCTTCTGCCATACCGATGAAAGAGATGACTAAAACCGTTCCTCTTCGGGAACCCCAGAAGACCCCCCCTCTTTGAAAGTACAGAATTGGGGATGAAAACCATATGCACCAAGAAATGGTGACTTGCCAGTGGATTCCTGACGATGATTATTTATGGCAAACTCAGCTAACGGTAAATATGATGACCACAACTCTTGGTTTTCAGACACAAAACATCTTAGATATGTCTCAAGGTTTTGGTTGGTACGCTCAGTCTGTCCATTCGACTGAGGATGGAAAGCTGAGGAAAAGGACAAGTGTACCCCCAAACGGGAACAAAAAGCTTTCCAAAATTTAGAAATAAACTTGGTACTCCGATCCGAAACAACATCGGAGTGGACCCCGTGAAGCTTCACGATTTCACTGACGAATACCTGAGCAAGAGTCTTAGCATTAGGTAGTGCGGGTAACGCAATGAAGTGTACCATTTTGCTAAACCTGTCCACTACTACCAAAATAACTGTTTTACCTGCAGACAAAGGTAAGTCAGTGATAAAATCCATTGACAGATGTGTCCACGGTCTATTGGGAATGACGAGTGGTAATAGAGACCCTGCAGGACGTGTATGTGAAACTTTTGTGCGCGCACAGGTAGAACAAGAAGACACAAAATCCAATACATCCTGACGCAACCTTGGCCACCAAAAACGACGAGACAATAGCTCCAAGGTTGCTTTACTACCCGGGTGCCCAGCAAGTGCCGAATTATGATGTTCCTTTAATAATTCGAAACGTAGGTTCAATGGTACAAACAATTTCTCTGAGGGGCAAGAGACCGGGGCATCCCCCTGGGCCTCTAACACCTTCCCCTCCAGAACAGAGTGTACCGCAGAAACAACCACTCCTCTTTGAAGAATGGGCACCGGATCACTCACATTACCCCCTCCAGGGAAACAACGAGATAGTGCATCAGCCTTGGTATTCTTTGCCCCAGGACGATAAGTAATCACAAAGTTAAACCTGGTAAAAAATAGCGACCACCTAGCCTGTCTAGGGGTGAGACGCTTAGCTGATTCGAGGTACAGAAGATTTTAGTGGTCCGTAATCACAGTGACGGGGTGGACTGCCCCCTCTAAAAAGTGACACCACTCCTCAAACGCAAGTTTAATAGCTAATAGTTCCCTATTGCCAATATCGTAGTTCTTTTCTGCTGCAGATAGTTTTTTAGAAAAGAAAGCACAAGGACGCCATTTGCCAGGCGACGGACCCTGAGACAGCACCGCCCCCACTCCCAACTCTGACGCATCGACTTCAACAATAAAAGGCTGAGAGAAATCAGGTTGGACTAGTACAGGTGCTGAGGTAAACCTCTCTTTTAGAGAGGAAAAAGCAACTTTAGCGGCGTCAGACCATTTAGAAAAATCAGTCCCCTTCCTAGTCATGTCAGTAAGCGGTTTTACAATAAGTGAATAATTTTTAATGAATTTCCTATAGAAATTTGCGAAGCCCAAGAAGTGCTTTGAGGTTCTCAGGAAGATCCCAATCTAAAATTGCCTGGACCTTCCTAGGATCCATACGGAAACCTGAAGCAGATAAAAAATAACCTAGGAATTGTATCTCCTGAACGGCGAAGACACATTTTTCAATTTTAGCATATAATTTATTCGTCCGTAGGACCTGCAGTACTTGTATGACATGCACCTCATGTGTTCTCAGATCAGACGAATAAATTAAAATATCATCTAGGTATATTACCACAAACCTGCCGATTAGATGACTAAAAATATCATTAACGAAATGTTGAAAGACGGCAGGAGCATTGGTCAGACCGAAAGGCATAACTAGATTTTCATAATGCCCCTCAGGGGTGTTAAAAGCTGTCTTCCACTCATCCCCCTCCTTAATACGAATCAGATTGTAGTCCCCCCTAAGATCAAGTTTGGAGAACCACCTAGCACCCGTAATCTGGTTAAACAGGTCAGGAATGAGAGGAAGAGGGTATGGGTCTCGGATGGTTATCCGATTTAATTTGCGAAAATCTAGGCAAGGACGCAGGCCCCCATCTTTCTTTTTAACAAAGAAAAACCCTGCAGCCATGGGTGAAGAAGAGGGTCTGATGTGTCCCTTAGCCAAGCTCTCGGAGATATAATCTTTCATGGCTTGTCTCTCTGGACCCGAAAGATGATATAATCTGGTCTTGGGTAATTTTGCGCCGGGAATAAGGTTAACCGGGCAATCATAAGGACGATGAGGTGGTAACTTCTGACAACCCTTTTCAGAAAAAACATCCTCTAAATCCGAAATAAATGTAGGTAGGGTAGTTATGGAGGCGACTAAGCAATTGCTATTTAAGCAATTTTCTCTGCACTGCTCACTCCACTCCAATATCTCCCTGGCCTGCCAATCCACCACTGGATTGTGCGCTACCAACCAGGGAAGGCCCAGCACTACCGGAGTGGGAAGCCCCTCCAGAACATAACATGAAAGCATCTCGTTATGGTGGTCCCCTACCCGAAGGTGTAAATTATGAACAATGTGGTTGAGGTTTCTCTGAGACAGAGGAGCAGAATCAATAGCGAATATGGGAATAGGTCTCTGTAGCGTACAGAGAGACAAACCCATAGTGCGGGCAAAATGGGCATCTATCAAATTTACCCCTGCTCCACTGTCTAGAAAGAAAGAAATAGTCTCCGTCTTATCACCAAAAACAATAACCGCTAGCAACACAAATTGCGATGTACGTATGGAGGAAACGTATACCCCCCGGCTGACATCCTCCACACAGCCTGGGGTTAGTAGTTTTCCGACGGTCTTTTGTTTCTGAGGAAAGAAGGACAGACATTAATGAAATGACCCCTCTCCCCACAAAAAAAAAAAACACGCCTACGGCGAGCCTCAGGAGGACGGGCCTGACGAGTAGTTCCTCCTAGCTGCATAGGCTCGTCTAAGTCCGTACAGACTAACTGCTGCTTGGAAGGGGTTACCAATTGCTCCGGTTTTTTCAACCTGTCCCTAAGGCGTCTATCTATTCGGATAGAAAGGGACATAACCGCATCAAGGGAAAAGGGGGTCTCATATAATGCAAGCGCATCCTTAACCCTTTCGGATAACCCAGAGCAGAACTGACTCCTGAGAGCCGGGTCGTTCCATTGGGTATCCGTAGCCCACCTACGGAATTCTGAGCAATACTCCTCTACCGGCCGCTCTCCTTGTAGGAGTCTCCGTAATCTTGATTCAGCCAGTGAGACTCGGTCAGGGTCGTCATATATGAGACCCAAGGCCCCGAAAAACTCATCCACTGACCGAAGAGCCTGGGAATCAGTAGGTAAAGAGAACGCCCAGGACTGCTGGTCCCCCTGCAGCAGGGAAATAACAACCCCCACCCGCTGTTCTTCATTACCAGAGGAGTAAGGGCGCAGTTTAAAATATAATATACAGGCCTCACGGAATGTCAAAAACTTTTCCCTTTCCCCAGAAAATCTGTCAGGGAGAGGGACCTTGGGTTCCGCAACAACCTGGTTACCAGTAGCAACCTCTGGGCTTGCGGTCAGTTGTAATTGCTGCTGTTGCTGGAGGACCGATGCCTTCAATCCTGCCACCTCACAAGACAGGCCATGAAATTGTTTGGACAGAGCAGCAATTTGATCCATACTGGATTCTAAGTAGGTAAAAAAAAAAAATTTTTTTTTTTTACCTTCACAAAATAAGGGCCAGATATAATGTAATGACCAGCGTCACGCACAGGGAGGAAAAAGGGAAAGCCCTACCCAAGGGAGAGGGAAAGGTGGTGACCCCTAACTCACCTTGCGGCTGGCACCTGACTGCCCTGACGTCCCTAGACGGGTTCCTCACCCGTGCGGCGATCACGTGCCTAAACCCTGGCTTTCCCTAAAATGAGCTCTAGATAGTGAACGGGCCGGTGGGATCGCTAGTCCGCACCACTGTCACTAAGAGGGAAACACCAGGGAGAGGACAGACAAAACAGACAAACACATACACCCAGGTGGGCGACCACAATAGACCACAAAGGTCCAACAGGGATCCGGAGGGTAACGTTCTGGACCAACTACCAGAGAACGCAGCAACACAGCTCCAGAGGGTCAGAATAGATGTCCAGGCAGGAAGCTCTATATCTGGCAACCAGAGAAGTGTGAGAGGGGAATATAAGGAGGTTTGGGAGTGTTGGACAAGGAACAGCTGAGGAGAAGGAGCTACGGATCCCTGAGTGAGCCAAAAAGGTTTGCAAAGCAAACCCAGAAAGCTACCATAAGGAAACAGCCCTATCTTACATAGAGCGCGCAGCCAACCGCTGCGACTTCCTGACCCCGGGTATAACGGAGTCAGGCGTGGTTCTTGACACCCTTGTGACAGCATCATTCACATCAGGCAATGCTTCTTGTAAAAAAGCAAACCTAGAACTGGTGTGTGTTTTTTATTGGACAGGGCAGCTGTAACCAACACCTCCAATCTCATCTCATTGATTGGACTCCAGTTGGCTGACACCTCACTCCAATTAGCTCTTGGAGATGTCATTATTCTAGGGGTTCACATACTTTTTCCACCTGCACTGTGAATGTTTACATGGTGTGTTCAATAAAAACATGGTAACATTTAATTCTTTGTGTGTTATTAGTTTAAGCCGACTGTGATTGTCTATTGTTGTGATTTAGATGAAGATCAGATCACATTTTATGACCAATATGTGCAGAAATCCATATCATTCCAAAGGTTTCACATACTTTTTCTTGCAACTGTACTTTGTTGGGTAGTTTTTCTTTATCTTTACATGTGGTACTTTCTGGTTAGAGATAAGGGAATTTTTCAAAAATTCGATTTGGCCAGTTCAACAAATAAAAAAAAAAAATGTCATTCGATCTGAATTTATTTGCGGCGAATTGTGTTAAAAACTTCTATTTCCTGGCTGTAGAGGGCCTTTCTAGTGGTGTAGAACACTGTGCCTTGCAGTAACACGCATAGGGAGTCTGCTGTGGTAGTGAAATAATACTGTGAGTCCATATGACATGCAGATGACAGGCGTTGCACTTAGAGTCACTGCACACTTCACTTATTTGGGCAGTCACAGGGCCAAAACTGACCAAATAACTCAAGAATAAACTCAGCCTTAGGCCCCTTTCACATGAACGATTTGTATTAGGTCCGGGTGCGTTCAGGAAAACTCGCATCATTTCGCAAGCAAGTTCAATCAATTTTGTTTGCGATTGCGTTCAGTTGTTCAATTTTTATTGTGCGGGTGAAAGCGCATTGATGCGTTTTTCACGCGCGTGATACAAAAATGAATGTTTACAAACAACATCTCTTAGCAACCATCAGTGAAAAATGCTTGCGGATGCGATGCATTTTTCAAGCAGCCCCATTCACTTCTATAGGGCCAACGTTGCGTGAAAAACTCAGAATATAGAACATGCTAATATAGAACATGCTGCGATTTTCACCCAACGCACAAGTGATGCGTAAAAAACAATGCTCATGTACAACAGAACAATTTAAATGAATGGGTCCGGATTCAATGTGGGCAAAATGTGTTTGTATCATGCATTGCACCTGCGCGTAAAACTCGCTTGTCTGAAAGGGGCCTTACAGGTTGATGTTGGCGCCGAGAAGAAGCCCACTCCGTTTACAATGTCATCAGCTGATTCCTCATAGATGTGTACAGAACCTGTTCTATTAAACTCTTATACAAGTTGTGAGGAATACTGTACCCCTCGTGCCTCGACTGACATCAGATGTCAACTACGTCGAGCTCACGAGATACGGTATGGTCACTGGTTACCATGGTGTGATGTTATGCCCTCCTGGAGGAGCGGTTAAGGTCAGTCTTGGTACAGTTTTTACAGACTTCTCCTGTCCACACGGGCACAGAGAGGCAACGAGCCTTTTCACTGCCCGAGTGAAACAGCTCTTCCTCAGCCTGGGAAATCTGCCACCAGCTTCTCGTTTGATATAAGCCTGTTCCGCTAATGGGATTATATAGGGTGAGAAACCAACCCGCGGTAGCTTATAACTAGGCCGAAACATGGACGTGGGGATTCGTGATCGAGATACAAGACAGCACAAGATTAAATTATATATTTAATCTACTTAAGAGCAAACTAAATAACACACTATACACAAAGAATATATACAGTGGTCTGAGGTTACAAATACAGGTGGTATGGTACAAACAGGGTAAAGCAGAATACAAATCAGTTACCATGTAGATGAATGTTCCTTTGGGTTATGATGGTGGAATAGTCCTTGGCTGCAGTCACGTGGGGGTAGTGATGTCAGCAGTTTCCAGATCTCTTCAAACACATGGCATGATATGACCCCCTTTCAGAGAAAGACACGCCCGCTGGCTGGCACAAGCCTTTTAAACTGTAGCCGGCCCCTCCTCTTCCCGCCTCTGGGAAGGGTCCCCCCCTCCCTGCTGACCCTGGCAGCTCAATGACCGACAAAACACTTTAGGGTTCATAGCTCCAGACCAGAAGGTCACAGGGAGATGGTTCTGGGACCAACAGACCCGCTTGGGTTCCGGCTACAAGTAGAGTCCAAGCATGGTACCGTTATTTAGTTTCTGTGGTGAGGTATGTATATCTCCCTTCCCTGGCATCCCACCACCAAACCATGACCACGGGCCTGTTTATCGTGGCCACAGGGACACAAATATGTATGTGATTTGTGCCTGTGATGGCCGGGCGATTCATAATTCCTTATAAATCGCCAGTTTCATGCTGTCTGCTAGATTTGACTGAACTGGGGAATAGACTAGACCTCATGCTGAGAGATTCTTCCTGACTGACTGGTTGAGGTGTGAATTCGTACGCATGTGGCCTCTTTGAAGCCAGAACCCCTGTGGAGTTCACTACCTCTGCTATCTGACAAGCAGAGGGTTGAAGTGAGAACTTATTTTGCATGTACACTGACAAAGGTAAATTAGATGAAAATCAGGGCTGCCAGTAAATAATGATCCATATTCCTCACACAAGTAGAGCCCCCCGACAGAGTGGAGAGGGTGTCAGCAGTAAGTTTGTGTTGATGTCACCGATTATTTTGCCCTTCCTCTGATCCATCAGGACAATAACCCCCAAAAAATGGATCCTGTATGTTGATATTCTGCCTTCAATCGGTCAGCATTTAGTCAGTAATCCAGCAGTATTGCTAATGCCAAAAGAAAACAGGAGTGGATCCAAAACAGAGATAACATGTGAATGGAATATTTGCATGTATTCTGTGTTTTGTACCCACTCCTGCTTTTGGCTACCAAATCATAAGCCAATTCTGAAGGGACCATACAGGCCTTACAGCTGCTACACAGACAGGATCCATTGTGCGTCTCATTTTTCCGTCCTTCTGACAGATCAGAAGAAGGGTCAAATAAATGATGATGTCAGCCAGGCCGAAAGGAAAAATAGTGGCCCAGTCATGAAGTGGGGAGGGTGGGAACAGCATGAGAAGTCCACAGAGTGGCCCTATGACAGAGTCTGGAGGTGGCGGCAGCATCAGGAGTAGGCCACAGAGTGGCACAATGACAGTGTGGAGGTGGCAGCAGCATCAGGAGACCACAGAGTGACCTGGTGACAGAGTGGGGAGTTGGCAGCAGCATCAGGAGACCACAGAGTGGCAAGGTGACATAGTGTGGAGGTGGTAGCAGCATCAGGAGACCACAGAGTGGCAAGGTGACATAGTATGGATATGACAGCAGAATCAGGAGACCACAAATTGGCAAGGTGACATAATGTGAAGGTGACAGCAGCATCAGGAGACCATAGAGTGGCAAGGTGACAGAGTGGAGAAGGCAGCAGCATCAGGAGACCACAGAGTGACCGGTGACAGAGTGGTGAGTTGGCAGCAGCATCCGGAGACCACAGAGTGGCAAGGTGATATAGTGAGGAGGTGGCAGCAGCATTAGGAGATCACAGAGTGACCTGGTGACAGAGTGGGGAGGTGGGTGTCAATACAAGTACCAGCTGAAGATGGTGGGTGAAAGAAGGAGTACTTGGCATCAGATGTGTGGAATCATCGGGTGGCAGCATCAGAATAGTAGCTGAAAGTGTTGGTGTGGCACCATGGATGATCTAGTCTGATGCATAGGGCATTGGTGGGTGGAAATCCTGGCTGATCCGTGCCTGATTTATCTGGACAAAGGTCAGTCTCTCCACATTTTGAGTGGACAGGCGAGTTCTTCCTGGGGTAACTATGGCCCCGCCGCACTAAACATGCCACACTACTGGCCGTGCAGGACAGCTTTTCCAGGGCAAACTCTGCTAGTTGTGCCACAAATCCAGTTTGACAGCCCAGTAGTCCAGCGGATCTTCAATGTGGGGTGGCAGTATACTGTCCAAGTATGCCACCACCTGCTGGTTCAGATCCTGCTCCAGGTCTAGCTTCTGCTGATGATGAGTAGTTTCTTCACTAGGCAGGTGAAGAACGCTGCTCATCAGCGACTCTAGACTCAAGTTGCTGCTGATGGAGCTGGAACTGCTGGTACCCCCCACCCCACCCTGCCCCAGCAGCTATGGCAGTGGAAAGTGAGAGCAGGGGGCCCCCCCAGTCAGACCTGCAAGAGGATGAATGATGGTGAAGATAGGCAGCAGCCAATTTACTTGTCACGACCATGTTTATGGTCATGACTCCTGGATCCGCATACAGTTGCCTGCGGTTTGGTTTTATTGTCAACCACATGGTGAGGGCTGCTTGTGGTTTCCTCACGTGTGGTTGCCGTTGGCAACATGATTGTATTTGGCAGTATAGCAGCCTGAGCTGTTGCTAGGCAGCTTGCTGTCAAGTGCATGCGGTTTCATCTGGCAACCTCTCTTTGTATGTGTGCACTTTCCCGTTTTGTTGCGCACAAGGTTTTGTATGTGCTCATAGTGACACTTTCCTTCACTTGTGGTTGCCCGTGGCAACGTGTGGTATTGTGCACGTGGTGGCAGTGTCTCGGCCTTCTGGCTGATCCCCAGGACATGGTTGCCATGCATGCCGTTGCCGGTGGTAACAGGTGGAGTGTGTGTTTGGTTGTACACTTCCCCTTTAAGTGGCAGTCTTCCCTTGCCTGGTGTAGGAAGGGTCAACTCCCTTCCTTGTGTGTGAACACTGGGTGTATCTGTGTGTGGGTGTGGCCACTTGGGGCTATTTAGCTCCGGCTGGATGCCAGACTCTGAGGGGTACTTCAGCCATGGTTAGCTGGAGTCATCCTCCAGGTTATATACCATCTGCCAGTGAGGGCCACCCTTGTGGTCATAAAAGTTATGTATGATGTTATGAAGATGTTTCTGTGTTCTCTTTGTTTATTGCAGCTATGGTTTCCTGGGTTCCTGTGTGGTGTGTTGTGTGTGCTGTGTCCGTTTGTGTTGTAGTGGACAGCAGCACTTGTACATGGGTTCCAGGCTGTGTGTCTGTGGCAGGTAGGTGTTGTACTTGTTTCATTTACCTGCCATTGCCATATGCTGTTTATGTTCCCCTTCCTTTGCAGTCTGGCCAGTGAGACTCTTGTTCGTCCGTGTCTTGGAGGAACAGGTCGTCTTACCCTGCACCTAGTCCAGGGCCACCCTGAGGGCTAGTAGGGATTATAGGTTACAGAGTATGAGCCCTCCCACCATCAGGGTCGGCTCATACGGCTAGGAGACAGGGTCAGAATTAGGGACGTATTAGGAGGTGACCTGCTCCCTGATTCCTGTCCTGGCCTAGCAGCGACCACCATCTTCTGTCATCGCACGGCTGAGGGTTTTCCCCATCCTCAGCCGTGACATTACTACATAGGATGTCTCTATAGTAGTTCAGTTTGTCCTCCCTCTTAGCGGGAGTACAAAAGGCCCCCATTTTGGACCAGTAGTGAGGGTCCAACAAGGTGGAGAGCCAGAAATCATCCCTCTGCCGAATGGTGACAATTCGGCTGTCACTACTCAAGCAAGTGAGCATGCATCGGGCCATTTGTGAAAGTGACTCGAAGGGACTCCCTGCCTCCTTCTGCACTGCATACTGCCACGGTGTGTCTGGGTCCTCGTCTTCCTCATCGCCTTGTAGTTCCTCTGGCTGCTCCTGCTCCTCCTCTCCTGTCACCTGTGTGTAAAAACCACCCATTTTGCTACACTTTGCTTGTGCTCCAATGTCCTCCTCCTCCTCCAGTTCAGCCCTCACAGGGCTCATGTGGCTGTAAGATCTAGGTGCCACGTCTCCAGTCCCCTGACCAGCCATATTTATCAGCATCTGTTCTAGGACATGAAGCAGTGGAATGACATTGTTCATCCCGTAGTCCTAGCAATTGACAAATAACGTGGCCTCCTCAAAGCACCTGAGAAAATGGCAGGTGTCACGCATGAGCTGCCACTGGCTGACATCGAAGTTACACAGGGGAGTACTCCAGTCCGCTT
The DNA here is from genome assembly GCF_905171765.1 of Bufo bufo. Classification (NCBI taxonomy): domain Eukaryota; kingdom Metazoa; phylum Chordata; class Amphibia; order Anura; family Bufonidae; genus Bufo; species Bufo bufo. The sequence continues at coordinate 9,657,259 of NC_053393.1, read as the reverse complement.
GCATCATCAAGAAATCGTTTATTGCCTTTCTCTGTTCGTATAGTCGGTCCAACATATGAAGGGTGGAATTCCAAAGGGTGGAAACGTTGCATATCAGCCTATGTTGGGGGATGCCGTTCTGCCACTGCAGCTCAAGGAGGGTGTGCTTTGGAGCGTACGAGTGGATGAAGTACATGCAAAGTTTCCTGTCCATTTTTAGGATGTCTTGCAGATGGGTGGAAGACTTCAGATACCGCTTGACAACCAAATTGAATACGTGTGCCATGCAGAGCGCATGGCTCAGCCCTCCTTGACCCAGCACAGACACCATTTTCTTCCCGTTATCGGTCACCATGGTTCCAATTATTAGTTGTCGAGGAGAAAGCCAGGATTCGATTTCTTGATGAAGGACATGGAGCAGTTCCTCCCCTTGTGACTCCGTTCGCCCAGGCAAACGAGGTGCAAAACAGCGTGACACCGCCATTCCCTGCACTTGTGGTATGCTGGAGGGGCATTGTGAATTGTTCCTGCTGTGGAGGCTGAGGACACAGTGGAGGATGAGGAGGCAGAGGCTGACATTGTAGCAGGACAAACGGCGTGAGAACATGGAGGCGGAAGTGGGGTCACCTGGCCAAGTTGCTGGTGTGGCTGGGCAGGAAACTTTTTTACCCAGTGGGCCGTATAGGACATATATTGTCCTTGACCGTAATTACAGCTCCACACATTGGAACTGCTGTGCACCTAGGGAAACACAGACAGGCTCATGGACTGGCCCATCTTCTGTTCTTCATGTGTGTACAGTGCTGGTACTGCCTTTTTGGCAAATAAATGACGGCTTGGGACTCTCCATCTCGGCTCGGCACAAGCCATCAGTTCTCTGAAAAATGCAGAGTCTACCACATGGAAAGGGAGGGACTGCAGCACCAGCAACTAAGACAGGAGCACATTCAGCTTCTGCACCATTGGATGAGTGCACGCATACTGTTGTCTCTTGGCAATCGCTTCAGTAATCGATTGCTGATGGAATGATGATGAGGAGTAGGAGAAGGAGGAGCAGGAGCATCAGGACCAGCAGATGATGGGAAGGACAGACAGATTCCTTCGGCTGAGGTGGTGGAGCATTGACTGCCTGAAACCGGGTGCGTGCCACTCCGTGATGCAGAGGTTGCTCCGGCAGGTTGGACCACCACATTGGAGCCACTTTATGATGATGCTGCATATGTTGACTCAGGGCCTTGGTGCCAACATTGGCACCCTGGCAACGCTTCAGCTTCTGTCCACAGATTCTACATATGACCATGTTCACATCATCCGGCGGCTAAACAAAAAACTGGCACACCGCCCAGTAGGTGATTTAAACCCTAACACTACGCACTGACTGACTGCTACCGCTGCTGCTTCCGTGAACCCGTGCACCACTCCTTTCCGGGCAGGTAGGCTCCTGTGAAGCAGGTGGTCTACCCCGGCCATGTTTGGCTACCGACCTCCCACTGCTGTTACCCTGCTGACTCCTGGCAATGCTAGCAACTTTCTGGCTCCGCTGCTGGCTCGTGGGCAAGCTGCCACCCTTTTATCCCGATGATGATAAAGCCCCTAATTCACCCGTCTCCCAAGTGCGATCAGCTATATCATCATCATCGAGTACTGTCTGCAAGTCCCTGATGTCCTCTTCAACGGTCTCTGGGTCAGGAGCCTCACCGCTCACAACACCAGCTCCCACGCCACTCTCCTCATCACTACTTGCCCGCTTAGCGGAGGAAGCAGCGGATGTTTCCGCCACATCTTGGCTGGCCAGTAGCTGCTGACTGTCCTCTAGTAGTTCGTCTTCGCTGTTTAGTGGGGCTGAGCCCACAGCATATCATACTTCTCTGGCTGAGGGAACAGATATGGACAGAGGCAGGTTGAGGACAGGTGCCATGCCAACTAAGGGTTGTGTCTGACGAACCCACCGACTCTTGGCTGGGGGTGTCTGATGTCACTTGGAACGAAGTGGATGACCGAGTTAACCATTCAAGAACCACTGGGTTGCTGGTCAAGACACAACCGCTTGATGACACCGGGAGCTCAGGCGTCTCGATGCAACTCCTGCTGCCACGACCCCTTACTCTGCTGTAGTGATGAGCGGCAGGGGTCATATTCGAATTTGCGATATTTCGTGAATATTTTGTAGAATATTCGTCGAATATTCGCAAATTCGAAAATTCACGATTTTTTTTTACTCGAAAAATCGGAAAGGTAATGATTGTGTAATATGCGAATTTTCGGATTAAAATTTTTTATTGACAATTTTTCAACTATAGCACTATATTAGCTAAATTGCTCTATATTCGATTTTTTTAGAATATTCTCTATATTGCTATAACTTCGTTTTTTCGAATATTCGTAATATTCTAAAACAAGAATATATAGCAATATAGCGAATATTTAAAAAAAACGAATATAGAGCAAAATTCGCAAACACTACTACTCCTAAAGTCAAGTATATTGCAGCCTTCTTATTGGCCCACAAGATAGAAGCAGGGAGGGATCATGTGTACTGATTAAAAAATATATAAATAATAATCGAAAAAAATAAATCGAAAAAAAAATCGAATATTCAAAATTACGAATATATATAACTATATTCGAAATATTTGCGAAATTCAAATATTTGTGATCAACACTACTCTGCTGCAACCTGTGACTGCGCCAGAAGCATTTAGCCCTTTGGCACTCCCCTGTGCAGGGTCTGGCACTTCTCTGTCTGACATACTGTTAGATCAAATAAATAAAAACGAAATTAAAACACCCTAAAAAAGTCTGTAATTTTCTCACTTCACCACACAACGGCTAAGCCCTTTTTTCCCCACTAATACAAGCCAAAAAGGGCTGTAATTTTCTCACTTTGCCACACAACGGCAAATACTTTTTTTGTGCCACTAATACATGCAAAAAAGGGCTTTAAAACATATAACTGCACCGCTGAATGGCAAATATATTTTTCTTTTGCCACTAATATACGACAAAATTGGCTTTAGAACATATAACTGCACCTCTGAACGGCAAATAAAAAAATATTTTTGTGCCACTAATACACCCCAAAAATGGCTGTAATTTTCGCACTTCACCACACAACGGATAATAAGCCCTTTTTCCCCACTAATACAAGCTAAAAAATGCCTTAGAACATATAACTGCACCGCTGAATGGCAAATAGGCCTTTATTTTTTAACCCTGTTAATGCCTGTATCACACAGCACTTGCACCCCAATAACAAGAATGATTTGCTGAAATTACAGAGCTGTATAATGGCAATTTGGATCCCCAGTCAGTGCAGCAAGGTGTAATAGGATTGTTCCTGTTACCCAGGCTGTAACCTCCCCTACTGAACCCTGTTCAACATAAATGCTGTGGAATGATGCCTCCCTATCCTTTCCCTTCACCTTAAATAATCTTTCCATGAACTTGTAAGTTTTAGCACAAAGTCTTTCCTATCACTGTCCCTAGCGCCTGCTGATGTCTCTCCCTGCACTAAGTGCACTGGAAAATGGCAGAATCAAATATGGCTGAGGCTATTTATAGGGCTATGACATCACAGGGCTGGCTGGCTGCTGATTGGCTGCATGCATGGCATTATGGGTGATCCCGAATTCCCAGAGTTCCTTGCTCCATGTCCTCACACGTGCAGCAGCCATTTTAGGGAAAAATGTGATTCGTTACCATGAAGCGTGAGGAAATTCGGATTCGTAGCCAATCGAATTTTTCCTGAAATTTGGATCGAATTTCACTTTGTCAGCTTCTATTTGCTCATCTCTATTTCTTGCATGTATAATTGGTAAAAAAAAAAAAACAGGTGGGGGCACAGAGCTTGTTTCTGGGCCATGCCAACTAAGTGTGGTGACTGAGGAACCCACCAATTCCTGGCTGTGGGTGTGTGATGTGAGTTAAGGTGATGTTGAAGACCAAGTCAACCATTCCAGAACAGCGGGATTGATCATCAAATCACGACCGCTGGATTACACTGACAGCTCTGGGCTGTTGCTGTGGCGGCTGCTACCACCCCCCTTCTTCTGTTGCTACTTCGGCCGGCTTTAGCAACATATTTGCCACTGCCCGTTCCTTTGGAGGGCCCTGGCAACTGTCTGTTGAACATACTGTACAGTAACACTAACTGTATTTGTAAAATAAGTTACTTAATGTCAATGAGTACACCCCAATAAGGCTGAGATCCCATCACCGTTTAGCTTTCTGTTCTTCTGATCTGTCAGAAGAAGAGAGAAGAAAAAAACAGGATCCTTTAAAAAACGGATCCTGTTGCATCAGTTGTCATCCGTTTGAGCCATTTCCGTCTGAGAATCGTTTTCTAAACTGGAAAAAATATGAATCTCAGATGGAAATGGCTCAAACGGATGACAACTGATGCAACAGGATACCTTTTTTTTTTTACTGGATCCTGTAAAAAAACTGACCCTATGCATAAGGCTCATGCACACGACCGTATGCCCTCCGAGACATATGGTCCGTGAATGTGCCATGTGTCCCGGAGCGGCATACATCGTGCGCACGGGAGCGCACAGCATCATAGGTAACTATGATGCTGTGCGCATCGGGCCGCACACGGGACTATTGTCCCGCACTCATATGATATTATTATATGATATAACAAGGTGGACACCCCAATAACAGTAGAACTAGACAGCTTATTCACCCCAATTCACGAATCAAGGCGTAATAGAATTGCTTATCTATTAACCTTTTAAGTACCAGGCCCATTTTTGGTTTTGCATTTTCGTTTTTTCCTCCCCACGCTCCAATAGCGATAACTTTTTTATTTTTTCATTCATATAGCCATATGAGGGCTTATTTTTTGCGTGACAAGATGCATTTTTTTTAAGGGCACCATTTAATTTATCATTTCTGTTATTGGAAAACAGGAAAAAAATCTTTGTGGGGTTAAATAATAAAAAACAAAACACACTTCTACCAAGGTTTTTTGTGTTTTGACATCACAGCATTCACGGTACGCTAAAAATAACATGACTTTCTTATTCTGCAGCTCAATACAAATCCAGCGATACCAAACTTGTGTAGGTTTTTATTTTTTTACTACTTTAAAAAAATAAAAACCTTTGAAAAAATCTAACTTTTCTTTGCATCGCCATTTTCTGACAGCCATAACTTTTTTATATTTTGTTTTACAGAGATGTATGAGGGCTTGTTTTTGGCATAATAAACTAGTTTTTATTGGTACCATTTTTGCATTACATACGTACGACTTTTTGATCACCGTTATTAAATTTTTTCGGGGGAGAAAGGTGATAAAAAAATTGCGAATTGTGTGTTTTTCATTTTTTATGTTCCAGCGTTTACTGGACAGGATTAAAAAAATATATATTTTAATAGTTTAGACATTTTTAAACATAGCGATACCTAATATGTTTATTTTTTTATTGTATATATGTTTTTATATGTAAAATTGGTAAAGGGGGTGATTTAGAATTTAATGTTAATATTATTTTAATTTTTTTTTTTTTTTACTTTTCTTTTTTTTAACTATTAGCCCCCTCTCCTATTCACCCTAATAGAGATCTATTAGGGTGAATAGGATTTTTACACTCTCCATTCTAAGCAAAGCCTCGTGCATAGCTCAGTATGGAGAAAGCCAGTATGGGAGCTGCATCCCTCTTCCTTCACTCACAGGTGCCATGATCAGCGTTGATCGCGGCACCTGAGGGGTTAAATTGATGGGGTAATGAGATCTCCGCTCCCTGTCAGTGAGGCTGGGTGCGGGCTGTATGATACGGCCCACTCCATACATCCCCTGCACCACTGTGACGTACCGGTACATCACGGTGGCTTAACCCCTTAAGGACACAGCCTCTTTACACCTAGGACCAGGCCATTTTTTGAAAATCTGACCAGAGTCCCTTTAAGTGCTGATAACTTTAAAACGGTTTGACTTAACCAGGCCGTTCTGAGATTGTTTTTTCGTCACATATTGTACTTCATGACACTGGTAAAATGGAGTCAAAAAAATAATTTTTTTTGCACCAAAAATTTAACAAAAATTTGAAAAAAATTAGCAAATTTCAAAGTTTCAGTTTCTCTACTTCTGTAATACATAGTAATACCCCCAAAAATTGTGATGACTTTACATTCCCCATATGTCTACTTCATGTTTGAATTGTTTTGGGAATGATATTTTATTTTTTGGGGATGTTATAAGGCTTAGAAGTTTAGAAGCAAATCTTGAAATTTTTCCGAAATTTACAAAAACTCAATTTCTAGGGACCAGTTCAGGTCTCAAGTGACTTTGCGAGGCTTACATTATAGAAACCACCCAAAAATGACCCCATCTAAGAAACTACACCCCTCAAGGTATTCAAAACTGATTTTGCATACGTTGTTAACCTTTTAGGTGTTGCACAAGAGTTATTGGCAAATAGGGAGGAAATTTGAGAATTTAATTTTTTTGTCTAATTTTTCATTTTAACCCATTTTTTCCACTAACAAACCAAGAGTTAACAGCCAAACAAGACTGTATCTTTATTGCCCTGACTCTGCCGTTTACAGAAACACCCAATATGTGGCCGTAAACTACTGTACGGCCACACAGCGGGGCGTAGAGTGAAAGGTGCGCCGTTTGGTTTTTGGAAGGCTGATTTTTATGGACTGGTTTATTTACACCATGTCCCATTTGAAGCCCCCTGATGCACCCCTAGAGGAGAAATTCCCTAAAAGTGACCCCATCTAAGAAACTACACCCCTCAAGGTATTCAAAACTGATTTTACATACGTCGTTAACCCTTTAGGTGTTGCACAAGAGTTATTGGCAAATGGCGATGAAATTTGAGAATTTCATTTTTTTGCCTAATTTTCCATTTTAACCCATTTTTTCCACTAACAAAGCAAGGGTTAACAGCCAAACAAGACTGTATCTTTATTGCCCTGACTCTTCTGTTTACAGAAACACCCCATATGTGGCCGTAAACTACTGTACGGGCACACAGCGGGGCGTAGAGTGAAAGGTGCGCCGTTTGGTTTTTGGAGGGCTGATTTTGCTGGACTGTTTTTTTGGCACCATGTCCCATTTGAAGCCCCCCTGATGCACCCCTAGATTATAAACTCCATAAAAGTGACCCCATCTAAGAAACTACACCCCTCAAGGTATTCAAAACTGATTTTACAAACTTTGTTAACCCTTTAGGTGTTGCACAAGATTTAATGGAAAATAGAGATACAATTTCAAAATTTCACTTTTTTGGCAGATTTTCCATTTTAATATTTTTTTTCCAGTTACAAAGCAAGGGTTAACAGCCAAACAAAACTCATTATTTATGGCCCTAATTCTGTAGTTTACAGAAACACCCCATATGTGGTCGTAAACTGCTGTACGGGCACACGGCAGGGCGCAGAAGGAAAGGAACACCATATGGTTTTTGGAAGGCATATTTTGCTGGACTGGTTTTTTTGACACCATTTCCCATTTGAAGCCCCCCTGATGCACCCCTAGAGTAGAAACTCCAAAAAAGTGACCACATTTTAGAAACTACGGGATAGGGTGGCAGTTTGTTGGTACTAGTTTCGGGTACATATGATTTTTGGTTGCTCTATATTACACTTTTTGTGCGGCAAGGTAACAAGAAATAGCTTTTTTGGCACCGTTTTTTTTTTTGTTATTTATAACATTCATCTGACAGGTTAGATCATGTGGTAATTTTATAGAGCAGGTTGTCACGGACGCGGAGATACCTAATATGTATACAATTTTTTTTATTTATGTAAGTTTTACACAATGATTTCATTTTTAAAACCAAAAAAATGTTTTAGTGTCTCCATAGTCTAAGAGCCATAGTTTTTTCAGTTTTTGGGCGATTATCTTAAGTAGGGTCTCATTTTTTGCGGGATGAGATGACGGTTTGATTGGCATCTATTTTGGGGTGCATATGACTTTTTGATTGCTTGCTATTACACTTTTTGTGACGTAAGATGACAAAAAAATGGCTTTTTTTACACCGTTTTTATTTTTATTTTTTTACGGTGGTCATCTGAGGGGTTAGATCATGTGATATTTTTATAGAGCCGGGCGATACGGACGCGGCGATACCTAATATGTATACTTTTTTTTTATTTATGTAAGTTTTACACAATGATTTCATTTTTGAAACAAAAAAAATCATGTTTTAGTGTTTCCATAGTCTAAGAGCCATAGTTTTTTCAGTTTTTGGGCGATTATCTTGGGTAGGGTATGATTTTTGCGGGATGAGATGACGGTTTGATTGTTACAATTTTGGCGTACATGCGACTTTTTTGATCACTTTTATTACCTTTTTTGGGAAGTAAGGTGGGCAAAATTTCAATTTCATCATAGTTTTTTATTTTTTATTTTTATGGTGTTCACCGTTCGGGTAAAGTAACATGACCGTTTTATAGATCAGGTCGTTACGGACGCGGCGATACCAAACATGTGTAGGGAATTTTATTTTTTTCATTTTTTATCAGTGATAAATGTGTTTTTTGATTTTTACTTTTTTTTCACTTTTATTCACTTTTTTTTGACCCAGACCCACTTGGTTCTTGAAGATCCAGTGGGTCTGATGTCTGTATAATACAGTACAGTACAATATATATTGTTCTGTACTGTATTTTACTTACACTGAACAGATCTATGCCTTTCAGCACAGATCTGTTCAGCACCATGGACAGCAGGACGCCTGAGAGGCGTCCTGTTGCCATGGGAACCTTCCCCGTCTGCTCAGAACTTCGCAGACGGGGAAGGGTAAGGAGGGGATCTCTCGGGGGGCTCTCTGGGGGCTCTCTCCCTCTCCATCGGGGGGCTGCAAAGGCACAGCAGCCCCCCGATGGGAGAGGGAGGGAGCTCCCTGCGCTGTTAACCTTTTCCATACAGCGGTCCGTACGGACCGCTGTATGGAAAGGGTTAAACGGCTGACATCGCATCGCAGATGTCAGCCGTTTATACCAGGGTGCCAGCAATGTGCTGGCACCCTGGTATCCCCACTAGACACCAACGATTATACAAGGGGAGGCGGGCGGGGGATCGCGATCCCGCCTGCCGCACCGCCCGCCTCCCGCACCGCCCACACCGCCCGCAACCCTCCCCCTGCACCTCCCGCCACCATAAAAATCATTCGGGGGTGCAGGGGGGGGTGAATAAAACTTTTTTTTTAGGCATATAAAGTTTCTGATCCCCGCGGTCAGGGACCGCGGGGACCAGAAACTTCAGAAATCGCAGCAAACCGCAGGTCTGAATTGACCTGCGGTTTGCCGCGATCGCCGACATGGGGGGGTCACGGGACCCCCCCGCGCATTTAGCCTAGGTGCCTGCTCAATGATTTGAGCAGGCACCGGGTTCCGATCACTGCCAGCCGCACGGCAGTGATCGAAAATACACAGGGCGTACATGTACGCCCTGTGTCCTTAAGTACCAGGGCACAAGGGCGTACCTGTACGCCCTATGTCCTTAAGAGGTTAAGGGGTTAAAGAAAGTGGACACCCCAATAACAGCAGAACTAGACAGCTTATTCACCCCAATTTGAGAATCAAGGCGTAATAGAATTGCTGATCTATTAAACAAGGTGGACACTGGTCAATTAGATATCACTGTGCCCCACACAGGGATTGATGCAAACTGCGCCGTCTCCTATGGATCCATTCAGCTTCAGATTACTGTCCCTGCACTGTCCCTATGCTCTCCCTACAGTGAGTACAAACTCTCACTACGATCTCCCTACACTGTCCCTGCACTGTCCCTGGAATCTCCCAACAGTGAGTACAAACTCTCACTACGATCTCCCTACACTGTCCCTGCACTCTCCCTATCCAATATTCCACAACTAAAAACTTTCAGCAACACTGTCCCTGGCACTTGTCACGTCTTTCTCTATGCTCAGCTCACAGTGAAATGGCGGAGACCGTGCAGGATGAGGCTTTTAAAGGGCTGTGATATCACAGGGGCCGGCTAGCTGCTGATTGGCTGTCTGCACGGCATCATTTGTGATCTCGCGTTCCTGGGCTCCTTACTTTCACTTTGTAACACATGTAGCTGGCTGCTATTTTAGAAAGAAAACATCTCGTTACCACTAAGCACAAGGAAATAGATATATTGCAAATCAAATTTTTCCTTGTGTTCGCTGAACACTAATGATGATAATCATGTATTGGAAAGGACCTGGAAAGTGGATCAGGGTGATGATGATAGGATCACATTAGAGGAGGAGAGTTGTGGCCATGACAGCAAAAAAGAGCAGAGGCAGCTTATGGCTAAAACATAAAAAAAAAAACTGCCAGGGCCAGATCTACTTCTATTATGGTTAGATTGAAAATTGGTGATGCCCCTGATGCTAATGGCCAAGGCTCAAAATGTGCCAAACCTGGGATAAGCTTGGTTGCTGGTAGCTCCGTGTGGATATCTCCCATATAGGAATTTTTGTCCAGAGTGCCTGCAGACAAAACCACTGCCATGTGCAAGATCTGCAGGATGAAACAACCCACACCACAGCTCTACTGCAGAACATGAGGCAGCATCACCAGATCTACATTTCAGCAGCTGAACCACCTCCACCTGTAGTAAAGTGTCTCTATCATCTTGATTTTTAATTACTGCTTCTCCTGCTTAGATCACTCCTCCTCCACTCTATCGTGAGTCATCAATACTAAAATGTTTGATCAGGGAACAGCTATACGCACCAAGCTGAACTACCACCTGGCTAAGTTGCTGGCATTGCAGTTGCTGCGGTACTATTTAGTGGATGCCACTTCCTATAGGGAACTGACAGCATGGGCTTAGCCTTGAAGGAAGATACCTAGCTGCCTTTATTTCTCAAACTCCCTGGAATTCCACCTTGCATATGCTAGAGTGTCTGTATAATCATGATAAACCAGTCAATGATTTTATCATGCATGAGACAACCACAGAAGGAAGTGTTTGTTATTTTGAGGTCAGGCAGTGGCAGTTCATTAGTGACACATGTCGCGCACTCTGGCCCTTCGAAGAGGCCACCAGTATTGTCAGTAGGGACAACAGAGGCATTAATGATGTCATCCGCCAGATATTTATATTGGAGCAGAAGCTCACACTGGTGCAACAAGGGATGGTGGAAGAACATCTTCCTCATCTTGCTACTTTGTAGCTGTTCGGGACCTGTACTAAGTCCAATGAAGGAGGAAGTGGAGGTTGAGGAGGTACCACTGGAGGAGAAAGAGAAGCAGGAGGAGCAGGAATTGGTGGAGGACATGTCTGCTGCTGCTGATGATGATGATGACAATGACACTGCTGGAGGCAAAGTAATGACTACTGGATAGACATGATGTTAGACCCTTCCTGTCAAAGCAAATTGATGAATGTTTTCCTGATGCTGAAAGGGAGGTAATATTGCTTTTTTACTAGGATACTGTATGTTCTGTACACTTGCAGCAGTTTTTATCATGTAGACGCCTGCTGCTCATGTGCCCAACAAAGAGGCCCTTCTCTGCTCCCCTTCCTGCCAAATCATCATCATCCCTCTGCTATGACAAGTAGAAGAAGCCACTGGAGGACCAGCAGCAGTCAGTTCAATTTGATGAACATTATGGAGCAGTATTTTCAAGTGCCATGCCAAGTTGACATCATCATATACATAAGCACCACTTGAACAACCAGGATCAGTCCTACCTGGGCTGCAATATTTCTCCAGCACACACTTGATTGGACCAGTGGCAGGAACTGATTTGCTATCAGTGTCCTGTCTTGTTCGGCCTCCAGTGTACTGTCAGAGAGGGTATTTAACTATACTCTACTTGTCCATAAGTTTCCACATCCACATAGTACTGCTGCTGCTCCCACTGCCTTTGAGACATCTACTGACCTCACAGCTATAGTCCCCCATGATTGGCTGAAGCTGACTGCAAGGCATTATGGGCATCCTGCCAGGACAGGGTCATGTGATCCTCCTCCTTCATCTTCTTATTCTCCTTGTATTCTAATATGTAAAATGGTGGATGCCATATTGATTGATTTGTGTGGGATGAATCCCAAAAACATTGGGTTAGTTGAAAACCGAAGTTTTTGGGAATTCAGAATGAATTAGATTAATTTAGGATTGATTTGCTCACCTCTACTTTCTAATCCAATGAAGAGTGCAATTTGGATTATATTCATCTAGCTATTCGGAAAAGTTCCAAAAAAGGATGGGGAATACTGTCCGGAATTGATTGCAAGATCAGCAAATTCATATTCGGCTGCACTGAATTCATCCACAGTTTTTTTTTTACTGTGGCAAGTGACTCCTTAGGAAACTAGTACATTCATTAATGATATCTGTAGGACTCTCTGTTCATCTTCTCTTCTTGTGCAGTTACATCTTAGTGTCTTCAGTTCTTACCTGCTGAGAAAGCCAAGAAGGCAGCCCTGGTGCGGAACTCCCCGTCTTCAGTCAAGAAATGCCCGGGGTTAAACTCTTCTGGAGTCTCCCACTGAGATGGGTCCATCAGGACGGAGGTGATGAAGGGGATCACGGTTGTTCCCTGATAACAGGAAAGCACATGTGTTATCTAAATGTATCTCAGTTATGACGATTGTAGTTTACCGATGATTTCCCTATTTTCCACCATTAGTCAAGTATTATATTATATTATATGCAGCTAGAATACAGCTCAGCTTATATTATCCAAGTGATTAAAGGGTTATACCGTCTCAGAAAGTGACTGTCATATGGAATAAACCACCACTCACCCTACAAGATAAGTGGCCGCATTACAGGCTTAGTGCTTCAGCCCATTCAAAGTTCCTCCCTGCAGGTGATCAGGGTTACCACAGCGCACGCCATTCACTAAGGGCACTTTCACATCAAACTTTTTCTACAGACTTTTTTAATACTGGTTTTCAGTCATGTTTTTCAGAATCTTTTGCTGCAAACATGCCACCTCAAGATGTTTGCTGAAGGTCTATGGGAAATATGAAGCACAGGCCACACAAGCGTTGGTTTTACACCTGCCATTTTTATTCATTAGGTGGTGTTTTTTGCTTTATTTTCAAAAATGTAGCATGCTGCAGCTCCTAGGTTTTTTTTGTCAACACCTTCTGTTTAGGGGGGAAATTGCCATCAAGAAAACACTAGTGGTAAGACATATGGGGGTCATTTACTAAGACTTTTTTTTTTTTTACCCCGGTCTTAGATTCCCCCCTATTCTTCCGTACGATTCTGCAAATTTTTGATGAGGTCCAGAACTTGTTATAAATTACAAGCATCTACGGCAGTCCGTGAGCCTGGCATAAACACGACTACAGCCCCTGTTTCCTGGCGTAAATGTTAGTAAATGTGTTGGGGACCCTGTGCTGCCCAACTGTCGAGCACAAAGTAAAACATTCTGTGCAACAAAATTTTGACGCACAGCCGGTAAAAAAAGGACTTGTAACTTTCCTTAAAGACTAGAATAGTCACAAGTGACCGTAAAAAAATGGAAGAAAAAAAACAACTGTGGGGAATCTGGTGTTTTCTTAGTGGTAAAAAAAAAAACACCAGAGCCAAATTCATGTGTGTAAAAGACCCTAAGGCCAGACACACACAAGTGAGTTGAATGCGATAAAATCTCAGCGTGTGTCACTTTGACGTCCTGTTCTTGGCTCAGCTCCTCTGACAGGATTGCACAGCATTATACAGTACTTTAAACCTTAGAGTCCTGAAATCTATTGTATTACACGGACACAGTTAACAACACATCTCAGGAAGTCAATGACACAACTCAGGCAGCCAACGACACATCTCAGGAAGTCAATGACACATCTCACAAGGCCAACGATACATCTCAGGAAGTCAATGACACATCTCACAAGGCCAACGACACATCTCAGGCAGTCAATGACACATCTCACACAGTCAATGACACATCTCAGGAAGTCAATGACACATCTCACAAGGCCAACGACACATCTCAGGAAGCCAATGACTCATTTTACACATCCATGACAGATCTAAGGCAGCCAACGACACATCTCACGCAACTGTCCAAGTGTTGCAGAAAAATATTAAATTAGCCATGCCCTGGAGAATAATGACTGCATGACTAGCTCGCTCCCCTCTTCCAGCCCCAGAGAATCAGCTATGGTAGAGCAAAGGCACCAAGCCCTCTTTAATTGTTTAGTAAAATACCATTGGGTGAATTTAAAGGGTTTCACAAGGGACTGGATCTCCCCCACTGTCAAAAATGTAATAATAAAGGGCCTCTGTGGCAAACCTAGCCACTTACAGAATGTCTTTACATATATCTTGCTCTTACTGTAATGTTATTGCCTGTATGGTCTGTGTAGCAGAATGGATACTCTGGCTACATTTTTATTCCCTTTTGTTAGGCTGTCTGTACGGCTCAGTTTGTTTACTGTGCACTATGTTAAATGTATTGCTTTTCTGTTCCCCTTCCCCTCCCCCTTTTTCCTGTCCCATTGTTTCCCCAGCAGGGTGTTGTCTCAGGGACACTGGGAGACCAGTTTAAACTAGCTGCTCTGTCCCTCCTCAATCTCCCATCAGCCCTTGCTATTGTCTGACCCCACCCTTCCTTGTACCATAGTCATCTATGTACCTATTGTATGTAAATGAGGCTGTTGGGGGGGTTAAACTAGGTGTGCTACGCCTAAATAAAGTTAGTTGACTCCCAAGCTATGTGTCGTCTAGTTCTTGGGAAAAAGGGATTATTGTAACGCTACCTGGATTATTGTATGCTGTTCCTGTCTACCAGCGGGGTTATTGTGGATTATACTGTCTCCCTGCTACAGCCTCCATTTCAGGAAGAATTTGGCTGTCAAAGCTTCTTTACGCTGGATGGTAGTGAGACAGTCCAGACTGAAGAGTTGATGTAATTGGGAAATAAGGAAATGCTTGGAGGGAATGGAGGTGGAGAGCCAATCCTTCAGGATATATCTCTTAGCAACCAACCATATTACATGCAACAGTGGGGGTACTCTCTGGCTCTCCCGTGAGCATTGCAGGTGGCTTGTATCTAAAGACTGGAAGAGTAATAATAATGGGTCTCGGTCCAGTACATCCCATAGGTTTTTTACAAATAAAATCTCCTGCTCCCAATACAGGACTATTCACAGGCAAGTCCAAAAGCCGTGCCACAAATCGGTAAAGGGGGCTTTGCACCTGGGTCAGATGGTGAGGCTTTGCAGACTTCACTGTAAAGGCAAAACCATAAATAGCCCCATGAAAAAACTCTCTCCAGATCTCCGAGACCACATGTTTTCGTATCTGCTCCCATCCTTGCAAAATACGATCAGTAAAGATGACTGAAGTTCTTGAAAATTTGATTCGGCCGTTCGCCAAATTTTACCATAAAATTAGCTTTGTGACAAATTACTTGCAAAACCTCGTGCAGCACTTGATGACGTCCTCACATCGGCCGGCATGGTGACGTCATGCGTCACCCCATACGAGATTTTGTGCAGGATCTTTAATCAAGATGGGACGGCGGGCTTTTCACGCTGAAAAGGGAGGAGGCGAGTATGATTTTTTTATTTTTTTACCCCATTTCAAGAAAAATTTATTTGTTGCCATGAAGCACAAGGAAATTCAGCTTTGCAACGAATCAAATTTTCCCTGAAATTCTAAGTCGATTTCAGAAACTTCGATTCACTCAACACTAATGATCAGATATGTCAGACCCCTGCAAGATTTGGACCAATGTTTAAAAATGGAGGAGGGATGTGTGGGTAGCAGACAGTCCCCAAGCGTCAGGTATAGAGCCAGGTATAGGGATAATATGGAGTGGTGATGCCCAGGCCTATTGATGATGTCATCAACCAGGGAATTTTTGACTACCTCTTGGTCTACAATCCTAAGTCTCTTCTGAATGAAAGAGGAAAGCTGCATGAATTGAAGGAAACATGAGTTGGGCATCTGAGGAATGGTCTCTGTACAAATACCAAAATTTTCTAGAGGCATTTGTGAGCTGAAAAAGGGGTCATAATACCTTTGTCTTTCCAGAGACTAAATGAAATGGGACTATGTTCAGGGGGTAATTCGGGGTGGCCCCAAAAGGGCATTTACTTGGAGATCAAGAAAGGTAACTGAAAATGTTTCGTATTTCCTTCCAGGTTGCAATTGTGTCCCACAATATCACAGAGTTTCACCAACTTAGGCTACTTTCACACTAGCGTTTTTTTTTTTTGCGGATCCATCATGGATCTGCAAAAACGCTTCCGTTACAATAATGCAACCACATGCATCCGTCATAAACAGATCAGTTTGTATTATGTCTTATATAGCCATGACGGATCAGTCATGGACACCACTGGAAATCAATGGGGGGACGGATCCGTTTTCTATTGTGTCTGTCCCCATTGACTTACATTGTGTGTCAGGACGGATCCGTCTTGCTCTGCACCACTTCGCGGGCAGAAAAACGCTGCTTGGAGCATTCCGATCAGTTCAGTTTTGTTTCCATTGACAATGAATGAGGACAAAACTGAAGCGTTTTCTTATTCTATTGAGATCCTATGACGGATCTCAATAGCGTAATTGAAAACACAGATGTGAAAGTAGCCTAAGGCCTCTTGCCCACAAAAGTAAGGGCTCCGTGCGGTCCGCAATGCACGGGCACCGCCCGTGGGGCAGCCGCATGCGGATCGCGGAGCCATTTACTTGAATGGGGTCCGAGATCCGTCCGTTCCGCAAAAAGATAGAACAAGTTCTATTTTTTTGCGGAACGGAACCGCATGGAAGCACTCCGTAGTGCTTCTGTGGGGTTCTGTTCCGTGCTTCCGTTCCGGAATTTCAATGCGGAATGCACACAGACAGTGCCCCGTGTATTGCAGACCGCAATTTGCACAGAGCCCTTACGTTTGTGGGCCAGAGGCCTAAGGCAAACATGAGCATCAAGCATGGAGTAGAGACACCAGATTCCAGGGCGAGGCCAACGCTTGATCCAGTGGAAGACAGGAATAAATGGATGTTGAATGCTTCCAGTCAATCACATGCCTCATCAGGCACACAATATAATATCCCCTGATGTTTGGGAAGTTTATTCCCCCCACTCATTTGGTATTGATGAGTTTCTGCAATGCGATACTGGGTCGCTTGTCACCCCAAATAAAACGTATGAAGACACTATTAAGCTCCTGAACGTTTTGTGTGGATTTGTTTCCAAATTACAGTCGGTGCAGTTCATAAATAATGAAGGAAGGAAGAAATACACATGTAAATCCTGATAAAATCCTGAAGCAATCCTGATGACAATACTGATGGTGTATCCTGATCCAGAATACTGACAGATTTCAATACGCTCGTCTAAAAGAGGCCTTACCCGAAGTTTCCCAGAAACCAGGCGGTAATTGTTTCCCCAGCTGCTAACTTTTTCTGGAGCTAATAAGATATCCTGAGGGTATTTCAAAATCAGAAATGAATTGTAAAGTCTTTTGAATGTCCCTCTGGGGTCACAAAAAATTAAGAGAACATCATCTGTGGATAAAAGTGACCTTCTCTTCATGACTACCCACCAATATGCCCTTGTACAAATGGAATTGTCTCTAAATAGTGGGCTAGGGGTTCTATGGTTTTATGTGTGACCACACACATTTTTTCAAAATTGCATTCAAAGAGCTATATATTTTTTCATCAATATACCTTTGAGGCCTCACTTTTTGCAGGACAAGTTACAGTTTTTAATGCACCATTTTGGGTACATATAATCATTGATTAACACCGGCTATCTGTCTTAAATCCCCCTTTGTTTACGTCAGTAAAAAGGCATATTGGTTGTCACTAAGGGGTTAAACAATAGGGGTGAAAGGAGACATACCTGGCATGTACCTTTACTTAATGGAAAAGATACCAAACCTGGGGCCATGAGCTTTAGAGTTATGGAGAATATGTATGACCGCCTTTATTTCTTCCTCAGTAATCTGTTTAGTCAGCTCTAATATGTCGTCTGGGGAAATAGACGGCGAGGATATTTTATTGAGAAGAGTTGAACCTCCATGCGAGGATGCATAAGTAGAATATAAAGTGGCATAAAATTTCTGAAAAATGTAATTTATCTCATAAGTAGGGATGAGCAAATAAAAAATAAATAAAGATCTGAATAAATTTGGGCCAAATTAAGTTAAAAAAATGTATATTTCCTGGCTGCAGAGAGCCTGTATAGTGGTATAGAACACTGTGCCTGTATAGGGGTGTAGAACACTGTGCCTGTATAGGGGTGTAGAACACTGTGCCTGTATAGTGGTGTAGAACACTGTACCTGTATAGCGGTGTAGAACACTGTGCCTGTATAGGGGTGTAGAACACTGTGCCTGTATAGCGGTGTAGAACATTGTGCCTGTATAGCGGTGTAGAACACTGTGCCTGTATAGGGGTGTAGAACACTGTGCCTGTATAGGGGTGTAGAACACTGTGCCTGTATAGTGGTGTAGAACACTGTGCCTGTATAGGGGTGTAGAACACTGTGCCTGTATAGGGGTGTAGAACACTGTGCCTGTATAGCGGTGTAGAACACTGCGCCTGTATAGCGGTGTAGAACACTGCGCCTGTATAGCGGTGTAGAACACTGCGCCTGTATAGCGGTGTAGAACACTGCGCCTGTATAGCGGTGTAGAACACTGCGCCTGTATAGCGGTGTAGAACACTGCGCCTGTATAGCGGTGTAGAACACTGCGCCTGTATAGCGGTGTAGAACACTGCGCCTGTATAGCGGTGTAGAACACTGCGCCTGTATAGCGGTGTAGAACACTGCGCCTGTATAGCGGTGTAGAACACTGCGCCTGTATAGCGGTGTAGAACACTGCGCCTGTATAGCGGTGTAGAACACTGCGCCTGTATAGCGGTGTAGAACACTGCGCCTGTATAGCGGTGTAGAACACTGTGCCTGTATAGCGGTGTAGAACACTATGCCTGTATAGCGGTGTAGAACACTGTGCCTGTATAGCGGTGTAGAACACTATGCCTGTATAGAGGTGTAGAGCACTGTGCCTGTATAGTGGTGTAGAACACTGTGCCTGTATAGCGGTGTAGAACACTGTGCCTGTATAGGGGTGTAGAACACTGTACCTGTATAGGGGTGTAGAACACTGTGCCTGTATAGTGGTGTAGAACACTGTGCCTGTATAGGGGTGTAGAACACTGTGCCTGTATAGCGGTGTAGAACACTGTGCCTGTATAGGGGTGTAGAACACTGCGCCTGTATAGCGGTGTAGAACACTGCGCCTGTATAGCGGTGTAGAACACTGCGCCTGTATAGCGGTGTAGAACACTGCGCCTGTATAGCGGTGTAGAACACTGTGCCTGTATAGCGGTGTAGAACACTATGCCTGTATAGCGGTGTAGAACACTGTGCCTGTATAGCGGTGTAGAACACTATGCCTGTATAGAGGTGTAGAGCACTGTGCCTGTATAGTGGTGTAGAACACTGTGCCTGTATAGCGGTGTAGAACACTGCGCCTGTATAGGGGTGTAGAACACTGTGCCTGTATAGTGGTGTAGAACACTGTGCCTTGCAGTAACACGCATAGGGAATCTGCTGTGGTAGTGAAACAATACTGTGAGTCAGTATGACATGCAGATGACAGGCGTCGCTCTTAGACTCACTGAACACTTCACTTATTTGTGCAGTCATGGGGCCAAAACTGACCAAATAACTCAAGTGTGAACTCAGCCTTACAGGTCGATGTTAGCGCCAAGAAGAAGCGCACTCCTTTTACACGGTCGTCAGCTAATTCCACATAGATGTCTACAGAACCTGTTCTATTAAACGCTTATACAAGTAGAGCCCCCGACAGAGCGGAGAGGGGGTCAGCAGTAACTTTGTGTTGACGTCACCGATTATCTTGCCCTTCCTCTGATCAGTCAGAACAATAACCCCCAAAAAACGGATCCTGTCTGTGGAGCATCCGCCTTCACTCGGTCAGCATTTGGTCAGTAATCCATCAGTATTGCTAATGCAAAAAAAACAGGAGTGGATCCAAAACAGAGATGACACATGAACAGAATAGTTGCATGTCTTCTGTTTTTTGTACCCACTCCTGCTTTTGGCTACCAAATCACAAGCCAATTCTTTATTTTTTTGAACCGGGGAGAAAAAACAACGTTTATATAACAAAAAGGACATTAACACACATATAATACAACACAGAAGGGGCAAAACCACAATATTTAAAAGACTAACTGGAAAAAAAAGAAAGGATTGACGACTAGTGTCGGGAAGACCACGATGGTAATGCATATTGATCATGAAATGTATGGGGTTATGGCTGATAACTGGAGGACAGTCCAGCAAACAAGCCGACTCCAGCTCATTCCTTGATGAACTGGGTTGCTCATAAGTGGATTCTAAAGTGTCTGAAGAAATGTGAGTAAAGACATTGGAATAAATTGTCCACTTCCTCCAACGTGACCTTGTCCTTTGATTTATGAATATCATTCCATAAAGTCTTGAAGTCCTCTGCGTGTATGGCATAAGAAATGTCCATGCGAGGTTCGACGGGCTCAGAGAAAACAAGCTCTGTGGCCGACACTGATCCAGACACGTCATACCCAGTCCACATCGCTACTAGCCATGTAAGGTCCTGAGAAATGATCACCAGATTACCGAAACAACAAAAGTTTCTTTGGAACCACGTCACTACGATAGCCGTGAGCGCCTCGGAACCGTTATACAGGAAGAGTGGGAGGCAATTGAAGAATGGGAGACAATTAAATGTCTTTGGTAATACCTCCAATAGATCGTCCTTTGTGTACGTCCTACAGAACCAACTAATCCACACAATCCGGTCCTCTGTGCTTGCCTTGGTGAGTGGATGCTTGGATAAAATCTGTATGAGCACAGCCAGTGGATCTCTGTCCTTTCCTTTGAGTCCGGGTAAACAGGAAAATTTGTCTTTTAGGATCAACTCTGAGCCCACTTCAATGGCAAGACCCGTCTGCTTCTTGGCAGCTATGTGGGCAGACAGGTGCTTGGAATACTCTTTCAGTCTGGTGTATAAGAAATTATACATCGGTGTCACGCTGTACAGAGTCCATTGTTTTTGAAGGAGCAAAGCGTGGATTGTGCCGATGATCTACTTCTGGGGGTTAACACCCCATCGGTTGGTGTTTGCATATCCTTGAGATCAATGATATTCCCATTCACTAACTGAAAACAGAGATCTTGACAGACAAATGTCTCAAACTCTGCCTCCATCTTTCTAGGCGCTACGTCTACTGTCCCCTGACCAGCCAGATTTACCAGCATCTGTTCCAGGACATAAAGCAGTGGAATGACGTCGTTCATCCTGTGGTTCTGGCGACTGACAAATAACGTGGGCTCCTCAAAGGGCCTGAGCAAATGGCAGGTGTCATGCATTAGCTGCCACTGGCTGACATTGAAGTTACACAGTACAGACCAAAAGTTTGGACACACCTTCTCATTCAAAGATTTTTCTTTATTTTCATGACTATGAAAATTGTAGATTCACACTGAAGGCATCAAAACTATGAATTAACACATGTGGAATTATATACATAACAAACAAGTGTGAAACAACTGAAAATATGTCATATTCTAGGTTCTTCAAAGTAGCCACCTTTTGCTTTGATTACTGCTTTGCACACTCTTGGCATTCTCTTGAAGAGCTTCAAGAGGTAGTCCCCTGAAATGGTTTTCACTTCACAGGTGTGCCCTGTCAGGTTTAATAAGTGGGATTTCATGCCTTATAAATGGGGTTGGGACCATCAGTTGCGTTGAGGAGAAGTCAGGTGGATACACAGCTGATAGTCCTACTGAATAGACTGTTAGAATTTGTATTATAGCAAGAAAAAAAGCAGCTAAGTAAAGAAAAACGAGTGGCCATCATTACTTTAAGAAATGAAGGTCAGTCAGCCGAAAAATTGGGAAAACTTTGAAAGTAAGGGCTATTTGAGAGTGATGGGGTGCTGCGCCAGATGACCTGGCCTCCACAGTCACCGGACCTGAACCCAATCGAGATGGTTTTGGGTGAGCTGGACCGCAGAGTAAAGGCAAAAGGGACAACAAGTGCTAAGCATCTCTGGGAACTCCTTCAAGACTGTTGGAAGACCATTTCAGGGGACTACCTCTTGAAACTCATCAAGAGAATGCCAAGAGTGACCAAAGCAGTAATCAAAGCAAAAGGTGGCTACTTTGAAGAACCTAGAATATGACATATTTTCAGTTGTTTCACACTTGTTTGTTATGTATATAATTCCACATGTGTTAATTAATAGTTTTGATGCCTTCATAGTCATGAAAATAAAGAAAACTCTTTGAATGAGAAGGTGTGTCCAAACTTTTGGTCTGTACTGTATATATATATATATATATATATATATATATATATATATATAAAATGTGAACATTCTGTAGTTACACATTTTTGTCCACTAGATGGCCGCAAACCAGATGTACAGTCAGGTCCATAAATATTGGGACATCAACACAATTCTAACATTTTTGGCTCTATGCACCACCACAATAGATTTAAAATGAAACAAACAAGATGTGCTTTACCTGCAGACTGTCCGCTGTAATTTTAGGGTATTTACATCCAAATCAGGTGAACGGTGTAGGAATTACAACAGTTTGTATATGAGCCTCCCACTTGTTAAGGGACCAAAAGTAATGGGACAATTGGCTTCTCAGCTGTTCCATGACCAGGTGTGTGTTATTCCCTCATTATCCCAATTACAATGAGCAGATAAAAGGTCCAGAGGTCATTTCCAGTCTGCTATTTGCATTTGAAATCTGTTTCTGTCAACTCTCAAGATGAGATCCAAAGAGCTGTCACTATCAGTGAAGCCATCATTAGGCTGAAAAAACAAAAC
This sequence comes from Bufo bufo, assembly GCF_905171765.1. Classification (NCBI taxonomy): domain Eukaryota; kingdom Metazoa; phylum Chordata; class Amphibia; order Anura; family Bufonidae; genus Bufo; species Bufo bufo. The sequence goes on along the minus strand of NC_053393.1, from coordinate 9,634,499 downwards.
AAACCCATCAGAGAGATAGCAAAAACATTAGGTGTGGCCAAAACAACTGTTTGGAACATTTTTAAAAAGAAGGAACGCACCGGTGAGCTCAGCAACACCAAAATACCCGGAAGATCATGTAAAACAACTGTGGTGGATGACCGAAGATTTCTTTCCCTGGTGAAGAAAACAGCTTTCACAACAGTTGGCCAGATCAAGAACACCCTCCAGGAGGTAGGTGTATGTGTGTCAAAGTCAACAATCAAGAGAAGACTTCACCAGAGTGAATACAGAGGGTTCACCACAAGATGTAAACCATTGGTGAGCATCAAAAACAGGAAGGCCAGATTAGAGTTTGCCAAACGACATCTAAAAAAGCCTTCACAGTTCTGGAACAACATCCTATGGACAGATGAGACCAAGATCAACTTGTACCAGAGTGATGGGAAGAGAAGAGTATGGAGAAGGAAAGGAACTGCTCATGATGCTAAGCATACCACCTCATCAGTGAAGCATGCTGGTGGTAGTGTCATGGCGTGGGCATGTATGGCTGCCAATGGAACTGGTTCTCTTGTATTTAATGATGATGTGACTTCTGACAAAAGCAGCAGGATGAATTCTGAAGTGTTTCAGGCAATATTATCTGCTCATATTCAGCCAAATGCTTCTGAACTCATTGGACGGCGCTTCACAGTGCAGATGGACAATGACCCAAAGCATACTGCAAAAGCAACCAAAAAGTTTTTTAAGGGAAAGAAGTCGAATGTTATGCAATGGCCAAGTCAGTCACCTGACCTGAATCCGATTGAGCATACATTTCACTTGCTGAAGACAAAACTGAAGGGAAAATGCCCCAAGAACAAGTAGGAACTGAAGACAGTTGCAGTAGAGGACTGGCAGAGCATGACCAGGGATGAAACCCAGCGTCTGGTGATGTCTATGCGTTCTAGACTTCAGAGTGTAATTGACTGCAAAGGATTTGCAACCAAGTATTAAAAAGTGAAAGTTTGATTTAAGATTATTATTCTGTCCCATTACTTTTGGTCCCTTAACAAGTGGGAGGCACATATGCAAACTGTTGTAATTCCTGCACCGTTCACCTGATTTGGATGTAAATACCCTCAAATTAAAGCAGTCTGCAGTTAAAGCACATCTTATTTGTTTTATTTCAAATCCATTGTGGTGGTGTATGGAGCCAAAAATTTTAGAATTGTGTTGATGTCCCAATATTTATGAACCTGACTATATGAACCATGTGTGCATTCTTTTGTCTTATGGTCAATAGGGGAGGGGGAAGGGGGGATTAGGTTGCAGTTTTCAATTCTACCTAAGAACTCAGAGTTGAAGTTGCTGAAACCACTCCTATCAGTTTAAGGAGCCAATAGTCTCTTCTTAAGGAACACCCTTTTTGTGATGTCATGTCTGCTATTTAAGTTAATGTAAGTTGAATAAAGTTTCTCTTGTTCTGGCTCAGGGGGATGAGAAGATGCTTCAATGAAACCAACTGGTGTGTCTGGTCTTATTATGAAAGCAGTATGATAAGTACATACTTATACTTCTAACTGATTTGTCACCACATAAAGAAGATGAGAGTCACAAAAATTTCCTATATAGTAAGGGGTAGGCAACTTTCCTACTGGTTGCTAGGGATGTTGCTAAGCTCTGACAAAGATATTGCAGCCTTTTCATTGGCCCACAAGCAAGAAGGGAGGTTACTGATAAAAAAAAAAAATCTAGAATATTCGCAATTACGAATATATAGCACTATATTCTACATCTTCGCGAATTCTCGAAGTGCCAATATTCGTGATAAAAATTTGCGATTAGAATATTTGCAATCAACACTATTTAACACGTGTGCCCTGCCATGGCTGTGCAGGAACCACTTTCACCCAGTGGGCCGTAAAGAACATGTATTGTCCCTGACCTTAGTTACAGCTTCACACGTCGGCACTGCCGTGCACTTTGGCAGACACTGACAGGCTCAAGGACTGGCCCACCTTTTGTTCTACATGTGTGGGCAGGGCTGGTACTGCCTTTTTGGCAAAGAAATGACAGCTTGGGACTCTCCACCTCAGCTCGGCACAAGCCATCAGTTCTCTGAAAAGTGCAGAGTCCACCACTTGGAAAGAGACGGGTTGCAGCACCAGCAACTTGGACAAGAGCACATTCTGCTTCTGCGCCGTTGGATGAGTGCACGCATACTGTTGTCTCTTGGCAATTGCTTCGGTGATCGTTTGCTAACGGAATGACTGACGAGGAGAAGGAGGAGGAGCATCAGGACCAGCAGATGATGGGAAGGACAGACAGCTCCCTTTGGCTGAGGTGGTGGAGCCTTGACTGCCTGAAATTGGGTGCGTGACAGTGGGTGATGCAGCGGTTGTTGCGGCAGGTTGGACCACCACATTGCAGCCACGGTTCTCCCAGGCTACTTTATGGCGACATTGCATATGTTGACGCAGGGCCATAGTGCCAACATTGGCACCCTGTCCACGCTTCACCCTCTGCTCACTGATTCTACATATGGCCACGTTCGTTCACCTCCTCGGAGGCTTAAAAAAAAAACTGCCACACCGCCGCGTAGGTCACTTGACCCACAACACTATGCACTGACTGACTGCTACCGCTGCTGCCTCCTTGAGCCCCTGCACCACTACTTCCCAGGCAGGTAGGCTCCTGCGAAGTGGGTGGTCTACCCCGGGCGAGTTTGGCTCCCTGTCACGGAACCATGAACCAGACGTACAACAAGAGATAAGTGAAAATAAGAAGGCTTTATTGAAAATAAAGCTGTAAAGCAAAAGTCCAAACGGATGGCGAAACCGAAGCAGAGTCTTTGCGAAGCCAGAGGTCAGGAACCAGAAGGGTAGTCAGACGAAGCCAGGATCAGGAACCAGCAGGGTAGTCAGACGAAGCCAGGATCAGGAACCAGCAGGGTAGTCGGACGAAACCAGGATCAGGAACCAGCAGGGTAGTCGGACGAAACCAGGATCAGGAACCAGAAGCAGCAGCAGTCTTAGAAGCATGTGAACACAGGAGTACCAAGCAAGGAACTGAAGCCACAGACCTCCTATATATATGAGCTAGGCATCCAGCTCCTCCCAGTGGGAAGGAGGAGCCGCAGGGTGGGAGGCTACAAGAAACCCAGAAACCAAGATGGCCGCCAGCACATGTCAAACGAAGGAGAACAGCAAGAAGGTAAGACCATGACAGTACCTCCCCCTCAAGGGCCCCTCCTCCGCGGAGTAAAGAACGGTTTCTGAGGGAAGCGTGCGTGGAAGGCTCGGAGCAAGGCAGGAGCATGGACATCTGCGGAGGGAACCCAGGAACGCTCCTCTGGACCATAACCACGCCAATGGACCAAAAACTGCACCCGACCGCGGACCAGGCGTGAGTCCAGGATATTGCTCACCTCATACTCCTCACGATTGCCCACTTGGACCGGACGAGGCCGAAGAACCGAGGAAGTGAAACGATTACACACCAGTGGCTTCAACAGGGAGACATGAAACACGTTGGAGATCCGCATGCCAGGAGGAAGCGCAAGGGCATAGGCTACCGGGTTTACCCTGCGAAGCACTCGGAAGGGACCAACAAAGCGAGGCGCCAGCTTGGGAGTGGGCACTCGAAGGTTGAGGTTGCGGGTGGACAACCATACACGGTCTCCGACCTGGTAGGAAGGAGCAGGCGCTCGTCTGCGATCAGCCTGGAGTCTCTGGCGCTGCGCAGAGACCTCAAGGGACTTCTGGATCAGTACCCAAGAAGCACGTAGGACGAAAAGGTGATCCTCCACAGCCGGAATATCCTGGGGAGAGAATACCTCCGGTAACACGGCAGGTTGGAACCCATAATTGGCCATGAAGGGAGACGTCCCAGAGGAAGAGTTCACCGCCGTGTTCCTGGCAAACTCAGCCCAAGGCAGGAGGTCAACCCAATTGTCTTGGTGATCGGAGACATAGCAACGAAGGAATTGCTCCAAGGCCTGATTGGATCGTTCTGCGGCCCCATTGGACTGAGGGTGGTAGGCCGAGGAGAAGGAGAGATGAATCCCCAACTGGGAGCAAAAGGCGCGCCAGAACCTGGACACAAACTGACTCCCCCCAATCCGACACAATCTCCTTGGGCAAACCGTGCAACCGGAAGACCTCCCTGGCAAAAATCGTGGCCAACTCTTGTGCAGAGGGTAACTTCTTGAGAGGAACACAGTGGCACATTTTGGAAAACCGATCCACAATCATGAGAATGACCGTATGGCCTCGGGATGCAGGGAGGTCCACAATGAAATCCATCCCCAGGTGTGACCATGGGCGCTCCCCGGTGGCTATGGGTTGCAGAAGGCCCAACGGAAGGTGCCGAGGGGACTTACTCTGGGCACAAACGGAGCATGCCGCTACATATGCGGCGATGTCGGAACGTAGGGAAGGCCACCAGAACAGACGTGAAACAGCCCAGGACAGCTGATTCTTTCCAGGATGCCCCGCGGTCTTGGAGTTATGGTAGGTTCGCAACAACCGAGTGCGCAACTCCTCAGGCACAAAACATCTGCCGTTGGGTCTCCCAGAGGGAGCACCAGATTGAGCCGCCAAAATCTGCTCACCCAGGGGAGAGGTCAGGCTGGTGCGAATGGCGGCCAAGATCTGATTCGGAGGTATGACCGAAGTCGGAATCGACTCCTCCCTGGACAGCTCGGAGTACTGCCGTGATAAGGCATCCGCCCTGATGTTCTTGGAACCGGGTAGGTAGGAGACCACGTAATTAAAACGTGACAAGAACAGAGCCCATCTGGCCTGACGTGGTGTCAATCTCTTGGCCTCAGAAAGGTAGGTCAGATTCTTGTGGTCCGTCAGGATGAGGACCGGAACCACCGAACCCTCGAGCAAGTGCCTCCATTCTTTAAGGGCCTGCACGATGGCCAATAACTCCCTGTCACCAATCTGATAGTTGCACTCCGCGGAAGACAGTTTCCGGGAGTAAAACCCACAAGGAAGCAGAGGACCCTCTGGTGTTCTACGCTGAGACAGAAGGGCGCCTACTCCCGTCTCAGACGCGTCCACCTCGAGGACAAAGGGCAACCCACGGTTGGGATGCGACAGAATCGGAGCCGACACAAAGGCGGACTTTAGAGCCTCAAAAGCTCGGATGGCCTCGAGCGGCCAGACCTGGGAATTACTGCCCTTCCTGGTCAGATCCGTGAGAGGCTTGGCTAGCATGGAAAAGTCCCTGATGAACTTCCGATAATAATTGGCGAAGCCCAAAAAGCGCTGCAGCGACCGAAGACCACTGGGCTGGGGCCACTATAAGACAGCTGAAACCTTCTCAGGATCAATGGAGAACCCCTCAGCGGAAATGATGTAACCTAAGAAGGTTACCTGGGATCGGTGAAATTCGCATTTCTCAAGCTTACCGAACAGCTTGTTCTCTCGTAACCGTTGCATCACTCGTCTGACATCCAGAATGTGGGCCTCCATGGATTCAGAATATACCAAGATGTCATCCAAATAGACCACCACACACTGCTGCAACAGGTCACGGAAAACATCGTTGATGAATTCCTGAAAGACTGCGGGCGCATTGCACAACCCAAAGGGCATAACCAAGGATTCATAATGACCGGTCCTGGTGTTAAACGCGGTCTTCCACTCATCGCCCGCCTTGATCCTTACCAGGTTATATGCCGCCCTCAGGTCGAGTTTGGTAAAGACCGTGGCCCCTTTAAGGCGATCGAACAGCTCGGAAATCAAGGGTATCGGGTAAGCGTTCTTGATCGTGATGCGATTGAGGCCCCTGTAATCGATGCAAGGCCTCAACTCACCGCCCTTCTTTTTCACAAAGAAAAATCCAGCCCCTGCCGGGGACGAGGATTTGCGAATGTGTCCGCGTGAAAGCGCCTCCCTCACGTACTCCTCCATGGCCTCATTCTCCGCTACCGACAGTGGATAGACTTTGCCACGAGGAGGAACGGCACCAGATTGTAACTCTATGGCACAATCGTATGGGCGGTGCGGAGGTAGGGCAACCGCGCGCACCTTATCGAATACATCCCGGTACTCCTCGTATTCAGGAGGCAACAGAGAGTCCGAGGAAGTACACAGCAACTTGACAGACCCATGGATGCAACTAGCCCCACACTGCGGTGACCACGAGAGGATCTCGGCCGATCTCCAATCGAAAGACGGATTATGCTTCCGGAGCCAGGGGTACCCCAAGACCACCGAGTAGTGTGGAGACGAAATAACCTGGAGGCAGACCGACTCTCTGTGAACGGCACCAATGGCTATCCCCACTGGAAGGGTCTCATGAGTCACGTGTGGCGGCAGAAGGGGTCTGCCGTCTATCGCCTCAAGAGCCAGTGGGGAACCTCGAGCCTGCAGAGGAATGGAATTGGCGGCAGCGAACACACTATCAATGAACAAACCACCAGCACCAGAGTCCACCAACGCCTGGGTCGTCACCGAGCCCCCGACCCAGGAGAGGACAACAGTGATCAGTGGTTTGTCAACACGGGAAACCGGGGACGAGGAGACTCCACCCAAGATCTGCCCCCGACAGGATCTCAGGTGCGAGCGTTTCCCGGACGGTTCGGACATGCCAACCGAAAATGCCCACCGAGACCACAGTACATGCATCGGCCCTCGCGTCTCCGGAGTACCCTCTCCCCCTCGGACAGGCGAGCAAACCCCAGCTGCATGGGTTCACCTCCAGACAAGTCATCCCCAGGAGGCGTGGGAGGAGAGGGAGGCACGGGTGGGACAGCAAACGTAGGCGCCAATCTGTTAGAAAACCTCCGCAGGCTCTCCTTAAAGGAAGGTCTCTCCCTGAGTCTGGTGTCAATCAAAATCAGGAAAGAAATAAGAGACTCGAGCTCCACTGGTAGGTCCTTAGCTGCAACCTCATCCTTCAAGGCATCCGAGAGACCATGAGAGAAAGCAGCGACCAGAGCCTCATTATTCCAGCCCACCTCTGCTGCCAGGGTACGAAACTCAATGGCGTATTCAGCTACGGATCGTGAACCCTGTCTGATGGACATAAGGAGCTTCGCAGCAGAGGCAGCACGAGACGGCACATCGAATACCTTCCGAAGAGAAGCAACAAAACCGGAAAACTCGGCAACCACCGGATTGTTGTTCTCCCATAAAGGGCTGGCCCAGGCCAAGGCCTTGTCCGAGAGCAGCGAGATCAAGAAGCCCACCTTTGATCTCTCAGTGGGAAAGGCATGTGGCAGCAACTCGAAATAAATGCCCACCTGGTTAAGGAAACCTCGGCACTGAGTTGGCTCTCCCCCAAAGCGCTGTGGAAGAGGGGCAGAACCGGTCATACCCCGAAACACCGCAGGTGCAACAACAGGTGTGGAGGTAGACTCTGGCGCAACAACCGGAGCGGCAGTAGGAGCGGGCCCAGGAGCGGCAACGGGAGCGAAATGAGCCGTGCGTTCAAGCAGGGTTTGCAACGCCACAGCGAACCGACCCAACAGGTGATCCTGCTGATCAAGTCTGGCAACCAGCGTGGGTAGCGAGGATGGCCCTGTACCGTCAGAATTCATGGCTTGGTCCTAATGTCACGGAACCATGAACCAGACGTACAACAAGAGATAAGTGAAAATAAGAAGGCTTTATTGAAAATAAAGCTGTAAAGCAAAAGTCCAAACGGATGGCGAAACCGAAGCAGAGTCTTTGCGAAGCCAGAGGTCAGGAACCAGAAGGGTAGTCAGACGAAGCCAGGATCAGGAACCAGCAGGGTAGTCAGACGAAGCCAGGATCAGGAACCAGCAGGGTAGTCGGACGAAACCAGGATCAGGAACCAGCAGGGTAGTCGGACGAAACCAGGATCAGGAACCAGAAGCAGCAGCAGTCTTAGAAGCATGTGAACACAGGAGGACCAAGCAAGGAACTGAAGCCACAGACCTCCTATATATATGAGCTAGGCATCCAGCTCCTCCCAGTGGGAAGAAGGAGCCGCAGGGTGGGAGGCTACAAGAAACCCAGAAACCAAGATGGCCGCCAGCACATGTCAAACGAAGGAGAACAGCAAGAAGGTAAGACCATGACACTCCCGACCTCCCACTGCTGGCACCCTGCTGACTCCCGGCCACGCTAGCGACTTGCTGGCTCACAGGCAGGCTGCCACCCTATTCTCCCGATGAAGATGAAGCCCCTTCGCCACCCGGCTCCCAAGTGTGATCAGCTAAATCATCATCATCAAATAGTGTCAGCACGTCCGTGATGTCCTCCTCAACCGTCTCTGGGTCAGAAGCCTGACCGCTCTTAACACCAGCACCCATGCCACTCTACTCATCGCTACTTGCCCGCCAAGCTGAGGAAGCGGCAGATGTCTCCTCCACATCTTGGCTGGGCAGTAGCTGGTGACAGTCCTCTAGTACTTCTTCCTTGCTGAAAAGTGGAGCAGAGCCTACAGCATATAATACTTCTTGCGGTGAGGGAACAGAAAAATGACAGAGGCAGTTTGAGGACAGGTAAAGGCACAGGGCCTGCTCTCGGACCATGCCAACTAAGAGTTGTGTCTGACAAACCCACTGACTCTTGGCTGGAGGTGTCTGATGTCACTTGAGACGAATTCAAAGATCGAGTCAACCACTCAAGAACCACTGGGTTGCTGTTCAGGACACGACTGCTACCTGACACTGGGAGCTCAGGCCTCCCGAAGTGACCCCTGCTGCCACGGCCCCTTACTCTGCTGCGACCTCTGCCTGCGCCAGAAACATTTAGGCCTCTGCCACTCCCATGTGCAGGGCCTGGTACTTCTCTGCTTAAAATACTGTTTGACCAAATAACTAAATGTTAGATTAAATATTTTTTATTTTGCCACTAATATACAGCAAACAGTGCTTTAGAATATATTACTGCACCACTGAATGGAAATTAGGCCCTAATTTTTTTAAATTTTTACAGAAAAGGCTTTTCAACAGATAAGTACAACCTTAAACGGCAAATATATTTGTATTTCGCCAGTAATTGGCGGCAAACTGGGCTGTAAAATATCTCACTGCACCGCTGAACGGCAATTAGGCCCAAGTTTTTTTCTATTTTTACACAAAAGGCTTTTCAACAGATAAGTGCAACAATGAAAGGCAAATATATTTGTATTTCGCCAGTAATACACGGCAAACTGGACTGTAAAATATCTCACTGCACAGCTGAACGGCAATTAGGCCCAAGTTTTTTTTTCTATTTTTAGACAAAAGGCTTTTCAACAGATAAGTGCAACGATGAAAGGCGAATATATTAGTATTTCCCCAGTAATACACTGAAAACTGGGCTGTAAAATATCTCACTGCACCGCTGAACTGCAATTAGGTCCAAGTTTTTTTTCTATTTTTATACAAAAGGCTTTTCAATAGATAACTACAACCATGAACGACAAATATATTTGTATTTTGCCAGTAATACCCGGCAAACTGGGCTCTAAAATATCTCACTGCAACGCTGAACGGCAATTAGGCCCAAGTTTTTTTCTATCACACAAAAGGCTTTTCAACAGATAAGTGCAACAATGAAAGGCTAATATATTTGTATTTTGCCAGTAATACACGGCAAACTGGGCTGTAAAATATATCACGGCACTGAAGAACGGCAATTAGGCCCAATTTTTTTTCTATTATTACACAAAAAGCTTTTCAACAGATAAGTGTAACCATGAAAGGCGAATATATTTGTATTTAGTCAGTAATACACGGCAAACTGGGCTGTAAAATATCTTACTGCACCGATGAGCGGCAAGGATATTTTTTTCTTTTTCCAGTAATACACGCAAAAAAGAGCTTTAAAACAGATAACTGCACCGCCAGGCGGCAAAAATATTTTCCCCTTTTCCACTAATACATGCAAAAAGGGGCTTGAAAACAGATAAGTGCACCGCTGAGCGGCAAAGATATTTTACTTTTGCCACTAATACACGACAAAAAGGGCTGCCATTTTCGCACTTCACCACACAACGGCTAATAAGCCCTTTTTTCCCCCCACTAATAATAGCCAAAAAATGCTTTAGAACATATAACTGCACCGCACAAGGGTAAACAAAACATAGAAATATTTCCTTGTAATATCCCCTGTTAATGGCTGTATCACACAGCACTTGCACCCTAATAACAAGAACGGTTTGCTGGAATTACAGAGCTGTATAATTGCAATTTGGGTCCCCAGTCGGTGCAGCAAGGTGTAATAGGATTGTTCCTATTACCCAGGCTGTAACATCCCCTACTAGATCCTGTTCTACAGAAATGCAGTCGAATGATTCCTCCCTATCCTTTCCCTGCACCTTGAATAATCTTTCCCTGCACTTGTAAATCTTTTTTTTTTAGCACAATGACGATTTTTCTATCATAGTCCCTAGCGCCTGCAGACGTCTCTCCCTGCACTAAGTACGCTGGTGAATGGCAGAGTCTAAGATGGTTACCCTTTTATACGGCTGTGACATCACAGGGCTGGCTGGCTGCTGATTGGCTGCATGCATGGCAGTATGGGTGATACCTTCCCAGACTTACTTTTTCCATGTCCTCACATGTGCAGCAGCTATTTTAGGAAAAATGCAATTTGTTACTACGAAGCTCGAGGAAATTCGCATTAGGTGCAAATCAAATTTTTCCTGATATTCGGGACGAATTCCACTTCGTCAGCTTCGATTCACTCATCTCTAGCTTTGAAGATAACAGGATCTCCAGGAGGTAGACAATACCAAGAAGGCACCATTTCATTAATTCAAATGCTGTAATCCCCAATCTAGTCTCTACTCCACTCACATTCCATTGTAAGACATGAGTCACCACCAGTCATAGAAATAACATTACAGCAATAGTAGATTAAAAATTTCTGCCAATTTGAAATTTTGACTTCACTGATACATTGTAACAAGATTGTCAGCTGTGTGAGCGGGACTAGGTTAGAGCAGGTTTTCACTCTTTGATTGTAGAAGGAGAAAAATTAGGCCAAATGCCTGCTGTCAAATATACATTGGATTCCTTTCTGTGCAATGTAGAGAATACTCGGTACCTTTGGGATGGTGTAACCTCTGAACTTGACATCTTCATTGGTGGCATGGAAAAGTGCAGTTGGTGTGAGGTCGAGGACTCTTTGTATTTCATGGATGACAGCGTTTGTATACGGCAGATGGGGTTTGTCTGTGATCTCAGGAGGACGCAAGGACTTGGTCAATTCGTCTATCTCCTGCTGCACTTTAGCTGTGAGACAAAGATGAAATCATCTGTGTGAGCAGTTGGAACCAATGATGTTTTATAACATTGGTAGTCCGGATGGCCTCACAGGGGATGGCCACCTAAAGTATCCAAATATTTGTTTCATGTTTTTCAAGTGGCTTTGTTTCACTGAATCAGAATGTGATAGCTACATAAGTGTTGAAAGTGTGAAACAGTTTAAAGGGGTTGTCCGATAATACATAGTTTATAACAGGTGCTGGTGTCTTCTACTAGAATGATCTACCTACCTGCTTCACATAACTCCGGTTCTCCAGCCTCATCTTCCAGTTCAAGGTTTTTTTTTCCTTCTCAAGCATGGGTATAGTCACCTGATCCTCTTCAGCCATGTAATATAAAAAATCCCCCTAAGGGCGCCTTCACACGCGGCAGACTTCGTGGCAGAAAATCAGATCCATTCACCTTAATGAGGCTTGCAGAAATCCATGGGCTTGCTGCACCATTCAAAAGAATGGAACCGATTTTCAATCGCAGAATTTTCTGCCACAAAATCTGCCGTGTGTGAAGGCACCCGAAATCTACTAGTTGACATAAGCTTATTTACCAGGGTCATCGGCATGCATATATTTTTGCCTCAGATGTACAATTGTGCATTTTCTTCTGAAAAACCTGTTGCAAAGTTTCCACAATTAATAAGCGTATTTTCCAGCATCACTAGCACCATATATTTTTGATGTGGCCTATGTCCAATTGTGCATTTAAAAAAAAAAAGTATTTTGTTACAAAGTCCTATTTACAGTGCCTTAAAAAAGTATTCATACCCCTTCAACTTTTCCAAATTTTTTTACTTTACACCCACAAACTTAAAGGTAGTTTATTAGGATTTTATGTGAGAGAATAACACAAAGTATCAGGTATGTGTGAAGTGGAAAAAAAAATGATACATGGCTTTCATAATTTTTTATAAATAAAAATCTGGCTTGCAAAAGTGTTGCGTGCATTTTTATTCATCCCCCTTAGTCAATCATTTGTAGGACCACCTTCCAACTACAAGTCTTTTGGGGTATATCTCTACCAGCTTTGCACATCAAGAGGCTTAGTCAGATTAGATGGAAGGCGTCTGTGAACAGCAATTTTCAGGTCTTGCCACAGATTCTAAATGGGATTTAGGTCTGGACTGTGACTGGGCCATTCTAACACATGAATATGCTTTGATCTAAACCCTTCCATTGTAACTCCGGCTGGATGTTTAGGGATGTTGTCCTGCTAGAAGATGAACCTCCACCCCAGTCTCAAGTCTTTTGCAGCCTCTGCCAGATTTTCCTCCAGCATTGCCCTGTATTTACCTCCATCCATCTTCCCATCAACTCTGACTAGCTTCCCTGTCCCTGCTAAAGAAAAGCTTCTCCCCAGCATGATGTTGCCACCAACATGTTTCACGGTGAGTTCAGGGTAATGTGCAGTGTTAGCTGTCCACCACACATAGCATTTTGCATTCTGGCCAAAAAGTTCCACTTTGGTCTCATCTGACCAGGGCACCTTCTTCAACATGTCTGCTGTGTCCCCAACATGACATGTGGAAAACTGCAAATGGAACTTTCAAAAATGGCTTTCTTCTTTCTCCCATAAAGGCCAGATTTGTGGAGTAGTGTTGAGCTCGAGTACAATTTAATACAATGAAAGTCAATGGGAAACCCGAGCATCAAACCAGGCACCCCCTGCTCTGAAAAAGAGAGGGTTAGAAAATGATGGAAACCCCATCAAAATGGTTTGTAAACAGCATTAAGAGGATGGCTGGATGCATCCTGGACTCCTATTATCTGCAACATACAATAGACAACCACACAAAGGCTATATGCCAAAAGCCAGGTACAGAATATGCAAGCCATCAATCTATCCATGCGACAGATGACAGGCTTAGTCAGCATACCTTACAATGGCAGCCTTGTGCACTATGAGACATTCCAAACCAGCTCTCATCTGACTGAGAGCCAGTAAGCCTCAAAGTTACTTCAGATCTGTTGGATGGCTTGGGTGGACATAGATTAATATCATTAGAGAGACAAAAAAAATTCTGATTGTCCTAACATAATATTCAATAACCTTTCTATACAGTTTTGTCATGTAAAAACTAATTTGTATAAACAGGGGCATATGGGAAAGACATGCAAATGAGCAGAATCTGCCTTGTTTTTCAGCTGAAAAACCATTTGCATGGAAAATTTGCAATCTACACTACTCATGAACAGCACAATCTATTGGTTTCATAGTCTTATGACAAGACTATTAGCGTGGCTTTTTGCATGGAAAATTTGCGATAAAATTTTGCGATTAGAATATTCACGATCTACACTACTCATGAACAGCGCCAAATAGAGTCCAAGACGCATCCAGCTATCCTCTTAATGCTGTTTCCAAACCATTTTGATGGGGTTTCCATCAATTTCTAGCCTTTTTTTGTGAATCAGACACCCTCTTCTCTTCTGAGGCGGGGGTGTCTGGGGTTCTCCCATTGACTTCCATTGTGCTTGGTATAACACACAAGCATACCGATGTGTTCGGCCAAAGCACCTGAGCACACAAGCACTTTGGTGCTCGATTAACACTATTGTGGAGTACACGATGAATAGTTGTCCTGTGGACAGATTCTCCTACCTGAGTTGTGGATCTCTGCAGCTCTTCCAGAGTGATCTTGGGCCTCTTGGCTGCTTCTCTCCTTGCCCGGGTTGTCAGATTAGGTGGACATCCATGTCTTGGTAGGTTTTCAGTTGTGCCATACTCCTTCCATTTTCGGATGATGGATTGAACAGTGCTTCATGTTTTATAACCTAAACCTGCTTTACACTTCTCCACAACTTTATCCCTGACCTGTCTGGTGTGTTCCTTGGTAACAAACCTCTGAGGCCTTAACAGAACAGCTGGAGTTATACTGAGAATACATTACAAACAGGAGGAGTCTATTTACTAATTAGGTGACTTCTAAAGGCAATTGGTCACATTGGATTTTATTTATGGGTATCAGAGTACAGGAGGCTGAATACAAATGCACACCACACTTTCCAGATTTTTGTATTTATAAAAAAAAATTGAAACCAATTATTTTCTTTTCACTTCACAAATACTTGCTACATTGTGTTCGTCTATCACATCACATAAAATCCCAAAATAGTTTGCGAGTGTAATGTGAAAAAATGTGGAAAAGTTAATGGGGTATAAATACTTTTTCAAGGCACTGTAGCACACTCACAGTTACCGTATAACGTAGCATTAGATACTATGTCAGACCTAGGGCAAGCTTAGGTAGTGGGAATGGTGGTGGCAGAAATGATGTGATCATTACATGTGAGGGCTCTGTGTAGTGCTGGCTTTTATTGTATTTTGTCTTCAGAAAATTGAAGAAAATTGTGTTTTTGTCATAAAAAAATTAATCTTGTCTCCAAAAAAACTGAGATTTAAATGGCCACAAGCAACCTGTCCTAAGATGGAAGCCTCCACTTGCAAATCTGCCTCTGGATAGGTCATCAGTATCTGATCGGGATCTGACACCCCCGCTGATTAGCTGTTTGAGAAGGCGCCGGCACTCACTGTAGTACCAAGCAGAGCACAGTCGATTGTATAGTGGCCATGCTTGGTATGGTGCCCAGCCCCATTCACTTCTATGAGGCTGAGCTGCTCCTAGGTCACGTGACTGATAAACGTGATGTCACGTGGCTGATAAACGTGACGTCACGTGGCCTAGAGAAAGCAGAGAGAAGGCTGCTGTGCTCACAGGAGTGCCAGTTCCTTCTCAAACAGCTGATCTGCGGGGGGGGGGGGGGGGACCCTCAACAATCAGATACTGATCACCTATACCCTTTACATACCCCTTTGATGACATAAACCCCTTTAATAAATTCAACCTGAATTAGAAGTGGAGGAGTGAACCAGGAGAGATTCGTTTTGAGTCAGGTTCGCCAACTTTTTGAAAAAATTTGGTTCGGGCCTGAGTCGATTTGGGCCAAACTGAAGCTGCTCCAATTGCCCTGAAAGTTGGTATATGACCCCTTCTAGAACTCAATTTTTAAGAAAAACTTGTTATCTCTTTTACATTTATTTTTAATGATTTTTTTCCCCCTCCCCAAGCTCTGGATCGCAATGACAGCAATAGTAAATAATGTCTGAGTGACCCGGACATGTATAAATAGAGCTATAGTGTGGGCCCAATACTACCCATGTCTCTATTCAGTCTTGGGCCCACACTATAGCTGTAATTACTCTGGCCACACTTTAGTAAACATGTATACAGGCCTTGACCTGTACTTTCCCTTTTCTCTATGTACTAGGTTTCATTTTGCCCCTCTTTTTTCATTTAGCTTTCCCCATATAACAGACCCACTATGCTACAGCTTGCGAAAATTCCTCTGCACATTATTAATGTGCTTTTGTTTTCTTTTAGTGACTCTTTTGACCAAGGCCTGTCATTGACCGGAATGTCAAGATTCAGTCACAATTAAATTACAGGCATTTTCTCACTTACCCTTATACTATATGGAGGATATGTCACAATAAAATAATTTTTATTTGCATATAAGCTTCGAGTGTGCGGTGGTATTTTCTTACTAATTATGTGTAAATACACACGGTGTTATGGGATTAAAAAAAAAGGATCCTTGGGGAACAGGATGGTTGGAAAGTAGCATTAGTGGCATGATGCAGGCCGCAGTAGAAGCCATACAGAACGTGATGGTAGGCAGGCAGGCAGACAGATGGCAAGAGTGGCAAGATGGCAACAAGAGCAAGAAGAGGTCTATTGATCGCATGGAGCCTGACTGGACTGTGAAAAAATTTCTATATTAATACAGTAATCATGTACATGTCACCTCATGAAATTTAACCCCCCCCTAAAAAAAAAAGTTACAAATTGAAACCGTGTTAGCCCCCCTAAAAAATAAATTCAATTTCAACAGTGTTAAACTCCCTACCCCCGCAAAAAAAAAATCCAATTTCAACCGTGTGGAATCAGCAGGAGGAGTGTGAAAATCCTGAAACCAGGCCTGGTTCATTTTGCCAAAAGTGATGTTTTGGACACTGGCGGAGGACAACTTGGTCCGTTTGGGTGTCACTACACCAACCGCTATTCTGAAAAACCTCTCTAAGATGACACTGGAGCAGGGCAAGAAAGAAGAAAGAGAGAGTGCTGTGCCACTTCGGGCCACTGTTACAGTCTGCCTGCCCAAAAGATCCATGTGGACAGGGAACTGGGTATGCAACAGAGACTGGCCATAGTTTCGGTAGGCTTGAACCTGGGCGTTGAGGTTGGAGCTGTAGGCTTGCTGACTGGCCTCAGCCAGGCACTACATGTGGAAAAACACGGACCTCAACCCAATCGAACACTTGTGGGTAGAGTTGAAGAAAAAGCTGTATTCGTACCCAAGTCAGTTGACCAGTATGCATTAACATTGGGAACGTGTAGAAGAGTCCTGGGAACATATTTGGTCTTGAATCTGATCGAAAGCATGCCCAGAAGGATTCAGGCAGTGTTGAAAGCCAAAGGTGGATTAAGAAAATACTAACAAAATAATAAAAATTTTAATTTAGAATTTTAGAAGCAAAACAGCAACAATGAAGTTAAATGACAAAAATCTGAAGAAC
The DNA here is from genome assembly GCF_905171765.1 of Bufo bufo. Classification (NCBI taxonomy): domain Eukaryota; kingdom Metazoa; phylum Chordata; class Amphibia; order Anura; family Bufonidae; genus Bufo; species Bufo bufo. The sequence goes on along the minus strand of NC_053393.1, from coordinate 9,617,728 downwards.
TAATCATATGCTAAATACTCGCAAGTCCAATTTATTTCTGAGATAGCCAAGATTATTGTATATAGGATAATGGGAGTCTCACATTCAAAGCTGTAGTGGATGGTGAGATTTGGAGCCTGAAAGTCAAAAGTTCAAAACATTGTTACCCTTTAGCTCGTCAGTGTAAGGAGCCAACATGAGGATCCAGTTTCTTCAGACTCTTTACCCTGTATTGTTGCTTCGCAAAGTTTTGAGAATTCCTTATTTTCACTCCTCTATTATTCTGCATTTCTTAAAAAGTTCTAACTACATGGCCAGTAATGTTCATACCTTGTATCTCTGGATAATGGGCCATGAGCACCAGGCTGAATTTTAGGGTAGAAGTCATCGTATCAGTTGCTGCAGCTAATAGTCCTGTAACTATTGCAAGGAGACTGGTGTCACAAAAATCTGGATCCATCTCATGTTCCACCTGAGGAAGCAAAAAACATGGTCAGGAATGTGATTATTATGTTGGATATGTCTTTATTATGGTGTACAGTACATGACAGGTAAGCTATGCTCTTCTTCACCACCAAGATCAGCACCAGGCAAACCTAAGCAGGTACCAGAACATGCTTGGCTATAATGATCATTGGTGATATGGCTAAACATGCTTTGGGCTTGTCCAACTGAGGGTGAGGTAGATAAAAGGCTTGTGGTTTATGATCACTTTTTTGTAAATTCTCTTTTTACTATTTTTAAAGATATTAACAAAAAACAACACATGTTTATAGATGGCACATAAATCTTTTGGAATCTGGCATCTAAATAAAATAAAGTCAACCAAACAGTGTCGGACCTCTCATGAGAAAGTGTAGAAAGGGATGTAGTCTAATAACTCAGAGGAGTGTCCATGAAAACCATCATCCAGATATATAGCATCCAAAGCCATTGTTAGAACCCAGAATCGAAAGTGAGGAGCACTATTGTAGCAGGAAATCAACTCTAGATAATCAAATCAACAATATAATTTCATGTGCCAAGCAGATGGACGCGTAATTAGTTCCTACCAGCTCCTCAATGAGAGTCCAGCCCCTCCCGCGGGGCCCTCCCATCCTCAGGTACCACCATATTTCACCACTTCAAGGACCTCCCCCGCCTCCAAGAACGCGCAGCTTGACTACCTCAACCCTGCGCGTCCCTCCACATCCGCAAAGCTATCTCCACTCCACTCTGGAGCCCCAGAGCCCACAAATCCGTACCTACCGCATTCAGGTGCACTCCATCTGCTCTCCAAAACGCACCCTCACCCTTCTCCAATACCTCATGCCGCACCACCACACCACAATTCCTTGCCATAAAACGGCCCACCGCTCTGTTTACCTTTATCCTAGCCTTATTAAGGCTCTCCACTGACCTCGCACCTCTCCATGCCTTCCGCGGCACAATGTCAGACCAGACAATGATCACCCCCGGAAACAACGCCCAAATCCTGAGTAAGTCAAACTTGACATCCCGAACCAATTCCCTAAACGGACGCTTTCCTAAATCATTCCCCCCCACATGCAAAACCAACACATCAGGAGGACGATCTAAACGAACGAAATGATGCACCTCCCGCAACACTCCGCCCCACAACATACCTCTGACGCCTAACCACCTGACCGTAGCCAACTCCGGACTCACACCCAACTGCCGCCCACTCGGCCTCACATCCGCTCTGATCGCACCCCAGAACACATAGGAGTGCCCCAAAATCCACACCAACGCCGCCATCATTCGACCTGTGAACACAAAAGAACAAAATCAACATCACCTACCTACATCCTTACTCTACAACAATGCAGGCCGCACATACGATTTAAAACGAACCGACTCCCAACGCCCAATCCTCCTAATCACCTCCTCACTGGCGCCCAACCTGGCTGCCTCAGTTGCCGCACCAATTCTGAATGAATGCCCAGAATAATCTTTGACCGGCACCCCCAAAACCTTTAAACATTTTTTAAAGACCGCCAGAAACTGAAACCTAGACAAAAAGGAACCGTCCTCATGCCTCAAAAACGGGACCTCGTTCCTCTGCAGACTCGCGCCATACGATCCCGCACACCTCATGAGGCACATACTACACCCCGGCACTGCAAACAACGTAAAACGCTGCCCCCTACCCTCCTGATCCGTCTTTGACCTGCGAATCCGGACATGCAACCTATCCCCCACCCACTCAATATCCTCACTCCTAAGGCCCCCCGCTCTCCTAACACTATCACACACCAACTCCCCCAAGCGGAAAGCCCCAAGAAACGCCAAAGCAAACGCAGCCTTAAACAGCCCCAGCTCCCACCCTGAACTACAAACACCACTCAACTTATCACCCATTTGCACCAACAACTCAAAAGACACCGGCCTCCGACAGTCCGGCACCCTGCCTGCACCCCTACGCCAACCCTTCAAAACCTGTCGCACCAAAAAACTCTTAGTCAAATCAGGTAACCCCCGCCACTTAAAACCAAACGCTATACCTGAAATAAGATGATTCACCTTTGACACCGACCACCCCTTGCTCTTCAACTGCCCCAACAACATCAACAACCGCACATCACCATCCACTCCACCAGCACCCCAAGTCCCATTCCACGCCTCCCAGGTCGTCCACGCCTTACCATACTCCCTCCAAGTACCCGGACTCAACGAATCCCTCAACAACCCCATCACTTCTCCTCCAGGATCGCCCACAGCCACGACGGACACTCCAGACCCTCCACCTCCGCCTCTGGCGCAAGAAGCCGGAACCGCTCCCACTGTAAACGAGAAAGAGAATCCGCCACTGAATTAGCCACTCCAGCCACATGTTCTGCCACCAACCACACGTTAATCGACAAACATCGCAATACCAAAAACTGTAACAGCCTAACCACCGGCGGGGAAGATGCGGACAAACTGTTGATAGCCTGAACCACCCCCAAATTGTCACAATGAAAGCGCACCTTCCTGTTTTCCAATTTCTCGCCCCACCGCCATTACAATGGGAAAAAGTTCTAACAAGGCCATGTTTTTTACCCACCCACGACTTACCCACGACTCTGGCCACACGCCTGCACACCATTGTCCCTGGCAATAGGCCCCAAAACCCACCCCCCCTGACGCGTCTGTATATAACTCAAAATCCACGCTATCACACAACTCCGCCATCACCAAAGACCTACCATTGTACTGACCCAAAAACTCCGCCCACACTCTCAGATCCCCTTTTAACTCTTTACGTAACCTGATAAAATGATACGGCACCGATACCCCCGCCGTAGCCGCGGCCAATCTTCTTCAAAAAATTCTACCCATAGGCATAATTTGACACGCAAAATTCAATTTACCTAACAATGACTGCAACTCCCGCAACCTAATCTTCTCCCTCCCAATGGGCCTATCAATCTCCTGACGCAAATCCACCAACTTATCCTGGGGAAGCCTACACTCCATCCGTTCCGTATCTATAACAATCCCCAAAAAACACAATTCCGTCACCGGACCCAACGTCTTCTCCTGCGCCAACGGTACCCCAAAGCGTGCAAAAACCGACTGCACTGTATGCAGCAACAAAGAACAAACCCGTGAATTCGCCGGCCCTAAACATAAAAAATCGTCTAAATAATGGATAACGGATGAACAACCTGAAACTTCCACCACTACCCATTCCAAAAATGAGCTAAAGGTCTCAAAATACGCACACGAAAGAGAGCAGCCCATCGGCAAGCACCTATCCACAAAATATTCCCCATCCCAAAAACAACCCAACAATCCCATGCTCTCTACGTGTACCGGAAGCAAGCGAAAAGCCGCCTCCACATCAACCTTAGCCATCAATGCCCCCCGCCCCAACCGCCTCACCCATTTTGCAGCCGCATCAAATAAAGTGTAGACAACCGAACAAAGTTCAGGATCTATACCATCATTGACCGACGCACCTTTCAGGTAAGACAAGTGATGAATGAGCCAAAACTTGTTCGGCTCTTTCTTCGGCACTACCCCCAGCGGAGACACCCTCAACCCCCCAATCGGCGGCTCCTTGAATGGACCCGCCATCCGCCCCAACTCCACTTCCTTCCTCAACTTCTCCGTCACTACTTCCGCGTGAACAAGCGCAGACCTAAGATTCTTATGAACCATAGGCCCCGCCGTAACAACCGATGGAATCCAAAAACCAAACCTAAAACCATCCCCCAACAAACCAGCCGCAACCCGATCCGGGTATCTATCTAGGAACACCTGCATCTCTTCCACCCGCACCGGCGTCCGTCCCTTTTCCAGAACCATCACCCCCCTTATTCCTTCCCCCTTTGAAACAACGGTTAGCTCCATGAGCTCCCCCACACCCCGTGCACTCGTGCTTAAATTTGCACTTGGCCCCAAATCTGCAATTTCCTTAGTTGAAAAGGAAACACAACCCTTTTGCCGATGCCGCTGCCAACGCCCCCGGGGATGATCCCCCGGACTCCCCCCGAAAGGACTGCCCAGCCCTAGGAGGCGCCGTCACCCTCAACCACAACCCAATATCCTTAAGATCCCACCGGATATCAGGCCTCACCGCCTTACGCTGCCGGAACTGCTCATCGTACCTGAGCCAGCCCACCCCCCCATAAACCCTATAAGCCTCCCCAATAGCGTCCTGGTAGCAAAAAAGCGCCGAACAACATTCCGGAGCCCTTTCCCCAATGACACTTGCTAATATGGCAAACGCCTGAAGCCAATTAGCAAAAGTACGTGGGATCAAACGGTGCCGCCGCTTCTCTTCCTCCTCCTTTTTTCCCTCGTCCTTCTTACCCCTATCCAAATTAAACCTTTCTAATGGGAGCAGCGAGAATATCTCCACGTACTCACCTTTCCAAATCTTTTCCCTCACCTCTTGCTTCAAATGAGCCCCCAGCGGCCCCTCAAAGCACACATACACCTCCCCACGAGCCCTATCATCTAACCTCTGCCCCTCCCCTTCTCCACCAGCCTGCGTCTCCACCGACACCGACCCCAACCCCGCCGCAACACCTTGCGCACCAGCCCCTGACCCCGGCACCACTCCCCACCCAGGCAACGGAGACCCCCGCCAGCTCCCATACCTGACAACCATCCCGCCAATCCCCCCAAAAACTGCCCCAAACCCTTACTAAAATCCCCCATGGTCCCCCCCCACCAACCGGGAGACCCTGCGCTAACATGGAGCCCCAAGCAATCTCACCAGGCACCACGGGCGCTGTGACTCCCGCTGCCGTAGATCCTGACTCCTGCCGCATGGACACTGCCCCATCATAGCTCCTGGACGTCGACGGTTGCTCCTCCTGGACCACTTGCACGACCCTCTGCACCACACTGGCCGGACACCGGGACGAGACCGCGGCCTCCAACACTGCAAGGGGACCTTCCTCCACGCTGCTCAAATCTTCTCTGGACCTGCGCTGGTATTCGTCCTCCACCAGCGCAGTCCGAGGAACCCGGACATCATCAAACAGCCGAGTGGACCGCCTGCTAAAGGAGGGACTGGGCCAGTCCACCGTACCTGGTCCCGAATCCAGCTGCACAGCCGCAGGGAGCGGGGGAAGGGGCGTCCCACTCCTCACAGGGCCCCGCCGCGTATCGGGATTCCTCCCATGGCGAGAGCGGCTCGCAGAAGGCTGAGCGGCCGCTCTCCGCCGCCGAGGGTCCACAGGGGGGCTCCCTACTCGGCGCCGGGCCCGGGGTGTGACTTCAGGGCTTAGGCGCGCCGGTGGAATACTCCTACTGCTGATTCCTCAGATAAGTCCTTTTCCTTTATTTGTGTTTCCTTACTGGCTTGATTCTAGGTGACCCTGACTCCATCCATATTAAGTGCATGGAGCCGGTGGTCGTGTCCCCTCACTATTATAGGGTTTTCAGGTGTCACACAGTATAAGGTACGTGGGCATGCAATCGTCTACCACAAAGACCTTTGCATGGGCATAGCAGTCAGGGAGAGCTCTAGGGGTTTTATAGGGCTCACCCATATGCTCCTTAGTTTGTGATCAAGCCAGTCGGATGTTTATTTATAAGTTTCAGCTTTCTGCATCACCACCCGTGACAGGTGTGCTTGGTCCCTTGCTGCAGTGGGAAGTAGCAGGCGTACTGTATAGGGGACGTCCGCTCTGCTTTTGCACCCTGCTCCCTCTTCTGCTGTGTTGATGGCTCTGTGCGACCACCGCCTCTTCCTCCGAACTACACAGGTCACTAGCATGACCTTGATTCCATGTGGGCTCAAGGACCTCATCGTCCTCCACATCATCTTTCACCCATTCTTCACCTCTGCCCTCCTTGTCGGTCTGCCCAGTGCAGAAAGCCACAGCAGTTGGCACCTGTGTTTCGTCATCATCCGAGACGTGCTGCAGTGGTCCTCTCATGTACTCATCTTGAAACACATGTGGTTGGGCATCGGTGCACTCAATCTCTTCCACTTCTGGGGCAGGGCTACGTGGATGGCCCTGGAAAACCCTGCTGTCAGAGTCTTCAAAAAGCAGAAGAGACTGCTGCATGACTTGGGGCTCAGACTGCTTGGCTGTTTTGCAAGGGGGTGAGTTGAAAGACTGATGGACATCAGCTGCAGGTGCCAACTCTGATCTTTCAGCAGGAGACTGGGTGGGAGACAATGTGAAGGAACTGGAGGCACTGTCAGCAACCCAATCTACTATCGCCTGTACTTGTTCTGGCCTCACCATTCATAGAGCCGCATTAGGCCTGACCAAATAATGCTGAAGGTTCTGTCGCCTACTCGCACCTGAGGAAGGTGTTTCACCGGGGCCACATCATACCTTATTCGACGCTCTCCTCATTCTCCACAAATTTAGTATTTTGCCCAATTTTTTTATTTTTATAACAGATGATAACAGCAGTATCTAACGCGTGTATTTCACACTGACAGATGCAGCAAATTTAGTATTTTTCCCAAAAATGCGTGTTTTTTTTAATAACAGATGTAATACGGGGAAGATCGCTCCAACAAACCAGGTGCATGAGCCAGCCCAGGGTTAAAGAAAACAGGTGTTTTTTTTCCAAACAAACCGAAAATAGGCACAGCTTCCAGCAGCCAAGGTCAAAACCCAACTTCAAGTCTTCTTAGTTCATCATAACATAAACAGTAGAACAGTCCGTTCAAAATAAAGGTATTTTTACCCTGGGTTCTTTTTAGTTTGTGGTAGTTTTCAGTCAGCTTTCCTGCAAAGCTTTCCACGTGTCATCAGATTCCAGCTCTGCTCTCAGCCACCCACAGCAGTGTGTCCACCACACCACACAGTCTCACTTCCTTTTCCTCTTATCAGGAGAGTGAATTAACCCTGTGGGTACTGGATCCCAGGTAGTGCTTTCCTAAAGGCACCACAACCCAAATAGTGGCGATATATATGTCACTGAGGACCCAACCTTGGCGTCCTCTACATATCACCCACCCTCTGCCCCGACGCGGGGGTGGCGGAGGCACTTGTGGACAAGATGCAATGTACCCGGGAGAGAGCATCAGCATTCTGATGTTAACTCCCCGCCCTATGTTCGACCACAAAGTTGAAATCCTGGAGAGATAGGAACCATCTCGTGACCCTGGCATTGTTCTGTTTGTGCTGTCTCATCCAGGTCAATGGGGCATGGTTGGACACCAGGTGGAATTTCCTACCCAGTAGGAAATATCCAGAGAGTCCAGAGCCCACTTGATGGCCAGACACTCTCGCTCTACCACAGCATAGTTCCTCTCTGCCGCTGTCAGCTTCCTGCTGAGAAAGACCACGGGGTGTTCCTCCCCATTGACCACCTGAGACAGGACGGCACCTAGACCTGCACTTGAAGCATCTGTCTGGACCACAAATTCTTTCGAGAAGTCCGGTGCGACAAGCATCGGAGACTCACATAAGGCCCGTTTAAGTTTCTGAAAAGCCTCCTCAGCCTCCCTACTCCATTTGATCATGACGGATTTCATTCCTTTGTTAAGTTCGTCAAAGGGGCCACAATAGTGACAAACTCGGGGACAAATCTCCTGTAGTAGCCCACTATCCCCAAGAACGCCCGAACCTGCTTCTTGGTAAGAGGTCGAGGCCAGTTCTGTATGGCTTCTACCTTACTCATCTGCGGCTTTACTAGCCCTCAGCCTACGGTGTAATCCCAGGTACTTTGCTTCCTTCATCCCAATAGAGGACTTTTCCGGGATCACTGTAAACCCTGCCCCTTTCAAAGAGTCTTGGACTTCCCTGGACCCGAGGGAGATGGGTGTCACGAGGGTGTCAAGAGCCACGTCTGACTCCGTTATACCCGGGGTCAGGAAGTCGCAGCGGGTGGCTGCGCATTCTATGTATAAAGATAGTGCTGTTTCTTAATGGTAGCTTTCTGGGTTTGCCTTGCAACCATTTTTGGCTCACTCAGGGATCCATAGCTTCTTCTCCTCAGCTGTTTCTTGTCCAGCACTCCAAACCTCCTTATATTCCCCTCTCTCACTTCTCTGGTTGCCAGATATAGAGCTTCCTGCCTGGACTTCTATACTGACCCACTGGAGCTGTGTAGCTGTGTTCCCTGGTTGTTGTTCCAGAACGTTACCCTCCGGATCCCTGTTGGGCCTTTGGGGTCTGCTGTTGTCGCCCACCTGGGATTATATGTTTGTCTGTATTGTCTGTCCTCTCCTTGGTGTTTTCCTTTTAGTGTCAGTGGTGCGGACTAGTGATCCCACCGCCCCGTTCACTACATAGGGCTCATCTTAGGGAAAGCCAGGGTTTAGGCACGTGATCGGCATACGGGTGAGGAACCCGTCTAGGGTCGTCAGGGCAGTCAGGTGCCAGCCTCCAGGTGAGTCAGGGGTCACCACCTTTCCCTCTCCCTTGGACAGGGCCTTCCCATTTCCCTCCCTTTGCGTGACGCCGGTCATTACAATGGGATTCCCAATCGGTACTGAAAATGATTGTCATCCATGTATACTGATGCGTACCATCCTTGGGGCCGCAATATCTTGTCCATAGCTCTTTCAAAATGTGGCAGGGGCAGAGTGTAAGCCGAAGGGCATCCTTTTGTATTGCCAGTGGTCCTCCGGAGTGGAGAATGCCGTCTTTTCTCTGGCTTCCCGGGTGAGAGGAATTTGCCTGTACCCTTTTGTGAGATCCAGCGTAGTAATATATTGGGCAGGTCCTAATCTCTTGATTAATTCATCTACCTGGGGCATCGGGTAGTCATCAAACTTTGAAACCTTATTTAGTTTATTCATACAGGAGTTCAAATGGCAAGAATCCCGTGAAGGCCTGCGGGACCTCCCGTATGGCGAACAACAAGGCTGGTAGCAACATGTCCAAATCTTTTCCGTCCTTCTAGACTACTCTTTTTAACATGAGCTTTAATGTTTTGTTGAACCGCTCTACAAGGCCATCCGTCTGTGTGTGATAGACGGACATCCACAACTGTCGGATCTGAAACAGCTTGCAGAGGTCCGCCATGACTTTCGACATAAACGGGGTGCCCTAGTCCGTCAGGATCTCCTTGGGCAGCCCCGTGTGGGAAACATCTGAAACAATTCCCGAGCTATGGCCTTAGAGGAGGTGTTCCTTAATGGGACCGCCTCTGGGTACCTGGTTGCGTAATCTACCACAATTAGTATGTGCTGATGTCCCCGTGCTGATTTTACCAACGGCCCCACCAGGTCCATGGCAATCCACTAAAACGGCACCTCGATTATGGGCAAAGGTACCAGGGGGTTCCGATAGTGTGACACTGGGGCTGTTAGCTGGCACGTGGGGCAGTCTCCCTGTATGCACAGCGAGCATGCGTCACACATCTTGACCTAACTGCCGATCAATTCGAGTGTGAAATTTGGGTGAACCATCTCCCGGCCAAAGCCCTCTTGGACTCCGGCAGCATGGTGAGGCTAGTCCACGCCAGCATGATCGGAAGACTCGGCCCCATAAGTAAGACAGATGATCCCGACAGACTGTGGCAGTATGCAGTGGACGTGACAGCATGGAGTCCCTCCGAGTCCCTTGCGCAAATAGTCAAATGAATGCTGAGTTGCTTGTGTAGTGACAGCCACATTATACCTATTCAACAGAAGGATGACTTCTGGCTCTCCACAATGTTAGACCCTCACTACCGGTCCAAATTGGGGGCCATTTTTACACCTTATGTGAGGGATGAAAAACTCAACTACTATCGAGAGATCCTTTGTAGTTGGTTGGTCGTTGCGTATGCGCCCCATCGCCATTCCTCGTGGAGGTGTAACCGGGGGACCTTCTGAGCTCACGCTCCACTGCCATGACTGCTGGAGGGGGTGGTGGGGCAGGAGCAGCACCAGCTCCATCAGCAGCAATTTAAATCTTGAGTTTGTGATGAACACTTTTCTTTACCTGCCTACTGAAGAAACCACCCAGCAACAGCAGGACATGAACCAGAACCTGAACCAGCAGGTAGTGGCATACTTGAAGTGCCCCCTGTCACTCCAAATCCAAGATACCTTGCACTACTGGACAACTAAACTTGAATTGTGGCCGCAACTGGCCGAATTTGCCATGGGCAAGCTTTCCTGCCTAGCCAGTAGTGTGGCATCAGAGCTGGTGTTTAGTGTGGCAGGTGTCATAGCAAACCCAAAGAGAACTCACCTTTCAATATAAAATGTTGAGAGACTAACCTTTATAAAAATGAATCAGGCCTGGATCAACCAGGATTTCCAGACACCAGTGCCTGATACAACAGACTAGATCATTCTGGCAGTCATTATCTGACTGTAGTTTGCTGCCACACCAGAACATTGTGACAAATACTTCTGTCCACATCCTGCTGTCACTATTCTGATGCTGTCACTCGCCTAATGCCACACACCTGCTGCCTCTACTGCCATCTGCCCCGACTGTGATCTGCCACCATCTTGTGCTGTTACTGTCACGGCTGTTGCCCCCCCCCCCCTCCACTCTGTTCTATTGTGACTCTTCCTCCTGTTGCCACCCTCACTAGTCTGTTACGGGGCCACTACTGTCCCTGTTTGGCCGTGTATACATCACAGTTTATTTTTCCATTCTTCTGATCAATCAGAAGAAAAAAATGCAAAAACAACCTGTCATTTGAGGCCTCTATCATACAGTCAGGATTTGATCATAATTTGGATGTCAAAAGCTGGAATGGGTCCAAAACACAGAAGACATGCAAATATTTCCATCACATGTTATCTCTGTTTTGGACCCACTCCTGTTTTTGCCTTACCAATAGTGATCAAATGCTGACCAAATACCGACTGTGTGAAGGCGGATACTCAAACGAAGAGATCCACTTTCTTTGGGCTGTGCTTCTGATGTATAAGAAGAACGGAAAAATAAACTGTGATGTAAACACAGCATTATTGCTAACACCCTCCCCACTGTTATGGGGCCACTTCTTGAATTTTTGGCCATTGCACAGTTAAATCCAAGCCGATAAATTAGATCTGACGCTAAAATTGACCTGTAAGGCAGAGTTCACACTTTTGTTTGTATTTGGTCAGTTATTTCTATAATTTATTGTGAGGGGAATTCAGGAGCCAAGCCTACTCTCTGAATAATTATCATGAACAAATCTGTACCTGTTCTGTGGGTTTGACCCACACCTGCTTTGAGCTGATAATTACTGACCAAATAAGTGAAGTATGAACTAAGCCTTATAGTGATGGACATCCATTCTACAGCTAACAGAAGGTATTCAAAAGCATGTGTTTGCACGGCAATAACATATATTAAAAGAACCTTTTTTTTTTCTCCGCTACTTTATTGCTGCTGCCTCCATGTCCTTATTTTGTTCCACAGTGATGTACACCAGGATACATTCTCCCTAAAGTTTAACTAGAGGCCAGAATGGATTTAATGGCCTTCCTGCCTAATTAATTTGGATCAAAGCTAGTTTTTTGGAAAAATTCAGAGACCGAATAAAATTTTTTAAAACTTCGCTCATCTCTAGTTACCAACCTCAGAGGCTGCAAATTAACAGAAATTAACTAAAATTAAAACCTCCATAAATGTTTTACAGAGATCAAGTACCAGACACATCTAAAAAATAACTGTTGAGGAACAACTATAAGTAGAAGAGAATGCTTGGGACAAGAATCACAAAGAATGCATATTTACCAGTGGAAACTATACTTTGGTCTGATTAATCAAAATTTTAGATTTTTAGTTCCACCTTCCAACCACCATGTCTTTGTAAAATGCAGAAAAGTTGAGCAGATTGTTTTACATGTGTGGTTCTCATCATGAAGCACCATGAGAAGGAGGTGTAATGGTGTCAGGTTCTTTTCACGTGATACTCCTGGTGATTTATTCAAAATTCAAGAAAGACTTAACCAGTATGGCTACCACAGTATTCTGTATTGACGTGCCATCCCATCTTGTTTTTGTCTTGAGAGATTGTCATTTTTTTTTTCAACAGGACAATCACAAAAAACCCAACTCCAGGCTACGTAAGGGCAATCTGACCAAGAAAGAGAGTGGTGACGTGCTACATCAGATGTGTAGTTTCCCCTGAAGACGCCAAATCGCTCGGCAAAACATGTAGTGAAGCAGGTTTCAGATTTTAGGCAGGAAGGGTAGATGGGGATCTCTAATAAATGCACTTAAGCATCCAGAGTACAGCTCAACCCCTCGGGGATGACATGAATCAACATGTGAATCACTTTTCAGTACCAGAGACCTTACCCCGCAACTAACCCATTCCTGAGAGTTTTAACCATTCGATCCCAAGAGGTTTATATGTCATTTTAGCAATTATAATAAAGATTTAGTTTTAGTATATTGTCAGTGAGGTTGCAGAAACACGCTAAGGTCCTAGAGACCACCTAATCTCTCTTTCCTCTCCAATTAACAGCGTGGCAACCTCCTGTGGGATCCTATTGTTTGTTAATATTAGTACTGCATCAGATGACATGGCCTTCACAATCACTGGACGTTAACCCAGTTGGGATGATTTGGAATGAGTTGGACTACAGAGTGAAGAAAAACAGCAAACAAGTGCTCAGCACCTTTGAGAACTCCTTCAAGACTGTTGGACAATCATTCTAGACGACTACCTCATGAGCCTGATTGAGAGAATGACAAGAACTATCACCAAAGCAAAATGGGGACTACTTTGAATAATCTAAAATAAAAAACATAGTGTATTCTGGTTTGTTTAGCAATTTTTTGTTTACTCCTTTATTCAATAAATGTTATTTCATCATTTTCATGTCTTCACCATGAATATACAGAATATAGAAAATAAAAAATAAAAATGGAATAAAAAGGTGTGTCCAAACATGGTAACTGGTAACTGGCACTGTATATATTTTTTTCTTTAACACCAAACCACTTGCTAAAAACAAGCCTTTTCTTCTTCTGATACCACTACATGTGTCTAAACACCAGCAGATATCTGGCAGACAGTGCAGTGTGTTATTAAACAGGCTGTTTGTTACCAGCTACAGTTGAGCGAACACAAACTGTAAAGTTCGGGTTCGTACCGAACATTAGGTTTTTCGGCACCCGGACACGAAGCCGAACATATTCGTAAAAGTTCGGGTTCGGTGTTCGGCGCTTTCTTGGAGCTTTTTGAAAGGCTCCACAGCAGCCAATCAACAAGCGTCATACTACTTGCCCCAAGAGGCCATCACAGCCATACCTACTATTGGCATGGCTGTGATTGGCCAGTGCAGCATGTGACCCAGCCTCTATTTAAGCTGGAGTCACGTAGCGCTGCACGTCACTCTGCTCTGATCAATGTAGGGATAAGCTGCAGCTGCTGTGAGGGAGAGATCAGGGAGAAATCTTATCAAGAACTGGTTTATGTACTCAGCGATCTACAGAAAAAGTGTTTTGTGGGTGCAGTGCACAATTGTTTTAAGCCTGCCCTGAGCCAAATATCGGCTTTTTGCTTACTGGGGTTAAAAAACCCTCTGATATACTGCACATCTGGGATTAGACATGCATAAGTGAGTGTCTCATTTATGCCACAAATACGGCTTTTTGCTTACTTGGGTTAAAAAACCCTCTGATATACTGCACATCTGGGATTAGACGTGCATAAGTGAGTGTCACATTTCGGGCAGAAATCCAGCATTTTGCTTACTGGGGTGAAAAAAATATTTGTTTCATATAGTGCACATCTGGGATTACACGTGCATAAGTGAGTGTCACATTTAGGCCAGAAATACAGCTTTTTGCTTACTGGGGTGAAAAAAAAAACCATCTGTTTCATATAGTGCACATCTAGTATTAGACGTGCATAAGTGAATGTCACATTTAGGCCATAAATTCAGCTTTTTGCTTACTGGTTTTGCTTACTGGGGTGAAAAAAAAACATCTGTTTCATATGGTGCACATCTGGGATTAGACGTGCATAAGTGAGTGTCACATTTAGGCCACAAATAAGGCTTTTTGCTTACTGGGGTTAAAAAACCCTCTGATAATACTGCACATCTGGGATTAGACGTGCATAAGTAAGTGTCACATTTCAGGCAGAAATACAGCTTTTTGCTTACTGGGGTGGAAAAAAAACACCTGTTTCATATAGTGCACATCTGGGATTAGACGTGCATAAGTGAGTGTCACATTTAGGCCAGAAATACAGATTTTTGCTTACTGGGGTGAAAAAAACCCATCTGTTTCATATAGTGCACATCTGGGATTAGACGTGCATAAGTGAGTGTCACAATTAGGCCACAAATAAGGCTTTTTGCTTACTGGGGTTAAAAAACCCTCTGATAATACTGCACATCTGGGATTAGACGTGCATAAGTAAGTGTCACATTTCGGGCAGAAATACAGCTTTTTGCTTACTGGGGTGGAAAAAAAACACCTGTTTCATATAGTGCACATCTGGGATTAGACGTGCATAAGTGAGTGTCACATTTAGGCCAGAAATACAGCTTTTTGCTTACTGGGGTGAAAAAAAAAATCTGTTTCATATAGTGCACATCTTGGATTAGATGTGCATAAGTGAATTTCACATTTAGGCCAGAAATACAGCTTTTTGCTTACTGGGGTGAAAAAACCCTCTGATATACTGCACATCTGGGATTAGACTGCATAAGTGAGTGTCACATTTAGGCCACAAATACGGCTTTTTGCTTACTGGGGTTAAAAAAAAACCTCTGATATACTGCACATCTGGGATTAGACGTGCATAAGTGAGTGTCACATTTAGGCCACAAATAGGCTTTTTGCTTACTGGGCTTAAAAAAAAACCTCAGATATACTGCATATCTGGGATTAGACGTGCATAAGTGAGTGTCACATTTAGGCCACAAATTCGTCTTTTTGCTTACTGGGGTAAAAAAAAACTCTGATATACTGCACATCTGGGATTAGACGTGCATAATTTACTGTGAAATTTAGGCCACAAATACCGCTGTCATATAAGTTAAAAAAAAAAAAGAGTGCAATACCCTGCATCAGGGTTTTTATTGGCGGTTAATTATTTTTAACAGACTTAACCACTTTTTACTTTGCTTGGTGAACGCTAACTATGAGGCAAACATCTAATAAGGGAAGCGGTCATGGTCGTGGTGGTGGTGTTGGTGGAGCCTCTGGTGCGGGGAGAGGACGTGGCCGTTCTGCCACAGCTACACGTCCTACTGAACCTACTACCTCAGGTCCCAGGAGCCGCCAGAATCTACAACGATATTTGGTCGGGCCTAATGCCGTTCTAAGGATGGTAAGGCCTGAGCAAGTACAGACGCTAGTCAATTGGATTGCCGACAGTGGATCCAGCACGTTCACATTATCTCCCACCCAGTCTTCTGCAGAAAGCGCACAAGTGGCGCCTGAAACCCATGCCCATCAGTCTGTCACATCCCCCCCGTGCATATCGGGGAACCTGTCTGAGCCTCAAGTCATGCAGCAGTCTCCAATGCTGTTTGAAGTCTCTGCTGGCAGGGTTTCTCAAGGGCATCCACCTAGCCCTTCCCCAGGGGTGGAAGACATAGAATGCACTGACGCACAACCACTTATGTTTCCTTATGAAGACATGGGAATACCACCTCAGCACGTCTCTGATGATGACGAAACACAGGTTCCAACTGCTGCGTCTTTCTGCAGTGTGCAGACCGAAAAGGAGGTCAGGGAGGAAGACTGGGTGGAAGACGATGAGGTCCTAGACCCCACATGAAATGAAGGTCGAGCCACAGACTTTCAGAGTTCGGAGGAAGAGGCAGTGGTGATACCGAGCCAACAGCGTAGCAAAAGAGAGAGCAGGGTGCAAAAGCAGAGCAGCCGTCACCAAAACAGTACGCCTGCTACTGGCCACCGTCACCAGGGACCGAGCACACCAAAGGCAGCTTCAAGGAGTTCCCTGGCATGGCACTTCTTCACACAATGTGCTGACGACAAGACCCGAGTGGTTTGCACGCTGTGCCATCAGAGCCTGAAGCGAGGCATTAACGTTCTGAACCTTAGCACAACCTGCATGACCAGGCATCTACATGCGAGACACGGGCTGCAGTGGAGTAAGCACCTTCAAAACCAAGAAAGGGCCCCTCCTGCTCCCTCTTCTGCTGCTGCCTCGGCATCTTCCTCCGCCTCTGGAGGAACGTTGGCACCTGCCGCCCAACAAACAGAGGATGTGCCACCAACACCACCACCTCCTTCACTAAGCATCTCCACCATGTCACACGGAAGCGTTCAGCTCTCCATCTCACAAACCTTGAAGAGAAAGCGTAAATTCCCACTTAGCCACCCTCGATCCCTGGCCCTGAATGCCAGCATTTCTAAACTACTGGCCTTTGAAATGCTGTCATTCAGGCTGGTGGAGACGAACAGCTTCAAACAGCTCATGTCGCTTGCTGTCCCACAGTACGTCGTTCCCAGCCGCCACTACTTCTCCAGGAGAGCCGTGCCCTCCCTGCACAACCAAGTATCGGATAAAATCAAGTGTGCACTGCGCAACGCCATCTGTGGCAAGGTCCACCTAACCACAGATACGTGGACCAGTAAGCACGGCCAGGGACGCTATATCTCCCTAACTGCACACTGGGTAAATGTAGTGGCGGCTGGGCCCCAGGCGCAGAGCTGTTTGGCACACGTCCTTCCGCTGCCAAGGATTGCAGGGCATCATTCTTTGCCTCCTGTTGCCTCCTCTTCCTACTCGGCTTCCTCCTCCTCTTCTACCACCTCCTCATCCGGTCAGCGACAGACTTTCACCACCAACTTCAGCACAGCCAGGGATAAACGTCAGCAGGCTGCTTTGAAACTGATGTGTTTGGGGGACAGGCCCCACACCGCGCAGGAGTTGTGGCGGGGTACGGAACAACAGACCGACGAGTGGTTGCTGCCAGTGAGCCTCAAGCCCGGCCTGGTGGTGTGTGATAATGGGCGAAATCTCGTTGCAGCTCTGGGACTAGCCGGTTTGACGCACATCCCAATTTGGTGGTGCAGAAATTCATTCACAACTACCCTGACATGTCAGAGCTGCTGCATAAAGTGCGGGCCGTCTGTTCGCGCTTCCGGCGTTCTCATCCTGCCGGCGCTTGGCTGTCTGCTCTACAGCGTAACTTCGGCCTTCCCGCTCACCGCCTCATATGCGACGTGCCCACCAGGTGGAACTCCACCTTACACATGCTGGAGAGACTGTGCGAGCAGCAGCAGGCCATAGTGGAGTTTCAGCTGCAGCACGCACGGGTGAGTCGCACTGCGGAACAGCACCACTTCAGCACCAATGACTGGGCCTCCATGCGAGACCTGTGTGCCCTGTTGCGCTGTTTCGAGTACTCCACCAACATGGCCAGCGGCGATGACGCCGTTATCAGCGTTACAATACCACTGCTATGTCTCCTTGAGAAAACACTTAGGGTGATGATGGAAGAGGATGTTGCTCAGGACGAGGAGGAGGAAGAGGGGTCATCTCTAACACTTTCAGGCCAGTCTTTTAGAAGTGTCTCAGAGGGAGTTTTTTTGCAACAGCAGAGGCCAGGTACAAATTTGGCCAGACAGGGCCCACTACTGGAGGACGAGGAGGATGAGGAGGAGGATGGGGATGAAGCATGTTCACAACGGGGTGGCACCCAACGCAGCTCAGGCCCATCACTGGTGTGTGGATGGGGGGATACGGAGGACGCAGACGATACGCCTCCCACAGAGGACAGCTTGTCCTTGCCTCTGGGCAGCCTGGCACACATGAGCGACTACATGCTTCAGTGCCTGCTCAACGACAGCAGAGTTGCCCACATTTTATTGTGTGCGGACTACTGGGTGGCCACCCTGCTGGATCCCCATTACAAAGACAATGTGTCGTCCTTATTTCCCTCACTGGAGCGTGATCGGAAGATGCGCGACTACAGGCATTCCCGACTGACGCCGGGGGACAAGTGAAAAACAAGGCGAAGGCAGGGGAGGAGGAAGAGGTCGCCAACGCAGCTGTGTCAGCACCAGCACCTCAGAAGGCAGGGTTAGCATGGCCGACATGTGGAAAAGCTTTGTCACCTCGCCGCAACAACCGGCCCCAACTGCTGATATGGAGCGTGTTAGCAGGAGGCAGCATTTGAACAACATGGTGGAACAGTACCTGTGCACATGCCTACACGTACTGACTGATGGTTCTGCCCCATTCAACTTCTGGGTCTCCAAATTGTCCACATGGCCAGAGCTTGCCCTGTATGCCTTGGAGGTGCTGGCCTGCCCTGCAGCCAGTGTACTCTCTGAACGTGTATTTAGCACGGCAGGAGGCGTCATTACAGACAGACGCAGCCGCCTGTCCACAGCCAACGTGGACAAGCTCACATTCATTAAAATGAACCAGGCCTGGATCCCTCAGGACTTGTCTGTACCTTGTGCAGAATAGACAGTTCTAACAGCCTCAACCATCCATCCTTGTACTCAAGTGCACTTATTCCTTTTTTTTTTTTATATGTCCCAATATTTTGGATGATACCCCTATGTAAAAATGCAAAATAACACACATCTGTGTTGGCTACCTATTCCTCCTTCTCCGCCGCTTCCACCTAGACCGCCACGTGAGCCTACACAACCACATCCACCCATTCACCGCATCCTCAACCTCTTCCTCCTACATCATTCCTTATTTTTATTTTTTTAAGGTCTTTTATGTTTTTTTCATTAATTTTCCTATCCACATTTGTTTGCAGAGCATTTGCCATGCTCTTAAGCACATTTTGCTGCCTTTTGCAGCCCTCTAGCTCTTTCCAGGGCTATTTTAGAGCCATTTTAGTGGCCAAAAGTTCGGGTCTCCATCGACTTCAATGGGGTTTGGGTTCGGGGTCAAGTTCGGGTCAACTTCGAGTCCCAAACCCAAACCTTTTTTTTTAAGTTCGGCCGAACCTGCCGAACCCGAACATCCAGGTGTCCGCTCAACTCTATTACCAGCGGCTCCCATCCATTTGCCCATTGTTATATACCTCACTGTCACTCTGACTTTACTAATGCTTTCTTGGCATTAAAGAGCTTGAAAGTGGCTGGATACTGTCTAAGGAGACTATCGAGTGTCATACACGACTTTTCAGGGCAATCAGGACACTTTTGATTTGGAACAAATTTATTCAGATTCAGACCATATAGAATCTGATAACTAAAATGTCAGAATAAGACCTGGAATGGATTTCAGGAATGTCATGCTTCTTTAATCTTTATGCATTGCTTTGTTATTAGTGATCAGCGAGCATGCTCGGCCGAATACTTGTTCGGCTCGAGCATCGCTATGCTCGGCACATGGCAGTACTCAGCCGAGTACCACATGTGTTCGAGTGGCAATGCTCGAGTCTCCTCCCCGCACGTTTCGCAGCTGCTAAGCAGCCAATAAACGTGCAGGTAAGTACCGCCATCACTGTAATGCCAGTAGCCATCTTGGCAGCTGGCATTACAGTGATTGGCTTGCCGGAGTGCGTCATCGGGTGCTATATAGCACCCGATGACATGGGTTCGGCTAATTGCGAGTCAGGGAGAGCTGCGCTTAGGAAGGGACAGACAGTGTAGGGAGATTGTGATCACATTTTATTCAAGTGAATAACGTTTCACAGACCCAAAAGTCCTTTTAAGGACTATTTTGTGTGGTTGGCATCAATTTATTTTAGCAAAGTAGCACTCACATATTTTTCTACATACTTTGCAAAATAGCGATTCTTTTTTTATATAGAGGGTGTCTGAAGTGACTTGTGACATCTATGCAATACCTTCTGTGTGTCAGAGGCAGAGATAGGAAGAATATTAGTGAAAACAATAATTTTTTTCCCCTAATCTATCCACATTTTTGCTCATCCGTGAGTTGTCAGATCTGCTCCGCAATACTTTTTGTGGTTGTCAGTGCCAGATATAGGGAAGAAATTAGAATACAGAAAACACTATTTTTTTTCTAATAATCTATCCACATTTTTGCTGTCAACGGTGTAATCAATGAATTGTATGATCTGCGCTTCAATACATTTTGTTGTTGTCAGGCCCAGATATAGGGAAGAAAATAAATGTAAACATCAGAAAACAGTGTCTGTACCGCAGATTCCAATAATCTGGGCCTAAAATAGTGTCCACATTTTGTGTGTTTCTGTGACATATACTGTCCTGCATCAGAAAACTGTTTCTTCAGAGCAAAATCCAAAAATCTGTGCCTAATCCAGTGTCCATATTTTGTGTGTTTCTGTGACATACAGTATACTGTCCTGCATCAGAAAACTGTGTCTTTAGTGGACTGTAAAACAATCTGCACCACATCTAGTGACAAAACAAATAAAATGAAGAAGTTGAGCACTAAGGGACAGGGAAGTGGGTGAGATGCTGATGGGCGCAATGAAACTGTGCCTGCTGCCAGTGCACCAGAAAAAATAAAACATCCACCGTACCCAGCTACATGTCCAACTTAACTGGGCGGCGCAGGACAACACTGTCCAAGTCGGACCACTGCGAACAGTTGGTCGGTTGGATTGCTGAAGATAATGCTTCCAGTCGGTTAAGCACCACCCTCTCTTCCACCAAGTCCAGTCTCTGTAGCCAAGAGTCTGGTCAACCGAATACTCTCTCTGATAATCCTTCCTCCCATCATGGAGACACTTGCCAAACGAGTGATCCCACACTCGGATATTCCGAGGTGCTCTATTCAGCACCACTATTACATTTGGCCCTCACGCCCAGCACACTTGAAGAGGGACCTGAGATATTGTGCCCTGATTCCCAACCACTTGAGCCTTCACAGTCTCAAGAAGCTGACGGTGAGACACAGTTACCAATCACTGAGGTTCTGGTTAGGTCAAGTCAGGAGGATGAGCAGAGTCAGGAAGTGGAAGAGGAGGTGGTTGACGATGTGGTCACTGATCCAACATGGGAAGGTGAAAAACCGAGCGAGGACAGCAGTACAGAGGGTGAGGGATCCGAAGCACCGCAACAGGCTGGAAGAGGCAGTGGTGTTGCAAAAGGGAGAAGTCGGCCCACACCAAACAGGCCCGAAACCATTACACCGAGCAACCCCATGCATAAATCTACCTTGCCAAGGGGTAGGTGTTTCGCAGTATGGCGCTTTTTTGAGGAAAGTGCAGACAACAAAAGAGTAGTAGTTTGCAACCCACAGTTGTAGCACTGCTGTGGGTAAGCGTCAACAGGCCGTGCTGAAGTTGATCTGTTTAGGGGACAAACAGCACACCTCCGCAGAGCTGTGGCAGGGTATAAGGGACCAGACCGAGCTGTGTCTCTCGCCACTCAACCTACAACCAGGCATGGTTGTGTCTGACAATGGCCGTAACTTGGTGGCGGCATTGGAGCTCGGCAACCTGACACACATTCAATGCCTAGCCCACGTCTTAAACTTAGTGGTTCAGCGATTTATCAAAACCTACCCTAATTTGCCAGAGCTACTAGTGAAGGTGCGCCGCGTGTGTGCCCATTTCTGCTTGCGGCTTCCAGCTCACTGACTGTTGTGCGACGTGAGCACCCGCTGGAACTCTACGTTCCACATGTTGGCCATGCTTTGTGAGCAGCAGAGGGCAGTTGTGGAATACCAGCTGCAACATGGTCGTTGCCTTTAGAGTCAACTACCACTATTCACAAGCGAGGAGTGGGCATTGATGGCAGACCTCTGTGAGGTTTTAAAAAACTTTGATAAATCCACACAGATGATTAGTGGCGATAATGCTATTATCAGCGTAACCATCCCACTGCTGTGTCTACTCAAACGATCGCTGCTCACAATTAAGGACGACACTCTGAATGTGGCAGACGACGAAGTGGGGGAGGACATTACACAGGTTGATAGCCAGCCCACCCTCAGTACGTCTTCTCAGCGCGAATTGGACCATGGAGAGGAGGAGAAGGAGCTGGAGACAGTTGCCTCTGCTAAAGAGGGTAGTACTCATGGAAATTTAATTCCATCTATTCAGCGTGGATGGGCAGAAGAGGAGGAGGATGAGGAGATGGAGAGTCATCCTGATGTTGACATTGACGTCTTGCCTGTTGGTACTCTGGCACACATGGCTGACTTCATGTTAGGCTGCCTTTCCTGCCACCCTCACGTTATACGCATTTTAGATAACACGGATTACTGGGTGTTCACCCTTCTCGACCCCCGCTACAAAGAGAACTTCTCATGTCTCATTCCTCTGGTGGAGAGGACGAGCAAAATGGTGCAAATTTTTCATCTGACAACGCTGGTGGCAGAGTCCGTACTTCCTTAGGCAACTGAGGAAGATAGACAAGAGGAATACACAGCAGTTCCAACAAAGGCAGGACAACACTCTACAAGGCATTAGAGACTTTCATGACACCCCGCCAGCAACCTCACCCTAAAGCGCGGCCTAGTGGTACAAGGAGGGAAAAGTTTTGGAAGATGGTGAAGGAGTACATAGCAGACCGTGTCAGCGTCCTAAATGATCCCTCAGTGCCTTACAACTACTGGGTGTCCAAGCTGGACATGTGGCACGAACTTGCGCTCTACGCCTTGGAGGTGCTGGCCTGCCCTGCGCCAGCGTTTTGTCTGAGCGTGTATTTAGTGCTGCTGGTGGCATTATAACAGATGAGCGTATCCGCTTGTCCACTGGCAATGTTGACAGGTTGACTCACATAAAAATGAACAAGGCCTGGATTGACCATGACTTCTCAACTCCACCAGAGGAGAGCAGAGCTGAAGATGAACATAAAGGTAATTTCAATTTATCATTTATAATGTACTCAATCTACTGTTGTGTATTCCCATGCACCTTTTCCACCACAAGTAGAATATATGGTTGAATTTTGTTTTCACGTCCTCCTCCTCCTCATCCAGATTGTCTATATTCCCTTCACTATAATTTTTTTTAATAGGGTCTGCTCAGCAGCAGGCCCTCACCCCTAATGTTTTAGAAGGTCAGTTCAGCAGCACTCCCTCGCCCCTAATGTTTTAGAGGGTCAGCTCACATGCAGGCCCGCACCTAAAATCTTTGACTTGGTCAGCTCACCTGCAGGCCTGCAACTCAATGTGAATGAGGCCCTCCTTTATGTGATATACAGGTTGTATCGGAGTGCCTCTTCCTTGTAATTTTTGACAGCACTTGTACTTTCTATACAAGTAAATATACAAGAAAGAATGTTTTCAATCAATTTTTCCTATAAAATAGATTTTTTACTTTGGTTTTGTGTGTAAAACCTTAATTACAGGGTGGGCCATTTATATGGATACACCTTAATAAAATGGGAATGGTTGGTGATATTAACTTCCTGTTTGTATAGAGAAAAGGAGAGAAGAAAGAGCCAGGAGGCCGCGCCTCGTGTGTGTGGCTGTATATTTGGTTTAAACGCACTGTATACAAGAAGCGCTTATCCGTATATTGTTGTGTGAAGCCACAACAACTGTAGAAAGCTTGTGCTGGTATTCTCCCGTCCAGCATGCGGGGTCCTGTACTGCTGCCAAGGGTTCCTTTTTCTCTGCCCCAGACGGTGGCAGGAGAAATAAGAATGAAGATAAAAGATATAGTGGTTTTTGAACCCTATTTGCGGCGCTGAAAACAGGAGGCAGATTCTCGTGAAGTATTTTTTTAAAAAATTGAATAGCTTATTTATTCTTTTGTCAACGCGTTTCAAGGGCGCACAGCCCTCTTCGTCAGGACAATAAAAGCATATGCTTTTATTGTCCTGACGAAGAGGGCTGTGCGCCCTTGAAACGCGTTGACAAAAGAATAAATAAGCTATTCAATTTTTTTTAAAAAGACTTCACGAGAATCTGCCTCCTGTTTTCAGCGCCGCAAATAGGGTTCAAAAACCACTATATCTTTTATCTTCAACTTCCTGTTTGTGGCACATTAGTATATGTGAGGGGGGAAACTTTTCAAGATGGGTGGTGACCATGGCGGCCATTTTGAAGTCGGACATTTTGAATCCAACTTTTGTTTTTTTAATAGGAAGAGGGTCATGTGACACAATAAACTTATTGGTAATTTCCACGAAAAACAATGGTGTGCTTGGTTTTAACGTATCTTTATTCTTTCATGAGTTATTTACAAGTTTCTCTTTGCTTACAGCCATTGACATGTCGCCGAGGTTAACACGTGAGGAGCGGATAGAAATTGTGTTGATGTCTAGTAAACGCAGTAACCGGGTCATTGCAGCAGATTTCAATGCAAGACACCCTACGAGACCACCCATCTCCCATGCTACAGTTAGCAAACTGCTTGCTAAGTTTCGTGAAACTGGTTCAGTGTTGGATTTGCCAAAATGTGGACGCATGAAATCTCTCTCTAATGAAGAAACATCAGTGGCTGTCCTAGCTTCATTCAGCAAGAGCCCACAGCGTAGCACTCGCCGCATGTCACTGGAGAGTGGCATTAGTCGAACATCCCTTCGGTGGATATTAGCTACTCACAAATGGCCCCTTACAAACTCCAGCTACTGCAGCATCTCAACGAGGATGACCCAGATCGGCGCACTGAATTTGCAGAATGGGCAAAACAAAAATTGGAACAGGACCCTCAGTTTACGCAGAAGATTTTGTTTAGTGATGAGGCAAACTTTTATGTGAATGGTGAAGTTAACAAACAAAACCACCGCTATTGGTCTGACACTAACCCACATTGGATAGATCCCTCCAAGACTGTTGGAACAAAAAAATTGATGGTATGGTGTGGTATATGGGGTACAAAGATAGTGGTGCCATTCTTCATCAATGGAAACCTCAAGGCCACTGGATATACTAAATTGCTACATGATGATGTGTTTCCCTCTTTATGCACTGAAGCTGGCACGTTCCCTGAGTTTTTCCAGCAAGATGGTGCACCACCACATTATGGGTGTCAGGTCCGAGCATTCCTAGATGAACAGTTTCCTGGAAAGTGGATTGGTCGATCTGACCCCCTTAGACTTTTATCTTTGGGGTCATCTGAAGGCAATTGTCTATGCTGTGAAGATACGAGATGTGCAGCACCTGAAACTACGGATACTGGAAGCCTGTGCTAGCATTTCTCCTGCGGTGTTGCTATCAGTGTGTGAAGAGTGGGAGAAGAGGGTTGCATTGACAATCCAACACAATGGGCAGCACATTGAACACATTTTATAAGTGGTCAGAAACTTGTAAATAACTCATGAAAGAATAAAGTTACGTTAAAACCAAGCACATCATTGTTTTTCTTGTGAAATTCCCAATAAGTTTGATGTGTCACATGACCCTCTTCCTATTGAAAAAACAAAAGTTGGATTCAAAATGGCCGGCTTCAAAATGGCCGCCATGGTCAACACCCATCTTGAAAAGTTTCCCCCCTCACATACCTCACATATACTAATGTGCCACAAACAGGAAGTTAATATCACCAACCATTCCCATTTTACTAAGGTGTATCCATATAAATGGCCCACCCTGTAGATTGTGGGCCTGGTGATCAGTTTAAGCCCTTTTAAGCAGCATCATCAGCAGCATGGTGATAAAAATGAGTGGCAAGGTGACATACTGTGTAGATGGCAGTATGAGGAGGCCACATGGTGGCACAATGACTGAGTCTGGATAAAAGACTGAGGCCACAGATTGTTGAGAAAGATGCAGATGGAAACAATCTGTGGAGCTGTATCACGATCACCTGCAGATTAATGCAGACCAGGGCGTAGCTATAAGGGCAGCAGGGGAAGCTGCAGCTTTTGGGCCCTGACCCAGAAGGGGCCCATCCAGGAGGAGCAGGACTAAAGGATTTGGTCAGGGCCCCCTCAACAGTATTACACAATGAAATAAGATACAGTGACAGCATAGACAGTGTATAAAACGGATGGAACAGCTGCTGGCCTGGTCTGATAAAGCGATCTTTACTAGCCACAGGAATGGGGGCGGCATGAAAGGAAGGGGTCGCCAAAAAAATTACTGTGGGATGGAGCCCCATTCAAAAATTTGCTGAGGGGCCCAGTCAATTCTAGCTACGCCACTGATGCTGCCCACAAAAGCAAGCCTTAATTTAATTGTGGGCCTGGTGATCAGTTTAAGGTCTTTTAAGCAGCATCAGCAGCAGCATGGTGATAAAAATGAGTGGCGAGGTGACATGGTTTAGAGATGGCAGCATGAGGAGGCCACATAGTGGCACAATGACTGAGTCTGGATTAAAGACTAATCTGTGGAGCTGTATCACGGTCACCTGCAGACTAATGCAGCCATCCAATTCAAGTTGGGTTTGTCGGTTCCACCTCAGCTCACCAGCAGGCCCACACCTAAAATCTTTTACTGGGTCAGCTCACATGCAGGCCTGCGTCTTAAATCTTTTACATGGTCAACTCACATGCAGGCCCGCAACTCATGCTGCCTTACTTTGAAGTAGTAGCTGTAGCCGTTTATCAGGCTCCCTCTCCGAAATCGAACAATGATTCCCCGTTACCGGTGATCAACATGGTAGGCGCATAAAAGAACATCAAAAGTTGATTGGGAAGATATCCAAATGGATCGTGGACGTCACGGGGACGTGCGATCAGGCAGAAGTTATGTAGAGTCAACAAAGCGGCAGCAGGGCCTCTCCTCTATAACGTTTCCTCATCCAAAATACCGCAGTGACATTCCCTGTAATTTTTTATTACTCATTCCAGTAACAGGGCATCTTAGGAGTCTTGTATTGTTATTTATCGTCACTACCTCCCCGAGTCAGGCGTGGGTAATTACCGCGCGCCTGCTGCCTTCCTTCGATTTTTCCGCTTTAATAACTTGACCCACCCTCTCCACCCAATCAGATTTCAGCCATTGACCTCCCTTGGATGTGGTATCCCTTTCTCAGGCTCCCTCCCCGGCATCGAACCCTGATTCCCCATTATCCGTGATCACCATGGTAGGCGCAGAAAAGAACATCGAAAGCTGATAGGGCAGACATCCGAATGGATCGTCGCCGTCACGGGGACGTGCAATCGACCAGAGGTTATCTAGAGTTACTAAAGCAGCAGCAGCAGCCCTCGCCCCTAAGGATTTAGATGGTCAGATCAGCAGGCCCTTGCTCCAAATGTTTTTGAGGGTCACCAGCAGGCAATCAATCATAATGTGTCAAGGGTGTGTATGATGCCCTCATTTATGTGTAACAAAGGGTGTATTGTAGTGTCGGTTCCTTGTAATTTTTGGCAGCTCTTTCACTTAGTGCATAGGCTTTGTCAGTGTAGGAGTCCCACTACCTGAACAATTGTACCACAATGTGAATTAGGCCCTCCTTTATGTGATATACAGGCTGTATCGGAGCGCCTCTTCCTTGTAATATTTGCAGCACTTGCACTTTATATACAATTAAATATACAGGAAAGAATGTTTCCGAACAATTTTTCCTGTAAAATTGATTTTTTGGGGGGGTGATTTGTGCGTATTTTTGTCAGTCTGTAAAAGTGGCCTACAACTCGGACAACATGGTTCCCATCAGCGACCTGGGAGTCCAAGATGCATCCAGACATTGTCCCCATTGTGTTCCTGTCACTTTCTGACCTTTTCCAATGGACCAGGCACCCTACCCTCTTCAGAGCAGGGGGTGACTGGTTGTCTCCCGTTGACTTCCATTATACTCGGGTGCTTGGCCGAGCACACAAATAAAGCAATTTGTTCGGCCAGAACACCCAAACACTTTGGTGCTTGATCATCACTATTTGTTATATTAGCTTCATGTGTGTGTATGGAAGGATCATCTCAGAAACTTGCACAATTGTAACTGAAGATCTCAAATTTAATTAGGCTGTCATTTAGGACTCGAGTCAAATAAGATTAAGCAACAATTTGAGGTCATGTAGACTACATTTTCTCAGGTCACCCTCAAAAATTCCCTTACCTCCTTTATCTTCATCAGGTAATGGTCCAGGAAATCCCGCTGTGATTCCGGATTCAAAGTCTCTTTGTGATACTTTATATACTTTTTCACAAATGTTGAAAGAAATTTTGTTCTTTTAAGGACTTGATGTCTGATGACCGGGACCTTCAGAAGAGCTGGGACAGTATTGCAGAGCTGCAGAGAGAGGACAAGAAGAAAAGATGAACATGAGGATTACATATAAGAATGAGCTGTCCAAGAAAGCAAGAAGACATAAATGTATTGCAATGTTCCGTCTAAGTGAGCGGGCCAGTACGTTCAGTGGACATGATTCACTCCAAACTGGGCAACCCAGAACAACAGCAAATAAATTAGGGATAAGGCAGTGAGGGGTTTAATGACTGCATATTTGCTGGTCTAGAGCAGAGAAGGGGCTAATTCAGGATCCTTAGGTGTTTAGGAAACCAATTTATGTTATTAATGTGCCCAACTTTTCTTCCCCACGTGTATCGAAAATGTGCGCACCTCCTCATAGATGTCTTATAACACGAAATGCTATGTTATTCAATTAGGATATCTTTTTTGACCTATGGATTGTCTGGGCGTCATCATTGTTCTTATTGGGAACTTGGTGTGCCTTAATACGTAGGGTTGGATCTTGGTCCCTCATAGGGTCTCTATTGTATACAGTATTTTTAACTTATTTGAGGCTTTAACCCCTTAGTGACTAGCTTGTTTGGGCCTTAATGGCAAAGAGATATTTTTTTTATTTTTTCATTGTCACCTTCCAAGGGCTATAACTATTTTTATTTTACTGTCTATGTAGCAGTATGGTGGGCTTGTTTTTTTGCTGGACACATTGTAGTTATTAATGGCACCATTTTGGTCTACAAAAAACTTACTGAATAACTTTTATGAACTCGTTTTTGGAGAGAGATGGGAAAAAAACAGCAATACTGCCAGTGAGTTTTTATGTCATAAATTTTGCGGTGTTCATTTTTCGGCATAAGTAACATGATTACTTTATTTTCTGGTTCAGTACAATTACAGCATTTACAATTTTTTTTTACGTTTTACTACTATTACACAATAAAAACCCTTTTTTTAAAAAGTAGAAAATGTTTTTGCATCACCGCATCCCAAGACCCATAGTGGTTTGATTATTCTTTCTACAGAGCTGTGTGAGGGCTTGATTTTTGTGAGACAACTTGTGATTTTCTAGTTTTCATTGGTATCATTTTGGGGTACATAACACTTTTTGATCACTTTTTATTTGTTTTTGTGGCGAATAAGCAGCAATTCCTTTTTTTATGACCTTCACCATATGGGATAAATTACATGATAATTGTGTAGTGCAGGTCATAACGGACACGGCAATACCATATATGTATATATGTCCACAAGAGGACTATAATTGCCAATCTTTTGATTGCTTCTAAAATACATTGCACAATTCCTATAATGTATTTTAATGTCAGTGCTATTCTGACATTCACCAGCAGGGTGCACCAGAGAGGTGCAGCGTCTTAGGAAACACTGGAGGCAGTCCTATGGCCTACACTAGGCCTTGGCCTGCCGTCACTGGCATCGACACCACTATGTCAGTGAGAGGTCCCGTTCTAGCCTTGCTCCTCTTGACTAGATTGCACAGCATTAGCCCTCTTTCACACTACAGTATGTCCATTTCAGTGTTTTGCGTTCCGTTTTTAACGGATCCGTTGTTCCGTTTTTTTGGTTCCGTTGTGTTTCCGTTTCCGTTCCGTCGTTCCGTTCCGTTTTTCCGTATGGCATATACAGTATACAGTAATTACATTGAAAAAATTGGGCTGGCCATAACATTTTCAATAGATGGTTCAGAAAAAACGGAACGGAAACGGAAGACATACGGATACATTTTCGTATGTGTTCCGTTTTTTTTGCGGACCCATTGACTTTAATGGAGGCACAGAACGTGATTTGCGGCCAAATATAGGACATCTATAGGACAGTTCTATCTTTCAACGGAACGGAAAAACGGAAATACGGAAACGGAATGCATACGTAACACATTCCGTTTTTTTTGCGGAACCATTGAAATGAATGGTTCCGTATACAGACCGTATACGGACCGCAAAAAACGGACCGCAAAACATAAAAAAAAAACGGTAGTGTGAAAGAGACCTTAAACTGAAAGTCCTGGAATGTATTGTATTACACTGACAGCAATATGTCAGTGCAAGTCAGGAGATTTCAGGACTTTCAGGGTTACACAGCATTATAAATCACTTTAATGCTGTGCAATTCTGTCATAAGGAGCAAAGCCAGAATGGAACCTCTCACTGAAATATGCTACAGGTTTATTGAATTCAACTCACTTGTGTGTGTCTGGCCTTAAAGGGCCAGTATGTGCCCTTATTCTTCCCTGTCCTATCACAGGTCACTTCTGGGTATTAATGGGTCCCTCCTCTAGTGGAAAGTGCCTGAGCTTTAGGATAATAATTTCTAGTTAGCCAGTGAAGATGTGCTATCCTTTTTGTCTGCCCATGTACTGAACATATGCCTGTTAACCGGCTCTGATATTCCACTGCCTGCCCTGACCTGTCTACCATACTCTCTGCTACCCGAACCTTGGATTGTTTTACAGATATGCACAAACTCTGCCTGCCCTGAACTATGTCTGTTAACTGATTAAGAGTATTGCCTAATCCCTTGGTGCTTCAAACTGATGTCTCTGACCCCCATGGGTCAACTGCCAAAAGCCTGGTGGCTCCCCAGATGCAAATAAAAGATATCTGTACAGGGGATAAAGGGTAAAAACCAGAGGACTGCCAAGATAATGCCCTTAGTACTAGAACAAAGACAAACTGGATAGTTGGTACAGTGGGTCCATACCCACTGCTTATTATATTTCCTTACTTAAGAGTACTGCCATCCTTCGGTTTTCAGATACTGGTTTGGTGTTTGGTTGAGGCCCTGGGGGGGTTTTACCCCCAGACAAATCTACATAATTATTCTTCTATTGATATATGGCAACTTAATTTCAGTTCTAATGGCTAATTGGTGTACACAGCATGTGAAGTAACACACAATATGATTACAGTATAAGACATATAAAGCTACAGATCTCCTTTTACTATCATGTACAGTACTGTAGTACTGAAGTTTTAGGAAGGTTTTAAAAACCTAAAAAGTAAGTTTTTAAAATAGAAGTGTTAATAGTTGTTTTTAATCAAGTAACAAAAAGGAAAGTGAATAAACAAAAGAGAAATTTAAGTTCAATCAATTGTAAGGTATCGCTCTCTCTCAGGGGGTTGCAATCACAGACTTATTCGCAGACAACAGGATGTAATGTCCACACTGGTGCTTTATTATGGCACTTCAGCACACGCACAAACATAAGCATCAAAATAAACTCCTGCCCGTCTGGGCTCTAACTAATACAAAGTTTGCTTCCTGACTCACCTCTAATCACAGCTTATACACAGGGTCTCAAGGTCCAGGCCTTAACAGATCCGCTCATCGAACACAAGTCCATACAGGGAAGAGATCCGGCTACATACAGCCTCGTTGCCCCTCAGCCCTCCTGGCTGAGACCACCCAGAGCCTCCACAGGCCTCTGTTTCCAAGTCCTCTCTCCCCAGACTGACACACAGAGGCTTGGTTTTATCCCTCCTTGATTACAGCAGACCTCACCTGCGATCACCTCTGGCAAAAGACAACACCCGTACTATAAGGTTGTGGACTGGCAGATCCCACTACCAAATCTATCCACCAGTCCAAATAAAATCCAGCCCAGAACAAAACGTAGACAAAACTGTATCAGCAAACTAAGCTTGCTGGAATTTATTTATCTCACCCAGCTGAGGTATCTGGGTGGGATATACAGCACTGTACACATCACCACACAATATTTGGTGTGACCACCCTTTTACTTTAAAACAGCACACATTCTTCTAGGTACACGTGCACAAGGTCAAGGATTTTGTAGGATTGCGGTCATGTGCAGAATGAAACAATTATACAGAACCAAACATGTAATAATGATCTTCATTTTCGTATGTAGGTTTAAACATGGTCATTAACAGAAACAAAAAAAACTGTGTAGGAGGCTTAAAACCTGGTAAGGAACAGCCAAACTCTACTAAAGTGAGGTTGTGGAAAACAGTGTAATGTCACAGATCATACACCATGTTAAGTCTGATGATGGGAGTGATCTCTGTACTGCCCCCTGACGTATTTATACATTTTTATTTGATCTCCTTTCTGTTTTTTAAACATAATTTTAATAATAATATAATAATGGATAACCCTAATCTTGATAATTTTTCTGGGACCTGTAGTTGCCCCATTCCAGTTATTACTTTAGTTGCCCTCCTCTGAACCCTCTCCAGCTCTGCTATGTCTGCCTTGTTCTCAGGACCCCAGAACTGTACACAGTACTCCATGTGTGGTCTGACTAGTGATTTATAAAGTGGTAGGACTATGTTCTCATCACAGGCATCTATGCCCCTTCTGATGCAGCCCATTATCTTATTGGCCTTGGCAGCAGCTGCCTGACACTGGTTTCTACAGTTTAGTTTGCTGTCCACTAAAATTCCTAGGTCCTTCTCCATGTCAGTGTTACCCAGTGTTTTACCATTTAGTATGTACGGGTGACTTGCATTATTCCTTCCTACGTGCATAACCTTACATTTGTCAGTGTTAAACCTTATCTGCCACTTCTCTGCTCTACTCACGCCTCCTCTGTAGTATATAATATAGCAATAAGACAGCACTACTCACTGGACACTTCCAGCTGATCCAATTTGTGGTGGTGCTTGCAGCGTCAAGTCCCAGCCTTTTGGTCCCCACAAACGTCAGATAATGGTATAAAGCTACGGCACTCCAATGATTCTTTATCTTCTAAAGTTTATTTGCACCGAAAATAGCAACGTTTCGACCTATCCGGTCTTTATCAAGCTTAATAAAGACCGGATAGGTCGAAACGTTGCTATTTTCGGTGCAAATAAACTTTAGAAGATAAAGAATCATTGGAGTGCCGTAGCTTTATACGATTATCCTCTGTAGTATATATATATATATATATATATATATATAAATATATATATATACAGTACAGACCAAAAGTTTGGACACACCTTCTCATTCAAAGAGTTTTCTATTTTCATGACTATGAAGGCATCAAAACTATGAATTAACACATGTGGAATTATATACATAACAAACAAGTGTGAAACAACTGAAAATATGTCATATTCTAGGTTCTTCAAAGTAGCCACCTTTTGCTTTGATTACTGCTTTGCACACTCTTGGCATTCTCTTGATGAGCTTCAAGAGGTAGTCCCCTGAAATGGTCTTCCAACAGTATTGAAGGAGTTCCCAGAGATGCTTAGCACTTGTTGGCCCTTTTGCCTTCACTCTGCGGTCCAGCTCACCCCAAACCATCTCGATTGGGTTCAGGTCCGGTGACTGTGGAGGCCAGGTCATCTGGCGCAGCACCCCATCACTCTCCTTCATGGTCAAATAGCCCTTACTTTCAAAGTTTTCCCAATTTTTCGGCTGACTGACTGACCTTCATTTCTTAAAGTAATGATTGCCACTCGTTTTTCTTTACTTAGCTGCTTTTTTCTTGCCATAATACAAATTCTAACAGTCTATTCAGTAGGACTATCAGCTGTGTATCCACCTGACTTCTCCTCAACGCAACTGATGGTCCCAACCCCATTTATAAGGCAAGAAATCCCACTTATTAAACCTGACAGGGCACACCTGTGAAATGAAAACCATTTCAGGGGTCTACCTCTTGAAGCTCATCAAGAGAATGCCAAGAGTGTGCAAAGCAGTAATCAAAGCAAAAGGTGGCTACTTTGAAGAACCTAGAATATGACATATTTTCAGTTGTTTCACACTTGTTTGTTATGTATATAATTCCACATGTGTTAATTCATAGTTTTGATGCCTTCATAGTCATGAAAATAAAGAAAACTCTTTGAATGAGAAGGTGTGTCCAAACTTTTGGTCTGTACTGTATATATATATATATATATATATATATATATATTGTAGGGATTTGCTCTGGTAGGCAGGGTAAGCGGACGCAGTACAGAGGCAAGAACATGGTAGTAAAGCAAAAAGTTCAGTGTTTATTCACACCCAAGGAAAAACATAACACAAACACTTTGCAGAGTCCTGGTGTTAATTCACACCACAGGAATTCCTCGTGTTATTTCACACGGCCAAAGTCCACAGAACTCAAAACAAACATGTCACCTGGATATCCACAGCAGGCTTTAGGGCGCCTGGCTTCCAGCTGGTGGCTCTCATGCAGCTCCAAGAGACACAGAGCCTTCACAGCTCCACTTTCACTTGGAGGAACATACCACACCCAGCTGAGCTGCTGGCTGGGTTTTTAAACCCCAGCCCAAAACCTGGCCTGGACGTGGGGAACAGCCACCCACCCTGCTCTTTGGCTGCTCCCAATAAGAACCGGCCCGATTCGGCTTTTCAGCCACACTAAGAATAAACAGTGTCAGCGAGTACTAGCTGTGGCTGACACATAAAATAACCGGTTCTTATCTCACCGAGGCCAGGAACCTCGGTGACAATTACCTTCCGTCAATGACGGACCCTTGCGCCTTCCTACAATATATAAAGGAAGTATATGTGTATGTTCCGCGAAAACTCTAAAACGCAACCATCCATTTCTACGAAACTTGGTATACACATCCCTTGCTACCTGGAAAGAATTCTTGCGGGGGTCTCAGCTCTCTAGGACGTACCGTTCCCGAGATATTCCCAAAAAATTACCTGCATTATCCAATACAAGCCTTTCACCTAAATCCTAACTGCCATACACACGGTCACATGTCCCTTATCAGCCAATAGAAGCTCGCAGGTCCTACTCCAGGTTGCCATAACAACTGATCACAGGTTTTAGCAGTTTGCAGGTCCTGAAATATTAAGTCATATGACGTATGAAGGCACAACTACACTGCTACATGCATGGGGGAAAGGGTCGCCCACCCTCCCTCCCTTCTGTTCGGGTTTGGCTTTAAGAAAAGGTGGCAACCCTAATGGGGGGCAGGGGCCACTATTAAACGGACGGGCGCTGTAGAGTTCACTGTTAAAGGGGCGGGCACAATGGAGTTCACTGTTAAAGAGGCGGGCACCGTGGAGTTCACTGTTCAAGGGGCATACACCGTGGCGGTCACTGTTAAAGGGGCAGACACCGTGGTGGTCACTGTTAAAGGGGGCAGCCACTGTGAAAGTCACTGTTAAAGGGGCGGTCACTGTTAAACGGGCGGCCACTGTGAAAGTTACTGTTAAAGAGGCAGTCACTGTTAAAGGGGCGGCCACTGTGAAAGTCACTGTTAAAGGGGTGGTCACTGTTAAAAGGACAGCCACCGTGAAAGTCACTGAAAAAAGGGGCGGCCATCGTGAAAGTCACTGTTAAAGATGCGGTCACAATGGAAGCCACTGTTAAAGGGGCGGCCACCGTAAAAGTCACTGTTAAAGGAGAGGTTACCGTTAAAGGGGCGGCCACAGTGAAAGTCACTGTTAAAGGGGCGGTCACTGCTAAAGGGCAGCCACCGTAAAAGTCACTGTTAAACGGGCGGTCACCATTAAATGGGCGGCCACCATGAAAGTCACTGTTAAAGGGGCGGTTACCTTTAAAGGGGCGGCCACTGTGAAAGTCGCTCTTAAAGGGGCAGTCACCGTTAAAGGGGCGGCCACTGTGAAAGTCACTGTTAAAGGGGCGGTCACAATTATAGGGGCGGCCACTGTGAAAGTCACTGTTAAAGGGGCGGTCACCGTTAAATGGGTGGCCACACTGTGAAAGTTACTGTTAAAGGGGCGGTCACTGTTAAAGGGGCGTCCATTTTGAAAGTCACTGTTAAAGGGTCGGTCACCGAAGTCACTGTTAACCTGTTCCGGACACATGACATACCGGTACAGCATGTTGTCCCGGTACTTAAGGACACATGACGTACCGGTACGTCATGTATAGTTCCGATCACCGCCGCCTGGCGGTGATCAGAACCCAGTGCCTGCTGAAATCATTGAGCAGGCACCTTGGCTCAATGCGCCGGGGGGGTCCTGTGAACCCCCATGTCGGCGATCGCAGCAAACCGCAGGTCAATTCAGACCTACGGTTTGCTGCTTTTCCGGGTTATTCGGGTCTCTGGGGACCCGATAACCTGGAACAGGATGGTGATCGGTGGTGTGATAATACACCACCAATCACCATCCTGCGATCCTCAGAGGTGATGGTGACATCACCTCTCAGGATCGCTCTCATTGGTCGGCTGGGCGGGAGGTTCAAATTACTGCAGCGCTCCTCTCCTCCTCCTTTTGTGTCCGGGGAGCTGAGGAGAGAGGAGTGCTGCACGTTGTCGGATCTCCAGAGCTGCACGGATCTCCAGCCAGCACCCCAGCACCCATCTGTGCCCAAGCACCCCCAGCACACAGGTAATTAGGGAAAGGCTAGGGACAGGTTTGATTAGGCAGGGATATTTTAGGGAAAGTTAATGATAAGAAAAAAAAAAAAATTTTTTTTTTATTGCATCACCCAAAATCGGGTGTCTGGGGTCCACACCACAGCTGTGTAACCCTAGACCCCCCAGGGGTGCTGCAGCTTGCCCCCCTGCCCCCCCCCCCTCAACTTTTTTTTGGGTGCAAGCATTATTTTTTATTTTTTTTGTGCGTACGCTGACTGTGGCTGGCACTCTTAGGCCCCTTTCACACGGGCGAGTATTCTGCGCGGATGCGATGCGTGAGGTGAACGCATTGCACCCCCACTGAATCCCGACCCATTCATTTCTATGGGGCTGTGCACACGAGAAGTGATTTTCACGCATCACTTGTGTGTTGCGTGAAAATCGCAGCATGCTCCTCTTTGTGCGTTTTCCACGTAACGCAGGCCCCATAAAAGTGAATGGGGTTGCGTGAAAATCGCAAGCATCCGCAAGCAAGTGCGGATGCGGTGCGATTTTCACGCATGGTTGCTAGGAGACGATCGGGATGTAGACCCGATCATTATTATTTTCCCTTATAACATGGTTATAAGGGAAAATAATAGCATTCTGAATACAGAATGCATAGTAAAATAGGGCTGGAGGGGTTAAAAAAATAAAATAAAAAATTTAACTCACCTTAGTCCACTTGATCGCGTAGCCGGCATCTACTTCTGTCTCCTTTGTTGAATAGGACCTGTGGTGAGCATTAAATACAGTTACAGGACCTTTGATGACGTCACTCCGGTCATCACATGGTATGTCACATGATCTTTTACAATGGTGATGGATCATGTGATGACCGGAATGACGTCACCAAAGGTCCTGTTGCTGCACAGAGATCAGATGAAGCCAGAAGGAGATGCCGGGCCACGAACAAGTGGACTAAGGTGAGTCAAATTTTATTTATTTATTATTATTTTTAAACCCCTCCAGCGATGTTTTACTATGCATTCTGTATTCAGAATGCTATTATTTTCCCTTATAACCGTGTTATAAGGGAAAATAATACAATCTACAGAACACCGATCCCAAGCCTGAACTTCTGTGAAGAAGTTCGGGTTTGGGTACCAAACACGCGCGATTTTTCTCACGCGAGTGCAAAACGCATTACAATGTTTTGCACTCGTGCGGAAAAATGGCGGGTGTTCCCGTAACGCACCCGCACATTTTCCCGCAACGCCCGTGTGAAAGAGGCCTTAGCGTCCGGCCACTGTTAGAGCATCGCACACCCCACCGCTGATCAACTTCGGACGGTTGATCATCGATTTAGAAAAAAAAAAAAAGGCATTTTTTGCCCTTTTTTTAGTTAGTCTTTTTCTTTTTTTTTTTGTCTGTTAGGTTTAGGGTGAGTTCGCGAACACCCGTGCCCCCACACACACGCACACCAAATAAAGTTTTCCACGCATGCACACATGCACACACACACTCCTCTATGGCCCGAAGGATGTTCACGGCCGAGGAGGCATACGCCCAGCTTGCCTCCGAGTCCGAGAGTCCCAGTGAGGACGAGGATGACCCCACTTTCCTTTTGTCATCCGCGCCCTCCTCATCATCTAGCGATGATGATGAGCCCCCAAGGCGGGGGAGACGCCGCCAGGCGGAGCAAGGGGACCGCCATGCTAGGGACCTTGTGGCGGTTCCTGAGGTCTTCCACCCATCTGCAAGACATCCTAAAAATGGGCAGTAAACTTTGCATGCACTTCAGCCACTCGTACACCACAAAGCAAACCCTCCTTGAGCTGCAGCGGCAGAACGGCATCCCCCCTAGGCTAATATGCGACGTTTCCACCCTCCATATGTTCGACCGACTGTACGAACAGAGAAAGGCCATAAACGATTTCCTGATGATCCAAGCAAACAGGAGTACTACCCGGTGTAACTTAGATGTCAGTAGCAGCTCATGCATGACACCTGCCATTTGCTCAGGCCCTTTAAGGAGGCCATGTTATTTGTCAGTCACCAGGACTACGGGATGAACAATGTCACTCCACTGCTTCATGTCCTGGAACAGATGCAGGTAAATCTGACTGGTCAGGGGACTGGAGACGTGGCGCCTAGATCTCATGGCCACATGAGCCCTGTGGGGCTGAACTGGAGGAGGAGGTGGACATTGGAGCACAAGCAATGTTTAGCGTGGTTTTTGTACACAAGTGACAGGAGAGGAAGAGCAGGCAGAGGAGCTACAGGGCAATGAGAAAGATGAGGCAGAGGACCCAGACACATCGTGGCAGTATGCAGTGGAGATGGAGGCAGGGAGTCCCTCCGAGTCACTTGTGCAAATGGCCCAATGCATGCTCTCTTGCTTGCTTAGTGACAGCAGAATTGTCACCATTTGGCAGAGGGATGACTTCTGGCTCTCCACTTTGTTGGACCCTTGCTACCGGTCCAAAATGGGGGCCTTTTATACAGCTGCTGAGGGGGAGGACAAACTGAACTACTAGAGAGACATCCTGTTCTGCCCAGCAGAGTTAGGGAAAATGATTTCAGATCACGTCTGCCTTAGTTTTGGTATTCCTGTAGTGATTAATGTGGTTATAGCGGTGTTAAAAATTGTATTGTACTTTGTTTTTCTTGTTAGAAAGACTACTGCATTGTGGGTGGTGCAAATCATTGTGGGAGTGCAAAGCATCCTGGGAAAGAAAAGTCTTCAGGACACAGTACAGAGCTGTCCTAGGCATGTCTCCTTCTCAAACTCCACCATCCTTGTAAAAGCATATCTGGTGAGAGATTTACCTTTGTTTCAGAGATATCATGTTATGCAGAGCTGTTCAGTTAGTTATAACTGTTATTCAGGGATTTGTTATTACTGATAGCTAACCATGCAATCTTTTGTACAGACAGCCATTTTACCATGTGCTTCAGTGTTAATTTAATATTATAGTACATGCTATCTATACTTGCTATTTGCATTCTTATATACTTTGCATTCTTGCATACTTATACTTGCTATTTGCATTCTTGTAGTTTTACCAATCAAATGTACAATCTCTCACTCACGCGCATTGTGCAGAGAGTACAACTTGTTGGCCAATAAACAAGTTAGACTACAAAGAACAGTCCTCTTATTTGGAAGACAGGAATGGTTTATGCTGAATGTCAGACTGCACACTGTGAATGTATATGAAAACAGAACACATCCTATGTAGTCAGTTGGCCGCTGCCTATGTGTGCCATCGCCCATCCTCACACAGGTGTGACCGGGGGGCCCTCTGCGCTCACGTTCCACTGCCATGGCTGATGGAGAGGGGAGGGGGGGCTACCTTCCTCAGCTACTATTCTGATTCGGTCACCCGCCTGACACCACAAATCTGATGCCCAGTGCTCCTTCTTTCATCTACCATCTTAAGCGGGAACTGGTATTGTCACCCACCTCTACACTATATCACCTTGCCACTCTGTGGCCTCCTGATGCTGCTGCCATCTCCACACCATGTCACTTTGCCACTCTGTGGTCTCCTCAAGCTGCTGCCACCTCCACTCTATGGCACCTTGCCACTCTGTGGTATCCTCATGCTGCTGCCACCTCCACACTATGTCACCTTTCCACTCCGTGGTCTTCTGATGCTGCTGCCACCTCCACACTGTCATTGTGCCACTCTGTGGCCTCCTGATGCTGCCGACACCTCCAGACTCCATCATTGGAACACTCTATGGTCTCCTCATGCTGCTTTCACCTCACCACTATGTCATAGGGCCACTCTGTGCTGTTTCCACCATCCCCACTTCATGACTGGGCCACTATTTTGGCTTTCGGCCTGGCTTACATCATCATTTATTTGACCTGATCTGTCAGAAGGAAGGAAAAATGAGATGCACGACGGATCCTGTCAGTGTAGCAGCTGTAAGGTCTGTATGGTCCCATCCGAATTGGCTTGTGATTTGGTAGCTAAAAGCAGGAGTGGGTACAAAACATAGAAGACATGCAAATATTCCATTCACGTGTTATCTCTGTTTTAGATCCACTCCTGTTTTATTTGGCATTAGCAATACTGATGGATTACTGACCAAATGCTGACCGAGTGAAGGCGGAGGCTCCACAGACAGGATCCGCTTTTTGTGGATTATTGTTCTAAAGGATCAGAGGAAGGACAAAATAATCAGTGACGTCAACACAAACTTACTGCTGACCCCCTCTCCACTCTGTCGGGGGCTCTACTTGTATAAGCGTTTAATAGAACAGGTTCTGTAGACATCTATGTGGAATCAGCTGACGACGGTGTAAAAGCAGTGCTCTTCTTCTTGGCGCTAACATCGACCTGTAAGGCTGAGTTCACACTTGAGTTATTTGGTCAGTTTTGGCCCCATGACTGCCCAAATAAGTGAAGTGTGCAGTGATTCTAAGAGCGACGCCTGTCATCTGCATGTCATACGGACTCACAGTATTGTTTCACTACCACAGCAGACTCCCTATGCGTGTTACTGCAAGGCACCACTATAAAGGCTCTCTGCAGCCAGGAAATAGCAGTTTTTTAACGCGATTCGCCTTGAATAAATTCTGATCAAAGCAAATATTTTCAAAAATTCGCTCATCTCTACTGATAATCTGGTGGAAATGACAACAAAAGTTGCATAATATAATGATAGACAACCGTGCTTAGTGGAGATTTGATCGCTGTAATAAATTTGGATGTATACGCAAGAAGGTTCTGCAGCTTCTCATCCTGGTAATCAAAATGCTCCCCAAACAGTACAGAACTAATGATGTTTCCCAAAGCACAGGCCAGGAACATTCTTGGGTTGAAGGGTTTCCCTGCAGAAAACAAGAAAATGAAAATGTCATAACCTCTAGTCATTGAGTCACCATTAGTCTTTGCTGCAGCTCATACATTTTTATTATAAGTGTGTAAGTGAATCAGGCATAGGGAAAATACCCAACAAGATGTGCCATATATAGTCAGCAAGGTGCTGCATTGTATAAGTGGGTGCACCCTGACTATTGGAAAAATGTTTATAGCCTGCTGTGCCTGCTGTTCTGTTCTGTCTTCCTTTCTTCCTTGCTCCCTTCAGTGGTCTTCATGTCCCCATCCTATAAGCTTGTGGCTGCATGGTATCAGCCAAGGTGGTTGCTGTCTGCTTTGCATGGTAGATTCTTCACCCTATTCAGTCCCAGACATTCTCAATGAGTGAGAGATATAGCGATCAAAAGCCGGCCAGGGTTGCTGCTGGACACCTTGGAGAGCATGTTGTGTAGCTAAATGTGAGGGATGGTATCTTGATGGAACACCACCTCACCTACTGTAACTGAGTCAAAAAAGGCAACAGGATTGATTCCACGATGTATTGGACATACTGGAGGCTGGTCAATGTTTTCTTCACGAACACTATACAGTAAAAGCCATGGTAGCTAATGGCGTTACACACTATGACACCTAGTGTTGGTCTTGTCTGTTTCCACACTATGCATGATAGGAGCAACTCTGATGCGGCCATCAACAGCTAAACAATAGTGTTCAAGTGATGAAAACAGGTTCTTCCTTGGTACTAATGATGGCTACATCAGATTTCTTAAGAGGGCTGGAGAGCACTTACTGCCATCATGCACTATGCAGAGATGTGTTTGCATAACACCAGGTCTCATGATATGGGGCACCATTAGCTATCATACTAGTTGAAGTCTGGTGTTCGTGGAGGGAACATTTACCTGCCTTTGGGATGTCTTTTTTGGTCCACACATTACCCATGCAGCACAATTTTTTCTTCAGTGTATCCAACAGCTCCCCCTGTTAGCTCAATCACCAGATCACTCCCAATCAAGAGTGTCTGGGGCTAGATGGAATTACGGGTCTTCCATGCACACCATCTGACAACCACCTTGGCTGAACTATGGGTCCAGGTGAAAAGAGCTTGGAATGACATAGCACAGGATTACAGGGAGTGCAGAATTATTAGGCAAGTTGTATTTTTGAGGATTAATTTTATTATTGAACAACAACCATGTTCTCAATGAACCCAAAAAACTCATTAATATCAAAGCTGAATATTTTTGGAAGTAGTTTTTAGTTTGTTTTTAGTTTTAGCTATTTTAGGGGGATATCTGTGTGTGCAGGTGACTATTACTGTGCATAATTATTAGGCAACTTAACAAAAAACAAATATATACCCATTTCAATTATTTATTTTTACCAGTGAAACCAATATAACATCTCAACATTCACAAATATACATTTCTGACATTCAAAAACAAAACAAAAACAAATCAGTGACCAATATAGCCACCTTTCTTTGCAAAGACACTCAAAAGCCTGCCATCCATGGATTCTGTCAGTGTTTTGATCTGTTCACCATCAACATTGCGTGCAGCAGCAACCACAGCCTCCCAGACACTGTTCAGAGAGGTGTACTGTTTTCCCTCCTTGTAAATCTCACATTTGATGATGGACCACAGGTTCTCAATGGGGTTCAGATCAGGTGAACAAGGAGGCCATGTCATTAGATTTTCTTCTTTTATACCCTTTCTTGCCAGCCACGCTGTGGAGTACTTGGACGCGTGTGATGGAGCATTGTCCTGCATGAAAATCATGTTTTTCTTGAAGGATGCAGACTTCTTCCTGTACCACTGCTTGAAGAAGGTGTCTTCCAGAAACTGGCAGTAGGACTGGGAGTTGAGCTTGACTCCATCCTCAACCCGAAAAGGCCCCACAAGCTCATCTTTGATGATACCAGCCCAAACCAGTACTCCACCTCCACCTTGCTGGCGTCTGAGTCGGACTGGAGCTCTCTGCCCTTTACCAATCCAGCCACGGGCCCATCCATCTGGCCCATCAAGACTCACTCTCATTTCATCAGTCCATAAAACCT
This sequence comes from Bufo bufo, assembly GCF_905171765.1. NCBI lineage: Eukaryota > Metazoa > Chordata > Amphibia > Anura > Bufonidae > Bufo > Bufo bufo. The sequence continues at coordinate 9,574,330 of NC_053393.1, read as the reverse complement.
TAGAAAAATCAGTCTTGAGATATTTCTTGGCCCAGTCTTGACGTTTCAGCTTGTGTGTCTTGTTCAGTGGTGGTCGTCTTTCAGCCTTTCTTACCTTGGCCATGTCTCTGAGTATTGCACACCTTGTGCTTTTGGGCACTCCAGTGATGTTGCAGCTCTGAAATATGGCCAAACTGGTGGCAGGTGGCATCTTGGCAGCTGCACGCTTGACTTTTCTCAGTTCATGGGCAGTTATTTTGATGATCACGCTTCAGAAGCTTTGCAATTTTAAGAGTGCTGCATCCCTCTGCAAGATATCTCACTATTTTTGACTTTTCTGAGCCTGTCAAGTCCTTCTTTTGACCCATTTTGCCAAAGGAAAGGAAGTTGCCTAATAATTATGCACACCTAATATAGGGTGTTGATGTCATTAGACCACACCCCTTCTCATTACAGAGATGCACATCACCTAATATGCTTAATTGGTAGTAGGCTTTCGAGCCTATACAGCTTGGAGTAAGACAACATGCATAAAGAGGATGATGTGGTCAAAATACTAATTTGCCTAATAATTCTGCACGCAGTGTATATCCAGCATCTGTAAGACCATTACTGCCAGAGTGTCAGATTGTATCGCAGTAAGGAGAGATGCCACCCAGTATCAAAGTGACCTCCACATATACTCTGCTGAAGAACCCAAAATAAAGGGCCTTGATTGCGTGATCAGTAACCAAGCAACACCAGCAGTTTATACTTTGACAATCTTAGCTCAATCACATTAAGTTTTCAAGGTGTTCTTTTTTCATTTCCGGGTAGTAGGTGTATATTTTCTTTAACAAAACTCCAAACTTGTTGCTTCTTATGAAAAGATCATTTTTGGGCCACTTATTTAACCCATTTAACCATAGCTTCTTGCAATTTCACCATGGGTGCTCAAACACTGACACCAAAAAGGGATCATTTCCGGACCGTTATCTATTTGTTCCTTTCAATACTATTGTGATCAAATGAAAACTGATATGAATTTCTGGATTTCTCTTATCGCTAAGGATGATGTAGATTTTTTGTCAGCCAGGATACAAGAGAAGTTGCAAACATTATAACATCATAAATCAAAATGCATACCAGGGACGTGAAGAAGAGAGGGCTAATTGCATCAGAGCAAGGCTACAGGGAGACAGCAAGGATACAAGACAGTGAATAAAACCATGAGACATGACAGTCATCACCAAGAAAGGTCAGAAGAAGAACAGACACTCACCTTCTGTCTCTGACATAGCCTGGATTAGACACTTGGACTCTGACAATAATCTCATCTTCAAGGCTTTATTACCCATCCCAAAATTCTTAAGAGTTGTCAAGGTGAAACGCCGGAGTGAGCGCCATCGCGCTCCATTAATATCTGAGGAGAGAAGGACATGAAGATATTAATTGCTGAATACTATTATTCCAAAAGATCAGCACAACAATGTCATAACCACTTGAGTAGACTATAAACTATATTTTACAAAATGTCTGGAGATGCTCGAGGGTGAATAGTGTTACTCCACATCATATTTTACTTTTCCCTTCATTTTATGTGGTTTAAGTTTTTAGGCCTGCCCATATTGAATCATGGTGTAATTCTGAATAACTTTGCAGCAAAATATGAACATCAATTTAGGCCTAGACCCTACAATGCCAGTCAATTGTATTCGTCAAAGCGATTCCTGTATAGATAGTCTGTCCTGTCATCTAGGCTCTGTGAATTGCATCCCTTTGATGCTATACATTACAGCAGAGATAAGGTTTCCAATCAGCACTTGTTGGCTTGGAGAAGCTGACGATCTTCTGGGCCTATAATATTTAGCATAGGACCTAATACACCAAAGAGATGGTCAGCATAATCCATATTTGTAGAGGTCTCTATATAATTAGGTAATCATGGAACCCAGTTACATCTCAGTGTTTTGTTTGCCCTCTTGGATTTATCTGAACTCCTAAAATGAGACATTCCGACCATTCCTGTCCGGCAGGCACACGGGCAGACTCTTCTGAAGAGTTTGAAGAATGCATTATTATGATTCTGGTATTTGCTCAAAGGAAGAGATGTCATAGTAAGAGAAGGCCTGAGTCAAACAGGATCATGAAAAAGGGTCATATATGCAAATTCCTAGAGTCCGACCTGTTCGTGACATCAGAGGTGGGGTCTGGACACAGAAATATTTGTGTGTGTATGGTATAAAAAACTGTTACTGGGATTCACTCATCTTCTATCTCCCCAGGCACTGGATAATACCCAAATATCTGGGGGCTAGGCTTCTGCTTAATTTCCCGTTTTGACCTCTGGCTTATTTTTGGATTATCCTTGCGGCTGCTGTTTCTTCTTATATTTACTTTCCTGGAAACTAACCCTGGCTTATATTTGGATTTAACCCCTTGTGTATTTGTTACGGAAGGTGTTACAGAAAACTAGAAGACACAAATGAAGATCCGACTGACTTGATCCAAAACTAAGGAACCAAAGGGTAAGCCCTGCGACAGCCCTAGCTCTCTCCCTTACTGCTCAGCCTATGCAAAAATCTCTATGGTAAATAATTGCATACCCTCGTTCCTCGACTGTATGAAACCTGAACACCCTATAATAGTGAGGGGACACGACCACCAGCTCCCTACACTTAATACGGAGGGAGTCAGGGTCACCTAGGATCAAGCAAACAGGAAAACACAGATAAATGAACAGACTTATCTGTAGAAGCATCAGTTGTAGCATCCAGCATGCACACACTCCAGGAAGTTGTATAAACCGCAAAGTGATGCAGTATGGGAGGGGATTTAAAGGGATGCAATCAGTGCAACTAGATGACAGCTGAGAGAGGGAAACGAGATGACAAAATGAAAGCAAAACAAAAGAACCTCAAGCAGGAGGTTCTGAAGAACGTCTGTCAGAGCTTCTCAGATGTCTGGCGGTGACAGTATTGTATTCATTGTGTCTGTCCATCCTGGTTTTAACCCTGCTTGCGTATTCTTCATTTTACCTCCCTAGGCATTCTGTAAGGTCAGCGTCTTGTGCGCCTGCACCAGTTTCGTGTTATCAGGTCCAAAGACGTATCCTGGTTTCCAAGCAGCAAAGTCCATCATTATCCATCTTGGATTCAGATACTTATCTGGCCATGTAAATTACACCAGGGACTGGACCATTGTAGCCTGAAGATTTAGGTGTTAATATCCACACTGTGCAGTCATATCACATTTTTTCCTGTGATTCGCACACAGTAACTATGGCATTTTGTTCTGATCCCACGAAGGGTGTTCCTAAAACAGCATTTTGACCTTGCTGTGTGAATAAACCATGAAGATTACTGAAAGTGTGTGGAAGAATACAGGTATATATTAATATCAATATCTATTTACATATAAATAACCTGAGTACCATAAGCCGGAGTACACTTGTAATTTTATTTTTTTTTGCCTCCGTTATTACGCTATTCATGAGTGAGGTATAGGGATGAGCAAACCTGTGGAAGTTTGGGTTTGCCAGGTTCGGCTGAACTTCAGGTCAAAGTTCGGGTTCAGAACCCAAACTTGACCCCGAACCCCATTGAAGTCAATAGGGACCAGAACTTCAATTTATTATTTTCCATTATAACATGGTTATAGCGGAAAATCATAGCATTCTTAAGACAGAATGCAAAAGAATATGGCAATTTAGAAGTAAAAAAAAAAAAAACTCACCTCATCCATTTGTATGCACTGCCGCAGTGTCTTCTATCTTCTTTCAGCAGGACCTGCAAAAGGACCTGTGATGACGTCACTGCGCTCACTACGTGGTGAGCACAGTGATGTCATTGCAGGTCCTTCTATCTTTATTCAGCAGGACCTGCCAAAGGACCTGTGATCACATCGCCGTGCTCACTACTTGGTGAGCACAATGACGTCATCACAGGTCCTTCCATCTTCATTCAGCAGGACCTGGAAAAGGACCTGTGATGACGTCACCGCGCTCACCACGTGGTGAGCACAGTGATGTCATTGCAGGTCCTTCTATCTTTATTCAGCAGGACCTGCCAAAGGACCTGTGATCACATCGCCGTGCTCACTACTTGGTGAGCACAATGACGTCATCACAGGTCCTTCCATCTTCATTCAGTAGGACCTGGAAAAGGACCTGTGATGACATCACCGCGCTCACCACGTGTTGAGAGCGGTGACGTCATCGCAGGTCCTTTTGCAGGTCCTGCTGAATAAAGATAGAAGACAATGCGGCAACGCGATCAAGTGGATTAGGTGAGTTTTTTTTTTTTTTTTTACCCCTAAATTGCTATGCTCTTTTGCATTCTGTCTTAAGAATGCTATTATTTTCCGCTATAACCATGTTATGACTGAGAATAATAAAATGACCCGAACACCGAACCCGGACCTCAGTGAAAAAATCTGGCTTCGGTTCTGGGTGCCCGAACTTGCAAAGTTCGGTACGAACCCAAACTTTGCAGTTCGGGTTCGCTCATCCCTAGTGAGGTACCATGTCAGGATCCACATACTAAAGATGGACCTCTTACACAGGGATTCTCATTCATAGTTCATATCAATCGTAAAAGATGGGCATATAGATTAGGGATGTACAATCGATTCTAAACAATTGAATCTGAAGTTTTAGCGATTAATTTCATATGAATTGTGTAAACAGACTATGTATATTGGTGAGGAAAACAGGAGGAAGGAAGAAGATGGAGGATCACATGACTATGGGAGGAAGTGGCGAGGAAGAGGGGCTTGCCATGATTGGCTCGGAGGTTGACAGCATGATCAGCCACTCAGAGGACAGTATGCAGATACTGTAGGTCCATTCTGCTAAGAACCAGCAAGATGTCATTCTGTTTTGAATTGTGGATGTGATAGGATGTGTTGTGGCTGTGTCTGCCAAAAAACTATTGCAGACACAAGCCAGTTACTATGGACACTGTAGGGAAATAAAAGGAAATATTATTGGGTAGAAGTTTTATCACAGAAAGCTTAGCACAGAGAATGAGAGACTGGTCACTGTCTCAGTTGTTTCTTACAGCTTGCTGGCAAGTCCCGCATTACAATATCCTGCAATAATCTTATATTTTTCTGTTTGGACAACCAGTCATATTTCTTTTGGTTAAGTTTCTACAGTTCATAGGCTTATTATCAGCACCCCAATAACATACATTTTGCTGAAGAATTGCACCTTTCTTATTGGGTATATGCATTATAACCATGTTAGCAAGCACCTTGTATATTACTGAAATATGTTGTTTAGTTACAGCAAACTCATTTTAATACAAAAACGGCATTATTACAATTAAAAATTGTCAATACCAGTGTGCAGTGTGTTTGTAAAAAGGGCAGGGACATTTAATTGTGCCTTTTTAATTTCATTTTAATTTAATCCTATGGCTCAGATTTTGAAGTGGACAGTGATCCCTGACCTACGGTAGAACCCAGCCCTCTTTTCCTACCTACTTGCAGTACATGTCCTAGGGGGCAACTGGTTGACAATCCCTATACTACTAAGGTGCAGAGACAAAACAACACAAAAACAGGTTCATACGTAAATGGGTTAGAACCAGACAGGCTATGCAGTACCAAACGAGAGACAGAGAATGGTCAGAAGACATTCCGAGATCAGAACCAGACGGACAACGTAGTACCAAACGAGAGACAGAAAGTAGTCAAAGGACAAGCCGGCATCAGAGGAATGAGCAATCCAAAAAATGAACCAGGAACACAGCTAGTGAGTCAGAGACTATCACTGGCAGTGGTGTATGGCCAGTAAAGGGTTTACACAGAGTTCCAGGATCAGAATGTGATCGGTCCTGACTTGGCGCTCCATTAGTCAGAAACACTAGCAGCTGAGCAATCAGCCCAATGCTAATCTCCTCCAGCACACGCAAATTGACTTTGATTCTAACTTCGTGTTAACAAATCTATTTTTCATGAAATGCTGGCAAAAAAACAAAAACAAAATCTATTCACCTAATCCATTTTCTCACGGAAAGAGGCTGTCGCGGCCATCTTGACTGAAGATACTATGCCAAATCTGCATGTGCAGTGACATCATCACGTCACCGTGTGAGATTTTGCACGGTGTCTTCAATCAAGTTGGCAGCGACGGCCTTTCCACGTGTAAATGGATAAGGTGAGTATGTTTTTTTTTTTTTTACCTGATTAACGCCTGAAAGGCCTCAATTGTAGCATCAGATGCCGCGATCAGCGATGAACTCAGCATCTGAGGGGTTCAATAACAAGGGGCGGCGCGATCTCCGTTTCCCGCCATTGCACCCACTACATACAAAGGAATGCGCTTTGTGACAAAGTAATTAGTCACAAATGAAATTTCTTTGTGAAATTTGGCAAAGCAGCTGAATCAAATTTTTCAGAACTTCGCCAATCACTCTTTTGTGACTGTCCGAGATCTAAAGTGACCCAGATCTGAGAAAAAGCCATAAACCTATTATTTAATTTAAACACAGTCGAAATTTACGCAATGAACTAGTGAAGAATCAGTATAGATCAGAACGAAAAAAGGTGGTTGGAACAGTCAGTTCTGAATGGTAACCACAGGTGAGGATCTTATTTTTTTTTGTGACCATTTGAGGTCAGAGAATTCATTTCTAGCTGGTTGGATTTTGAAGTGTATTACTGTAGATAGTGTGTCCTGGTGGTTTTTATTATATAAAGCAAACTAATTGAAAATTAGCCATGAGATTTATTCAACATGTGAGGGAACATCATTAAGCAAAACATCAAATGTAAAGTCTACAGGCCTATTGAGAGTTAAAATTGTGAAGAGGAGACATGAGAGGTTGCTGCGGCAGCCTTGATCATACGTGCTGAAGCATTGGGACTAGAGTTGAGCGGACACCTGGATGTTCAGGTTCGACGAGTTCGGCAGAACTTGAAAAAAAAGTTCTAGTTCTAGGACAAATGTGCAAACAAATGTGGATAGGGAAATGACTTAAAATAACATAAAATACAGAAAAATTAAAAATAACAATCTGGATCTAGGAGTAGGAGGTTGAGGAGGCGGTGGAAGGGTGGATGTGGTGGTGTAGGTGGAAGCGGCGGTGAAGGAGGAATAGGTAGCCAACACTGATTTGTGTTATTTTTTATTTTTAAATTGGCCATCACTGGTGCGTGGATGGGGGGATACAGAGGACACAGACGATACACCTCCCACAGAGGACAGCTTTTCGTTGCCTCTGGGCAGCCTGGCACACATAAGCAATTACATGCTGCAGTGTCTCCGCAACGACCGCCGAGTTGCCCACATTCTAACTTGTGCTGATTACTGGGTGGCCACGCTGCTGAATCCCCGTTACAAGGACAACGTACCGTCCTTAATTCAGTCACTGGAGCTTTATCGTAAGATGCACGAGTACAAGTGCACACTGGTAGACGCACTGCTGGTGGCATTCCCACCTGACAGCGGGGGCACAGTGGAAGCACAAGGCGAAGGCAGAGGAGGAGGAAGAGGTCGCCAACGCAGCTGGGGCACCGCCAGCACCTCAGAAGGCAGGGTTAGCATGGCCGAAATGTGGAAAAGCTTTGTCAGCACGCCACAACAACCAGCACCACCAGCTGATATGGAACGTCTTAGCAGGAGGCAGCATTTCACCAACATGGTGGAGCAGTATGTGTGCACACGCCTACACGTACTGACTGACGGGTCTTCCCCCTTCAACTTCTGGGTCTCGAAATTGGGCACATGGCCTGAGCTTGCCCTTTACGCCTTGGAGGTGCTAGCCTGCCCTGCAGCCAGTGTATTATCTGAACGTGTGTTTAACACGGCAGGAGGCGTCATCACAGACAAGCTCACGTTCATTAAAATGAACCAGGCATGGATCCCACAAGACTTGTCTGTACCTTGTGCAGAATAGACATGTATACCACCATCAAACATACATTCTTGTACTCAAGTCAAGTGCAATGATTCTTTGTTTTCTCTTTTTTATTTGTCCCAATATTTTGGGGGCTACCTACCCCAATAAAAAATTTAAAAAATACATTGTTGGCTACCTGTTCCTCCTCCATTGCTGCCTCCACCTACAACACCACATTCACCGCCTCCTAAACCTCCGACTCCATATCCACCTCCTTCTTTGTGTTGCAGGTTAATAATTAGTAATTTTTAGTTATTTTATTTTATTTTAAGTTATTTCCCTATCCACATTTGTTTCCAGAGCAGTTGCCATGCTCTTAGGCACATTTTACTGCCTTTTACTGCCTTTCAAACCCCAGAAAATGATGGGTGTATTTCTAGCTTAAATTGCACACTGACTAATCCAGATGTTGTAGATTGCCCAAAAAGTCTTTTTTTGGTAACATAATATGAAAGCTGTATATATTGAACTTGAATTTAACACTTGTAGATCTGTCAAATACTGTTTTTTGAAAAAAAAAATTGTGTGTTTTTCAAACCCCAGAAAATGATGGGTGTATTTCTACCTTAAATTGCACACTGACTAATCCAGATGTTGTGGTTTGCCCCCAAAAAATGGTGATTTGCAATGTCCCAAAAGCTCAGATGCAGTGCTGGTGCACTGAGCTTGCATAAAATGGCCGCCGCCACCCACCTAACTAACAGAATTCTAAAAGTTCAAAAGGTTTTTTTTTTGGTCAATGGCCTCAGGGCAGGGTAAAACGATTGTGCCCTGCACCCACACAACTATTTGTCTGTAGATCGCTGAGTTAGATTCTCTCCTATTCTCTCCCTGAAATCACAAGTCCAGCAGCGTCCTCTCCCTACACTAGTAACAGCAGAGTGACGTGCGGCGCTACGTGACCCAAGCTTATATAGAGGCTGGGTCACATGCTGCACTGGCCAATCACAGCCATGCCAATAGTAGGCATGGCTGTGATGACCTCTTGGGGCAAGTAGTATGACGCTTGTTGATTGGCTGCTGTGCAGCCTTTCAAAAAGTGCCAAGAAAGCGCCGAACACCGAACCCGAACTTTTACGGAAATGTTCAGGTTCGGGTCCGTTGTCCAAAAATCCTAAAGTTCGGGTTTGCTCATCCCTAATTGGGACCACTGGGATATAATGTTCGCAATGAAACGAATGCATTTATAATGTAAATGAGTCTCTTCCACTATTGCATATATAGCGATAGTTTTTTGCATATATTTTTATTGTATTTATTAGGACTCATGCACATGAGAGTATTTTGGTTCCGTGTCTATTCGGCATTTTTTTGCGCCCCATATGCAGAACCATTTACTTTAACGGGGCAGCAAAAAAACGGAATGACTTCTTGTGCATTCTGTTTCCGTATATCAGTTCTGCAAAAAAAATATTGTCCTATTATTGTCCGAATTATGAACAAGGATGGGACTGTTCAATTAGGGGCCAACTATTCCAAAAAATACAGAACGCACATAGACGTCTTCTGTATTTTCTGTGGATCCGTGTTTTGCGGACCGCAAAATACATAAGGGTCCTGTGCAAGAACCCTTAATATGTATACCTACACATCATATAAGGATCTTATTTATGCGATCAGGTGACGTACCTTGAGGCATATGTCTATACTAGAGATGAGCGAATCGAAGCTGACGAAGTGGAATTCGATCCGAATTTCAGGAAAAATTTGATTCGCATCGAAGCCGAATTTCCTCGCGATACGTGGTAACGAATCAAATTTTTTCATAAAATGGCTACTGCATGTGTGAGGACATGGAGCAAGGAACTCTGGGAAGGCAGGATCACCCATAATGCCATGCGTGCAGCCAATCAGCAGCCAGCCCTATGATGTCACAGCCCTATAAATAGCCTCAGCCATCTTGGATTCTGCCATTTTCCAGTGCACTTAGTGCAGGGAGAGACGTCAGCAGGCGCTAGGGACAGTGCTAGGAAAGACTTTATTGTGCTGGAAAAAAAGCGATTTACAAGGTCAGAGAAAGATTATTCAAGGTGTCGGGAAAGGACGGGGAGGAATCATTCCACAGCATTTACAGGTGAAACTTGAAAAATTTGAATATCGTGCAAAGTCCATTTATTTCAGTAATGCAACTAAAAAGGTGAAACTAATATCTGAGATTGACTCATTACAGGCAAAGCGAGATATTTCAGGCCTTTATTTGTCATAATTTGGATGATTATGGCTTACAGCTTATGAAACCCCAAAGTCACAGTTTCGAGGTACCCTTTGCTCAGGGAATATGGATTAGTTAGCTGACTAGAGGGTGACACTTTGAGCCGAGAATATTGAACCTTTTCACAAAATTCAAATTTTAAGCTGCATTAATGCAATTGCTTTTAATTTGCATTACTGAAATAAATGGACTTTTGCACGATAATCAAATTTTTTGAGTTTCACCTGTATGTTGAACAGGGGTCAGTAGGGGAGTTTACCGCCTGGGTAATAGGAACAATCCTATTACACCTTGCTGCACTGACTGGGGACCCAAACTGCCATTATACAGCTCTGTAATTCCAGCAAACCGTTCTTGTTATTGGGGTGCAAGTGCTGTGTGATACAGGCATTAACAAGGGTTATTAGAAGGAAATACTTCTACGTCTTATTTGCCCTTGCGCGGTGCAGTTATGTGTTCTAAAGGTCTTTGTTGTGTGTAGTAGTGGGAAAAAATGGCTTATTAGTAGTGTTGATCGAGCATCGGGTGTTCGGGTGCTCGGAAGAATGGAAGTCAATGGGAGAACCCGAGCATTAAACCAGGCAGCCCCTGCTCTGAAGAGGGGAGGGCGTCTGGTTCACAGGAAAAAGTCAGAAATTGATGGAAACACCACCAAAATGGTTCAGGAACAGCATGGGGAGGACGTCTGGATGCATCTTGGACTCCCATGTCACTGCTGGGAACAATGTTGTCCGAGTAGTACGCGACTTTTACAGACTGACAATAATACGCACCAAACCAAAGATAAAATCGATTTTCGAGGAAAAATTGTTAGGAAACATTCTTTCCTGTATATTTGTTTGTATATAAAGTGCAAGAGCTGTAAAAAGGAAGAGGTACTCCGATACAACCTGTATATCACATAAAGGAGGGCCTTATTCACATTGTGGTACAATTGGTCAGGTAGTGGGACTCCTACACTCATAAATAGAGTTGAGTGGACACCTGGATGTTCGGGTTCGACGGGTTCGGCCGAACTTCAGAAAAAAGTTTGAGTTCAGGACCCGAACTTGACCCCGAACCTCATTGAAGTCAATGGGGACCCGAGCACTAAAATGGCTGTAAAAATTTCATGGAAAGGGCTAGAGGGCTGCAAATGGCGTCAAAATGTGGTTAAGAGGATGACAAGTGCTCTGCAAACAAATGTGGATAGGGAAATAACTTTAAATAACATAAAATACGTAAAAATAAAAAATAATAATCTTGATCTAGGAGGACGAGGTCCATATGGAGAACACACGTTCAGACAATACACCAGCTGCAGGGCAGGCCAGCACCTCCAAGGGGTAAAGGGCAAGCTCAGGCCATGTGCCCAATTTGGAGACCCAGAAGTTGCAGGGGCTGAACCCTGTCAGTCAGTTCGTGTAGGCGTGTGCACACATACTGCCCCACCATGTCGTACGTCCCCGTGATGTTCACCATCCAATTTGATATCTGCTCTATCAACTTTCGATGTTCTTTTCTGCGCCTACCATGGTGATTACGGGTGGCAGGGAATCGGGGTTCCAGGCCGGAGAGGGAGCGTGAGAAAGAGAGACCACATCCAAGGGAGGATTAATTTTTTCAAATTTAAAAATATACAGCAGAAATATGGGACAAGTATTAAAGCGTAAAAGTGGGACAACTTTTTAAAGTTTAAGCATTGAATGAAAGAAGGTGGCACGCATCAATTAATGAAGAATTTCTTAAATTTTATTCCCTGTTAACTATGCAGAGCAGGGGTTTCTATCCGGCAAAATTTAAAAAATGTCACCTGACAATGTAATTGACGATTTTTTTAAATTTATGTTCCTGTCACCTATGTAGAGGTGCCCCAGTGACATCCACCATCCATTTGGATATCTTCTATATCAACTTTTGATGTTCTTTTCTAAGCCTACCATGTTGATCACGGTTATCGGCGAATAAGGTTCCACGCCGGAGAGGGAGCGTGAGAAAAAGAGACCAAATTTAAGGGAGATAAATTTATTAAAATAAATTGGGATCAAGCAGAAATGTGGGAAAAGCTATTGAGGCGCAAATGTGGGACAGATTACAGAAGCCCAAATGTGGGCCAAAAGAGTCAAGCAGAATTGTGGGAAAAGCTATTGAGGCGCAAATGTTGGCCAAAAGAGTGTAGCGGAAATGTTGGACAAATTATCGAAGTGCAAATGTGGTACAACTTGGTTATGTTTAAGCATTGAATCAAAGGAGGTGGCGCGCATCAATTAAAGAAGCATTTCAGAAATTTTATTCCCTGTCACCTATGCAGAGCAGGGGTTTATTCACTTCTAAAATTGTATAATGTCAACCCAAGAACGTAACACAAAAATTACAGAAATTAATTAACCTGTCTACTTGGTAGAGCAGGGGTCTATGACAGAAAACAATTGTTTATTGTCACCCGAAAATGTAAAATAAAAATTATGGAAATTTATTAAGCTGTCAACTAGGTAGAGGAGGGGTATATTACACCCAAAAATTGGTGAATTTGACCCTAAAATGTAACTGACAAATGTTTTTTTTTTAACCAGTCAAATAGGTATAGCAGTGGTCGATCACACCAAAAAATTGCTGAATTTTACCAGAAAATGTAACTGCCAATTATTTATTTATTTATTATTTATTTTTTTACCGTCTACTAGGTATAGCAGTGGTACATCACACCTAAAAATTGGTGAATTTCAACAGAAAATGTAAATGACAATTTTAATTATTTTTTTTTACCTGTCTACTAGGTATAGCAGTGGTACATCACACCCAAAAATTGGTGAATTTCACCCGAAAATGTAAATGACAATTTATATATTTTTTTTAACCTGTTAACCTGTTTACTAGGTATAGCAGTGGTGCTATACACTCGCGGCCAAAAGTTTTGAGAATGACATAAATATTGGGAATTGGAAAAGTTGCTGCTTAAGTTTTTATAATAGCAATTTGCATATACTCCAGAATGTTATGAAGAGTGATCAGATGAATTGCATAGTCCTTCTTTGCCATGAAAATTTACCTAATCCCCAAAAAAACTTTCCACTGCATTTCATTGCTGTCATTAAAAGGACCTGCTGAGATCATTTCAGTAATCGTCTTGTTAACTCAGGTGAGAATGTTGACGAGCACAAGGCTGGAGATCATTATGTCAGGCTGATTGGGTTAAAATAGCAGACTTGACATGTTAAAAGGAGGGTGATGCTTGAAATCATTGTTCTTCCATTGTTAACCATGGTGACCTGCAAAGAAACGCGTGCAACCATCATTGCGTTGCATAAAAATGGCTTCACAGGCAAGGATATTGTGGCTACTAAGATTGCACCTCAATCAACAATTTATAGGATCATCAAGAACTTCAATTCTTGTTAAGAAGGCTTCAGGGCGTCCAAGAAAGTCCAGCGAGCGCCAGGATCGTCTCCTAAAGAGGATTCAGCTGCGGGATCGGAGTACCACCAGTGCAGAGCTTGCTCAGGAATGTCAGCAGGCAGGTGTGAGCACATCTGCTCGCACAGTGAGGCGAAGACTTTTGGAAGATGGCCTGGTGTCAAGAAGGGCAGCAAAGAATCCACTTCTCTCCAAAAAAACCATCAGGGACAGATTGATCTTCTGCAGAAAGTTTGGTGAATGGACTGCTGAGGACTGGGGCAAAGTCATATTCTCCGATGAAGCCTCTTTCCGAATGTTTGGGGCATCTGGAAAAAGGCTTGTCCAGAGAAGAAAAGGTGAGCGCTACCATCAGTCCTGTGTCATGCCAACAGTAAAGCATCCTGAGACCATTCATGTGTGGGGTTGCTTATCATCCAAGGGAGTGGGCTCACTCACAATTTTGCCCAAAAACACAGCCATGAATAAACAATAGTACCAAAACATCCTCCAACAGCAACTTCTTCCAACAATCCAACAACAGTTTGGTGAAGAACAATGCATTGTCACGAACCGGCAGGACAGGTAGTGAATCCTCTGCACCAGAGAGGCGATGGCGCGGGTTGTACTAGAGGACCGGTTCTAAGCAGTTACTGGTCTTCACCAGAGCCGCCGCAAAGCGGGATGGATTTGCCGCGGCGGTAACTACCAGGTCGTGTCCCCTAGTAACAACTCGACCTCTCTGGCAACTGATAAGGCGTGGTACACAGGGAGAAGGCAAGAGCATAGTCGGACGAAGCAGCGGTCAGGGCATGCGGCAAAGGTTCAAAGGCGAGTGGACGGTAGCAACGGGTACGGCAACAGGTAAGGCAAACTAACATCATAGGGAACGCTTTCTCTGAGGCACAAGGCACAAAGAGCCGGCAGAAGGCTGTGGGAGGAGAAGGTATAAATGGGCAGTGCACAGGTGCAGCCTAATTAAGTCAGCACTGCCTCTCACAACCTTAACCCTTAATAACCCCTTTGGACCAGGCACCAATCACTGGTGCACTGGTCCTTTGAATCTAAGAGTCCCGGAGCGCGCGCGCCCTAGAGAGCGAGGACGCACACGCCGAGACACTGGAGTTCTGCCTGGGGACATACGCTGTGAGCGCTCCGAGACCAGCAGGGGACCCGGAGCGCTCAGCGTAACATGCATTTTCCAGCACGATGGAGCACCGTGCCATAAGGCAAAAGTGATAACTAAGTGGCTCGGGGACCAAAACGTTGATATTTTGGGTCCATGGCCTGGAAACTCCCCAGATCTTAATCCCATTGAGAACTTGTGGTCAATCCTCAAGAGGCGGGTGGACAAACAAAAACCCACTATTTCGGACAAACTCCAAGAAGTGATTATGAAAGAATGGGTTGCTATCAGTCAGGAATCGGCCCAGAAGTTGATTGAGAGCATGCCCAGTCGAATTGCAGTGGTCCTGAAAAAGAAGGGCCAGCACTGCAAATACTGACTCTTTGCATAAATGTCATGTAATTGTCGATAAAAGCCTTTGAAACGTATGAAGTGCGTGTAATTATATTTCACTACATCACAGAAACAACTGAAACAAAGATCTAAAAGCAGTTTATCAGCAAACTTTGTGAAAACTAATATTTGTGTCATTCTCAAAACTTTTAGCCACGACTGTACACCCAAAAATTGGTGAATTTCACCCGAAAATGTAACTGACAAAAAAGTGAAAATAAAATACGTACAAATAAAAAAAAAAATATTGATTTATGAGGTGGAGTTCCATATGGAGTAGGAGTTTGAGGAGGCGGTGGACGTAGCGGTGTAGGTGGAAGCGACGGTGGAGGAGGACGAGGTAGCCAACACAGGTCTTTGGTTTAAATTATTATTTTTTTTAATTAGGTTACACTCTAAAAGAGTGTGAAATATCCAAAATACAAGAATGAGCAATTGCGCTGCAGTATAACAATGGCTGGTTAGTGTCGGTATACATGTCTATTCTGCACAAGGTACGGACAAGTATTGTGGGATCCAAGCCTGGTTCATTTTAATGAACGTGAGCTTGTCCACATTGGCTGTGGATAGGCGGCTGTGCTTGTCTGTGATGACGCCCCCTGCCGTGCTAAACACACGTTCAGATAATACACTGGCTGCAGGGCAGGCCAGCACCTCCAAGGCGTAAAGGGCAAGCTCAGGCCATGTGCCCAATTTGGAGAACCAGAAGTTGAAGGGGGCAGACCTGTCATTCAGTACGTGTAGGCGTGTGCACACATACTGCTCCACCATGTTGCTGAAATGCTGCCTCCTGCTAAGACGTTCCATATCAGCTGGTGGTGCTGGTTGTTGTGGCGTGCTGACAAAGCTTTTCCACATTTCGGCAATGCTACCCCTGCCTTCTGAGGTGCTGGCGGTCCTTGTGCTTCCACCATGCCCCCGCTGTCCGGTGGGAATGCCACCAGCAGTGCGTCTACCAGCGTGAGCTTGTACTCGCGCATCTTATGATCACGCTCCAGTGACGGAATTAAGGACGGTACGTTGTCCTTGTAACGGGGATCCAGCAGCGTGGCCACCCAGTAATCAACACAAGTTAGAATATGGGCAACTCGGCGGTCGTTGCGGAGACACTGGAGCATGTAATCGCTCATGTGTGCCAGGCTGCCCAGAGGCAACAGAAAGCTGTCCTCTGTGGGAGGTGTTTCGTCTGTTTCCTCCGTATCCCCCCAGCCTCGCACCAGTGACCGCCATGAGCTGGTCTGGGTGCCACCCTGCTGTGAACATGGTTCCTCCTCCTCCATCTCCTCCTCCTCATCCTCCACCTTGTCATCCTCCAGAAAGGACAATTGTGTACCTGGCGTTTGTGGGTACAGGAACCCACCCTCGGAGCCACTTGGGAATGACTGGCTGGAAACCCTACGAAATGATCCCTCTTCCTCCTCCTCCTCCTGTGTCACATCCTCTTCTATCATCGCCAGGAGCGTTTTTTCAAGGAGGCATAGAAGTGGGATAGTAATGCTGGGAACGGCATTATTAGCACTGGCCATGTTGGTGGAGTACTCGAAACAGCGCAACAAGGAACATAGGTCTCGCATGGAGGCCCAGTCATTGGTGGTGAAGTGGTGCTGTTCCGCTGAGAGACTCACCCGTGAGTGGTGCAGCTGAAACTCCACTATCGCCTGCTGCTGCTCGCACAGTCTGGCCAGAATGTGCAAGGTGGAGTTACACCTTGTAGGCACGTCGCATATGAGGCGTTGAGCGGGAAGGCCGAAGTTACGCTGCAGCAGGGTGAGAACGCTGAAAGCGCGCACAGACGGCCCGCACTTTATGCAGCAGTTCTGACATATCGGGGTAATTTTTAAGGAATCTCTGCACCACCAAATTCAGCATATGCGCCAGGCAAGGGATGTGCATCAAACCAGCTAGTCCCAGAGCTGCTACGAGATTTTGCCCATTATCGCACACCACCAGGTCAGGCTTGAGGCTGACTGGCACAAACCACTCATCGGTCTGTTGTTCAAGGCCCGTCCACAGCATCTGCGCGGTGTGGGGTTTGTCCCCCAAGCAGATAATTTTAAAACTGCCTCCTGTCGTATACCCCTGGCTGTGCTAAAGTTGGTGGTGAAGCTGTTATGCTGACCAGATGAGGAGCTGGTAGAGGATGAGGAAGCAGAGTAGGAGGAGGAAGCAACAGGAGGCAAACTGAAGCGCCCTACAATCCTCGGTGGTGGAAGGACATAAGCCAAACTGCTATCCGCCTCAGGCCCAGCCGCCACTACATTTACACAGTGTGCTGTTATGGAGATATAATGTCCCTGACCGTGCTTACTGGTCCACGTATCCGTAGTGAGGTGCACCTTGGAACAGATGACTGTCACCGCCAGTTCTGTGAGAAGGACTGACAGACAATCTTCTCTACCTCTTGTATGACGTTCTTTGTTTTGGTTTCACTTTGTCAGCTCCTTTCCTTCTGCCAGGTGTCACTTATTTAGACAAATCGTCTTCCTTTATATTCCCTCCCATACTGCCTCACTTTGCAGTTTATACTACTTCCTGGATGAAGTGTTCACTGCTGGAGGCTGCTGCTGCTGTTTGCTCAGATAAGTATTTTCCTTTATTGTGTTTCCTTGCTGGCTTGATTCTAAGTGACCCTGACTCCGTCCGTATTCAGTGCAGGGAGCCGGTGGTCGTGTCCCCTCACTATTATAGGGTTTCAGGTGTCACACAGTCTTAGGTACTTGGGCATGCAATCGTCTACCATTGAGACCCTTGCATGTGCATAGCAGTCAGGGAGAGCTCTTAGGGTTTTAAAGGGCTCACCTATATGCTCCTTAGTTTGGGATCAAGCCAGTTGGCCGTTTATTTATTAGTTCCAGCTATCTGCAACTTCATCCGTGACATTATAAACCGCCCAAACCGTCTTAAGCATGGATCCGGTTTCAGCCTTGATTGACCGCATGCAAGGTATTTCGCTGGAGGTAGCAGATCTCCGTAAAACTGTGTCCCAGTTTCAGGTGACCGGTTCTGCTGGCGTTCATGGAGTTTGTTCCAAGCCTAAGATCTCGCTTCTGGATACGTTCTCCGGGGTAGTGAGAATTTTGTTCGCTTTAGAGAGGCTTGCAAACTCCATTTTTGCCTACTTCCCCATTCATCTGGTGATAAGGAGCAGAGGGTGGGGATCATCATCTTGCTGCTCAGGGATAACGCTCAGTCTTGGGCCTTTTCGCTGCCCTCCTCAGAGGGGATTGAGATAGACTAAGACCCCTGCGCACTGAATAAAACAGCCCCACTGTCCTTGGGCTGAATATAACAGGAAAGAGTAGTCTCCTCTCTCTCTCTAAGACGCCTGTCAATACGAACAGCTAGAGACATGGCAGACTCTAACGACGCTGGTCTCTCATGAAAAGCAAATGCATCTTTCAATCTTTCCGAAAGACCATGGCAAAATTGACTTCGGAGTGCAGCATCATTCCAACCAGTATCAGCTGCCCATCTCAGAAATTCAGAACAATATATCCTCCGATCGGTGGATGAATTTTTTGTAGCCCTGGGGCAGATATAGGATGACCCGGATCGTATTGCTCTGGCTGAATCTAAACTGCGTCTTTTATGCTAGGGTAAACAGTCCGCAGAGATATATTGTTCTGAATTTCGGAGATGGGCAGCTGATACTGGTTGGAATGATGCTCCACTCCGAAGTCAATTTTGCCATGGTCTTTCAGAAAGATTGAAAGATGCATTTGATTTTCATGAGAGACCAGCGTCGTTAGAGTCTGCCATGTCTCTAGCTGTTCGTATTGACAGGCGTCTTAGAGAGAGAGAGGAGACTACTCTTTCCTGTTATATTCAGCCCAAGGACCTTGGGGCTGTTTTATTCAGTGCGCAGGGGTCTTAGTCTATCTCAATCCCCTCTGAGGAGGAGGCCATGCAGCTGGGTTGGCTTGCCTCTGATAGTAGAGGATTCAGCTCTCAGAGGAGGGTTTGTTTCTGTTGTGGGGGTATAAATCATTTGGCTAATGTTTGCCCCTCTAGGAGATTCATGGAGTTTTCTGAGGGTAATAAAAAAGAAAAAAGAAACCCTCTAAAAACTTTCCATTTGCTACTTTTGACAAGGTTGATGCGGAATTTGAAGGTTTGCCGTTTGCTTGTAGTTCCCGTTCTCTCCTACCTGCCAGGGTGGCGCTAGACAGCAAGAACATTGTTTGTGAGAAATTTTGTAGATAGTGGAGCAGCTGTCAATCTAATTGATAATCAATTTGCAACAACGCATGGTTTCCAGGTGTGCACTTTGGAAAAGGATATACCCGTTTTTGCTATTGATTCCGCTCCGCTTTCTCAAAGATTGTTAAAGGGCATAGTTCACAATATCCGTTTGACTGTGGGTGACGCTCATGTTGAGGATATGTCATGTTTCGTCTTAAGCGGATTACCTACTCCTCTAGTGTTGGAGCTACCCTGGCTCACAAAAAATAACCCCACTATTGATTGGCAAGCAAGGCAAATAAATGGTTGGAGTGACTTTTGCAGAGAGAATTGCCTCTCGGCGTCTCTTTCAGAGGTTTCTACCAAGACTGTGCCATCTTTTCTCTCTGAATTTTCTGATGTGTTTTCCGAGAGTGGTGTTTTCCAGGAGTTGCCCCCTCACCGGGAGTACGACTGCCCTATTAATCTCATCCCAGGCGCCAAGCTGCCAAAATCACGTTTATACAATCTCTCCCAACCTGAAAGAGTCGCTATGCGTACTTATATCTCTGAGAGCCTGAGAAAGGGACACATCTGACCCTCGAAGTCACCTGTTGTGGCTGGGTATTTTTTGTTAAGAAAAAAGATGCTTCTTTAAGACCTTGTCTGGATTTCAGGGAGCTGAACCGTATCACGATTAGTGACCCAAATCCGCTTCCTCTGATCCCGGACCTGTTTAACCAGATTGTTGGGGCTAAAGTTTTTTCTAAGTTGGATTTAAGAGGGGCATACAACCTAGTCAGGGTCAGGGAAGGGGGCGAATGGAAGACATCCTTCAATACCCCTGAGGGTCATTTTGAGAATTTGGTTATGCCCTTTGGTTTGATGAATGCTCTGGCCGTCTTTCAACATTTTGTGAACAGCATTCTCTATCATTTAATGGGGAAATTTGTACTGGTGTATCTAGATGACATTTAGATTTTTTTCTCCTGATTTCAAGACTCATTGGGACCACCTATGTCAGGTCTTGCTGATTCTGCGGGAGAATAAATTGTATGCTAAACTGGAAAAATGTGTGTTTGCAGTTCTGGAGATTCAATTTCTTGGTTTTCTTCTCTCCGCTTCTGGTTTTCGGATGGACCCTGAGAAGGTCCGCGCTGTGCTTGATTGGGAGCTTCCTGAGAATCAGAAGGCGCTGATGCAGTTTTTGGGTTTTGGCAATAATTAAAGAAAGTTCATTTTGAATTATTCCTCTGTTGTTAAGCCACTCACTGATATGACTAAAAAGGGGGTGGATTTTTCCTTGTGGTCGGTAGATGCGCCTAAAGCCTTTTCTAGTATTAAAGAGTGTTTTGCTTCTGCTCCCATTTTGGTACAACCTGATGTCTCTCTACCTTTTATTGTTGAGGTGGGTGTTGGTGCGGTCTTATCTCAGGGTCCCTCTCCTGCCAAATGGCGACCATGTGCCTTTTTCTCAAGGAAACTCTCCTCTGCAGAGAGAAATTACGATGCGGGAGATAGGGAGTTGTTGGCATCAAATTTGATGGAATGGCGCCATTGGTTAGAGGGAGCCAGACACCCTATTACTGTGTTTACCAACCATAAGAATCTGGCCTACTTGGAATCGACCAAGCGTCTGAACCCGAGACAGGCCAGATGGTCTTTTTTCTTTTCTAGGTTTAATTTTGTTGTTACGTTCCAGCCTGGGGTTAAAAATGTGAAGGCGGATGCCCTGTCACGTTGTTTTCCGGGAGGGGGGAACTTTGAAGACCCGGGTCCCATTTTGGCTGATAGGGTGGTCGTCTCTGCTCTTTATCCTGATTTGGAGGCAGAGGTTCAGGCAGCCCAGGCAGAGGCTCCTGATCTTTGTCCTCCTGGGAGGTTGTTGGTGCCTGTCGCTTTACGTCACAAGGTTTTTAAGGAGCACCACAATACTGTCCTTGCTGGGCACCCGGGGAGTAGAGCCACAGTGGATCTCATTGCTCGAAGATTCTGGTGGCCGGCTCTTTGTAAGACGGTTTAGGGTTTTGTGCCAGCCTGCGAGACCTGTGCTCGTGCCAAGGTCCCTCATTCACGGCCATCAGGTTCTCTCCTCCCGTTACCCATTCCTTCCCGTCCTTGGACGCATCTGTCCATGGACTTCATTACGGACATGCCTTGTTCCTCGGGGAAGACTATGATTCTGGTGGTAGTGGACCGTTTTTGCAAAATGGCGCATTTCATTCTCTTTCCTGGGTTACCCAATGCCAAGACGCTCGCGCAAGCGTTTGTTGATCACATTGTTAAATTGCATGGCATTCCTTCAGACATCGTTTCTGATAGGGGCACGCAATTTGTTTCCAGATTCTGGAAGGCCTTCTGTTCTCGCTTGGGGGTTCGGTTGTCATTCTCTTCTGATTTTCACCCGTAGTCGAATGGTCAGACTGAACGCATCAATCAGAATCTGGAGACATATCTGCGCTGTTTTGTGTCGGAGAATCAGGAGGATTGGTATTCTTTTTTGTCCCTTGCTGAGTTTTCTTTAAATAACCGTCGTCAGGAGTCCTCTGATAAGTCACAATTTTTTGGTGCATATGGGTTTCAACCGCAGTTTGGGACATTCTCTGGAGAGGGGTCTTCTAGTTTACCTGATGAGGAGAGATTTTCCTCGTCTTTGTCATTTATTTGGCAAAAGATTAAGGGTAATCTGAAGGGGATGAGTGAGAGATATAAGCGTGTGGCGGATAAGAGACGTGTGCCTGGTCCGGACCTGAATGTGGGTGATCTGGTGTGGTTGTCTACAAAGAATATCAAACTGAAGGTTCCCTCCTGGAAGTTGGGTCCTAAGTTTATTGGGCCTTATAAGATCTTGTCCGTCATCAATCCCGTTGCCTTCCGTCTTGATCTTCCTCAGACTTGGAAGATCCATAATGTTTTTCACAGGTCCCTATTAAAACCTTATGTCCAACCCACTGTACCCTCCTCTTTGCCTCCTCCTCCAATTTTTGTTGATGTAATCTTGAATTTCAGGTCTCTAGGATTGTGGAGTCGGTCGTTTATTTATTAGTTCCAGCTATCTGCAACTACATCCGTTACAATGAAGTTGTGCAGTGCACACCTGATTTTATCCCCTACTTGGTTGTGCAGGGAATGGATGGCTCTCCTGGAAAAGTAGTGGCGGCTGGGCACGACGTACTGTGGGACAGCCACCGCCATAAGGCCTTTAAAACTATCCGTTTCGACCAGACGGAATGACAGCATTTCAAAGGCCAGTAATTTAGAAATGCTGGCATTCAGGGCTAGGGATCACAGGTGGGTAGGGGGGTACTTCCTCTTTCTCTCCGGCGTTTGGGAGTTGGAGAGCTGAATGCTTCCGTGGGACATTGTGGAGATGCTTGGTGACCCAGTTGTTGGTGTTGCTGGCAGATCCTCTGTTTGCGGGGTGGCAGGTGGCACTGTCACTCCAGAGGTGAATGAAGAGGCCGAGACTGCAGCAGAAGAGGAAGCACGAGGAGCCAGAGACCTTTCATGGTTTTTGAGGTGTCTATTCCACTGCAGCTAATGCTTTGCACTTAAATGCCTGGTCATGCAGGTTGTGCTCAGGTTGAGAACGTTTATGCCTCGCTTTAGGCTCTGATTGCACAGCGTGCAAACCACTCGTGTATTGTCGTCAGCACATTGTCTGAAGAACTGCCACGCCAGGGAACTCCTTGGAGCTGGCTTTGGTGTGCTCGGTCCCTTGCTGCGGTGGGCAGTAGCAGGCGTACTGTCTAGAGGAGGGCAGCTCTGCTTTTGCACCCTGCTCCCTCTTCTGCTGTTCTGGTGGCTCTGTGCGACCACCGCCTCTTCCTCCGAACTACATAGGTCACTCGCATGACCTTGATTCCATGTGGGGTTGAGGACCTCATCGTCCTCCACATCATCTTCCACCCAGTCTTCACCCCTGCCTTCCTTGTCGGTCTGTACACTTTCGAAAGCCCTAGCAGTTGACACCTATGTTTCATCATCATCCGAGACGTGCTGCGATGGTCCTCCCATGTACTCATCTTGAAAGATAAGTGGTTGGGCATTGGTGCACTCAATCTCTTCCACTTCTGGGGCAGAGCTAGGTGGATGGCCCTGGGAAATCCTGCTAACAGAGTCATCAAAAAGCAGAAGAGACTGCTGCATGACTTGGGGCTCAGACTGCTTGGCTGATTTGCAAGGGGGTGAAGTGAAAGACTGATGGACATCGGCTGCAGGTGCCAACTGTGGTCTTTCAGCAGGAGACTGGGTGGGAGACAATGTGAAGGAACTGGATCCACTGTCAGCAACCCAATCTACTATCGCCTGTACTTGTTCAGGCCTCACCATTCGTAGAGCCACATTAGGCACGACCAAATACCGCTGAAGGTTCTGTCGCCTACTCGCACCTGAGGAAAGGTTTTCACTTGTGCATGTAGCTGGGACAGATCGACCAAGTCCTCTCCCTGCAACAGGAGCTCCACCAGCAGCACCACGACCTGGGCCACGTCCTTTATTTGACGCTCTCCTCATATTTTCAAATTTAGGATCTTACCCTAAATGGGTGTTTAATTAATAGTAGAATAGAACGACAGTATGTAAAGGGTGTTTCTCACATGGCCTGAACCCGACTAAGCCTTAATTAAAGATTTGTTTGCCCAAAATGGCTGTATTTCAAATACCTGAATCAAACCCCTGTATGTAAAGGGTGTATCTCACACGGCCTGAACCAGGCTAGGCCTCAATTAAAGATTTGTTTGCCCAAAATGGCTGTACTTCAAATACCTGAATCAAACCCCTGTATATACAGGGTGTATCTCACACGGCCTGAACCAGACTAGGCCTCAATTAAAAATTTGTTTGCCCAAAATGGCTGTATTTCAAATAACTGAATCAAACCTCTGTATTTAAATGGTGTATCTCACACGGCCTGACCCACAGTAGGCCTGAATTAAAGATTTGTGCACCAAATGGCGGTATTTCAAATAATAATTGAATATGGCAGCAGTATATAACCCTGGAATTTCAAACGTCAAGATGCTGCAAGGCCTGAAATATTGTGTATTTTGCCCCAAAAAGGGTGTTTTATTAATAGAAGGATATAAGCCCTGTATATACACATAGTATATAGTTTGTGCACCAAATGGAGGTATTTCAAATACCTGAATATAACCCCTGTTTATACAGGGTGTATCTCACACGCCCTGATCCACACAAGGCCGCAATTAATTTGTTGGCCAAAATGGCTGTATTTCAAATTATTTCAAATACCTGAATAGAACCCCTGTATTTAAAGGGTGTATCTCACACGCCCTGATCCACACTAGGACACTATCAAAGAATTGTGCCCAAAATGGCTTTATTTAAAATAACTGAATAGAAATGACATCTGCAGCAAAGGCTGCCAACTAATTTTTTTTTGCCCAAATGGGTGTTTGTTTAATAACTGAATTTGACAGCAGTATATAACCCTGGAATTTCACACGTGCTGAAGCTGCAAGGCCAGAAAAATTGTGGAATCTGGCAAAAAAAATGTGTTTTTAAAAATCAAGAAAATGATGGGTGTATTTCTAGCTTACATTGCACACTGACTAATCCAGATGTTGTATATTGCCAAAAAAGTGTTTTTTTGTTAACATAATATGAAAGCTGTATATATTAATCTTGTAATTAACACTTGCAGATCTGGAAAATAGTGTTTTTTGTCAAAAAAGTGTGTTTTTCAAAACCAAGAAAATGATGGCTGTATTTCTAGCTTAAGGCCTCATGCACACGACCGTATTTTTTTGCGGTCCGCAAAACGGGGTTCCGTTTTTCCGTGATCCGTGACCGTTTTTTTCGTCTGTGGGTCTTCCTTGATTTTTGGAGGATCCACGGACATGAAAAAAAAGTCGTTTTGGTGTCCGCCTGGCCGTGCGGAGCCAAACGGATCCGTCCTGAATTACAATGCAAGTCAATGGGGACGGATCCGTTTGACGTTGACACAATATGGTGCAATTTCAAACGGATCCGTCCCCCATTGACTTTCAATGTAAAGTCAGGAGTTATTATACCATCGGATCGGAGTTTTCTCCAATCCGATGGTATATTTTAACTTGAAGCGTCCCCATCACCATGGGAACGCCTCTATGTTAGAATATACTGTCGGATTTGAGTTACATCGTGAAACTCAAATCCGACAGTATATTCTAACACAGAGGCGTTCCCATGGTGATGGGGACGCTTCAGGTTAGAATATACTAAAAGAACTGTGTACATGACTGCCCCCTGCTGCCTGGCAGCACAGGGGGCAGCCCCCCCCTGTAGTTAACACATTGGTGGCCAGTGTGGCCGCCCCCCCCTCCCTCCCCTGTAGTTAACTCATTGGTGGCCAGTGCGGACGGCCCCCCCCCCTCCCCTGTAGTTAACTCGTTGGTGGCCAGTGGGCCCCCCCCTCCCTCCCCTGTAGTTAACTCGTTGGTGGCCAGCGGGCCTTCTCCCCTCCCTCCACCTCCTAATTAAAATCTCCCCCCTATCATTGGTGGCAGCAGAGTGTACCGATCGGAGTCCCAGTTTAATCGCTGGGGCTCCGATCGGTAACCATGGCAACCAGGACGCTACTGGAGTCCCGGTTGCCATGGTTACTTAGCAATTTGTAGAACCATTATACTTACCTGCGAGCTGCGATCTCTGCGTCCGGCCGGGAGCTCCTCCTACTGGTAAGTGACATGACCTGTCACTTACCAGTAGGAGGAGCTCCCGACCGGACGCAGACCATCGCAGCTCGCAGGTAAGTATAATGGTTCTACAAATTGCAAAGTAACCATGGCAACCGGGACTGCAGTAGTGTCCTGGTTGCCATGGTTACCAATCGGAGCCCCAGCGATTAAACTGGGACTCCGATCGGTACACTCCGCTGCCACCAATGATAGGGGGGAGATTTTAATTAGGAGGTGGAGGGAGGGGAGAAGGCCCACTGGCCACCAACGAGTTAACTACAGTGGAGGGAGGGGGGGGGCCCACTGGCCACCAACGAGTTAACTACAGGGGAGGGAGGGGGGCCGGCCGCACTGGCCACCAATGAGTTAACTACAGGGGAGGGGGCCCACTGGCCACCAATGAGTTAACTACAGGGGAGGGAGGGGGGGGGGCGGCCACACTGGCCACTAATGTGTTAACTACAGGGGGGGGGGGCTGCCCCCTGCTGCCTGGCAGCACCTTCCAGGCAGCAGGGGGCAGTCATGTACACAGTTCTGTTAGTATATTCTAACCTGAAGCGTCCCCATCACCATGGGAACGCCTCTGTGTTAGAATATACTGTCGGTTCTGAGTTTTCACGAAGTGAAAACTCAGCTATGAAAAAGCTTTTATGCAGACGGATCTTCGAATCCGTCTGTATAAAAACTAACCTACGGCCACGGATCACGGACACGGATGCCAATCTTGTGTGCATCCGTGTTCTTTCACGGACCCATTGACTTGAATGGGTCCGTGAACCGTTGGCCGTGAAAAAAATAGGACAGGTCATATTTTTTTCACGGCCAGGAAACACGGATCACGGATGCGGCTGCAAAACGGTGCATTTTCCGATTTTTCCACGGACCCATTGAAAGTCAATGGGTCCGCGAAAAAAAACGGAAAACGGCACAACGGCCACGGGTGCACACAACGGTCGTGTGCAGGAGGCCTAAGGCTACTTTCACACCTGCGTTTAGGTGCGGATCCGTCTCGTATCTGCACAGACGGATCCGCACCTATAATGCAAACGCTGGTATCCGTTCAGAACGGATCCGTTTGCATTACCATGGAAAAAAAAAATAATAATAATAATTTTTATTTATTTTTTGATCATGATAATGCAAACGGATCCGTTTTGACTTACATTGAAAGTCAATGGCAGGCGGATCCGTTTTCAATTGCACCATATTGTGTAATTAAAAACGGATCCGTCCCCATTGACTTACATTGTAAGTCAGGATGGATCCGTTTGGCTCAGTTTCGTCAGACTGCAAGCAGCGTTTTGGTGTCCGCCTACAGAGCGGAATGGAGGCTGAACGGAGGCAAACTGATGCATTCTGAGCGGATCCTTATCCTTTCAGAATGCATTGGGGCTTAACTGATCCGTTTTGGGCCGCTTGTGAGACGTAGAGAAAGCTGTATATATTAAACTTGAATTTAACACTTGCAGATCAGGAAAATACAGTTTTTTTGGTAAAATCGTGTGTTTTTAAAACCCCAGAAAATGATGGGTGTATTTCTTGCTTAAATTGCACACTGACTAATCCAGATGTTGTAGATTGCCAAAAAGTGTTTTTTTGGTAACAGAATATGAAAGCTGTATATATTAAACTTTAATTTAACACTTGCAGATCAGGAAAATACAGTTTTTTTGGGGCAAAAAAGTGTGTTTTTAAAAACCCAGAAAATGATGGCTGTATTTCTATCTTAAATTGCACACTGACTAGTCCAGATTTTGTATATTGCCAAAAAAGTGTTTTTTTGGTAACACAATATGAAACCTGTATATATTAAACTTGAATTTTACACTTGCAGATCAGGAAAAAAGTGATTTTTGGCAAAAAAGTGTGTTTTGAAAAACCCAGAAAATGATGGCTGTATTTCTAGCTTAAATTGCACACTGACTAAGCCTGAAAATGCACCAGATGTTGTAAATTGCCCAAAAAAATTGGATTTTTCAATGTTGCAGTGCTGGTGCACTAAGCTTGCATTAAATGGCCACCGCCGCCCACCTAACTGACTTATTAAAGTTATTTTTTTTTCGGTCACTGGGCTCAGACCAGGATAAAAAATTTGTGCCCTGCACCCACAAAACACAATGCATGTAGATCGCTGAGTTAGATTCAGATTTTGAGCAAAGATTCAGTCCTATTCTCTCCCTGAAATCACCAGCAGCATCCTCTCCCTACACTGGTAACAGCAGAGTGACGTGCAGCGCTACATGACTCCAGCTTATATAGAGGCTGGGTCACATTCTACACTGGCCAATCACAGCCATGCCATTAGTAGGCATGGCTGTGATGGCTTCTAAGGTCAGACAGTTAACTGGTGTTCGGCGAACACCGAACCCAAACTTTTACTGAAATGTTCGGGTCCGGGGTCCAAAAATCCTAAAGTTCGGTACGAACCCGAACTTTACAGTTCGGGTTCGCTCAACCCTACTCATAAAGCCTATGCACTAAGGGAAATGGCTGCCAAAAATTACAAGGAACCGGCACTCCAATACACCCTTTATTACACATAAAGGAGGGCATCATACACACCCTTGAAAAATTATGATTGATGGCCTGCTGGTGACCCTCAAAAACATTAGGAGCAAGGGCCTGCTGATCTGACCATCTAAAACATTAGGGGCGAGGGCCTGCTGCTGATCTGACCATCTAAAACATTAGGGGCGAGGGCCTTCTGCTGATCTGACCATTTAAAACATTAGGGGTGAGGGCCTGCTGCCGAGCTGACCATCTAAAAAAAATTGTGGGCGAGGGCCTGCTGCCGAGCTGACCATCTAAAACATTTTGGGCGAGGGACTGCTGCCGAGCTGACCATCTAAAAAATGTTATGGGCAAGGGTTTGCTGCCGAGCTGACCATCTAAAAATTTAGGGGTAAGGGTCTGCTGCTGAGCTGACCCTCTAAAACATCATGGTTGAGGACCTGCTGGTGACCCTCAAAAACATTATGGGTGAGGGCCTGCTGGTGACCCTCTAAAACATTATGGGTGAGGGCCTGCTGGTGACCGTCTAAAACATT
The DNA here is from genome assembly GCF_905171765.1 of Bufo bufo. Classification (NCBI taxonomy): domain Eukaryota; kingdom Metazoa; phylum Chordata; class Amphibia; order Anura; family Bufonidae; genus Bufo; species Bufo bufo. The sequence continues at coordinate 9,545,474 of NC_053393.1, read as the reverse complement.
ATGGGTGAGGGCCTGCTGGTGACCCTCTAAAACATTAGGGGCAAGGGTCTGCTTCTGAGCTGACCCTCTAAAACATTTGGAGTGAGGTCCTGCTGCTGAGCTGACCCTCTAAAACATTAGGAGTGAGGGCAGCCTAATAAGCATGTTGATATGATGGAAGAGGAGAAGGACGAGAAAAGGGAGATTGAACCATATACCCTTTTTAGTGGTGGAAGGGGTGCATGGGAATACAGTGTATTCAACACACCATAAAAGTCACATTTAAAGTGCCTTTATGTTCAGCCGCTTTCCTCTGGAGTAGAGAAGTTAGGGGCAATCCAGGCCTTGTTCATTTTTATAAGAGTCAACTGGTCAGCATTTTCAGTTGACAGGCGGATACGCTTATTTGTTATAATGCCCCCAGCAGCACTAAAAACACACTCTGAGAAAATGATGGCGGCGGGGCAGGCCAGCAACTCCAAGGCGTAGAGCGTCAGTTTGGGCCACATGTCCAGCTTGGACATCCAATAGTTGTAAGGCACACAGGGATCATTGAGGATGCTGACACGGTCTGCTACGTACTCCTTCACCATCTTCCAAAATTTTTCCCTCCTTGTGACACTAGGCCGCGCATCAGGTTAAGGGTGCTGGCGGGGTGTCATGAAACTGTCCCAGACTTTGGAGAGTGTTGCCCTGCCTCTGTTGGAACTGCTGTGTGTTTTCCTTGTCTCCCTTCGTCATTTGAACAAGGAACTATGCGTTGTCAGCTGGAAATTTTTGAAGCAATTTTTCCACCTTTTGGTATTGCACCATTTTGCTCATCCTCTCCACCACAGAAATGAGAGATGAGAAGTTCTCTTTGTAACGGGGGTCGAGAAGGGTGAATAACCAGTAATCAGTGTTGGCCAAAATGCCAGCACTGAGACAAAGAGTCCCAACAGACAAGACTTCGCTGTCCTCATTAGCAGGATGACTCTCATTCTCCTCATCCTCTTTCTCCTCTTCTACCCATCCACGCTGAACAGATGGAATAAAACTTCCATGGGTACTACCCTCTGTAGCGGAGGCAACCGTCTCCTGATCCTCCTCCTCCTCATCATCCAATTCACTCTGAGAAGACTAAGAGGGTGGTCTGGCTATCACCCTGTGTACTGTCTTCCCCCATTTCCACCTGTTCCACATGCAAAGCGTTTGCCTTAATTGTGAGCAACGAGCATATGAGTAGACACAGAAGTGGGATGGTGACACTGATATAAGCGTTATCGCCACTCACCATCTGTGTTGATTCCTCAAAGTTGCGTAAAACCTCACAGAGGTCAGACACCCATGCCCACTCCTCGCTTGTGAAGAGCGGAAGCTGATTGGAAAGGTGACGACCATGTTGCAGCTGGTATTCCACTACTGCCCTCTGCTGCTCTCAAAGCCTGACCAACATGTAGAACGTGGAGTTCCAGCACGCGCTCACGTCGCACAACAGTTGATGAGCTGGCAAATGCAAGAGCTGCTGCAGCCTTGCCAGACCGGCAGAAGCTGTCGATGACTTGCGGAAATGGGCACACACGCGGCGCACCTTCACCAGTTGCTCTGGCAAATTGGGGTAGGTTTTGAGAAACCGCTGAACCACTAGGTTGAACACGTGGGCTAGGCATGGGATGTGTGTGAGCTTGCTGAGCTCCAAAGCCGCCACCAAGTTACGGCCATTATCAGACACAACCATGCCTGGTTGTAGGTTGAGTGGTGAAAGCCACAGCTCAGTCTGGTCCCTTATCCCCTGCCACAGCTCTGCGGCGGTGTGCTGTTTGTCACCTAAGCAGATCAGTTTAAGAACGGCCTGTTGCCGCTTCCCCACTGCAGTGCTACACTGCTTCCAGTTACTGACTGATGTCTGACTCGTGCTGCAAGATGATAATTCAGATGTGGAATTGGAGGAGGAGGTGGAGGAGGAGAAGGGGGAATTTAAGCCACTAACATAGGTGGCAGCGAAAACCCGATGGAAGTAAGGCCCGCAATCCTTGGCGTTGGTAGCACCCGTGCCATTTCAGGGTGCGACTCGCTCCCGGCCTCCACAACGTTCATCCAGTATGCCATCAGGGAAATGTAGCATCCCTGGCCAAAAGCATTTGTCCATGTGTCAGTCGTTAAGTTGAACTTCCCATTAACTGCATTGGTCAGGGCACGTGTGATGTTAAGGGACACATGCTGGTGTAAGGCTGGGACTGCACACTGTGGAAAAAAAGTGGCGGCTGGGGACAGAGTACCACGGTACAGCCGCCTCCATTGGGCTGTGAAAAGCCTCAGTGTCCACAAGCCTAAATAGCAACATTTCCAGGGCCAGCAATTTGGAAATGTGCGCATTTAGTGCTATGGCCTGTGGGTGGGTGGATGGATATTTGCGGTTTCTTTCAAAGGACTGGGGTATAGACATCTGTACAGTGCGCTGGGACACAGAAGTGGATGTGCTAGCTGATGGTGCTTGCGAAGGTCCAGGTGCATGGCAGGACTAATTGCGGTTGACTTATTGGCAACTGTGTCTCATCATCATTATCTACCTTGTGAAACACTAATTGTCGTTCCCCACAGTCATCTCCTTCTGACTGTGGATGCTCCAGAGTTTGGGAATCAGTGCTCTCAATCTCCTCATGTCCCTCTTCAAGCGGGCTTGGCGAGAGGCCCAAATTAAGGGATGAAAACAGCTTCTCAGAATATCCGAGTGTGGGATCACTTGTTTGCCAAGACTCTCCATGGTGGGAGGAAGGAGGATCAGGGTGAGGATTCTGATGACCAGACGCTAATGAGACTGGACTTTGTGAAAGACAGGGTGGGGCTTAACCAACTAGAAGCATTATCAGCTGCAATCCAACCGACCACCTGGTCGCACTGGTCTGACTTCGAACTGGGACATGAAGCTAGGTACTGTGGATGAGTGTGTTTCTTGTGCTCTGGCAGCAGGCACAGTTTCACCGCTCCCAGGGCGACGGCCTCTGCGGGCACCATCAGCAGCACAACCACTTTCCCGTCCCTTACCGTTCGCCTTGCACATGTGTTAAGGCTGGCCGCAGGCTAGCCTGGATTTGTGGGAGGGGCCGGTACCTGTCTTAAGCAGTCTGGCTCTCCCAGGCAGCACGTCGGCATTCGGACGTCTGCTACTTCCGGGTGTGACGTCATCAGCAAGCGTCCTGCACGGGTCAGATCTCAGAGAAGCCGGGTGTACCTTTCCCTTCAGTCTGCAAGCTGTTCAGGTCGTTTTCCAAGATAACTGGTTTGTTTGGGGAGCGTGGCAACGTGGAGGAGGGTAGGAGGGTGTGTAGAGAGGGGGAAGTGTGCCGGAGGATCGCTTCTCCTCACTGCGTTCAGGCACATGCAATTCAAGTTTTGGCACCAATGGGCAGCATTGTCACATAGTTGGAGCTCATTGCCTGTCTCAGCATAACCTGTATCTAAGTTCACACAGGGGCTGCGAGTCATCTGGGCTCAGCAGGTTTAACTCTGGCAGCTGGGTCCTGGTGCCATTACTGAGTTGATTACTTACAAAGTTGCTGCTTGTGCACATGTTTGACACTAATCACATACACTACATACATACCTTAGACACATAGTTCGCACATCAGGCAGTTTGACGAAAAAAAAAAAAAAAAAAGGGTACAAGTGGATTGTTAAATAAAGTTAAAAAAAATAAATAAAAAAAACTTTATCCACCAAGCTTCATCCATACACCTCTAGCACAGGTTCATCCGCCAATACAGCTACACGCTCGCACGACATACACACCCCGTTTCATCTCGTAGACTAGTGTCATACGTCATACGGTCTGTTTTCCACAAATCCTATACTTACATACATCACCTACCACGTCTGTAGGTTCTTTAGCCCGCAGTATTCGTTTTTAATTAATCTGCCACGTCACAGATTCACACAAACTCGGGCTCGCTTCATACGTCAGTGGAAACAACTATCATACTCCCTGTCAGCCTCGCAGGCTTTTCGTTCAATCGTTTCACGCTGCTTACTTACAAAGTTGCTGCTTGTGCACATGTTTGACACTCATCACATACACTACATACATACCTTAGACACATAGTTCGCACATCAGGCAGTTTGATGAGAAAAAAAAAAAAAAAAAAAAAGGGGTACAAGTGGATTGTTAAATAAAGTTAAAACAAACAAAAAAAAAAAAAAAAAAAAATGGGTTGTTCAAATGAAAAAAAAAAAAAAAAAAAAGGTACAAGTGGATTGTTAAATAAAAAAAAAAACCTTTATCCACCAAGCTTCATCCATACACCTCTAGCATAGGTACATCCGCCAATACAGCTACACGCTCGCACGACATACACACCCCGTTTCATCTCGTAGACTAGTGTCATACGTCATACGGTCTGTTTTCCACAAATCCTATACTTACATACATCACCTACCACGTCTGTAGGTTCTTTAGCCCGCGGTATTCGTTTTTAATTAATCTGCCACGTCACAGATTCGCACAAACTCGGGCTCGCTTCATACGTCAGTGGAAACGACTATCATACTCCCTGTCAGCCTCGAAGGCTTTTCGTTCAATCGTTTCACGCTGCTGGGGGGGGGGAAGGGGAGGGGCTTAGATTCCGTCATTTTGTTTGTCAGCTTACGGGCAGCAGGTCGTAGGGTTAACAGGTTGTTTTTTTTTGTTTTTTATTGTTGTTGTTTTGTGGTGTTGTTGTGTTGTTTGCAGTGGTCTACGCCATCTGCAACTTCAGCCAGTGCAGGCTCCTGCATGTCTGTGCCACATGTTTTAGGGCACATCCGGTCACGGTCTGCACATTGAAGCCGGCGTGACTGAGCCGGTTGAATGTGGAGGCACTAGACCAGCTGCTGCAGCTTCATCCGGTTCAGCCGTTCCGTACATTCCTGGTGGAAGGGTTTCACGGGGGTTTCACACTGGGCTCATCAACCTGCCCCAGCAGACTCATGAATGCCCCAACTTGCAGTCGGCTTCTAAACATGCTGGTCTGGTGGATTCACTCTTGGCAGTTGAGCTGGACAAGGGTTTCATCATTGTCCTTTCCAGTCCCCTCCTTTCTGCACTTGGAGGGTGAGCCCGGTGGGGGTGGTGCAGGGAAAATATTCCAATAAATTTGTTTGATTCATGATTTGTCTGCTACACATTCTTCCCACGTTCCTAGTCCCAACTCGTTGATTCCGTCCGAGGAATTTTCCTTGAAGTATACTTCCGTAGACCAGGCTATCCAGGTCATTCTTCAGACAGGCATGGGGGCTTGGCTGTCCAAAGCAGATGTCTCTGATGCGTTCAAACTGCTGCCCATTAGCCCATCTCTCTGGCAGTGGCATGGCATCAAATGGAGAGATGCGTACTATTCCCCACCAAGTTGACGTTGGTTCCTAGAGCAGCCCCAGTCTGTTGACAGGTTAGCGCAGGCACTGGAATGGATTTTGTTGGAACAGGGTTGCCAGAATGTCATTCACTACCTGGATGATTTTCTGTTGATCGAAGAACCCTCACAGGCACCTGTTGACTTGCAGGTCTTCAAGGAGTTAAACATTCCAGTGGCCGAACACAAAACAGAAGGGCCTGCGCAGGTTGTCACGTTCTTGGGGATCTCTCTGGATTCACGTGCTATGTCAGCCAGTCTGCCACAAGACAAACTCGACATAATCAAATCAGGTGTCCGTTCCTTGCTCATGTGTCAGATTTGCACCAAGAGAGAATTGCAGTCTCTGTTGGGCATGTTATACTTTGCCATTAGGATCATTCCTCAGGGTAGATCATTCATTTCAAGATTGCTAGTCTTATTACAACAGACCAGTGATTTGGACGCATCAGTGCATCTTAATGCGAACGCCCGAGCAGATCTGTTCATGTGGGACAGATTTCTCAGTGGGTGGAACGGCATTTCCATGGTTATTCCGAGGGCCACTTCTGATTCTCCACACGTATTTTCAGACGCGGCTGCCTCGGTAGGTTTTGCGGCCATATTTGGCTCACATTGGTGCGCCGGCTCATGGCCCACACACGTGCTACAGGTGCCGGGGTTTTCTCAGATGTCGGCATTGTTCGAGATCTCTCCTATCGTAGCAGCTGCTATAGTCTGGGGGCATAGGTGGTCGGGTCACACGGTGGTTTTCCACACTGACAACATGGCGACCGCAGAGATCATTAACAAGGGCAGATCTAAATCGTTACTCATCAGGTCTTTCATGCGTAGATTGACCTGGATAGCTCTGGGACAGGGGTTTCATTTTCATGCCCTGTTTTTGGACGGGGTCAGCAACGTTGCAGCTGATGCTTTATCTCGTTTTGATTTTCTCGCTTTTTCTTACAGAACCCAGAAGCAGACTCAGTGGGCACCCCGGTACCGGACTGGCGGCTGCTGGTCTTGGATTAGACTCTCTGATTGGGGTCGCCAGTTCACTCATTACCAAGTCTTTGTCGGCCAGTACGTTGCGGTCGTACCGCCGAGCGTGGGTGGTTTTTCGAACTTTAAGTTGGCATATCCTAGAGGTGACACAGGTCAGGTCAAGTATATGGTGGCTTTCGTGTCTTATTGTCATTCGGTATTGGCTTTATCCTACAACACCATTAGGCTATATTTGGCTGGGGTGCAGCATTTTTTTTGGCACTTCAAGAGCCAGACAGACCCTCTATATTTTCAGCTCACCCGATCAAGGCCATCCTCAGAGGCATTCAAAAAAGCCAGGTCACGGTCAAGTTGGTCCGTCGACCTATCAAGGGGGACACGTTTCATAGCCTGTCGGAAGTTCTCACATTGTCACCATTCGGAGTCCTTCCCAGCCTGGTGATCAAGGCGGCGATGTACTTGGCGTTTTACGGGTTTTTAAGACCAGGTGAAGTGACACAGGCCAGACAAGGGGCGGTGGCTCTCCGCAAGGGAGATTTAGTCAGGATGGGCAGTAACTCATTTGCAGTTGCCTCACAACAGAACAAGGCAGGTAGGTCCCGGCCATGTAGTTAAAGTTCTTCCAGACCACAAACGCATGGTGTCCAGTGACAGTCTTGGACAACCTCTTGCTGGCCCTCAGTCTTCACAGCCCCACCGACCCATTACTTCCATTCCCTGTTGGTCCACTGACGTCCAGCCAGTTCATCAAACATATTCGCATCCTGTTGACCAGTGTAGGATTGAATCCGGCTCAATTCTCGGGGCATTCTTTCCGCATCGGTGCGGCATCCGCAGCGTCCAGCATGGAGTCCCTGTGCATATCATTGAACACTTGGGGCGCTGGCGCTCGGGGTGCTTTGTACGGTATATCCCGGAGCCACAAGCGGAGCTGGTCCAAGCATTCAGTACATTGGCAGAGTAGCACCTCAGGCCAATCCTTTCCTCACTGGTGGGTTTTGCCCCCTTTTTCAGGCATACCGACCTAGTGAGGCCAAGGCACACCTCAGGCCAATTAGGTAGGGGGGTGGTGGTTGGGCATCTTCGAATCGTTTAGGTCCTGACCACAAGTGTTAAGGCTGGCCGCAGGCTAGCCTGGATTTGTGGGAGGGGCCGGTACCTGTCTTAAGCAGTCTGGCTCTCCCAGGCAGCACGTCGGCATTCGGACGTCCCCTGCCCACCCATTCCCATTCTTCATTCAGTCATTCAACCATCACATTCAGGGTATGCCCCCTTTTTCAGGCATACCGACCTAGTGAGGCCAAGGCACACCTCAGGCCAATTAGGTAGGGGGGTGGTGGTTGGGCATCTTCCAATCGTTTAGGTCCTGACCACAAATTAAATTGTATATATGCTTGCAAGTATGTCACACGTACAGTAGCACAGGTTTTGTAAGTGTATGCGCAAATAAAGTACACAGAATGTCACAGATATTTTTTGGATGCGCACACGTTAAACAGGAGGTATAGCGCAAGTAATGTTAATATACTTTACTTTTTTGTATATTAAATCTTAAAATGTAATAAGTTGTTCCTTGCTGCTTTAAACTAAATGTCCCCATGCTCATTGCAGTACCACTTTGCTGTCGTATGCTAGAATGCAGTGTGTTCCCGTGAGTGCTGTGTAACCGAGGCGTTCCCTCCACTGTGCCATTGACAGACAGTGGCAGCATTGTGTGTGGATGTGTTTTTTTTTTGGGGGGGTCTCTTACCTTCTTAGTAGACTAGTGATAGGCGAGTGTGGAAGTGAAGTTCCTCTCAGTAACATCCAGAGTCACAAGTGCAGTGAATGCCAGAGTGCCCCCTCATGTGCAGTTGTGTTGCGTGTGTGATCTCATGACACCAGGGTTGTGCAGAAAAAAAAATATAGGCTTTAACTTGTCTTAGTTGTACAGATAAGAGAACAAAAAAAGGGCAGAGGGGAGTTTGCATAGTTTTATCCTGTGTCGCAGTGGCGTAGGGATCGCCATAGCAACCATAGCAGTGGCTATGGGGCCCTACGCCACTGGGGGCCCGTCCGTGCCGCCTTCTGTTGATTTTATATATTTTTTTTATTTACACACACTACACACAGGCAGCCAGGCCCGAGCCGCGGACCGCCCGCCCACTACACTAGACTAGTGTAGTGGGCGGGGCGCGGGCGGTCCGCGGCCCAGGCCTGGCTGGGGAGAAGGAGTCAGGACTGGAGCAGGGCGCACGCAGGGCCGGGCCGACACAGAGGCTGCGGAGGCTCCAGCCAGGCCACTGAGTAACTCAGAAGATCCGATGGTATATTCTAACCCCCAGGCGTTCCCATGGTGACGGGGATGCTTGCCTGGGGGTTAGAATATACCATTAGATCTGAGTTTTCACGCTCTCATTGAGATCGTGAAAACTCAAATCCGATGGTATATTCTAACCCCCAGGCGTTCCCATGGTGACAGGGAAACTTGCCTGGGGGTTAGAATATACAGGGCCACGCCGCTCACAGGAGTACATTTATAAACTAATCAGTAACTTTAACTTTAATCATTGACATTGCTGATCTCTTTACTGGGATACCTTACTCTGTCTTAGCTCCGGTAACAGCAGGCAGTGCGGGGGCGGGCGGCGCTCACTCACTGACGTCACACGCCTGCTCCTCCCACTAGGCGGCGCAGGCGCGTGACGTCAGTGAGTGATCGCCGCCCGCCCCCACTGCCTGCTGTTACTGTTACCGGAGCTAAGACAGAGTAAGGTATCCAATCCAAGTAAAGAGATCAGCAATGATTTAAGTTAAAGTTACTGATTAGTTTATAAATGTACTCTGTGAGCGTCGGGGAGGGGGATCTGTGGATGGCACTGTTTAGGGGGGGGATCGGTGGATGGCACTGTTTAGGGGAGGGAGATCTGTGGATGGCACTGTTTAGGGGAGGGGGATCTGTGGATGGCACTATTTAGGGGAGGGGGATCTGTGGATGTCACTGTTTAGGGAGAGGGATCTGTGGATGGCAGTGGCACTATTTAGGGGAGGGGGATCTGTGGATCACACTATTTAGGGGAGGGGGATCTGTGGATGGCACTGTTTAGGGGAGGGGGATCTGTGGATGGCACTGTTTAGGGAGAGGGATCTGTGGATGGCAGTGGCACTATTTAGGGGAGGGGGATCTGTGGATCACACTATTTAGGGGAGGGGGATCTGTGGATGGCACTGTTTAGGGGAGGGGGATCTGTGGATGGCACTGTTTAGGGGAGAGGGATCTGTGGATGGCACTATTTAGGGGAAGGGGATCTGTGGATGGCACTATTTAGGGAGGGGGATCTGTGGATGGCAATGTTTAGGGGAGTGGTATCTGTGGATGGCACTGTTTAGGGGAGGGGGATTTGTGGATGGCACTGTTTAGGGGAGGGGGATCTGTGGATGGTACATAGGAAGGGTTGGGGTTTAGAGAGAAAGGGGTTTGGCCTTGACAGGAAGGGGTGGGTCCAATTTATATTAGGGGGTGCCCGAGTTTACTCTCACCTAGGGCAGCACAAAACCAAGATACACCACTGCACTGACCATGTCGCTGCTGCTGCCGCGCCTGCCGGACTGTCGGCCGCGCTGAGGACGGAGGAAGTAGTGAGCACTTGGCACTGACTTACGTGCTCCCTCCCCACTCCGCCTCCTGGCTCGGCCGCTCCGCTGCTCTGGTCTCTGCTCAGTCGCTTGCCTGACTGGGTGGGAGCTCTGGAAGGGGTGGTGGGAGGCCCGATAGATATGTGGGGGGGCATAAATTTCTTTTGCTATGGGGCCCATGCATTTCTAGCTACGCCCCTGCTGTGTCCAGAAGAAAATTCTTTGTAACACGTACACAAAAGTGGCAGCAAGGCTCTAATGAACTTATAAACTTGTGTAATTTATCCCAAAGAATTCTAATTTGCTAATTTGGTTGTAAATCTAGAATTTTGATGAATTTTGAGGAGTTCATAGCATATCAAATGTGTGAATATGACAGAAACGTTTCGTGTGAAATCAGCCCTTTAAGCCTGGATTGTCCTCTCTGCGCCAATCTTTGTTTCTGTTGTTACTTGTTGAGGGTTCATCTAGCATCAGTGAACCGTTCTCAGTGGCCACCACGCAGCCTGGTTATAGTCAATGTGGACAGAGCGGCATTACAGCGGCCGGGCAAAATAGCGGCCTGTCAGATCCGTCCTGCCGAGAGTGTGAAAGTACCCTTAAACAGTCCAGTGTTTTATTCACACATAAGGAAAAACAAAAAGTGACATTTTGCAGTCTATGTGTTTGTTCACACCATGAAAAGTCCACAGAACAAAAAACCTTCACCTGTTTTGCAGTTTCTCCACCTGTGGTCCACAGCAGGCTTTAGGGGCCTGTTTCTCAGCATGCGGCTCCCAGCCCTTTTGCACGACATAAGTTTTCATATCCCAAAACACAAAGGGACTGACAGCGCTCCACTGTCAGTAATCCACACCCAGCTGTGACTGCTGGCTGGGTTTGATATAGGCCAGTAAAGACCCGGCCTGGAGCGTGGGAGGAGCCACCCACCCAGCACTTTGGCTACTCCCAGTAAGAGCCGGCCCGGATCACCTTACAGCCATACTAACATAACAACGTGTCAACCAGCACTAGCTGCCGCTGACACTTGAAAATACCGGCTCTTACTTCACCGAGGCCAGGAACTTCGGTGACACATACCTTCCTTCAACGACGGACCCTTGCACCTTCCTACAGTGCACATAAACTACTCCTATCCTCCTGAAAGGATAGTGATGCCAAGGTTCAAACAAGCAGCCACTTCATTTTCATTTCATTTTTTTCATAATAACTTCTGTTATTATCTATATCTAAGGAATGTGTTAAAAAGTACATTTCAGATGTCCTGGCACTATGGCCAGTTATGTACCTATTTCTTCCAAGTTCTATACTTCTTTTGACACAATAACAGTTGGATGTACAATGATAAGAACTGCACAGATATTCCTGTGACTTTACAATAAACTTCAGAACTAGTTTTAAACTGTCTACAGATTACGTTTTCTTCCTTCTCAGGTCGTTGCGATTAACTTACGTTTCAGTCCAGGAGTGCTCATAGGAGCTCATTGAAGAACGGTCCTAACAATAGACTTGTGGCTTTTTCCAAACTGCGTAAATTAAATGAACATAAACATATATTGTGCTAATCTCACCGTATCCCATGCTGAAGGCGTGCATGGCAGGGATATTTGGTCGTCCACTGAATACATCATCATAATCTACAAGGGCTTCTTTCACCGTCTCATAACCATACAGAACGATCACAGGTTCTGACATTTTCCAAATGGTGAAAACTGTGCCGTATTCCTGGCTGAGCTGATGGAGAAAACACATAGTGAGGGAAATGCCACTGAGAATGAGCTACTTCACCCATCCAAGGTAGATAAAATAGGAAATAGGTAGGACCTCTTCATCAATATCTATACTGACTGCGGTGACATCACTGTAACTTATTCAGAACTAGCAGAAATAAGTGGTCCACTTCTATTGGATTATACACCTCCCGGAACATTATTTGTCCCACATGATGAGGACCACAGAAGAGAATCACTAGCACAGGCATAGTCTGCGATATGCAGTGAATTTTAACTGGCTTAGCTTATAGCTTTCCAATTATTGTTTTGGCAAACCATAATTCATTCATCCTATGAACAGTTATGGTGATGCTATATCTTCATTTAAAGAATGAGATGTCTATGATCAGTTGGGTTAATGTCTAAATATGTATAAGAGGTCTTTTTTCTACTTGTTTTCTATTTTATCTACCTTTTTTTCTTAAAAGGGTAATCCTAGAGTAAGACAGATCTATCAGAGTGGCCAAACCACAGTGGAGATCATACTTACCTGGTCCCCACCGATGAGTTTGGTGTTTGATGCTTCTGGGCCGGCTCATCCTCTACCTGCCACACTTAGATCAACATCCGTCGATAGGAGGACATTGGACCACAGCAGCCAAAGGCAGGCCGCAGTGGTGACCTGCTCACCTTGTGTCACATGACTAGTTGTTGATTAGATACAAAAAAAAGGATAATCAGCACTCCAAGCCACTTAGTGGGATAAATCCATATTCAATGTTCAAGTCACCTGGCATGCATCCAGGGCAATGCGGTGCACGCGGTGAGGGGTCCTGGCTCGGGATCCCAGTAAGAACAGCAATGTAGAGAAATCTGCAGTACTCATCCAATTCAATCAGTGGTGTTTTATTCAGTAGTTAAGCAGCATATATAGTGACATTTCAACCCTTGATAAAGACCCGAGGGTCGAAACGTCGCTATTTATGCTGCCTAACTACTGAATAAAACACCCCACTGATTGAATTGGACGAGTGCTGCAGATTTCTCTACATAGTTGTCGTGATTAGAGATGAGCAAAATTCTTGAAAATTCTATTTGGCTACTTCGCCAAAGTAATTTGTCACGAAGCGCATTTATTTGTAAGTATTGGGTGCAATGACAGGAAACGGCAGTTGCGCTGCTCTCCGTCATTCTACCCCTCAGATGCTGCGTTCATCACTGATAGCAGCATCTGACATTAATATTAAGGTCTATTCATTTGAATTTGAAGAGCCCGCTCCCATCTTGATTGAAGATCCAGTGCGAAATCAAGCATGGCACGTGATGACGTCATCACCTCGTCCGACGTAGTGAAATCATACATCACTGCGCACAATATTTTGTGTGGGATCTTCAATAAAGATGGTGACGGCTGGCTCTTTGTGCTGAAACTGATGAGGTGAGTATGATATATATTTTTTTTTTTTACCCCATTTCAGGGAAAATCGATTCTTTTCCATAAAGCACAAGGAAATTCGGCTTCAAGGCTAATCAAATTTGAACAGTTAACACTAGTCGTGATGCAAGTATAAGCAGGTCACTGCTGTGGCCTGTGATTGGATACAGTGGTCACATCTCCTCCCGTTGCCAGATGTTGAGATCAGTGTGGCAGGGAGAGGAAGAGCCAGCCCAGGAGTGTTGTACACCGAACCCATCGGTTAGGACTAGGTAAGTGTGATCTCCAATGCAGGTTGGCCACTCCGGCAGGTCTGTCTTACTCTTGGATAATTACATGTTTATTCCTGAACTCCCCCTGTAGCGCTATGGTTTTTACAGATTTTTTTCAAAGTGTTCCTTTACACTAAATAACTGGCTACACACACAAGTGTATTGTACATATTGTGATAGCGGCAGTCTGTGCTTACTAGCATCTCCCCTCTCTTTGCTGGCATGACTACTCACCCTCCTCGATGCTCAACACTGCAGGTTGCTCACAGCTTTCCCTGCCTGCTTCCTTCACTTCCTTAGGAGCTGGATTTTAAGGAGCCAACATACAGTATAAATTGGCTAATCTATCCCCAATGCCAGAGGTCGATGAGGCATATAATCTCGCCTATGGGAAGGTGACTGACCTATGCATTCCTAGCTTGTCTAGTGCTGCAAAGATGTGCTGCTGTTTAATTTTGTTTTCCATGCCTGACCTCTGCCAGTTTACAGGACTGACCATGTGCCACCTGTCCTGACCTATTTTCTGATTACTGATAATGGAATATGACCATATAGAAATAACTCTATATGGCCAACAATCCACTAGTGTTTAAGCTTAACTCTCTCCTGGACAAGTTGCTGGCTGTGCAGTTACTGCCATACCACTTAGTGTATTCTGATGCCTTTAGGAAGCTAATGGAATGCACTCAGCCTTGCTGGAAGATACTGCACCTAGCCTCCATTATTTCTCAAAAAACCATCCCTGTCTTGTTCTGTAACATGGCGGAGAAGGTGAGCAATTCTCACTGTGCGGCAAGGTGCACGCCAAGGTGGAAATCTGGAGCAGCTGCCATGGGCAGGGACAATACACGTCTTTCATGACCCACTGGGTCAACATTTTGTGTAGCAGCAGCAGCAGCAAGGCAGCGCCAGAGAAACAAGACAGCTAACACCTCCACGATTGTGTTGATCTGGTTCCCACACCAGGCACTTATCTGCCTCCTCCACATCTCCCTCCATGGACATCCTCCTGTCCCCAAAAGAAGCAGGGCAGGATGTTGCTTCCACTCATCCTCTCTCCTATAAATGTGTAAAGAGAATTGTTAACATGTGGTGTCACTTGCTAAAGTGCTTTAAGAAGCAAACATCCTGCTGGCTGTATCCCTACCAACTCCAACTGGGCAAGGTGATCAGCAACAATAGCAGGAACATTGTGCCCGTGCTGAACCTGGGGGAAATAACACAAGCTCCCTAAACAGTGCACATGATCAATTTAGTTGTGCAATGCTTTTTAAAAAATAAATACGGTGGGTTGGAGAGGGTGCTGGCGATGTCCAGGATACTGCCCTAGCATTTCAGCCACTTCTATGTGGAAAGGAAAGTTCTCTTACAATTTCAGCGACAGAACAGTCTGCCATTGCTGTAACGGTCGCGTACACACAGGGGGGAGGGAAGTGACCACTGTGCTCCACCCTTACCCCTGGCCCTGCCTACTTGCCTCGCGAGTCCTAATGACAGGGGACAACTGGACGACAATCCCTAACTTGGAATAAGTGCAGGGATGACAGACAGACAAACAACAGGACATGAACGGACCGAGTCAATACCAGGAAATCTACAAAGTACAAATGGAGCAAGCAGAGAATTGTCAGGAGAAGCCGGGGTCATAAATACCAGGAGAGCAGAGAAGTACAAGAGGAGTCTTAAGAGAGTAGTCAGGTGGGAGCTGAGGTCACAATACCAGGACGGATGCGCAGTACAGGCGGATCAGGCAAAAGGATGGTCAGGGAACAGGATCAGGTAAGTATACAGCAGTCCAACAAATAGCCAGGAACCTAGAAATTAACAGGCAACCTGTAGCCAGCAGGCTGCCTGTATTTATAGTGGGGAGTGAGGGTCATGTGACGTGGCCAGCGTCACATGACCGACAGACCAACCAGTCGAGCACCGAGTGATCAGCTCGGCGCTCAAGGCAGACTAGGAGCAGGAAGCCACCCAGCTAGTAAAGCCGCCCTGGGAATGAGGTCAAACACAGAACCTCATTCCAAAAGCTAAGCAACAGTTCTGCGGGCAATGGGGGACCGAGTGCACCTTCGGAACCCCGTGACAGTACCCCCCCTTTTACGAGGGGCCACCGGACCCAAGACTTCAGGCGATGGCTTTTCAGGGTGTTCTAAATGAAATTTACGAACAAGTCTAGGAGCATGAACCTCCCTGGCAGGTACCCAAGATCTCTCTTCAGGTCCATACCCCTTCCAGTGAATCAGGTACTGCAAGGAATTACGCACCTTCCTGACATCCACTATTTGAGACACCACATACTCGACAGCATCATTAACAAGAACCGGCGGAGGCGAGGCTTTTGATGGTACTACCGGTTCAAAATATTTTTTAAGCAGAGATTTATGGAACACATTATGAATGTGGAATGACTCAGGCAGCTCCAACCTAAAAGATACCGGGTTAATCACTTCCGTGATCTTATATGGTCCAATAAAACGAGGAGCAAATTTTTTAGAAGTTACCTTGAGAGATAGATTCTTGGAGGACAACCATACTTTATCCCCAACCTGAAAGTTTACCCCCCTTGAACGTCTCCTATCGGCCTTGAGTTTTTGAGAACATTGAGCCTTTTCTAGGTTCGATTGAACCCGGGCCCAAACTGTGCACAGTTCGGAGGAGAGTTTATCCGCTTCAGGGTTAGAGGAGAAGACGGACGACCCAGAATGAAAACGGGGATGAAAACCATGGTTACAAAAGAAAGGGGAGACCCCAGCAGAAGAATTGACCAGGTTATTCAAAGCAAATTCAGCCAACGGAAGGAATTTGACCCATAATTGCTGGTCATCAGCAACATACAACCTCAAGAATTGTTCCACAGACTGATTAAGGCGTTCAGTCTGCCCATTACTCTCAGGATGGTAGGCGGAAGAAAAAGACAATGAAATTATACATCTTTGACAGAAGGCCCTCCAGAATTTGGACACAAACTGCACACCCCTGTCAGAAACAATATTTTCCGGGATGCCATGTAAACGAACAATCTCTCTCACAAAAATAGACGCCAGGGTTTTAGCATTCGGAAGTTTAGACAGGGGAATGAAATGAACCATCTTGCTAAACCTATCGACCACTACCCAAACCACAGTCTTACCCTCCGCCAGCGGTAGGTCAGTTATAAAGTCCATCAAGATATGGGACCAGGGTCTACTGGGAATGGGTAGGGGTCGTAGGTTACCAGCAGGGCGAGTCTTAGGTGTCTTGGACCTGGCACAAACCTCACAGGCTGACACGTAGGACTTGACATCCCTAGTTAGAGTGGGCCACCAATAAGATCTAGAAACCAGATCCTTAGTGCCCTCAACACCCGGATGTCCACAAAAGGCAGAATCGTGACACTCACCCAACAGCTGGAGACGAAATTGTACGGGAACAAACAACTTATCTGTTGGGGTGGATACCGGTGCCAGATGTTGTTCAGACATAATGCGAGCCGAGATATCCTGGGTAAGAGCTGCTAAGAAGATTTTTGCTGGTAGGATGGATTCAGGTGGTACCTCAGTAGGTTGAAAAGCCTGGAAGCTCCGAGATAATGCGTCCGCCTTCACATTTTTACTTCCCGGCCTGAACGTGATGGAAAAATCAAAACGAGTAAAAAACAGAGCCCATCTGGCTTGACGGGGATTCAACCTCTTAGCAGACTCGAGAAACATAAGGTTTTTATGGTCAGTGACAACAGTTACACAATGTCTTGCCCCCTCCAGGAAATGCCTCCACTCCTCAAATGCCCATTTAATGGCCAGCAGCTCCCTATTCCCTATGTCGTAGTTTCTCTCCGTGGGAGAGAATTTCCTGGAGAAGAAGGCACATGGTTTCAGATTAGTGAGGCTAGCAGGACCTTGTGAAAGGACTGCTCCTACGCCGTCCTCGGACGCATCCACCTCCACAATAAAAGGTTTCTCCTGATCAGGCTGGATCAGAATGGGAGCGCTACTGAATGCCTTTTTTAATTTTTCAAATGAAGAAATGGCCTCAGTAGACCAATTCTCCAAATCCGCCCCTTTCTTAGTAAGGTCGGTCAACGGTTTAGCAATTTCGGAAAAATTCATAATAAATTTACGATAGTAATTGGCGAAACCTAAGAACCGTTGTAAGGCCTTTAAGGATGAAGGTCTTACCCATTCCTTAATTGCTAGTACCTTACCAGGATCCATCTTGAAGGCGTGAGGAGTCAGAACATGCCCTAGAAACAGAATCTCCTGTACACCAAAGACACATTTCTCTTGTTTAGCGGATAGCTGATTCTCCCTCAACACCTCAAATACTTGTTTAACATGAGACACATGGGATTCGAAGTCAGGAGAGAATATCAAAATGTCGTCAAGATAGACAATAACAAATTTACCTAAGTACTCCCTAAGAATGTCATTCATGAAGTTTTGGAACACAGCTGGGGCATTGCTGAGTCCAAAAGGCATCACTTGATATTCAAAGTGTCCTACCGGAGTATTGAACGCCGTCTTCCATTCGTCTCCCTCCTTGATTCGGATTAGATTGTATGCCCCTTTCAGGTCAATTTTGGAAAACCAGGTTGCCCCCAGAACCTGGTTAAATAAATCCGGAATCAATGGGAGGGAGTATCTATTCTGGACAGTGATTTTATTTAATCTCCGGCAATCGATACATGGCCTAAGACCACCATCTTTTTTCTTAACGAAGAAAAACCTCGCCCCCATAGGAGAGACAGAAGGTCTAATATGCCCTTTACCAAGGCTCTCCTTAATGTAATCTTCCATGGCCTTGCGTTCGGGCATAGAAAGATTATAAATTCGTCCTTTAGGAAACTTGGCCCCCTCTACTAGCTCTATGGTACAATCATAAGGTCTATGGGGGGGTAGAACCTCCGGGGTTGGTGATGAGAATACATCAGAATATTCTCTAACAACAGAGGGTAAAGTATCAGACTTTACTGAGACCCCAGCCTGTACCACGGACAAGCACGAGTCACACTTAGGCCCCCATCTCACCAACTCCCCATTGGACCAATCTATAGTGGGGTTATGTAGTCGGAGCCATGGCAACCCTAGTACCACCTCAGCAGGTAGGTTCTCCAGGACTAGAAGCGAACATCTCTCTGAGTGGCACACACCCACGGTTAGAGAAATCTCCGAGGTACATAAGCTCACCGTACCACCAATAAGAGGAGTAGCATCAATAGCCATGACATGGATAGGAGTTGGTAAGGCAAACATAGGAATACCCAATCTTACAGCATACTCAGAGTCAATAAAGCTAGCCGCTGAGCCAGAATCAATAAAGGCCTTACCCGGCCATTTATCTACTCCCAGAGAAATCGTAATGGGTACCGAAAACTTACATTTAGAAAATTCAGGGTGTACCTGGTCTTTAGGTTGCCTTGTCTTAGGAGACTTGACAGAGAGGACCTTTTTAGGACACTGGTTGATCCAATGGTCAGGATCTCCACAGTAAAAGCATTCTCCACGTCTGCGGCGAAGATTCCCTCGGGTCATGCCAACCTGCATGGGTTCCTCGGTGGAGACCTCAGCATTGTCTCTGGGATAGGCCTCTGGCTGGACCACCATCTGGGAAGAGAACTGTTGTTCCTGTCGTCTCTCTCTAACCCGTCGGTCAAGTCGGACAACAAGGGTCATCATCTCCTCTAAGGTCTCTGGAAGTTGATAACTGACCAGAAGATCCTTTAATTTATCAGACAGACCTGACCTGAACTGACTCTTCAGGGCTGGTTCGTTCCATCCTGAGGGGACACACCACCTTCTGAATTGGGTGCAATAATCCTCCGCTGGTAAATTGCCCTGAACCAGTGCCTTTAGAGCCGTCTCGGCTACTAGAGCCCTGTCTGGTTCATCATAGAGGGTACCCAAGGCCTGAAAGAACCCCTCCACAGAATATAAACAACTGGTGCTAGCAGGTAAAGAGAACGCCCAGTCCTGGGGATCACCCTGTAATCGGGAAATGATAATGCCCACGCGTTGACTCTCGGGGCCAGAGGACACGGGGCGCAAACGGAAGTAAAGTTTGCAACTCTCCTTAAAAGAGAGAAACTTCCTCCGGTCTCCAGAAAAGGGTTCTGGGAGCTTAATCTGGGGCTCAAAATGTGGACTGGAGGCCTGAGGAGTGGAAGAACCTTGCCCTAACTCAAAAGAACTGAGTTTTTCCCCTAACTCCTGCACCCTCTGCGTCAGATTAGAGACATGGTCAGTCAGGGTCACCAGAGGATTCATAATACAGTGGTTATTGGGCCTGTTAATCTGTAACGGTCGCACAGGGGGGAGGGAAGTGACCACTGTGCTCCACCCTTACCCCTGGCCGTGCCTACTTGCCTCGCGAGTCCTAATGACAGGGGACAACTGGACGACAATCCCTAACTTGGAATAAGTGCAGGGATGACAGACAGACAAACAACAGGACGTGAACGGACCGAGTCAACACCAGGAAAGCTGCAAAGTACAAATGGAGCAAGCAGAGAATTGTCAGGAGAAGCCGGGGTCATAAATACCAGGAGAGCAGAGAAGTACAAGAGGAGTCCTAAGAGAGTTGTCAGGTGGGAGCTGAGGTCACAATACCAGGACGGATGCGCAGTACAGGCGGATCAGGCAAAAGGATGGTCAGGGAACAGGATCAGGTAAGTATACAGCAGTCCAACAAATAGCCAGGAACCTAGAAATTAACAGGCAACCTGTAGCCAGCAGGCTGCCTGTATTTATAGTGGGGAGTGAGGGTCATGTGACGTGGCCAGTGTCACATGACCGACAGACCAACCAGTCGAGCACCGAGTGATCAGCTCGGCGCTCAAGGCAG
The DNA here is from genome assembly GCF_905171765.1 of Bufo bufo. Lineage (NCBI taxonomy): Eukaryota > Metazoa > Chordata > Amphibia > Anura > Bufonidae > Bufo > Bufo bufo. Next base: position 9,525,292 of record NC_053393.1, on the reverse strand, counting down.
ACTAGGAACAGGGAGCCACCCAGCTAGTAAAGCCGCCCTGGGAATGAGGTCAAACACAGAACCTCATTCCAAAAGCTAAGCAACAGTTCTGCGGGCAATGGGGGACCGAGTGCACCTTCGGAACCCTGTGACAATTGCACTATTTGACCCACAACATTCCAACTCGCTGGAATTCGACCTTGCTGATGCTGGAACATCTGTATGAGCAGCATAAAGCCTTGAGTGATTTTGTCATGCACCAGACCGCCTCAGCAAGGAGCAGGTGTTGTTTCGAGGTCAGGCAGTGGCAGCTCAGCAGAGATGCCTATCGACCCTGTTGGGGACCCACATGGAAAGTCCCA